>NC_060214.1:110552500-111758333 GCF_021130785.1 Homalodisca vitripennis
TATTCTCTTTTTAGGCAATGATTGTAATTAAAAGAACTTGAAAAAAAATTTTTCAAATCTAATGAGAACAAAAAAATTTTTGGGAATTTAAAAAAATTTTAAAAAAACCGGTCAAAATATTAATGTTATACTAAAAAACATATAACGCATCAAAAAAAATAATTTCGGTAGTGATTCTTCGAAAAAGTCTATCTTAAAAACAAAACCGATTTTAAACCCCATTTTCTATGTTTTTAAAAAAACTAAATGTATTTTAAATTTTTATAAAAGTTTTTTGAATCAGATTTAGGTGAATACAAAGAAAAATAAATAATTTACAAAAAATTTTCAAAACTTTTCCCAAAACTTTTGATTGTGAACCTTTTTTCTTGATTCCGGTTACTATTTCTACATTTCAATTTAATCCCTTTAAAAAAAGAATTTTTACAAAGTAATTGAATGGACAGTGGAGAAACAGGTTTGGCCCTCGTTCTTTACGAAATTACTAATATAACGTTGTATCACAACGAAGAAAAAACCGGAATATCCTGTTTCCTTCCAACTTAAAATTGTCAAAAAAAAAACTTTTTAAAAATAATTGGGTATTCCCCTTAAGAAAATATAATAAAAAAAATCAAATTTTTTATTTTTAAAAAAATTTAATAATAAAAATTCCAAATTTTTATTTGTAAAGTTTTTACATAAGCATTATAATATAAAATTAAAACCCCCCCCCCCCCCCACCCCCCCCCCCCCCCACCCCCCCCCCCCCCCACCCCCCCCCCCCCCCACCCCCCCCCCCCCCCACCCCCCCCCCCCCCCACCCACCCACGTCTATAGAGGAGCTCCAATATCAGACCGTAATAGTGAAATCACTAACTGATACCACTAATATCACATAACACTATAGATTAGAACAATTACTGAGATGTAAATAAACAGAAAGATGGGAAGAAGAAATAAGGAATTATATAAAAAACCACGACTGCCACCTGCTGCCCAATTGATCCAAATTTTATAGAAATCAGAGAAACTTCACACCATAAACGCTCCTAAATCAAAAGGTTTTCATCACCCGTTCTTTATCATTTTCTTTAAACGTACAAAAATCATGAATTTATGTAGTACTGCAATAATTTTAATGCTTTCTTTTCTACACTCTCTCTATAAACAATATAGAAGGTGGTGTAAATGGTTTCTTGTAAACTTTCAAATCTTTAGTTTCATTTTATTCTCGTGACGTCATGCGGATGGATAAATACACAGATAGAAAGTTATCCTTCAATGACGCTCAGCCAAACTAATATGGTGGGAATTCACCATGATAGAATACATTCTTGTGCATGTAGAAATGAAGTTTCGCTTATAAAATTTCAAGTCAACATATGATTTCTTTCTCGAGACAACATGCCATATAAATGCATTCCCATTTTCTCGCATTAAATTATGTTACATAGCAGTGTTCAAATAATAAGTTCCTTTTGAAATCTCAAATGATTGCATTCAGCTTGCTTACTAATTTATTTATTCTAATTTTTTTCATCCTATTGTGTTTACCTATAAAACAATGTAAAAGTGTTCTCTAACGCTCAGCTAAATCCTGTGGAGTGACATGCATTGTCATCGGACTCTATGTTACTAATAAATGAAGCGTCATGCTAAGTTTCAAGTTTATTGGGTGAGTTTTGTTTCGATATATTGTTAGAGTAGACAGACGTAAATGCAATTCCAGTTTCATGAGCGATAGGCTTCGCCTAAGCTGGTAGATACACCATTTCAAACAAAACTACGAACAAAGTTTTTCTGATAATAGACCCCATCCCGAGAGCCGGTCATTGGTTATTTCGATATCACCTTTTTCCTCCCCATATTCGGCAGGAGAAAAAGGCATACATTCGGGTTTCCGAACTTAACTATGTAAACTAAGAAATCTCCCTGGCCTGTGAGAAAAAAATTCAATTCCCATATACACGTAATTCTTATCAACCTTGGTATCTAGCAATAGCAATGTCTTGTAGACGTCGTTATCATTAGACGTCCAGACGAAGAGGATAGATTCCACTCCTTGAAACGTTGTGTTATACCTTTAACGATGGCAAACGTCCGAAATCCTATTATTCTTTCAAACCTTCCATTGTCAATAACAAACTTTAAACCATACATACACATACATATTTTACATAGGTTTCTCTTGGCCCAATTGACTTTCGATTAGCCTAATTGATTTTTTGAGTGAAAATTTTCAAAGGGCAGTCCGTCAATACGTCTGTATGTCTGTACGATACTCCTTCCTTCGTTACGTCTTGCAGAAGTCACTTCATTGGGAGATTCTCTCCAGGCTAGGATGTTGTTTACTATGAAGAGAACATAAAGTATCCTACGCTGACCCGAATTATGGTGTAAGTTTAGGGTAGTCACTGTATTTAAATGCCAGTTAAATATAAAATATATTTCAAAATTTTTAAATTACAATTTGTATTATATTTAACCCATTTAGTACCGTGGTTCATATACTAGACTAGAGAAAGTGCGACATAAAATAAGTCGATATTTTCTACAAATTTCAAGATAAGATGTTACAATTTTTGCACGTGATAAAATCTAATAACAACATAAAGCCATTGGAAACGAATTCATACTTTGGGATTCTAAAATTTGGGATTAATGCCAAAAAAGATTAAAATCACAATTCCTCATTGTTTGAAATCATATAATAATGATTTTAAAAAAGGTTTTGCCTTAAAAATTACTTATCTTTTTATAATTTAGGCTATACAAAATTTTTCATTTCAGGGTAAAATGGCCTTTTTCAGTATCAGCTAACGAACCAAAACAAATAGGAAATCCCTTTATTACCATAGTTTTATAAACTAGACTAGAGGAAAGTGCGACATAAAAATAAGTCGATATTTTCTACAGATTTCAAGATAAGATGTTACAATTTTTGCACGTGAGAAAATCTTACAACCAATCTTAAAGCCATTTGAAACGAATTCATACTTTGGGATTTCAACATTTGGGATTAATGCCAAAAAAGGTTAAAATCAAAATTCCTCATTGTTTGAAATCATATAATAATGTTTTTAAAAAAGGGTTTTTTCTTAAAAACTACTTATCTTTTTATAATTTAGGCTATACAAAATGATTTCATTTCAAGGTAAAATGACCTTTAATCAAAACAAATAAGGACCTTAAAGGGTTTTAATAAAATTAAGGATGCCGTGGGAAAAGGTGGCTTTTGTATAATTTAAGACTAGATTGACCTACAAGCACAAATAGACAGACCGAGACGGTCACCGATTGATCTAATCATCAATAGCAATTTGTACAACCCCGTCTTACCTCTGCCTGTCCGAACTGGGGTTGGCGCCACAGCAAACTGTAATGAAAAGTCATCCCCGCTTTAGGAGCGGCGCCCGACGTCTACCGTATTAAGGGTTGAATTGGAGGGACTTTGAGTTTTATGTTGTTTGACTATCCCAGAGTAATTTATTTATAAGTGTTTCACGTAGAATTACCAAACTATTTATACTCAGACACCTAAATTTGAACATTTAAAATTACTTAATGTTTTAAGATTTGCCCCTATGTTTGGAATTGGTGTTGAATAAAAACGGGGTGTCGGACTTTTAGAAGGTATATGCCGGTCAGTATTAAAATCTATTAAGTATTATACAATTTCAATAAACAATTATTTCTGTATTTAAGGTAATGAACTGCCTTTGAAGTTAATTGACTTATCCACAAAGTCATACATAACTTATCTGTAATCAATAAAATTTTTATAAATACCTCCATTTCATTATTCATTTTACACAATACAAACTTTTATAAAAACATTAACCTCACAGTAGTCTCTGACATTTAGAGACCAATATTACAGTCATATCTGGGTCTGAATTAAGCACTTAGACTATTAAATAAGTTAGTATCATGATTACTACAGCCATCGCTGAGGTTACATACAAAATTTTAAAAATATTGCTAATTTTATTCTAGAGTTTTAAAATTGAACATCCCCGGCTATCTAAACATTAAGTTTAATTCAAAATTTAGTGACGAAATGTTTTTCGAGATATCTTACGAATAATTAGATGAAAGGTTACTGTATAGATTGATAACATTTCTCATGATTGTACTCGATTTGTTTACAAATTTATTATTGTGTGATTTTTCTATGGTTTTATAGCAGTGTTTAAGTAGTAAAAGTCTAGACTCCAAGTCACTAAAAGATGTTGTATGTGATGGGGTGTTTAGGCTACATGAGTGAATATGGCACATTAAAAATTTCATATGGTTCAAATCCGTTTAGGAATTTATCAATTGTGCGATTCTCTCGTTACCATCGTTGTTACCCAAAGACTAGTGTAGCTAACGCTCAGCCAAATTCCATGAAGTGACGCTCACCATTATCGAACTCGATGTTGTCTACATAGAAATGAAGCTTCACGTAAAATTTCAAGACCATAGATCAGTTTGTTTTCAAAGGCATAGTGAGGATAATTTAAAACTCAATGTTTCTAACCCTTTCCCTATCGCCCAACCATTTTAAACGAAAACAACAAATTAATAATATAAACTGTAAATTAATAATATAAACTGTAAATTAATTCATAGATAACATAAATAAATCATATTTAAGAATAAATTCACAAAATACTAGATTCAATAACAGATACTAATTTATATTACGGGAATTTCCAATTCCTGTATCATGGACCTTAAATTCATAGTCAGGAAAAGGACACAGCGATGTCAGCTTTCTGCGAACGAATTTTCCAGAACGAATTCGTTTTTAAACGCACTAAGTAGGTCGGAGATAACGACTGATTAGTCTTCGTTGATTAGTATAAAGGAAAAATACCTTGTATATTATCAGTTCGTTCTTATATGTAACGCGCATAACATGGCATTTCCAAAGCTTATTTACAGTAAAAATAATTTGTTAGAAAAGATGATTTTACCACATTTGTTTTGTGTTTACCTGTATTTGACTAACTAATCTATATTGTTGAAAGAGTTCTTGATTTTTACATTGGAATTTTAGGTAAATAAAAGTAGTATTTTATTACGTTTTGTCGTACGAAAGTTCTTATATTTAAGATTCGCATTTTGTGGAAATACATCTACTAATTGGACTCTGTCCCATCGACTTCCGACTTTCCAATGTTAATACTATGATTGTAACTTTGTTTAGTCCTCCTCCGTAGACTAATGGTTATAGTCTCGGCTCTCTAACCGAGAGATCACGGGTTCAAATCCCGGGGAGATCCAATCATATAATAATAATAATAAAACCAGTGCACTTCGAAGCCGGCATAGCTGACGCTGAGGCTTAATGAGATTTAAAAAAAAACTTTGTTTAGTTAAAAACAGCTGATTGACACAAGTCCTGTCAAGGTAAAAATGCTTGTTACAGTTCAAATGTGCTCATCAGTTTAAGTTTTGGTTTGGAGGTTAAATGTTTTAAACTTGTGTTAAAATAACATTCAATACTTTGAGTATACAAACGAAGCTAAAATTTCGATGTAGGCACACGGTTTTGACAAATAAATCAATTTTAAAATCTCTCAAATATCTCAGCTGATGAAACCAATCCATTTAACCATGAAATAATAAAACAGAGTGTAATGAAAACCAAAATTCTAAAATTATTTTTTACTTTTTGAATTATTGATAACCAAAATACACTTTTTAGGGATCAAAATGTCTTCGAAACTTAAGTCCAGCCCCATTTAATCTTCCACTTAGTGCAGCGTCTGAAGTCTAACGCTGAGACAGACTCGACTCCTGGAATCTGGAATCAACATCCATCTGAAGAGATCCAAAACATTCAGCGACGAAGAAGCTCAAAACGAACTTTTTACATATTTTCGACAATAGAGACACCTGGACTACAAACAAATGTGATCCAGATGAAGTGGTGTTCTCATTCATTGCACAATTTACTGCAATACGAAGTTTTCCTATACATAACTTAGAGCAATGATGTGAAGGGTTAATTCAATATGAATGTTAACTTCTTCGTCGCCGACGTTTTGGATCTCAGATGGATGTTGAATTCCAGATTCCAGGAGTAAAATCTTTCAAAGTGTTAGACTTTAGACGCTGCACTAAATGAAATGTGAAATCGAGCTGAACCTAAAATTCTTATAGAATCAACCCTTTACTGCACTGCTGTACATTATGTCCAGAACAACATATTATTATCGGAAATTATTATTTTACCTAAATTTACTGCTTTTTTTATTACGCTTGCATTAATTTTTTGTTTTCCAAATAAAATTATATTCATCTTTCATTTAAAATGTACAATCTAAAAGGACACCATTTGTATCTAAGTTCTAAAGGAGTATTTTCACCCTCCTTAATCGATTTACCCTCATTATTGTAACTCAGTATTAAATCAGCAAATATATCCTTAACAAATGAGTTGACGTATGTCTTTGCTACCGCTGATTCAATTGGTTATTCATAATAGATGGGGTGAGCGATTTATGAATCGAAATGTGATAGTTGAATAAACAATGGGCTAATCAAGGCTGCACGTCGATAGCCCGGGGCGCGCAGGAGTCTCCCCTGCCAGCCGACTGTGTGATTTCGCACACTCCGCTTTGTCAGTGCCTGATGACGGGCTCTGCATCAATCACCGAAACGGGGGTCTGCTTGTTTGACGGGCCGGTAAAAAAGCATTGATCGGCACACTGACTGATATAGTCGGCTGGCTGTAAGGAGTATTTACTAAAAACGTGTATAGTTTAATTAATATGTACCAAATTTAGCAAATTTGGTAAATTTCTGTTTAATTTTGTAACAATATACGTTAGGACAATTATTGTTCAATATCTTTTATTTTTAGTAATCATCGGCAAATTTCCCCACATTTTAGATTTAAAAAAGTATTAAATATATTTGTGTTTGTTAGAGTTGAACGAGTTAAATTTAATACTAAATATAAAATCTTTAATAATATTTTCATCATTTGTTAAATTTTCATAGTGTAATAGATACGTATATATTTTTATTAATATGACCCAATGTTATCAAATTCAGTAGCTTTCTGTTTAATTTTTTTACAGTATATATAAACTAATCATTGTTCAATATCTTTTATTTTTAGTAAATTATCGGCCAACATTTTGTATTTAAAAAATATTAAATATTTTTTGAGTTTGTTGGAGTTGTACGGTTTTAATTTAATACCGAATTTAAAATCTTGAATAATATTTACATTATTTGTTAAATTTTCGTACTGTTTGTACGAAAAACCACTTAATCAGTTCTATAATATATTTCCTCTTTTCTTTTTATCTATAACCGTTTGAGTGTTTCACTTTGTTTCTTACAAATTTAACAATTTAACCATTTGTATATATATATATATATATATATATATATATATACAAATATATATTTACACATTTTATATATTATTTATTTATAATTTCAATACTATTGAATTACAAAAAGTATTTGCTCAGCCAGGAGTCGAAGTCGAACCTGATCCTTCGCTAGCCGAGCCGAGCGAGTATGCCGCCACTACATCTTAGGGCTTTTACTTTTCTCGATTTTATTATTTTGTGTATAATCGTTTCTTAAGTATATTTTAAAATTATACTACCTTTATGTATCTTACTAGCCATACTGAAAAAACTGGACTGGAAACTAATTTAACATTTTTTTTTTCATTTTCGTTTGCTTACTGCAACATAAATGCTTGTACGTAGCACTTACTCTAATATTACATTAGCAATGAATGGATTACACATATTAAATGATCTATTATCTATTTCTATTGAGGTAGGAAAACTACTCATTCAAACGTTGAAACGTCATAAGTCACTTGCAGAATACCAGGCAGGCGCTGTGCGATACACTAGTGTTTTGCTGGTTGCCATAAATTGAAGGCACTATGCTACGCAAATGCCACTCTTGGTTTTTATTGTCACTTAAAACGATGAAAACTTGTTGTGATGTTGGATCGTAAGAAATTAATTTTAAAATATCTTGGTGCTCAATGTATTCGTAGCAATAGATACTGATTATAAAGGATTTATTTAATTATGTCATCCTTGTTGAAATGTATTCACAATTTCCTACGGTAGATATTTTACAATAAAGTAGATGGATGATTTGTATCTAAGTTTTAAACCAACGCCTAATATTGATTATCATTTGAGAAGAAGTATCCACTAATACTTCAAAAAGGTAAAAAGGAGAAGTAATTTTAAAATATTTTACAATTGTGTATTTCTTGAGTTATCTGTTTAGTTTTAGCCCTGCGGGAATTCCTTCACGTATAAAAGTCACTTGTGTGTTTTATATTCCACAATTATATCACAGAATACTAAAAACTGTTATGGTATACGCAAAATTTTGCTATAATTTATTAGCCTTTATACAGAATCTAAAAATTATTTTTGCCTCCTCTAAAGATTAAAATGTGCATTAAAGAGAGTTTTATTGTTAATATTTATAAAATTCGTTAGATAAGCCATGAAGATACACGATGAAGATACACAAATGTTGACAAGATACACGACAGGATGGATTTCTTAACATAGATCTCTTCTAAACCTCGCCTAAGTTGCTGGGTCAGCCCTTTCGTTACCGTACATCTGCTTTTTTTTAATATTGTGTTAGGTAAGATAAAAGTGTATGAAACTGTCTCTAATTTTTATTCCTGAAAATTGGTCTTAAAATCCTTTGAATAGCTACAAAAAGGGAGTTTTTTGAAAAATCTGACGTTTGGTTGATTACTGCACAGATATTTTCAAGTGTTATAAACACGTTTAGTATATTACTGCCATAGACATGTCTTCATGTGTCAAAAATGTTTATAGGTGTTACTAAAAATATTTGTGTGGAAGTTCCAACCTTGTCCCAAATCGGTTGTACTGTTTTCATTAAATATTTGGCATTTAAATCCCTTTTAAGTAGATGTATCATAATTACACCACCTTGAACATTCTTAGGACACAGTTATATCAGTACGCATCAAACTAAAACCATAATAAATACCACGGTTTATTTTTCATGAAATTAGTAGTATAAGAGGAGGAGTATAAATAATACATAATCTAAACGATGTGCCAGTCGTTCAAATTGTTTTTATGTTTTCACAATCCATCAAGTATTATTTTCACTTACTAATTTACGATTTTTATGAAAAATAAATGTTCGTCAGAAGGGATTTATACATTTGAAGTATATACATATTATTATCAGATAATTTGACCTTTAGTAAACAATTAAGACCAAATATTTAAATAGAAGAAAAAATATTTTCTGATATTTAAAGCTTTAATTTGGAATATGATTATGTCAAAGGTAGGGCTGATTATATGTTCCTGCCAAAGCTGGATTGCAATAATAGATTCTGAGATTCTGTCAAATGCTGACCACTAAATGATGTGATTATTTCAAAGGTCGGATTGATTCTGTGTTCCTGTGAAAGACGGACTGCTACAGTATATTATGTGGTTCAGTCAAAGTTAGGGTTGATTATGTGATTCTTTAAAAGGTGGAGCGCTAAATTTGTCAAAGGCTCACCACTAAATTTCACGATTATGTCAATGGCAGGGTTGAATTTATTTTCCTGTCAATGCTGGACTGCTATAATAGATTCTGTCAAAGGCTAACCAGTAAACTTTGTGATTATGTTAAAGATTCGTTGATTCTGTGTCCCTGTGGGAGGCGGAGATTCTGTCAAATGCTGACCACAAAACTTTGTGATTATGTCAAAGGCAAAGTTGATTATACCAAAGTTGGTTTGCCAAAACCAACTTGTGTTCGTACCAAAGTTGGTTTGCTATAAAAGATTCTGAGATTCTGTCACAGGCAAACCAGTACATTTTGTGATAATACCTAAGATAGTGTTGATTCTGTGTTCCTGCCAAAAGCTGGATTCCTATAATAGATTCTGAAATTCTGTCAAAGGTAGGGTTGATTATGTGATTCTGTAAAGGTGAACCGTTACAGTCTGTGACTCTGTCAAATGTAGAAGGCTATAGTAGATTGTTAGATTCTGTCAAAGTTGTAGTAGATTATATCATTCTATGAAAGGTAGGCTGACTCTGAGTTTCTGTTAAAAAGGACTGCTAGATTCTGTATACCAGTAAAACATAACTGCACTCAAGTCCCCTTTGTGTTTTTTTCACTCAATGTTCTAAGCGTATCCTTTATAGTAACATAACCTTTGTACCGTTTCGGCTTTGTACACCACATTCAGATCTGTCAACCCTCCAGATAATCACCCTTTCAGTGCACCGTTTGCACAGATAATCGATTCACTTTTTACCGGCGAACCCTTCCGCTAAAACACCTTGACGATGGTGATTTCACGGCACTCGTGACACAACAGATGATGCCAGGGCGCTGAGGACGACATATGTACATAACATAAATCTGGCGGCAGCTGCGGGTTAGATACGGTCCTGGGCGGCCCTTGGCTGATGTCACGGCACCGCCTGCTGCTGACCACCGGTCATCACAGAGAGTGATGGCCCTGCGGGGACGTTCGGTTCTGACAATCGGCCTGTATCTAACGAGGGCGTCAAACTGTCTTTAAATGGCCATATCCTGTATTAGTCAGTGCATGGAAGGGGCTGCGGAACGATCTTAAATTAAGACTTGTGTAGTTTGGCGACCACTTATATAAATAGCCGAAATGTGTCACCATTTGTTTTTTTTTTTTTTTTTTATTTTTTTTTAGGAGAAGCCGATCTCCTTTTTGCCTTATTCTGCCCGTCGTCATGGGCCACTGGCCTGTACGATAATCTTATCAAACAGAATAAGGGGGAGAGTCGATACAGTACAAGTATAGGTCGATGGTAGTGATAAAAAAAGTGCAACGGTCACAGACAGGATTCGAACCTGCGCTATATCTAACTCAGACTCAAAGTCCAGCGTCTTAGACCACTCAGCCATCGGCACTCCCATTTATGTAAGTACTACTCGTAAATTGTTTTACAAACTACCTTTTGCATATTATACATTATATTTTGCCATATCTTCACCGGATAGTACTAAAAAGGTCTAAATAAAACACCGATCGTGTAGGTTTTTTCAAGAAAAATTTTGGGTGTATAAATTATTCAAGCAATTTGAATATCACAAAAAATATTAAACCAGTGATATGGTCCCTACCACAGGTCCGATAGTACATCACTAAAAATTAAAATTCAATCGGTCATAACTATTAAATGAGACGGTTTAAAGAGAAGTTGTGATTGCATTTGAAGTGTTTTAAAATTATGATTGGGATGTTTTAAATTGCTTTTTGTAATTAAAAAAAAAATATGCAGTTTCGAGAAATACTGCAAACTCAAATAGTATATTGTGATATTCATATCACTCACCAAAAAGCACACATTTTTTACAATGGTTTCTATATGTGCTTATGGTGTTACTAACAGAAGTATTTTCGAATCCCGCATTTTGTTTCAGGGGTTTCCAAAACCAATATTTTCGCTGTATACAAATATTTTTCATTCCCTTTCGTACCGTTAGAATAGTTTCCAGTATATTCCATATTGGGGTTTTTCTCATATCTGCAACGCATTCTATTTCACCGCATCAAACCTCAAAGCCTTCCAACAGTTGTATCAACGGACAACCTCACTTTGATGGTTACATCTCTCTAAAGTTTTCACAGATCAGATTGTGGACCTTGAAAGAATCCGTATCCCTACATGATATTATATTGCGCCTCATCAGGGCCAGAATACCACTGTTTTTCAACAGTGGTATCATCGATAAACTTTATTTTCATGGTTACATCTCATTACTCAGAAACCAGTATATGAGCCTTGAGACAAATCCTTATCTCTGAAAGATATCTTATTTCACCGATTCAGGCTCAGAATAAAACCTCCCTTCCAACAGTGGTTTCATCAATCAACCTCATTTTGTTGGTTACATCTCGTATCTCAGAGATCAGTATAGTGACCTTAAAACAAATCCTTATATCTGCAAGGTATTCTATTTCGACGATTTAGGCCCAGAATAAAATCTGTTTTCCAACAGTGGCATCAACGAACAACCTCATTTTATGATTATATCTCTCTACATTATTCAGAGATCAGTTTGTGGACCTTGAAAAAATCCCTACGTCTACATGATACAATATTACGCCGTTTCAAGCCCAGAATAAAATCTCTCTTCAACTGTGGCATCAACGGACAACCGCATTTTGATGGTTACATCTCAACTCCCAGAGATCAGTAAATGGACCTTGAGAAAATTCTCACCTCTGCAAGGTATTCTATTTCGCCGATTCAGGCTCAGGATTATACCTGCATTCCAACAGTAGTATCTCGCCAAGTGATATTATCTTGCTGCTCTATGCTAGAAAATTCCGATCTTTCATCAAAGCCAACATCGGTCTACTTCATTCGGATTTATGGGGTTACTCTGTAACATATATTTCGCTACTCTTGAAGCTCATAAATGTAAAAAATGTCACTGAAGCAGGCTACGCTAACGCTAATAATTCCGCTCTAGCAATTAACCTTAGCAATGGGTTAAGGAGTAATAAATTTCGTTTTTAATTGTAATAAAATATGCGAGACCCATAATTTTGCTTCCTGATTTCCAAAATTTGTTTTCTAGTTCACACGTTGAAACAACGCTTACGCAATTAAATATTTGAAATAATCAGCTTCCCTGTAGAGAACCATCTTCATCCAATCCACAGATGATAAAAACTTATGTCAATTTCGGAACTAAGAAGCACAACATCCTAAGTAATTGTTAGTACTTAAATGTGGACAGTTAGAAAAAAATAAAAAAGTAACTTATTAGGGAGTACAAATTCCCTGTATATGCTTGTCAATTAATGCCCAGACTGGAAGAACAAAACGGTAGCAGACCGCTGCTCTGACCCAGGCCTTGTAGCCTTGCAAGTCTACGGTAATTCTATTGTGTACACAAGATAGGTCAGGGTCAGGCTCGGCGGATACACACGAAAAATCCATTAGGCCTGCAAACCGACACGACTTGCGGAGCGGTCACTAAGTACCTAATGCGGTTACAAGCCTTGTGTGGTGGCGTAACCGCACAAAGAGATCAGGGCGTGCGGTTGAGTAACTGTCTTTCCAATGTTGATGTTTGTGTATGATTTGAGATTTCCTGCAGTACTAATTAAATACTTGTTAAAATAACATTTCTATTCCTTGTGGTGCAAGTGAGGACTACTCCTGAAAGAGTCGAATAGTAATCATTCATAAAGTAACGAGGTTCTCTTGAAAATTTATAAAAACCTCTTTCAGAAGGAGACGGTGTGAAAGGATAAAGGTATTTTTTACAACCTTTTCTATATATAAACCTTCCTCGGTTTTCGATCAATATTTTACAAATAGAACTAGCCGGCAGGGCCACCGTTCTTAAGATACCGCCTAACCATTTGTTTATTTTAACCTAGTTTGTAATTATGTATTAGGTTAGTTCTTTACCTGAAGAAGAGATCAGATTGCAGATCTCGAAACGTAGTGTTACTGATTTCTTGTTTCACTGGACGATGGCAAATGTCCGGAAAAATCCTGTTTCCTTCACAATCCTTCCATCGTCAAAAATAACCTTCAAACAAAGAACTACCGCCTAGCAACACATTATGAGAATAATTTTTATTTATAAAATTTCTGTCGGAAAATTACCTGTTTCGGTTACCATTACAGTACATGTGTTCGGCTGCATGTGTTAGTTGAGATTCTAACTAATCGATATCCTCAAATTCGGCCTTACAAGAAAGTATGTTGTTTTATTATTTCTGAGGGCTGTTGTGTCATTTACATAGCATTAGAGACAAGTTAGAATATTTATGCCTTAATCTTAACAAACTCATAGTTAAAATCTTGCATAACTATAGGTGATACGA
Organism: Homalodisca vitripennis; assembly: GCF_021130785.1. NCBI lineage: Eukaryota > Metazoa > Arthropoda > Insecta > Hemiptera > Cicadellidae > Homalodisca > Homalodisca vitripennis. The sequence continues at coordinate 110,566,356 of NC_060214.1, forward strand.
TATGAATGAAAACTTATAAACCAAAATGAAACGAAATTGTTATACATTTATATTATACTTAACTGGTATTGAAGTACTATAGCGTTCGAAATTTGTTTCATAATTTTATTGCATAAAATGTATACGTGATGCGTAGAAACTTTGAATAATGATATTTAAATTTCAATCCAAGGATACAACTTTTAAAACAATAGCACTATTTATAACAAGTCCACTATTCTTTGTTTAAAGTTTGCTATTTGACGATGGAAGGTTTGACAGGATAACAGGATTTCGGACATTTGTCATCGTTATAGGTTATAAACCGTATAACACAACGTTTCGAAGATTCCATATCCTCTTCGTCAGGGTGGGAGGTATTAATACATGCAAATATAACGAACAGAAAGAAGGGAAAGAAAAAGGTTCAAACGTACCCAAAAGCTGCTTGGAGTCCAGTCCAGGCGTTGTCACTGCACAGGATGCAAGTCCCGAGCACAAATCACATGTACAAGGATCACAATCACACATCACACTAGCACTAACTACAGTGGGAGACTGACTTTGCTTATATATATGTGTTATACCTTTTAAACCTATAATGATGGCAAATGTCCGCAATCCTGTTATCATTCAACTCTTCCATCGTCAATAACAAACTTTAAACAAATATGGTGTGGTTTCATTTTTTTATCTTTTACCTTTCTTTACCTGTAAAAACGCAATTAACATTAGACAATATAGTATTTTATAAGTGCTCGAAATATATTTCATTTTTTTAAATTGTTTTTCAACTATGTTTACAGCTATTTTTTTTACAACATACACCAGTAGGAACCCAAAACCAGTCTACCAGTTTTTGCTAGACTACCCAAAATTGGACTTTTCAGAACCCCCTTTGTTCGTGTAGTGCAATCTAGTTTGTCAAGCAAAAAAGTGTACTGAATATTTAAACGCGTGTAGTTAAAAAAATTTTATCATTTAATAAACAATATATTTTTGCCAAGGAATATAATAAGAACCGTTTTAAAAATATCGTTTTATCTGTGTTTGTTGTCAGGAAGGTCCTAGAGACTTGAAACTAGGAAAATATTATGTAGTGGATTCCTTGGACCAAAGACAAATTTCGTTGATTTTAAAGTCAGTTAAGGACTGCACTACTAAATACTATTTTCAGACTAAATTAAAGAAGTTTTTATTTGTTTTCTTTTTATTCTATGAAAGGGTTTTTTAGCACCACCCATAATGAGACTAGTAATTATATTTATTTTCAACTTATATTTTAAATATCACTTAGACTGACTATAATTTTAGTGTTGATTAATTTTATATGAGAATAATAAAATAAACTGTAACTTGTCTCAATGCAATCTACAAGTTGTCTACGAGAGTAAAGAAGTTCGATTTTTTTATCTTATTTGATTTGAAAGTCTGTCTGGTGAAGTCTTCTTTAATTCTTTCAGATACTATGATACTTCGTTGCACAAATTTATTTAAAATAAAAGGTTGTTTTGTAATATTGGACTAGTTGTACTGGAAACTCTGACATATCCTTAAACAATATTTTCCCCATTCGAGTGAAAATATACCAAACTGTAATCGTATCTAAAAATAGCACATTAGCTCACCGTTGCTCGAGTTTACACATTCATATTTATTGAAAACTGAAAGTACCCCTGTTGTGTAAAAGATCGAATGATGCAAATTACAGAGATTGGATAGTAACAACCGGTTATCCGGTTTTACGCCTCGAGTTTGACATTTCACAGTTACTTTCTACCAATTCCGGGGAATGATATCATACAGGCACTGGCCCTGAGGCTGATAGCGGATACGTGTCTGTCTGTCTGTCTGTTTGTGAGGTCGATTTGTTCTTTCGGCGATGGAATAGTGGTTATTGCCGGTTTGGCGGGAATATTTCGAGAATGGATAACATTCAACGAACTCACACCCTGTAATAGTCAATTTTTATGGACATCAAATAAATATGTTTTAATAAATAGTAATAACGCTTCAAAGTGGTCTGGTTTTTTTTTTAAATAACCTCAATTTCAAAAGTAGGCATTTAACAATTTAAATACAAGTAATATTCTGGGTAAAAAATAAATTCAAACTGATGTCTCAATTTACAAGGATGACTAATCTAAATATTTAAACTATAACTCATGCAATACCCCAGAGTTTACAATTGTAAGCTATACACGGTGAAGACGCACAAAGCTTATATGATGCATTTCTCTACATAGATCTCTTCTAAACCTCGCCGGGTTGCTGGGTCAGCCCTTTCCTTACCGAACATCTGAAATTTGAGTTTAGTATTACGTCAGTTTCAAAGTGTATCTCTAATTTTCATTCCTAAAAATTTGTCTTAAATCCTTTTAAATACCTCCTTAAAGGTATTAGCGAAATTTGATGTTTGTGTATGTAACTAGAAATACTGACTTCTTCAAACTAAATGCACTGATTTTGTAAAATTCGGTGATAATTTTTAGTATATTACTACTACTGACATGTCTCCCATTAATAAAAATGTTTATAGGTAGTACTAAAAAGCATTTTATGGATGTACCAACATTTTCTCAACATGGCTGTACTGCTTCCATTCATTTAATTAAATCCCAATTCAGTAAATGCCATAATAATTAAACCACCTTGAACATTCTCAGTACACAGTTATAACAGATTCAATTTAAATTAGGGTACGCATCAAACTAAAACCATAATGGATACCATAGTTTGTTTTTCATGAAATTAGTAGTTAAGAGGAAATGTATAAATAATGCATAATCTAAACGAGTATGCCATTCATTCAAATTGATTTTATGTTCTAACAATCCAACAACTATTATTTTCACTTATGGATTTATGATGTTTATGAAAAATTAATTTTCGTCAAAGAGGATTGATATGTATTAAATAATACTTATTATTAACAGACAATTTGACAACAGTTTAAAATCGTATACTTTATAAACGTACCAAGTTGATCATTAATCTATATTAGAATCTATCTGCCATCCTGTTAGTAAAATATGTGTAGTATAGAGTACAACATTGCTGCATAAACATCAGCTTTCTTCACGTGCAGGAGTATTGGGCGCTGACTAATATTAATAAATGAGTTTGCTTTTAAACTAGTTTGTAGAAACTGTAATGTAATGTTTTCTTTATACAGGTTTTTTACTTAATCAGTTTAAAACTACTACAAACAAAATTGGAGGTAATCAAGTTGTTTTGAATTAATTAAACTGCTATATTTCTTTCTATTGTTACTACTGTTGAAAGGATACAGTAACCCTTTCCTTTTGTGTTTCAGTAGCCTTTATAGTATTAACGGTTTCAAATTATAATTTAAGAGTTGAGACTGAAGAATAGATCAGATACCAGTTCTTAAAAAAATAGTTCAGTTTTATATTTTTAGTGAACGATGTAGAACGATGAAAAATTTCTTTAATATTACCGTCCATTACATCACTACCTGCGTCTCAATTTTCAAATGTTATTAGTAACCACTATAGCAACAAACTTATAACTACAGTATTATACTCTAGTGTGGTATGGAGGAATATCCAAAATTTAAAACATCCATTTTATCTTTTTCATGGATCTTTTATCATCTATATCTCTTTTGCAGCTGATAATCTAAGATTTGGTTGTTGGACGACGTTATTATTTCTAGCCCTTAGAGTCTTAGCTACTTTCTGTCATAGTTTCTTCTAAGGGATTCTTACTTATCTAGAGATACAAAATCTAAATCTGTGGATTATCTTTTTCATTATTAGAAAGTTTACGATTCTGGATGCCTTAAACAGCCCCTTTCACACTTACTTAAGTATACCTAGTTGTTTTCCTTAACGCTTGTAGCATTGTTTGATTGATTAAAGATCTCCATCATGTCCATTATCCAATATTCATACTGCAAATATTTAAATCCGGTTAGATTATTGCTTGATATATACTAGCGCTTATCATTTATGTTCAGATCGCTTTCTACTGCTTATTACAGTTTATCGATTAATATAAGTTTATTATAATTATAATAAAGTACAGGTAATTCCTGAGTTCGTTGTTAGTTATCTACTTTTCAAATTAATTAATTAAAAAAATAACTGTCTATATTATTTTTCTTAGTAAATTAGTCCACATAACGTAGCTATGATAGGAAAGGTCTATTCAATTGAATTTTGAGTTTAGCTCCATACTATCATAGTTACGTTATGAGTAGAAAACTCGGTTGCTCCACCGTACTTAGAGATCGTGTCTATCACATCGTAGTGCACTCAACTGTGTGCCTGATGAGACAATGAGATTACCACTTCTCAAATTTATAGGTGACTCTAATATCGAAACTATGTTAATGTTTCGCTGAGCTTCTTCGTCGTCGACTTTCTTTGGATCTCTTCAGACGAACAAGACTCCAGATTTCAGGAGTCAAGAAGTCTGAGACAGCGTCAGACACCAGACGCTGCAATAAAAGGAAGGTGAACTGGAAAACTAAACTCAAAATTCAAATTCGCTCAGTTTTCTTCTCTTGTGTTATCTCCAGATCCTTAGTTACGTGTCATTATCACTTGTTACTGTAGTTTCTTTGCATATGACAAATGAAATAATAACTTATTCAATATAAATTTCAATCTACTTGTTTAATGTTTGGAAGTTTTTCTTTTTTGATAATAAAATTGTTTTATAAAGTGCGTTAGGTACTGTATAAACCTATTGCAAATTTGTTTATTTAAATTGTCTGTCCACAATATCTGTTAAATCTGTGGATCTGTGTTAATATCTGTTGTTTTATTGCCTGTTAAATGGAACTGGAATGTAAGAATAGAAGCAAACAATAATAAGCATTCTTTATTTGAAATTTGTTTTTGACAATGGAAGGATCGTGAAGGAAAGCAGGATTTCCCGGACATTTGCCATCGTTCAGTGGCTTGGCCTTGGAGGTTTCACCTTTATCTTCTCTTCAAGCTTTTTTTATGTGCTTTGTATTGCATTTTTATCGACTTTTGATTGTATCGACTTTCCCCCTTATTCTTTCCCCCCTGTTTATAAATCCTCGCACGTACCAGTGGCCCATGAGGACGGGAGAGAGAGAGAGAGAGAGAGAGAGAGAGAGAGAGAGAGAGAGAGAGAGAGAGAGAGAGAGAGGAACTATTTCGAATTGTCCCTCGGAGACAGAATACATTTTTGGCTTCTACCAGAAATTTTCTCACGTATGAATCACCCTTCGCTTAACTAGACCAAGAACAAATGTCGGAATCGAACGCGGCCGTATTGACCTATATAGCCGCACTCGACCGCAACCGCAGAAGTGCCGGAGCCGCTGTCGGCAACCTCGCACGTGTACCGCGATTTGCCTAATGTTCCTCACAAGTCTAATCGCTCACGTATCGCCACAAGGTCGCTGTTTCTGCCATTGCCCAACAGTCTGCCGTGAACATGTCATTATTGGCCAATTTGTCCGAGCATTGCGCAAGCAGGCTGGCTCACAGTGCAACTCAAGTTGTGAACTGGATCAAGCTATTGAGCAATACAGGAAAACTGAGTAAATTGGACACAGAAAGGACCAGCAGGTGTATTTTATTAAGCAGATGTATACAGATCCCTTTGTTGTCACGTGACTTTCGCGAGAAGAAGAATTTGAGACAACCTACGCAACGGGAACTGCTACACAAAATACAAGTGTACTCCGTTCACAATTTTGTTATACATACCTACAGGGTGCGGCAAAAGTCAGTATAGCTATTACCTGAATAAGGTTTACATAGCACGCAATACAGTCTATAAAGTTTTTGAAACTTGCAATTTTACTCCGTACAGTTAATTATGTTCCTAATTACTATGGTGGCATATAGGTCTACTCTCCCGCGTTCCTTAACAAGTTACATCCTATCGTGGACGAGTCGGCAGCAACCTTTTTGGAAAAAAGAAGGTCGTCAAAATGGAACTGGAATGTAAGAATAGAAGAAAACAATAATAAGCATTTTTCGTTTGAAATTTGTTTTTGACAATGGAAGGATTGTGAAGGAAACAGGATTTTCCGGACATTTTACATCGTTCAGTGATACAAAACATCTTTGTATCACTGATTTGAACCTACTTTGTAATTCTGTGTTAGGTTAGTTATTTGCCTGAAGAAGAGACCAGATTGCATGTCTCGAAACGTAGTGTTAGTGATTTTTTTCCTTCACAGTCTATAGATTACATAACGATAACAAAATTATTGTAATTTACCTGTCATGGCTTCATGTCGAAATAGGTATCACATTTCCTCCCACAATTGAGCGGTTAGTTTTATGTAACATTATAAACCGAGACGTAAAATACTTATAAAGTTCTATGTGAAATATGTGCTTCACGCCTAAGAAATCATGCCAGTCATAGCTGTAAATACTAAAATATTGGTTGGTAAACACACAAAAAATCAGTTACACTACATTTCGAGATCTGCGATCTGATCTCTTCTTCAGGTAAATAACTAACCTAACACATAATTACGTAGTGTTACTGATTTTTTGTATCACTGAACGATGGCAAATGTCCGGAAAATCCTGATCCCATCATGGTCTCTAAAGTTGCGAGTAGCATGTTACATATATATATATATATATATATATATATATATATATATATATATATATATATATATATCCAACTGTTATATGTAAACATTGTCAACAAAATCAACAAAAAAGATTTGAAATTCTCGACCGCTAATACAGTTAGGGTGGAGATATTTTTTGGGAGTCCGTTATAACCAAATTCCAAAGACGCCACTATTGATGAAGAAAAGTTCCTGCTCCCACGACCTCTCCACGCCGAAGTACTTCTTGTTGATGTACCGAGTGGATTTCTTCTGGATGGTCCGGATTTACGACAGGAAGCTGCTGTTGAAGACAAGGATCGTTCCAGTCCACAATCGCAATTACTCTTCTCGTTACCGCAACTCCCCTTATCTTTTATTGCCCTCCAGAAGTATCTGGCTTTTAGTGGGATTGTCAATACCACATCAAGTTAGAGGTTGAAGGTCTGCACTGAGATGTTTGTTTGCCCTATTAAACTATGCTGCTGTTGCACGTCATACCATTTTATTTCTCCATCCCTTTTGCTTGTAGTTTAAAATAGAGTTGTGTGCCCTAATTTGTAGTGCGTCGAATTCACTTTTACAAACGTTTTATTATTTATTTGAACATATAGCGATTTCCGAAATTTTATTATCTTTTCTAATCATGCATCGTCAATAACATATTTTAATAACAAAAGACTATTCTTTAGCATGCGTTTCTTTTATCATATTTTTCTTGTGACTCCTCATTGGCTGTCATGTATTACTGTTCCTTTAAATTAATTTTGTAATTTTCTTATGCAGTTTGGAATATGAAATGTATTCTCCATGTAAGTGAGTTTCAACCGTTGAATAAATAAATAACATTAAATATCTAGTTATTTATTAGGTTAAGTGTACTGTATTTGCTTTTCTTTTTCGAGGAAGAACTTACTTCCAAGAAGTGCCGTCTCTACTCAGGTAGCTTATACATGGAAGAGGAGCTTACCGGAGTCGAGTAGATCAAAGTGGTAAGGGGGGTGGTGGGGGAGGGGGTTGCGGCCACTTTGATGTCACCTGATTAGACGTCATTCTCCCGCCAAGACACTGACGTCATCAGCTGATCAACAGCTTGTATTCCTCCTACTCTATCACATAGGTATCTAATTAAGTTTTATTAAACACGTGTAAAAGAAAACGTATTACTTACAGTACTTTAAGTTTGATTCAAATTAGTGTAGTCTGTAGTGTTTTGCAAAAATGTAGCTTTCTGGTCAAATAAGTAAATTACAAAACACGCCTTGGAGAATGCTGTAAACTAAAAAAATGCGCATTATAGTGTATTACAATATGACAGTTTGAATGTTGAGTTTAGCTCCAGTTCACCTTCCTCTTAGTGCAGCGTCTGGAATCTGACACTGTCACAGACTTAACTTTTGAAGAGATCCAAAAAAGTAGGTCAAAATGAACTATTTACATCATTTCGACATCAGAGACACCTTGACTTAGTGTAGATAGGTCAAGATATCCCCATTGTTTAAAAAAATGCACAATTTAGTGCACTACGATGTTTTAGACGCGATCTCTAAGCACGGTGGATCGACCAAGATTTCTACACACTAGGTAGCTATGGTGGGAAGGGTTGATTCAATGTGAATGTTACTTTCCTCAACATTCAAATTTAATCAATCTTTGACCCTTATATTGAATATGCTAGTATTAATGACGTACCACTTTTTAACCAATGACACGCCTTGGAACCTTTGAGTGGAATGCACGGTTACCCTGTAGGAGGTTGGTTCTTCACGAACTTGAGTATTCTGTTAGAACGCTTCTCTTCTATGAATAAGAAGTTTGAGGATTGCCAAAATTTGAACTAGTTCCTGTGTTACGTAACTGTATGACACGTAAAGAGGCTGTGTTAGTTGCGTCCAATATTATTTGTACTACATAAAGTGAGGGCTTCTTTGTAACCTTATTGTTTTCCATTGGTTTCAGCCCAGTGGTACATGAAGGTAATTGGTAATTGAATTCCTTACCTTATCGTCCTTTTAGGTTGGTAAAGAATTCTTCTACTTAGTTCTCGGGTTTTGTCATGGACTAACTTCTTTACTTCGCAGTACAGGTAATACAAAATCTTGAGATATTCGTATTTCACTTCCAGTAGACGCACGTTCATTTCCATTCCAGGGACGAAGTTATTCGAGCACCGCTTCGAGTACGTTCAGGGTGTATCAGTAAGGCACTTGCTATTTTATGTAAATTTCGTCATTAGAGAAGTTTTACATTAACCTATGTGGTGAAGCTTAACTTAGAACTGAATAACTTAGCCCCCATTCTTGAAGACGCAAAAGGACCGTTTTGTAGTATTTAGTGAATTAAATTAAGACGGTTGTTCCTGTAGCCGTCTTGATTGTAGATAATAACAACATTAAACCTTATACACTTTCACTACCTTATAGTAGAATCAAAGCAGACGTCTCATTTTGATGATATAATTAATAATTATCCAAAGTGTTTTCATTGTTCAAAATAGAGATTGTTAAAAAAATATATCAAATTCATCTACTCTCTTAAATTTTAAAAAAATATTCGAAAAAAAGAACTAAAAAGCTTTGGGATGCGTACAAATGGGACAAAAGTAGCTTGACACATAAAAGTGCTCAACGTTTAAAATTGTTCCTATCATGGGGAAAACTCAAGTAAGTTTTACTAAACACTTACAAATAATAACAGTTCTAGAGCTACCATCAATCAAGCTTTAAAAGAATGTCCAATGTTAAAATCTAAACTTAGCCTAGATATAAAGATACTTACGTCAAGTCAAGTCGTGATCTTAGTAACCTAAAGTAACACCTAATTATAATAACTACATGTAAAATCAAGCAATTTAACATTTTGAGAATGAATAATTGGAAGAGTACTGCACAAAACCACTCAAAACAGTAAGATCTGAATTGAGCGACCAATTCGTTGACATAATAAATTTGGTATAGTAATTCGGTGAACAGATATAAATTCACTTCTACTTAGAATGAGTTTTTAAATTAGAAGAAATTAGCAACCCACTAAAATTATTAAGAGTAGAGTCTCTGTAGACGCCAAGTAAGTAACGTACTCCTGGAAATCACAAAAATGCAGTAATGAGGGATTTCTAATGTGCATAACGTTATTTGATCAAAATCCATTTTCACGAATTACAAATGCTAAAACTTGATTTTTATTTCTGCAGTAACTATAATTTTCGATAAAGTAGTGACACAATCCCATGTTACATTGAGAAGGTTGTATAAAAATTTGTAAGATTTCATTGGTATTAATCAGCTGACCCAAGCGTTAAGAAATCGTAATAGACTTATTACATCACTAGTGACGTAAATTCCATTACGTCACCGTTAATAATACATAGAACAGTTTATCTAGCAGGAGCACAATTAAGGTTTACACGTATTTCAACCAAAAAGGTGGAAACAGATGTTAATCTGGATTCCATATCTTGCTAACAAGTGCAACACGATAGTGCCAACCTGCAGCTGACAATGGGTATATTATTCCGCCTAGTTGGCCAGCCTGCTTCCCACGGCTCAGGTGACTGTTACCTACCTTACCATCAGGGCTAGGATCATGTGTCGGGACACCCCCGTCACCCATTCACCAGGAACTGCTAAAATTTCCGCCAATTGAGCTTGGTGAAAGCCCTCAGACATATGAAACTGGTTCATTTGAGACTAAAAAGTGTCGAGTTATTTTAGTAAAAAAAAAAAAAAAAATACCTTTTTCTTCAGGAAGTAGTTTCTTTAGAGTTTATTTTTTAAACATAATAATTTAAAACAATGTTTAAATAATTTTAACCATTGTAATGAAAGGAAATATGAATTTGAAACTATGTCAGTTTGTGTTTATAATTCGTACCGAAAATTAATAAAGAGAAGTATTTTGTGTTGAGAAAATATTGGGTGATGAATTTTATCAGTTACCCTGTAATTTCACTACTTGAGTATTCATTTTGAAGAAAAGATGAACATTTATATTTATCCCTGTTTACCAATTAAATCTGATATAATTGGAGTGCCGATGGCCGAGCGGTCTTAGACGTTCGACTTTGAGTCTGGGTTAGAGATAGCGCAGGATCGAATCCTGTCTGTGACCGTTGCACTTTTTATCAGTACCATCGACCTTGTACTGTATCGACTCTCCCCCTTATTCTGATTGATAAGATCCTCGCACAGGCCAGTGGCCTATGAGGACGGGCGGAGTAAGGCTTTAAAGGGGATCGGCTTCTCCTTTAAAAGAAAAAAAATTACCACTGTATTCCTCAGTGTTTCAAAAATACATACCATGATCTTACAATACAACTTACACTGGACTCTAAAATGTATAAAACTTATAAAATTTGATAGATAAACTTTTGTTAATTTGAAAAACAAAACTTACCTGAAATTACAACCTTCACTGTAGTTATGATGGTACACGTGACTGATATTGACGCATCAAGTGTAGAAACTTGAAACTTCTAGGATAACATCCTTATTGACAACCCATTGACTGGTGCTGCACTCTTGTGCCAGTGTGTGCTTTAGAAAAAAGGCTATTGGCCTTATTGGAGCCATGGCCTTATTTGGGTCATCTACCTGACTTGAATTTTTGGAAAGTATCATTTTTCAAAACTTGCTCAGAAGTCTTACAAGCTATAAGCACTGAAGTGCCTGCATTGAATTAATTCTGTTTCGTTACATAGTAGACAAGCATGAGCTATTTCTCTAAATTAAAGCACACAAAAAGAAACCAAATGATGCTAAAGCAGCAAAGCAGCCCTAATCGAGCCATCGGTCTGTATACGCGAATACACCCCCTTTGCTCCTCACTGCAGCCAAGTCGGCCGCGTCAAATTTAACCCCAATGTATAATGATCTCCTGAGGGCTTGCATGAATAGCTTGTTAGTCACCTTAGCCCTTCAATCACACCCCATTCTGGCAACCCTCTCTCTCCACCTACACGCTTGTCAGAGGCTAATTGAGATAATCGACCTTGGCTACTGGAATGTCACCCCTTGGATTTAAGGAATCTCCTTTTGACCCTTTAATTTCTTCTTTGCGCTCAGAAATCCTTGCCAATTTATTAATCAACTTACTTGACTGTTACTCCTTATTTGGCTACTGGAATGTCACCTTTTGGATTTCAGGAATCTCCTTTTGACCCATTAATTTCTTCTTTTCGCTTAGAAATCCTTGTCAATTCATTAATCAACCTACTTGACTGTTACTCCTGATTTGGCTACTGGAATGTCACTCTTTGGATTTAATGAATCTCCTTTTGAACCTTTAATTTCTTCTTTGCGCTTAGAAATCCTTGCTAATTCATTAATCCACCTACTTGACTCATACTCCTGACTTGACGGAGAGGAGAGTAAAAACTGTTATTCTAAATTCAGGTTAATGGCGATAGCTAAAATATTACTTTGGATTTCTGGCTCATTTACTCATCAGACCTCCATCATAACGTAGATAAGAGATGTTCTCATTGTCTCATCAAGTGCACAATTGAGTGCATTATGACATTTTGTAGCCTAGGAGTATCTGTTGTCAAACGCGAAAACAACTAAGGACTCTTCGTGTTACTGAGAATACATTTTGAATACTGAAATCATGGCAAATACTAAGTAGTATTGCCAAGGTAAACTAAAGGTCTTTCTGAATCACATCAGACTGATGTGAACTTCAGATTATAGGAGTCAATTATCTGATAGTGTCAGACATCTGATGATACACTAAGCGGAAGGTGGAATGGATCTAAACTCAAGTTTCTCATTGAATCATAAGAACATAGATAGTTGTGTTATCTGCAATGTGGAGGAATTCATGAACAACACCTTATAGAGGCAAATAATTTAATACTAGTAGAACGGGCGCCACTTTGGCCGTAACATGGGCTCTTATGGAGTTATTCTGGACCAATGAGAAAGCAGCAATGGCGGCTAGGCCACGCCCCCTGCCCCCCTCCCCTCCCCCCCTCCAACACCCCCCGCCCCCTCCTAGACCCCCTGCGACGACCCCCCAGCCAATGGGAGAGCAGCAAGCCCCCCACCTTACGAGAGCGATGGCGGACGAGCGATGGCGGACGGTGTCATGGCGGATGAACAAAAATTTGTGTCTCCGGCGGCCGGTATCCGAACCCGGACCCCTACGAATGCGAGACTGTCGCGCTGACCACTGGACCACGGAGACGAGTTGTGCGTGGCGGCGCGATATGGCTGTACGTGCGGCGCGGGGCGCCCGGCGATCAACGAGTCCAATAATAACTACACAGATGTGCATTCCAACGGCTCTTCTCCCTCTCTCGGTGACGGATGCAGGTGCACATTCCAACGACTCCAATAATAACTACACAGATGTGCATTCCACAGTAACCAACATGAAACATTAAATCATATTGCGTCAGCCTGGGAGCTACGTGAGCCACGTGCAGATCATTAGTCTTCAGTCCATACCGGTGAGTCAGCTATTTATAGGTGCTCAGGTTACCGAACATTACCGGAGCGCTATATAAATAGAGCGGCCGACCGATGGCCAGTCATTAACCGTGCTGCTCTTCACTGTGGTAAGCCTGCTTCTTACTTGTTCACTTAACACTATTCTGTCATTGTCATTGTGTATAGCTACATTGTACCATCTCAACGATAGCCGTTCATTTAAACAAATTTAAAATAACATTGTCATATTTGTTTAACATAAACCTCAACTACATTTCTCAATAAGCCATATATCATGTCGGTAAATATGCTAGAGCCTGTATATTTAGTAAACACCAGTGAAACGTATGTCAAAAAGTTTAGACTTTACGGTATGAGGACAACGTTTAAATTCAACAGTCCTCCTGAAGGAATATCTGAACTGGATTGGATTAAGCGGGGGTTCGGAGAAGTTGTAGAGCAAATGAAAGCTAAAGCTTCAGATACAGATTACCTAGGTTTCACTTTGAACAGTTTAAATTTCAAGAATAAAGATCCGGGATACGTAGCCTTTAGACCAGCTGATGAAGTTAACCTTGACGTGTTATGGAAAATCTTTGGAGGTATTGTACAGAGTAACGCTGAATCTGTCACTTCTAGTGATACGTTTCAAGTGTCTTGTACGGTTGTCAATCTGCCCGTAGGTAGAGGTAGAAATAGGCCCGGTAAATACAATAGCTTCAGCGAAGAGTGCAAAGGACGAAAAGGTATCGTAGTCATTAAGAATAGCGATAATCTGTGTCTGCCCCGAGCTATAGTGGTAGCAAAAGCCTATGCCAAAAAAGATCCTCAACTTAAAGCAATAAGGCAGGACATGGCTAAGAGACAAACATTTAGAGCACAGAAACTAATGGCAAAGGCAAGAGTTAATATTTCAGAAGAGGGGGCTGGTATAGCTGAACTTGAAAAGTTTCAAGACCACTTGAAGAAATATAACATAACAGTATTCAGCTATAATGCAAAAGGGCGGGACGTATACTTCAGTGGTAACAATACGGAAGCCTCATACAAAATAAACTTGTTGTTTCACAAAGGTCACTTCAAACGTGATAACTAATTTGACAGCAGCTTTCGCTTGCCATTTCTATTGTGAAGCTTGTCATGTGCCGTATGACCACAGAGGTGATCACCGATGTTCTAATGTCTGCTCTGCTTGTAGCACAATCTCACCTCCCTGCAAGCTCGAGCATTCAGGAATAACTTGCCCTGAGTGTAATCGTCACTTTAAAAACCAGCGCTGCTTTGCTGCTCACCAAGGTGATCTCTGCAAAAACGTACAGAAGTGTCTCGACTGTGAGAAAAAACATATACAAGAAACATAGAAAAACACAACATGAATGCGGTGAAGTATATTGTAGCACTTGCGCAGAATTTAAACCCGCTAATCATCAATGTTACATGCGCCAAAACAAAGTACCCACTAAGAATGATAACTTTCTGTACATATTCTTTGACCTGGAGACTCGTCAGGACGAATGTTTAGAGAACGAGCCTGACATCAAGGTTCACAAAGCTAACTTGTGCGTCTCAGAACAGTTCTGTAGCCAATGTATAAATAATAACGAGTTTTGTGAAAACTGCCTCCAACGCAGAAAAATCTTTCAGGAAGACCCAATATCCAGTTTTATGAACTATGTAATGGAAATTCGCAAACCATACAAAGACGTGTGCGTCATAGCTCATAACGGACAAGGATTCGACTTCCAATTCATCTTGAGATATATTCTGGAAGAGACCAAATTCACACCGGAAGTCATTACTCGTGGGACAAAAGTAATTTTGCTGGAGTTTGACAACGTACGTTTCATTGACTCTCTCAACTACTTTCCCATGTCACTGTCCGCTCTTCCTAAAGCCTTTGATCTTGGTCCCGAAATGAAGAAAGGCTACTTCCCTCATCTGTTCAACACGATCGCAAACCAAAACTACGTGGGACCGATACCAGCAAAAGTATTCTATTGCCCAGAGTCAATGTTTGAAAAGAACTACAAAGACTTCGAGAAATGGCACAATGAACAGGTATGCAATAACTATGTGTTTGACTTTCAGAAGGAATTGATAGAATATTGCATCTCTGACGTTGACATACTGGCAAAGGCGTGTATTAAATTTAGATCCCTATTTTTAGCCGAATGCAATGTCGACCCGTTTCTGGAAGCTGTCACCATAGCTAGCGCATGTAACCTAGCGTTTAGACGTAATTTCTTAAAGCCTGAAACAATCGGAATATTGCCAAAGAAAGGATACAGATTAGTGGACAATCATTCTGGCATTTCTTTACAATGGTTGACGTGGGAAGAAGAGCGGCGAGGTGTTAGAATACAGCACGCAGGAAGAGAGCGAGAGGTCAACATTGAGGGAATGAAGGTGGATGGATTTGATGGAGACAGAATATATGAATTTCAAGGTTGTTACTATCACGGATGTCCAAAGTGTTTCCCGTACAAAAGAGGTGAACCGTTGAAAGAAGATCCTTCTGACACCCTCGAACTCAGATACGAGAGGACAAGAGCCAAAATCGAGAAGCTGTCACGTACACCTTATGAGGTGGTAGAGATGTGGCAGTGTGACTTTAATAAACTAAAATCAGAAAAGGAGCTAACATATTTGGAAAACCATCCCGTGTTGAACACCTTACCGCTCAATCCACGAGACGCATTTTTCGGAGGAAGAACCGGAAATGCCATGACGTATTACAAGTGTACGGAAGATGAGACAATACAGTATGTGGACGTATGCTCCCTATATCCCTACGTTTGTAAACACGGTAAATATCCGATATCCCATCCTACCATCTATATTGGTGACAAAGAGTGCAGAGAGAGGGGAATGCAGGTTGAGGGCTTGCTAAAGTGCAAAATGCTACCTCCAAAAGATCTTTATCATCCAGTGCTTCCAGCTAGAATGAATGACAAATTAATGTTTGTACTGTGCAATGTCTGTGGCGAAGAGCTCAACAACGATGACTGTCAACACAGTGACGAGGAAAGGGCGTTGATTGGCACATGGACGATGGATGAAGTACGGAAGGCAGTTGAAAAAAGGCTATAGAGTTGTTGAAATGTACGAGCTGTGGGAGTACAACGTAGCCACTTTCGAAACGGGCGGATTGTTTACAGACTTTATCGACAAATTTCTAAAGATAAAACAAGAGGCGTCAGGCTATCCATCATGGTGTCAGACAGACAAAGAAAAGGAAAAAATATGTGCAGGATTATTACGACCACGAGGGAGTAAAGCTTGATCCGTCAAAGATAGAGAAAAACGAAGGCCTCCGCTCTCTAGCAAAGTTAATGCTTAACTCGTTCTGGGGTAAGTTTGGGCAGAGAGAAAACCAGACAAAAACGCTCATCACCAGAGACCCTGAGGAACTGTTTAAGCTGTGTATGGATTCTAGCGTTGCCGTAAACAGAATACAGGAAATCAACGATGACGTTGTCCTGGTAAGCTGGCAACATTTAGAAGAAGTGGGCGAGTCATTAGCCACTGTAAACGTTGTCCTAGCTGCCTACACTACAAGTCAAGCCCGTTTAAAGCTTTATGATCATCTGGAGGCACTGGGTAAACAAGTATTGTACTACGATACAGACAGTGTTGTGTACGTATACAAAAATGGCTTGTACAGAGTAAATACCGGCGACTACCTAGGGCAGATGACAGACGAGCTGGCTAAAGACTACGGTCCCGGATCTCATATTGTAGAATTTGTTTCCGGTGGTCCAAAGACGTATGCTTATCGCGTTTTTTCCACAAACAAAAACGATTTTGTATCTGTCTGCAAAATCAAGGGTCTCACTCTTAACCTAAAAACTTCAAAAAATCTAAATTTTGAAAAACTTAAAGAAATGGTTCTTAGTGAAACCTGGGTAACACTCGATATTGAAGAAAACAGAATTAGGAGAACAAAGTCCAGGCAAATAGTTACTGTCAAAGAGACAAAGGTTTTCAAAATTACAGGTCCAAAACGCAGACGCGAAGGTGAGTATGGAACCCTGCCTTATGGTTATTGTAAAATGTCAAAAACCAGTTAGATGGTACCTTATGCTGACAATACAGAATTATGTTAACAAGTAATGAGTCTATTGTCACAGTCGAATTGAGTTTGGAGCGAAAATGAGAAAATAATGAATAAATTTACCTCTGTACTGTATTCCCTTTAGTCGTACTCCATCCACCATCACCACGACACCGGAAATATTCTGGTTCTTCATCTTCCTCACCCGAATATCCTGATTGCGAATTCCGCAAAAAACTACTAATCACTAGCACTGGAGACCACGGATGACGCAGAGGATGATCGTGATAGTGGTATTATTAAAAACGTATCAACGAGAAACGAGTATAGGTGATACGCACCAAGAATAATTGGTAGCACTCTGCACGGAGCCGAACTCAGTACTGAGAGCGGGATACGTGGCAGAACGGCGCCTCTACTAGCACATGTGGTCAACACATGTTGTGACGCACTTCCTGCGCTGTTGTATTCGCGGTTCCAGAGCCGGGGTGACGAGGAGGTTGGTCTAAACACCGTAGAAACAAACTTTTCCTTCGGTCGTTACGAGGTGTGACCATGTAAGGTGCGAGGACTCACGCATGTAGATGGGTGAAACCTTCACTGGACGGGCACCTCTAGCGTCCACCACCCTGTTAAAGCGCTCGGAAACCCGTGTTTACGTCAGCAGGTGTATAATGATATGAAGTATGCAATAAGGCTAATTTCAGCCACTAATCCGATTTATGCCTCTGCAGACTCTAGATTATATAAACTCTTTCCACAATCCTACCACCACTACTAAAGGGAATATAGTATCATACTCTCGGTCTTTATCGCTGCTCGAGAGAATACCCTTGTTCAACGGACAAGGAAGGGAGGTGGGAACTCGTTGTCCCATCACAGCATACAGCGTTGGTTGGGGCTGTATGGGTATTCCCGGTCGGCGTGTTGACAGTCGATCAGAGTGTTGACAACCATCGGTAATGCCAGGGGGATAACGGAGGCATGAACTAGCGTCTTTTGGAGCATGCCACGGTCTACAGCGGTGGAGGGGCTGTAGAATTTAGGGGGTTAAATATAAAAGATTACTTAGATATTCATCATTTGCGTAATGGACAAGCGTCAAGCAATAGCTAACGAGCTACACAGACCGGCTCGTCGCAATTTCAAGAGGCGTGGCGTCACCTTGAAAGGTAAAGACGATTTGTACCAAGCGGATCTTGTAGAGATGCTACCGTACGCTGGTGAAAACAAAGGTATGAAATACATACTTACGATGATAAATTGCTTAACAAAGTTTGCTTTTGCTGTACCGCTAAAGAGTAAAACCGGATTAGAGGTAGCGAGAGCGTTAGAACCAATTTTGAAGAAGCATAAGATGAAGAACTTTCAGACCGATCAGGGTAAAGAATGGTTCAACATTCATGTTAACAAACTGATGACGGCGTACGAAATAAATCACTATAACACTTACTCAGAGCTTAAAGCAAGTATAGTAGAACGGCTCAATCGGACGCTAAAAGAAAAAAATGTGGAAACTGTTTACTGCTAGAGGTAATTACGAGTGGCTCTCCATGTTACCGAGAATAGTTAAGGAGTACAACGCGTCCGTTCACAGGAGCATCGGTATGAAACCGAAGGATGTGAGGGAAAAACACGTAAAGCTTATTCTGACGCGTATCGAAAAATCGAGAAGAAATAAAGGGAAAAAACAGATCGAGTCAAAGTTCAACGTGAACGATAAAGTAAGAATTAGCAAGTACAAGCGTGTTTTTAAAAAAGGTTACATGCCGAACTGGACGAATGAAATATTCACAGTGTTCGCCGTGAAACCGAGCAATCCAAAGACATACATTCTGATGGACTCTAGCGGGACTGTGTTAAAAGGTGGTTTTTACAAAGAGGAACTAGCCAAAGCAAAAACTGGTGACGTTTATCTAATTGAAAAAGTATTAAAAAGAAAAAAAGATAAAGTACTTGTTAGATGGACAGGTTTCGATAAAACAAGTGATACGTGGATAGACAAGAAGCATATTATCTGAGGACTTAATGTTCCGTCCAAGAGAGAGAGAGAGAGAGAGCGACTGCTGGTGCAAGCTATATTTAAACATAGATATTTACGATGCGCAGTCAGTAACAGCTGGAATGCGTGTCGTGAAGCAGTCTCTGGAGCTACCCGTGTCTAATTTTGACCGGTATGTGGGTGGAGGGGGAGATTTGGAAAAAAGCAAGCACGGTCTTCTCCTACCAAACTCTATACGCTGTATTATTGCAGGGCCTTCTAATTGCGGTAAAACCAACGTGCTGTTCAACCTCTTGTTTAATCCAAACGGCCTTGTTTACGAGAACGTGTACGTTTTTTTCTAAATCACTTTATCAACCCAAATACCAATTTCTTGCAAAGGTATTGCCTAAAGAGATTGGTTACTTTCCTTCAGATGACAATAACACCGTTATAAGTCCTAGCGAAGCCAAACCGCATTCCATTATGGTTTTCGACGACATAGCGTGTGAAAAGCATGACAACATCCGCGCTTATTTCACTATGGGCCGTCACAACAATATCGATGTTTTCTATCTTGGCCAAACGTACAGCAGGATCCCCAAACAACTGATACGAGACAATGCAAATTTTTTAATACTCTTTAAACAGGATGACATGAATCTTAAACACGTGTACGCTGATCACATCAATACAGACATGCCGTATGACTCTTTGAAAAAACTATGCACTCTAGCGTGGAATGACAAGCATGGATTTCTTGTCATAGACAAGGATCGCGACCTTTATAAGGGCAGATACCGCGTTGGGGTTGACACTTTCCTTGAGTCACTATGAGTACGCGGATCTATTACTACAACGACGTTAGAAGGTATGCAGATGCCGGTTACGGTGGTATCAAGAGACTTACAAAGGTAAGCTCTAATCTTTGCACGTGGTATTACGCAGATAAGAAAAGGTTTTGCGGTAACTATTGCAGTAGACGTGGTGCACACGGTCATGCGTATAATAGACTTTGTTGGCGTCATAGAAGACCAGGTTGCTACAGCAGGAGCTTACCGCCAATAGTGCTGTTGATGATTTCATCTAGCCAGCGTATATACAACAGAGATAGGTGGATAGCGTTTATAGCCGAGTGTCAGGAGAAGAATGTACCTATTGAATTGGTAATTTACCATGAGGACATGCTAAACGGTACGGTGCGTGAACCCATGAACCTACTGTCTCGGTTTAGACCGTTCCCCGACCTCTTTGGCAAGCCGATATTGAAACTCAGTAACAGTCACGGTAGTTTGAACTTTACTCAGATATACTTAAGGATGTTGAAGTATGCTTGTGATATACCTTATGCCACTAAGTGTATAGTGTTGACTGAGCGCAGTATACCAGTTAGATCCCCCGTTACACTCTATAGACGTGCACTGCGGTCGCGGTGTTACTTAAACATAAGTTACAATGTAAGTTACGGCCCAATGCCTAGTAGTGTAATGGGAAGGCGGGGTAAACCGTTTGCTGCAGTGAACAACATATGTCAAGGACTGTACACAGCAGATTTCTTGAAAATTGCATTACCCACAGTACCACTGCAGTGCGAAAAATTCGGCATCTCTTTGGTAACGAAAACCGGTGAGTATAAAATAACGCAACCAAACCTGTTTAGAAGCTGGCATGAATTTACCGGCGCAAACTCGGATGAGTTTCTTCTTCTAAACTCATATCTGTTGCACAACACTAACGTTGATCGACCTATTCAACGTTTGAAGGAATATATGGACAGAACAGTGTCAAACGATCAGTATACGGTCGCTGAGATCCCTCAGTGGCGGCACGGTATTAAAAGAACATTTATTTTTAGAGATATGACGCTACGAGAACGCATACCTAGATTCAATCCTGAGACAGACAGATATTACTACGGCCTACCATTGACCTCTGGTGTTTCACTTAAAGAAGTGATTCGTTACATTAGAAAACACAAGAAGCGGGCATTGTTTTTTAGACAAGTAGAACTGCCATGAAGAGGGTAAGGTTTGACGATAGAGTGGAGGTAAGGCTAGTTTCGCGGTATGACGAGTGCAGATTATTCGATACTTCATCATTTTTCGAACAGATGAGGAAATCCTATATAAATAAACAGATAGCAGGCTGTGGGTTCAGTGTCAATCATGGCGCGAAACAAGAAGCAGCTTATGACGGAGATATCAAAATTAAAGAAAGCTATAAAACAAAAGTATAATCGGTTTAAGCGGGGGTGAATTGGAGTCCGAGGAGATGTTTGAAAAGCAATACCAGCCGTTGATCAAGGAATTGCGTGACACCAAGGAGACACGCACTTTACACACCGATGTCAAGAAGGAAATCAAGAAAGAGGAAGATGATGCAGATGATGACGATGATGAAAACTCAGAGTTTCTACCAAATGTATTTTCTTCGCCTAATCTTTCCCATTTAAAACCATCGGTCTCCACTAGACTTGATTCTGGAGCAGAAGAAGTGTTTGAGACAGACGACCAAGGTGATGGTGGAAACAGCGAAATTACAAAAATGCTTTCAACACCTACGGGTCTACAGACGGCGTCCCAATATATCGCCGACAGCTTTGCTCATCCGTTGACCAGAAAGTACATGCAAGAGCTTATGAAGGATTTGGGTGGGCGTTCATCTAAAATTGACCATCTTTACGGTCCTCGTTACGAAAAAAAATACTTTAATGGTTGGCAATAAAGAATTGCAGTTTGATGAGGACGGTAGTATTCGAATAGATGATGTGGCGTATAAGCCACAAGAGGGTCTGTACGAGTTGATTTTCAAGCGAATACCAGATGATGAAATCTACAATGACGAAGACAAAATCGCTTACAAAGATATACTGAAGAAAACTAGCGCTCATAAAAGAAACTATAACCCAAATGGAGTTATCAATCGCAACACGTCGCTCAAGTATAAGTATGTAATTTCAGACTTATTTCCAAAAGTAGTTAAGGGTTCTGGAGCTGACAGGAAAGCTCATAGTGTGACTAAATCACTATCAGATCCCGATACGGTTTACTGGAACGATCCAAATGAGTTGTGCGACCGTCTTAGGCTGTTGGTGGCATCCGCTGAAGCTGGAAACACGAACCACAAGAACGAGATTATAAATATCATTGAAGAATTGAAAGAATCAAAGACTATATCAGGTGATGGTAACGCGAGATTCAGATCATTGATGAGATGACCGTCAATAAGTTTGGTCAGAGGCCACAATCTCTGAAGAAGCAAGACATCCAGAGAGTTATGAATACTGTAAACAAAAAGCTAAAGAAAGATGTAAGAAGACTGTACTCTCAAATTGCAATCCTTCAGAATCAAGCGCTTATTCAGCAGGATCAAATAAACAGCTTACAAAATACAAATGAAGAAGCTATAAGACGTCTAGCAGTTCAACTATTTCACTGGATCAACAAGATACACACTACCGTACCTCCAGCTCGCTTCCACACCGCCTTAGATGCTGATGAAAACACATATATTGACTGGGATAAGATATTTATAAAGAGCAATGTACAGGAGGAGTCTTCATCACTTGTAAAATGAGTGTGGACAAGTTTGGACGAAGGTGACTATGACGTGCAGAGAAAACGTCTGAGAAATCTAGGGAACCCGGAAAATGAACTAGACGCTGTTAATCTACAGACGTTGATCAGTAAGTTAGGAGATCTGCAGACCGAAATGATTACTTTAACCGACAAGTTAAACAGCTTGAAAGATTCGCAAGAAAATTCTATGAAGCTTTTAGCGGTTCAATTGTTCCATTGGATCAATAGAGTACACAGTACCGTAGCTGTTGGTAGGTTTCAAGCACACTTTAACGTTGATGCACATACATATATCGACTGGGATAAGATATTTATAAAGAGTAAAGTTCGTGACTCGCCATCACTTGCACAATGAGTGTTGACAAGTTTGGACGGCGATCCAGGCAGTTTGGAAAAGGCGGGTTAAGGGGACCGAAAGGAGATGGATTCAAGCTGACGGCCGAAGGTGACTACGACATTAACGGGAAACGTCTAAGACATGTAAAAAGTCCAGAAGATGATCTCGACGCCGTAAATCTACAAACGCTGACCAGTAAATCGGTGATAATCGGGAAAGATGGAATTGACTGTCGGAAACAGAGATTGAGCAATATAAGTAAAGCTACAAGACCATACGATGCTCTACCACTCGCTCAACTGGCCGAACACATACCGTCAAAAGATTTAAAGGATAAATCTTACAAGTTCCAGCGCTTTAGATTACATCAAATTGGGGAGCCTAAACAAAACGATGACGCGTTAACACTCGGTTACTTCAAAAATAACACTATCAAAAAAAGGCAGGATGGTTGGGAGCTTGGAAACAAAAGGCTAAAGCTAGTGGCCGATCCTGTCGAGCTTCGTGACGCTGTGACGCTCAACTATTTCAACGCAAACACAGTTACAAAGAAGCAAGACGGTTGGGAGTTTGCAAACAAAAAGTTAGGGTTAGTTGCAGACCCTACCGAAATGCAGGATGCTGTGACAATGAACTATCTCGTTCGTGTCTTAAGTGAAGTGTTTTACAGTTTCTATATACGTCTCGCTCCTCCTGGTGATAGTGTTAGATCGGTCGCTAAAGACCAGTGGATTCGTTCAAACGTTGTTGATCCGTTTTTCTTAAACGCCAAAACGAAAATAATGAGATCGGAAGACTAATTATATAAACTGTGATTGCAAGCCATACACTGCAGTCTGGTTTTGGCCACGGCGCGGATAAAATGGCAAAGCGCAAAGGGTCGTCCGTCAGACGAAAGCGAACCATCGGAGGAGCAGGAGGTATTATCTCTAGTGTTATTAACAAGGCGATTGACCTTCTACCTTTTGAAGCACACATCCCCGGCTATTCTTTCTGCGGACCTGGCACATTTTTGAAAAAAAGAATCGCTAGGGGTGAGAAGGGGGTGAATTTATTGGATGAAGCCTGCCGTATTCACGATATAGCTTACGATAAATACAGTGACTCGGAGCATCGCAATCAAGCAGACAAAGAGTTGGCAAAGCGGGCTTGGGATAGAGTAAAAGCGTCAGACGCGACTATAGGTGAAAGAGCAGCTGCTTTAGCGGTAACTGGTGCGATAAAAGCTAAAACGGCTTTCGGTGGTGGTGGTGGGAAGAGACGAAGGAAAGTTGTTAAGAAGAAGACCGGAAAGACGAAAGGTAGGGGCCTTTACCTAAAACCTTATCCAAAGAGGGGAGCTGGTGTTAGAAAGAAGAAGAGGAGTTGTTGTAAAAAAAAATCTCGATCCCGATAAGACCGTTGACAAATTTCGAGTTGATACACTACGCTAAACAACTAAGCATTCCCAATTTTAGAGGGGTGTTTATGCGTGACACGTTACCTCAAACAGGGCCCAGAAAATACGAGTCAGCTATAGTTAATCTGGACTCAAGTTACGGTGACGGTACTCATTGGGTTTGCTACAGAAAACGCCGGCATAATGTGAGCTATTTTGACAGTTTCGGAAATCTTCGCCCTCCTTGGGAACTCATATACTATTTCGGACCCACCGCTGACATACAGTATAATTATCAAAGTCGTCAGGGGTTTGATTCAGTTGTATGTGGACATCTGTGCTTAGAGTTTCTCAGCGGAAAGAATGTTTTGCCTGAGCGGGAAAGGTTCAAGAATAACTTGTGACGTATTTCCTCCATACGACACCAGTGATGGCGATTACGTAATTGGATTGATAGATCTGAGCACGTTCAATTCTATTCCCAATATTGAAAAGAATGTAAACGATAAATTTTTATTACGGAAACCATGATGAAGTGATAACGTTTGAGGAAGGTTCTTACGAAGTAGAAGATATTGCGAATTATATACAGGGGAGACTACCGGAGGGGATCACAGTCCGCTTGAATGCAAATAACAATACTCTTAAGACCGAGATTAAAAGCAACGTGCAGATTGATTTCAGCAAGAAAGGCACAATTGCATCGATATTGGGCTTCAGCAAAAAGGTGCTGCAAGCTAATAAAGTACACACTTCAGACCTGCCTGTGAATATTCTCAAGGTGAACAGCATAAGAGTTGAGTGCAACGTTGTTCGCGGCTCGTTTGATAACGGCGTAGAGAGTCACGTTATTCACGAGTTCTTTCCACAAGTAGAGCCGGGGTATAAAATAGTCGAGACACCTGGTACAGTGATTTATTTACCGCTCAACGTTCAGAAGGTGCACACCATAACTGTCGAGCTTAAAGATCAAGACAACAATCCTGTGAATCTCAGAGGTGAAACGTTATCTTTGAGGTTGCATATAAAGAAAGTGGGTGCTCATGGGTCTAGTATTTAAGGAGGGTGTGAACATAATTCAGGTCATTAGACCGTCGCGCCTGATAGTGGTAACTTCTGCTAACGCAAATTTCTTGCGCTCTCTTGGCTTTAAAGTTAACACCGGCGCAATTCGTGAAAATGCTCGATATAGAGAGTCCCGCTGAGTACAATGAAATCATTACCGGACTGGAATATCACACACATAATCCGTATGCTTCAACCACGTTTAATAATAACGATGAAATACGGATACCAATCAGTTATCAGGATTTAATAACAGCTCCTTTTGAAAGCACACTACACGTTGTGGGTACAGTAAGCGGTAAGAAAGCTGACGGTACAACAGATGCTAAAGTGTCTCTGGTTAACAACGCGATTGCTTTTCTCTTTGATGATATCCGATACGAGATTGGCGGTGTGGAAATTGATCGCACAAAGAATGTAGGTATAGCCAGTTCGTTAAAAAATATATTATCAGCTCGTGCGGAAGACGAAAATAATCTGGAAAATGCATGCTGGTTCGGCCCCGGTGGAAAGAAAGAAATGAACAAATTCTCATTTTCTGTGCCTTTAAGGTTGTTGTTGGGATTCGCAGAGGATTACAAGCGAATAATTGTGAATGTAAAACAAGAGTTGATACTGCTGCGGTCGGCGACAGATGCCAACGCTATTATTAGCGATGACGCAGCGACCCACACGTTGAAGATCACCAATCTGTACTGGCGGGTGCCTCACATCTCTGTATCCGACTTGTTTCGTGCTAAAATCCTACGTCTAGTTGAAAAAGATACTCCAATACATATACCGTTTAGATCGTGGGAGTTGCACGAATACCCTGTACTGCCGCAAACTGAACGTCAATCATGGACTATAAAAACTTCTTCTCAATTGGAGAAACCACGATACGTGATTGTAGCTTTCCAGACAGAAAGGAAAAACAACTTAAAGAAAGACATGTCATGTTTTGACAGTTGTAAGTTATCGAACATCCGCCTGTATTTAAATACACAATATTTCCCTTATGACAACATTCACGGAGACACCGCTATATTCTATGAAATGTTTGTAAGATTTCAAAACTCCTATTATGGCGATTTAGGCGGTCGTCGGTGGCCTGACGTCAGTCTGGACACGTTTAAAAATAAAACACCTCTGTATGTGATTGATTGTTCACGCCAAAATGATTCGGTCAAGTCTGGACCTGTCGATGTGCGGCTAGAATTTGAGGCTACGGAAGCGTTCAAGGCCAACACCACAGCCTACTGTCTACTGCTTCATGACTCGTATTTCGTTTACACAATGCTCAAGGGCACGGTAAAGAAGATGATGTAACGTGAATAAAACACGATGCAAATGACAGAATCTTTCAGTTTCAAATTGGACGCCACGATGGAAGGTTCACGGAAGATAAATATTGTCCTTGATTTGGTCGGTGAAATCCGTAGATTAATCCGCAATCATCAGTTAACAACAATGAAACGGACGAGTGATGGCTACATGCATTATTGCGAATGTGCGTATACCGCACCGGATTGTCAAGATGTACCAGACACTTGTGTATGTGTAATGATTGACAGGCGGAAAGATGAAATATTCAGACTGTTAAATGAAATTTACGATAACACTGTGCAAAACGACGACGACGATGTCATAGAAGATGATAGTGACTATACGATATCCTCTATGGAAGAAGGGGAGGAGGAGGAGGAGGAGGAGGTATGTAATTGTATAAGCCAGTGACTAATACGTCAGGTACTTAATGGTTTGCTCAAGGTGTACAGAGTCATTCGTGATCATGGAGCGAAAGAGTGAAGACATACTGGCTACAGTCGCTGATGCTGTGTTCAAGGAGGAGGAGGAGGACCAGCTGGTGAGTCAACCAATGGAAATAGACAAGGTTAAATCAGTCCGTAAAAGCTCAAAACGAAATCTCCCGAATCTAGTTACCGGTGTGTTTCTAAAGTCTCTTTACTTTTTGAATCCTGATTGTTCCAAATACTTGATTGTAGGATTGTTTGTTGATCACGACAATGGTGTCGGTATCTTGATGAAAGGTAAAAGGGGAACGTTTGCGTTTTGGAAACCTGAAATGTTCAACATTCTATTAGGGTGCGCGAACCAAATCACCGGACTCTTGGAATCGACAGGCGTGCATAGATTCAGTAGTTCTAAAAGCGAAAGTGGAGAGAATATGGTGGTACGTAGAGTATTTGGTCAGCAGTACGTTGTACTGTACGACGGAAAGAATACATTAACTCTGTCCGTAGACGAGTGGACTCAGTTCACCAACTGTCTGCCCTGCGTAACACGTCAAATCAACGAGTTGTTTTTAACGGAGGATCTATTGAGATCTTACGTCGGTGATGTGTTAGCATTGCCTAACAACGGAAGTCCGGACGAGGGTTACGTTGATCCGCCTGAGGCTTTACCACGTCACCTTTGCGACAGACTTTTTGATGACGTCCAGTGCTACAAACGTTGGCCACATTCCAGCGGCGATGAATGTGGCAGTAGTTGAATTTCAAGCTTTTCAAGGTAACAAAAAACCGTTTATAATCAAAGAGTTTGCCATTGTGGCTAATTCATTTCAATGTCAAATTGTTTTCAAACCTCCGTTTCCTAGGGAGAGATTAAACAAGAAAATGCGTACAACAGCTCTGTGGTTAGAGAAGAACTATCACAAGATCTTGTGGGAAGAAGGCGATTTCCCTTACAGTGGAAGTGTCATTCGCAACCTGTGCAAGCCGTTTACCATAATTTATACACGTGGTCATGAGAAAGCGAATTTTTTAAGACGGTTTCACTCTAACGTTTGTGAGCTGGACAACCTGGCATGTTATGACAGTAGTACATTATGCAGTTGTAAAGGAACGCATCGGTTTTCCTGCTCCCTACCGCAACACAGCGGCCGTGATGAAGATGTACGGTGTGCAATGCACGCTGCTAGATGTCGTTTTGAAATCCTGAATAAACAGACTCACCAGTCCGCTTAGTAGTCATTCTGTTCACGGTCACTGTTGAGATTACATCGTGTCAGCATGGCGAGTACAGCTGCTGCTGCTACCGCTGCTGTATTGGACCTCATTTCTCGAGAGCCCAAAGTGCCTGTCGGTGTGCTCACTGATGCGTTCATTTTGAAATTTAGTCGCTTTCTGAATTGGAAGCTTTTATCGGCAAATTATACTTTTTCGTTTGACATGTTGAGAATATTTCAGCATAAAGTAATTTGGACCACGATTTTGGAAAATGCTCGCCTTCCTGAATTCATTTTACGTGAAATGATGCCGAACTTTGACACTTACTGTTGGATAGTAATAAGTCGTCACCAGGTTCTATCGGAGCAGTTTATACACGATTTTGCTGAACAGCTGGACTGGGATTACATACTATTGTACCAAAACCTTAGTGGAAAGTTTCTTCAGGACCATTGTAATTATTATAGTGATGAAGCGTAATGTGTCCCGTAGAAAAACTCCAGTTTTACGATAGGCCACATTGAAAGGCTTCACCGAGTAAAGTGGTCAACAACCGATTCTCTGCTTGTGTTTCACGAGTCACATTGAAAGGCCTCTCTGAGTAAAGTGACTTGTAGGAATCTTACTGAGAATCGGATCTCGCTCATCCTCTGTAAGTTACAACGAGTCACATTGAAAGGCTTCTCCAAGTAAAGTGGCTTGTATGAAACCGACTGAGAGATGCTTCAGCTTCACCTGGATGAGACAAGTCATATTGAAAGGCTTCACCAAGTAAAGTGACTTGTCGCGTCCGCCTAGTAGTATAATGTAGATTAGTACAAAAATGTCCTTCTCGGAAGGAGGAGGAGTTCGGCATTGAGTTGAGAACTACTCCTGGAAAAAAATGGCTTTGCGAGAGCTAAGGAGTTTGGCATTAAGTTGAAAACTTCAAAGCTCACGTGGGGCAGAAAAAACACTTGCAAAATATAAAAGTTTTTGCGAGTACTTGACAGTGAGACGGAAAGGTTCGGCATTTAGTTGAGAACTTTAACGGACTCGCTAAACGGTCTCGCAAGGACACAAAAAAAAAGTTTACTTTTTCGGAGGTGGCAAATTTGTTATGGAGTGGCCATCACGACAGAGTGGGCGATGGTTGGGGCCCACTCGCAAAGAGAGGTGACACGGAGAGGTTCGGCATTGAGTTGAGAACTTGAACGTGTTCAGTGTTCTTTGTTAAGTGAGATTAGGCCTCCTGGGGAAACTCACTATAATAAAAAACGCGCCGAGACCCCTACGGCCTGGCTCAAAGCCTACCGTGGTGATGGAAACGTGGGTCAACTACGCTGCATTCCTGTCTATATTCAGCTTGGCAGTTTGCCACGACCACAGCCGCGACTACCTCCACTTTCATTCCAAGGTATATATACTACCTGTGGCGAGCTGATCGTCACAGTCACTCTTCGTCTACGTGTCGACGCTCTCATTACAGGTAAGTGACTACACTACACATTTAACTGTTTTCTTTAAGATATTCGACTGCGCTCTCTATTTGCGGTGTGTTGCTCACGCATAGTTATTCTCAATCCGCTAGCCAAGTTAACAGTTTTACGATGAACTCGTTGTTAAGATTATTCGCTATACAGATTGTCGGTTTTCCTTTACAGATTGAAAAAATGGAACTTTCTACAAAGCTTTCGTCCCTGGAGAAGCATGGTGAACCCACACCAAAGATGGCGATAAAAGAGTTGACACGGAAAGCTGGCTACAGGATCCTGGAGGCAAAGAAGGTGGACACTAAATTTGACCGGAAGGCAGTGATGTTACTCGTAGAAGTGGACAGCACCAAAACAGCCGTCACATTTCTACCGGTGAAATTTGAAAAGACTTTAGATGACAGTGATCTACAAGAAATGACGTCGTCTAAAAGGTATAAAGTTAGATGTACGGGTGTTAACGGACTTTTGGTAGATGTTAAGATTTGGAAATGTATGTAATCAGAACGCTTTTAATAAACGTAGTACGGACGTAAACACGTGTGTTATTTCTGCAACGACCCCGCCTCCCGGCTATTTTTAGATAGTGCATCTATGCAGGAGATGTACCGTCACATGTGGTGACCACATGCAGTTGCTGGTGTTCATAATTGTGGGTCTTCTCACTCAGTACTGTGTTCGCGCCGACTCGGTTAAGATGATATCAGTAATTATTGCTGCTTATTCTTTGTATTTACGTGTTATTGACCTGTTGTCGACTCCATCACCACCACCGTGTCCCCTTTCGAGATCGTCCTCATTCATCTCTTCAACAGTCTCCTGGGGTAGTGTTAGTAGCGGTTGGGAGTTTTTTTGGGACTCAGAATCAGAAGAATCCGAGAGTGGATATTCAACACTAGAAGAAGAAGAAGAAGACGACGAATTCGATTTGCGTGGTGGTGGTGGTGGCTGGAACGGCTGGAGAGAGTACTAGGCTACTAGACTTCCAAAAAGGGTGAGTTATTTTTATTGTTGTCTCCGGTTATCATTAACAGATCACTACATTTCACTGTGATAATGTTTCCGTCTCTAGTTCACCAAATACCAATAGCTGAAGATTCCGACTCTAGCTGGTTTTAGATTTTTTTTTTTACAATAACCGTACGGTAAAGTACCATATTCACCTTCACGCTTGCGTTTTGGGTCAGTAATTGACAGAGTAAGGCGTAGAGATGGTCTGGTACACACATGTGCAGTTGTAGTCATTGGAATGCACAGCTGTATCCGCTCTGTCACCATGTGCTGTAATGAGATTATGCTCGCCTACACGAGAGAGAGCAGTCATCGCTCTTAAAGGTATGCCAACCGAGTGGTCTAAGCGCTCGTCTTACGTTCCGCGGGACCAGGGTTCAAATCCTGGGCGGCTTGGTATACTTTTTGCGTCCTCACTTGTCGCTACCAGAATGTTGTAAGCCGTGTGTTGTGTGCCGTCTCTACCAGATAGCAGCACCGCAGTCGCAAAGCTAAGAAACTACAGCTGATCGCCGATAACGCCGGGCGCCCCGCGCCGCACGTACAGCCATATCGCGCCGCCACGCACAACTCGTCTCCGTGGTCCAGTGGTCAGCGCGACAGTCTCGCATTCGTAGGGGTCCGGGTTCGGATACCGGCCGCCGGAGACACAAATTTTTGTTCATCCGCCATGACACCGTCCGCCATCGCTCGTCCGCCATCGCTCTCGTAAGGTGGGGGGCTTGCTGCTCTCCCATTGGCTGGGGGGTCGTCGCAGGGGGTCTAGGAGGGGGCGGGGGGTGTGGGGAGGGGGAGGGGAGGGGGGCAGGGGGCGTGGCCTAGCCGCCATTGCTGCTTTCTCATTGGTCCAGAATAACTCCATAAGAGCCCATGTTACGGCCAAAGTGGCGCCCGTTCTACTAATACTAATTGATTACTTTGAATTTTTGAAAACTAATTGAGTTTTTTTAACGTGAATATGATTTAAATATTAATATAGCTAATTGACGAATAACAATGTATACATGATGAAAAAAAGTCAAAATACATCCACCGGGTAGTAGTGCAATGTGGAAAGGAAGTTACGTTTTATGGTTTTGAAAATGTTTAGTGTTTTCCAAAAATGCGGGATTTTGGGTAAACGAGACAGTAATTTCTGGTTTTCACCGTTTTATAAGTCTGTTTTTGCACTTCAAAATGGGGGTCACTTGTGGGGAATTTATATTTGAAATCTTTTAGTTTGCCCAAAAATCCTAAGTTGGGGACACCCTAAATATTTACAAAATCATCATCGGAAACTTCCTTTCATTATTGCACCACTACCCAAATGATATCTCCTTATATAAACTTTAGAAAAATAGAGGGGGCTCCTGACGTTTTATTTTCCCTGTAAAATTTTATAATTAACTCAAAACAAATGTTTCTTTGCAAGAGTTATGAATTAATGAGTCTATAACCTTCAGATAGGTCCTGAGATGAACCTTCAGTTTTACGCAAGGCAACCTTTAAGGATCCAGCCTTTGCTAAATATAGCAAATATAGCTAAATATAGCAAAGCCATCGGAATCAACTTCATATTCAAATTCAACTGTCGATGGAAATTAAATTTTAAACAAATGAAAGAGGCGTGATATATTTATATATAAAATCAATACTTGCTATAACATCGAACGAGGATTTCTCTTAATGTTGTATGGAGCTCAAAACATGTAATTTTCTTAGTTCATATTTTACTCTCATACAAAAATAAATAAGATAATAACAGACCATAAAAATTCTTAACCTTATCTTCAACAAATTTTCTGTCGTAAGCCAGGTTTCAAAATGCCAAAAATCGTATTTTTTTCGTATTTTTTCAATCCACGCACTGCTCAAGAATCAAATACACATTTGTAATGTCAACAAATCTTCGTAGGACAACCGAATCTCTTATTTTTGTCTTTGGAGATATATTTTTATATGGTTTTGAGTTATGTAGAGACTTGCAGAGATAGTAATAGATAGAACTTCCTCCAAAAATCGACTCTGAAGCACACACACACACACACATACATATTTAAACTAGTTAAATTGGTAATGTATCACGAATTCGGGGTATACGAAAGGGAATAGTACTAATCAGTATCATTCCTTCATTCATTGTTAGCACACTTGTTACGAGACGAGAAATTGTAAAAGATACTAGACATTATTGGTGGAGGGGGGAGACGATTTATTCGAGTTTCTTCAGTGAAAGATTTATCATTTTTTCTTCAGCTCATGAAGAGCAATACCATAACCACTCATTCTGTACTCTTCGACACGGAAATTATTTTGTAATGTTGCTGCACATTCCTGTCGGACTCACTCAAATTTGAATTGACAGTACAAGTGGCACCAAGGATAAGGAATGCGAATTACTCTTAGATGACTGTCTGACTTTTAAATAAGAAACAACCTGTGTAATATATTAATAGGTATTTTAATACGTGATATACTAACACATGTAGTCTCTCATGAAAGTTCCATCTATAAAATTTTGCATGAAATCAGCATTTCTACATATACAGGAATGAGTTATATGGTTGAGGGAGTGCATCCATAGGATTTTGCTGAGCGTCATTGAAGCCTATCATTCAGAGATGTAACCTTGTCTTATACATGAGAACTGTCCTTTTGCAAGCAACCTCATTCGGGGGTAGGAGCCCTCTTGATCGCCCTCGAATCAAACGTCCATCGGGTTACCTTTCCAGGAAGTGATCAAATTTTAGACATACTCAGTACAATAAAAACGATCCCCTTACTGCAAGGCGATGTTTCCACGATCTTAGTTATGATTTATTCCTCGGCAGTCCACTTTTATTGTGTACAGTATTACTTATAATTTGTTGCGAACCTGTTTGTATGTGGACCATATTTTACTTTGTACTGTTATAATTCCCACAATAGTCACGAACCGTATATGAAACAAATGTAAATGATTATAAATTACATTAGTCTTACTATAGCATGTTATATATATATATATATATATATATATATATATATATATATATATATATAGTTTAGGGAATATAGAAACTGCAAGGTGACGTTATTTATTTTTTGTTTATTTTATTTATTTATTTTATTATTTTTTGTTATTTTGGTGACGTTATTTACAATTTGTTTCTACGTACTTATTTACGATTAATACCTCGCCAGTTCAATTTTATTGTGTACAGTATTACTTACAGTTAGTTGTGAACCTATTTTGTAAGTGTACTGTATTTTACTTCGTACAGTCATAATTCACATAATGGTCACGAACCGTAGGGTATATGAAACAAACATAAACGACTATAAATGACATTAGGCTCACTATAGGATGTTATAGTTTAGGAAGTATAGAATGTTCATTTTTGTTTTAACCGACTTTTCCTTTTTTCCGACGAGCCTTCGGTCCCATAATTTTCAAATTTTAGCCGTACTCAGTATAATAAAAACAATGACGTCACTGCAAGGCAATGTTTCTACGATCTTAGTTATATTTAATACCTCAGCAGTCCAATTTTATTATGTACAGTATTACTTATAGTTATCTTTTTTTTACTTCGTACAGTTAAAATTCACAAAATAGTCATGAACCGTAGGGTATATGAAACAAACATTAGTGACTATAAATGACAATAGGCTAACTATAACATTGAAGGAGGAGCTCTTCTTATTGGAAAAAACAAATTTTCTATTATTTTATAAAGGAAACCTCACAATCATCCAATAATTGTTATATTTCCACACGAGGCCTTTCGACATCAAAGATGCCATCGTCAGGTGTGTATCATCAATTTAAAACAATTACCAGCTGAGTAAAACTTAATACAAGATTTATATAGTAAAAAGTAAAATAAAATAAATAATTATGTGTGTATAAAAGTTTTGGTCAAAAGGAATTTAGGTATATTTTAAAGGAGTGGTGAATTTTGAATCGGTACAAAATCATTGTTTAGTATTTTATCTTTATGTTTTTTATGTATTAATGTTTCATAAGCGTCTAGTTCTTCTTGTTTATGGACTTGTTTCAATAATGTGAAGGTTTCAAAAGTGTAATTTGTTTCAAATGAATGTTTGGCAATAGCTGATTTTTCAGTTTGTCCGTATTAATTAATTAAATATAGCATGTTATAGTTTGGGAATACAGAATGTTGGTCTTTTGTTTCAACCGACTTTTCCTTATGCCGAGCAGCCTGTATTTTTCATCTACTGCGGTAAACCAAAGTATTCTTGGACTACTTCTTCATTCAAGATTGCCCAGTATTCCAGGACACAGGAAGCCGAGGCCTGTTTAATTCATAACCCCTCTACTCATCAATTCAGTTAGCCAGCACGATATAGCATGCTGCCGCCCACCGCGACCAGGCACGGAACTCCGGAGTGCGCAGGGTGTAACACCGCCCTGGACAAAGTCACCTGGACCGGCCCAGCCCAGCTATTCCCAGCTAGGTTAAGTAACCACGGCCGCTGTTATTACGAAATGTCAACAACGGGCTGTCATGCCAGTGCCTTCTTAATATCTATAATCCGAGGACATGCGAGCGCCTAATATCAATGATTAACAGTCGCTATTCATTCGTCCGCAGATCGCATGTCGCCGCTTCCTGTTCCGCCGCCTGATTACAGCCTAGCATCTAATGAGTGGCTTAATGTCTGTTTATTAATTTGGGAGGAATTAAAGGGGTAGGCCGCCAGATGGGTGGTGCGGTCGTCAGGGGCTGTGGTCATAACAAACCGATCATTGTTACTTGCTGGAGATTCCACTTCTTCAGGAGGATATTCTTCTCTTGGCGAGGCTCTTACATTCCAAACTCGAAATTCCTCTAAAGGAATCTTTGCTCGGTTTTCATCCCACAACATTTTGTGCTTTGTGCTGGCCAATGATATTCACATTAGGTGTCATTTATGATTCCTTACAAACTGGTCCACGATGGCTATCCTTTACGTTAGCATTGTAATTCACCTTTACTGAACAGTGTCAAATGTCTGGAAAATCTTGGTTTTACAATCTTTCCCCCGTCAAAAACAAACTTTAAACAGAATATCCTCATCCAAGAGTTTTCCCATCGTGGGAAAGCTCGATTAAATGCTTAGAAGGATTTATTTTCCACTCATTTTCAAATATATCACTGTCATTTAAAGTACTCCTTTTTCGATCCTAAGTAGAAAAACTTATACAGTACTAAAAATGTATTGATGAATCGCTTTCTTGAGTTTTTGGTGAGGAAGTATTTCGGTAAGTCTAACATATTGGGGAGGACTTCTTGCTTTTGCAAGATTCGTTAGTTTCTTTTAGATAAACCATTTTCCGAGTATAACGAGTACAATTTTTAACATTAACAATGCATTGATAAAACTCTTGAGGAATGATGAGAAAGTATTTCGTCAAGTCTAACAGATTTGGGACGAATTCTTGTTTTTGTAAGATTCATTAGTCTCTTTTAGATAAACCATTTTCCGAGTATAACGAGTACAATTTTGAACTTAACAATGGATTGATGAGACTCTTGAGGATTGGTGAGGAAATATATCGGTAAGTTCAACTGATGTGTTGTACTTGTGTTTAATATTCATTAGTGTCTTTTAGAACACTTCTTTTTCGGGTCTAACCAGTAAACTTTTGAACATTAAAATAATGTGTTGATGATTTTTCTTTGAGGATTGACAGGAAAGTATTTCGGGCAGTCTAACATATTTGGGAGAACTTCTTGCTTTCGTAAGATTCGCTAGTGTCTTTTAGAGAAATAATTTTTTCCGAGACTAACTAGTAACATTTTGAACATTTAACAATGGATTGACGAAAATCCTGAGGGTTGGTGAGGAAGTATTTCGGTAAGACCAACTGATAGTTTTGGGAATACTTCTTGTGCTTGTGTTTAAGATTTATCAATGTCGTTTAGGACACTCCTTTTCCGGGTCCAACCAGTAAACTTTTAAACATTAAAAATGTACTGATAACGTTTTTCCTTGAGAATTGGCAAGAAAATATTTCGGAAAGCCCAAAATAGTTTGCAAAGATTCCTTTATTGTGCTTGGTGGAAAAGTACTTTAAGAAGACTGTTTAATACAAAATTACAAAACGCTTATTGTGCACTGATGAAGCGTATTAAAAAAACTGCGTATTAGCTGAATGGCTAGCTTTGTGAACAGCGCACATGGCATGTATGTTATTTATTTATTTATTACAACGGAACAACACAAATTTTACAAATATTACAAGTAGATCCGAATGAAACCAACAATAGATAATAAGTATACAAACAAAACAATATCAAGGTATTTTAACAGATATGAACTAACTGTAAAACAAAGACTACGTAGCTCATGCACCACGCATCACTTCCAGTCTCTCAGGAAACCAATAGCATCCCTCCGGAAAGAAGAATTCCCGAAGAAGTTGACGGAGGAAGAAGCCGCTTCGCCAGTCTTCAGGAGTCTGGATATGCCGTGGTTTTCAGTATAATTAGTTGGCTGGAAACACCTACTGAAAACTGACTTCGAGCGAGTTCCTCTTGGCACAGTGAAAGTCACAGCTCCCAGCAGATCAGGACAGTCTATATCGCCGTTGACCAGCCCTCGCAGAAAGTTGAGGTCTTGATAAGCCCGCCGCAAAAAGAGTGGTAGGATGTCGAACAGTTCCTCCACGGTGTGGATTGGGGTCTGCAACCCCAATACTTATCCTTGGGATACCCAAGCCTTATTCCCAGAGCTCTGATGAAGCGGACTTGCACTCTGTTGAGCATTTCAATGTGAAAGGCTTGATGAGGTGACCAAACAAGACAACAGTACTCCAGCAAAGGACGAAATATGGTTTTATAAAGAATAACAAGGGTATGGGGAGATCTGAGTTCTTTAGTAGAGTGGAGGACAAAACCAAGAAGGGAAGAAGCTTTTGAGGAAGAAATAACTTAATATTTCTTAAAGAATTAAGATGAGGACTTATTCAGACTTTTTGAAATTTTCAAACATTAATTTGATCGCAACAATTTCCTATCTACCCACATTGGGGGAAAATCATGATTACCAACAGTTGGCTTTAAATTTCCTGCCTAGTTGGTGTACAATATTCACGTAGGAGTGAGTTAATGGTTTAATTCTTTCTTCGCAGAGGAAGATTTTAATGAATGTGGAAAATCTAAACTTTTTCATGAAAATCTGGGTGAATAATGTAGCATTGTTCACTTTCTTTCAATCCACACACTGTTCAAGAATCAAAACACACATTTGTAGAATTGCTGCCAGTCTATTAATTACATCAATATTACGTTAGGAATCAGTTTTAAATAATTTAATGCATGTTATTGCTTCAGTATAAGTGGTACCAACTGTACAGGAAAACATAATTTTCTCAGCATAAGCATAAAATAACCTGGGCATGAAATGAATACACTTTACAAGGCATTGTAACTCAACAACCAACACAAAACGGTCTGCGCATGCGCAAACACCCTGAGGCCAACACCACCATTAAAGCACAAATCAGGATACACAGCTCATAGGCTGGTATCACAAGCACAATTATTTTTAATTGACTCAAATTGCAGTTGGAAGGCAAGACCGTATTTGATTGCAGCCTTGACGTTCGCAATTGCAGAAAATATCGTCAATAAACGCTACACGACTCCTTGCAAGTGGAATGTTTTTAATCTGTTTTCGTGGTAAATGCAATCGAAACGCGAACTGGAGGTTGTACGTTCTACACCACAGAAATGTAAAGAGTGCCACTTTGATGTTATCTTTAAACTTCAGCAGTTTAATTGTACATATTTTCTACTGTTTTACAGTCAATTATTAATTTGATTTAGATCCTTATCTTACTGATTCCATTACGTAATGTTAAAAAAATCTAGTTACTAAAACCTTAAAAGTCTCCCACGAATAAACTATTATTACTATTACATTTTGTAAAATGTATTTCTTATTTTCACAAATAGGCGTGCAGTGTCTCAGAAATGTCATCTAATAGTCATATGATATTTCTTCGTTCTTATCGTTATAATAACACAATATCTTTACTTAATGTGTCAGTTAGTTACAATTCCAATGTGTTATTTCACAGGTATTTCAAAAACTTGTTATAACTTTTATACAATTATGAGTATATAATTGCACATTATAATTCATAGATTTGTAAAACAATTTTTTATTTAGTGCTTTAATTTCAAAGTGGTGTTAATCTTGAAATGTGCATAGTAAAATAAATATGGAAGGTTAGAAGAAAGAACAAAAAAATATTTTTTTCATTTTTATTGCACTTACAACGACAGCTATTTAAAAGAAAGGACAGAAAATAACGGAGTGCTAAGCTCTTAAAATGTGAACCCATGTTTTTGAACGATCCGGAAAACACTACGAAGACCGTGATGCACAGAGCTGACCGAAACAATGCAACAATCCAAAAGGCATTTTAGAACTGTGTAAATATTATACCCTATATGTTTGTAATTTGATATTACAGTATTATTTCTTGTAAACAGTTGATTACTAATCTCATGAAAAACCACCACCTATTTTGCTTGAAAAAGTAGAATTTTTATTATGTTAATGAAAACTTCATGATATTTCAATTGTATACATAATTTGTAAGTTGAGCGCTGAGAATTCTAACTGGAGAAGGTACAGTTCGGTTCCTCAGAAAAATAAATTGACTCAATTTTGAAGGTTATGTGCGTTGATATTCTATACAGAGCTTCCCAAATTGATGTAGGGAGAATCCTCGAACTCCAATATCATTCGAAATGTGGTCTAAAGGTGACAAAAGTATTTATTTTTAAAGAATGATGCAAAATAAGAATGACCTGCAAAAGAAAAAAAGTGGGAAAAAATCTTCCTGTAGATTGGAAAAAGAAACATCCCGGTACAGTCGAAGAAGTGATGACCATCGGAAACGCCTCAGCGCAAACTAACAAGTCACATCTTTCACATTTTGGCTCGAATGCCCTGAAAAACTCAGAAAAGTAATGAATACAATCCAAATTTCAAAGTTTGCATCCACCGAAATTTTGTGTGGTTAAGTTGACCGCCTCACCGCGCACAGTAGACCCATTACAAATTTTGGACTAAAAACAAAATTTTTGTTTTTCATACTCTTTTTTCTAATTAGAAATGACAAAATACAATTGCATTAATACAAATTGTTAAACTTTTTTGCAAAGATGTTTTTATATAATTTGTTTTCGTTTATCAGTACACCTTGTATAATATATACAACTTAATCTACACTTTTTTTCTGGGATTTCTCTGTCTTCTGAAACCTTTTTAAATTTGGGCTGGTTACGTTACTGTAGGATCTTTCCACCCATTACAAATTTTGGACTAAAAACAAATTTTTGTTTCTTTTTTACCCTTTTTTAATATAAAACCCAAAATACTGTTGCATTAATACAAATTGTTAAAAGTATTAGGTACAAAGTCCTTTTTACATAATTTGTTTTTGTTTATCAGTACATCTCGTATAATATATACAACTTGAGCTACACTTGTTTTTCTGAGAGTTCTCAGGCTTCTGAAACTTTTTAAATCTGGGCTAGTTACGTTGCTGTAGGAGCTTTCCACCCATTACAAATTATGGACTAAAAACAACTTTTAGTTTCTTTTTTACCCTTTTTTAATTATAAAACTCAAAATGCTGTTGCATTAACACAAATTTGCAAAGACTTTTTGACATAATTTTTTTTCGTTTATAAATATATAC
This sequence comes from Homalodisca vitripennis, assembly GCF_021130785.1. Taxonomy (NCBI): domain Eukaryota; kingdom Metazoa; phylum Arthropoda; class Insecta; order Hemiptera; family Cicadellidae; genus Homalodisca; species Homalodisca vitripennis. Next base: position 110,606,861 of record NC_060214.1, read on the forward strand.
ATCTCGTATAATATATACAACTTTAGCTAAACTTGTTTTTCTGAGATTACTTTTTAACTGTGGGCTAGTTACGTTTTAAAAAGACCTTCCCAGTTAGGACTAAAGAGTATAAACATTTTAATGATTCAGAATAATATAACGTAGTAGCTCTAGCTGCCAAACATAGATGACGTCATTGAGTGGCTTGACCCATTTTAACACCGGCTTGTCCTTTTACTCTTCCTGGGCAGTTAGGAGAGTCTTCTAAAGGTGCTTTCATAATAAAGAAACCTACCAGCTGACGCAGTGAGATGCAGTATCCCAGTTTCCACGCTGAAAGCCCTGGGGACGATAACGACAGGACTGTAATTCGCCACTCTCGACAAACGACCATATCAGGTCATCGTATCTGGACGGTTTGTCGCTGTACAGTTAGCGAAGTCTGTCATTACCAGTACGGTACTGGAGAACAGGTGGTCCGGAGACTCCAGCCTGGAGTCCAGCTGCAGACTGATTATACTGTACGGTCCACCAGGCCATGAAGACATCAGAACGCCCACGGCTCTAACAGTGTCACCTAATGTATACCATCGCTCGTAGTTTACACCAGCTGTATTATGGTCGTCTTCTGCAAGTGCCGGGCTGATAAACAAGCCACTCTCGGGGTAGTTGTGCGCCACTCCCACACTTCCTAGCTCTCAGAGGCGTCATTACGACATTGCGAGGTTTTTACAACTCGGTTTACACAATTTCAGAGATTATGAAAGGTTGTTCGGGCCACTTAATTGTGCCAAAGTATTGATAAAATGTCCCCATTTACGTTGAAAAAGTCGTGTTCTGCCCTTTTCACTCTGACAGGAAAATTTAGATTCGGTGATGATATAGCTCCAACTTATTTTTAACTTCATCAATATCCCTTATAATTCTACTTAATTTTATCTATTTATATTTCTAAATTTTTTTGAGCAAAAGTGTAATTTTTACGTTTGATTTCTCATTCTTTTTATTTGTTATGTTGACTGTGACAATTCATAAGTTTATTTTAGCTCTGTTAAAGAATGCAAACACGATGTGAAACTTTTATTGAATAAATGTATAAATGAATAAATATTAATTACTGTTTTATAAATGCCCATACATAGCGGGCTGTAAGTACCAATTATTTAGTTTAACATACCAAAATTTAAAAAACACATGTAATATGTGTACTATGTAAAATATAATGTATTCACTCAATAAAAATATATTTTTGAAATAAATGCGTTATTTCAGACACATATATTTACTTATTTAACAAAATATTGTTTTAAAAAACAACTTAAGTTATTTGTGTGTTATTATGGAATACCGGTATATTTTATACTTTATAGTCAATCTGTCTCTGATGACGAAACTATGTAAGGAGTTCATTTGGAGCTTCTTCTTCGCCGACATTTTTCGATCTCTTCTGACGAACATGACTCCAGATTCTAATAGTCAAGTCTGTGACAGCGGTAGATTTCAGACGCTGCACTGAGAGGAAGGTGAACTGGAGCTGAACTCAACATTCACATTAAAACAACCATTCCCACCATAACTACGTTATATGTAGAAAACTCGGTTGCTCCACCATGCTTACTTAGATCGTGTGCGTCACTTTTAGATCTGTTTAGACGAACATGATTCCAGACTCCAGGAGGCAAGTCTGTGATAGTGTCAGATCTTTCAGACGAACATATTCCAGACTCCAGGAGGCAGTCTGTGATAGTGTCAGATCTGTTCAGACGAACATGATTCCAGACTCCAGGAGGCAGTCTGTGATAGTGTCAGATCTGTTCAGACGAACATGACTCCAGACTCCAGGAGGCAGTCTGTGATAGTGTCAGATCTGTTCAGACGAACATGATTCCAGACTCCAGGAGGCAGTCTGTGATAGTGTCAGATCTGTTCAGACGAACATGATTCCAGACTCCAGGAGGCAGTCTGTGATAGTGTCAGATCTGTTCAGACGAACATGATTCCAGACTCCAGGAGGCAGTCTGTGATAGTGTCAGATATGTTCAGACGAACATGACTCCATATTCCAGGAGGCAAGTCTGTGACAGCGTCAGTGTCCTGACACTGACAGGAAGGTGAACTGAAGTATAACAAACATTCACACTTTAGGTTAGAAGAGGGAAACTGAAAGTTAAGCGATGTCACTCGCCCTGTAGAGCAACGCTTTACTGACTTGTCCGTACCCTTTATATAAAATTCACATTTTTAGGTGTCTCTGATGTCAAAAGAAGTAAGGAGTTCATTTTGAGCTTCTTCGACGCCGACTTTTGTTGCACGTCTTCATACTACTACATGACCCTGGATTCCAGGAGTCAAGTCTGTGACAGCGTCAGATTCCACACGCTCACCTAAAAGGAAGGTGAGTGGAGTTAAACTCAATGTTGACCTTAACTCCTTGGTGGGGAAAAGCAGTGCATCGTCAGTTTCAAATATCATCTCACACGACAAAGCCCGCGGAAACGTAACGGCCGTGTGTCCCCAAGCTCCCAGCCAGCCCTGCAGACGTATTGAATAAATTTTCCGGCTATTTATCGCCGGGGTTGCCCGAGTGGAAGGCACGCGCCGTCACCCTTCCTCCCGTGTCGGATCGTGCGGGTGACACAAATGTCGCCTCCCAGAGCCCCGCAGTTCACGCTACACCCGGATCTGGCCACTGAGTGGAAGTGATGGCTCTAATGTGTGAGTGTCCTATTGTCGCAGACCTCTAATTGTTTCTGAACGATAGGGATAGGGTGGCGTGGCTGCGGCTATATGGAAACTTTACAAATGCCAACCTTTATTTCTGGACTTTAAGGGATGAGTCTCACTCAAGCAGCGCTCGTGGCAGGTTCTTGCAATTCAGTACCTTCGAAAGCATGAGTACGGAGTGGAAAATTATACTATTGTTCAATACATTTAAATTGTACACTCGAGCTTTAAGCATCAAAGATGCCATCGTCAAGTGCGGAATGAGAGAAGGGACATTTTATCAAATCACATCTTTGGAACCTTGAATTAGTTTACAAACAAGAAGAACTCGACGCCTGTAAAACACCATATTTAAAAACACGAAGATAAAATGCTGAAAATGATTTTGGACCGAATTACAAACTAAATTCTTTAACCAAAATGTATGTATTTATATTATACCTTTATTGTAGAAATATTTTATTAGGTTTTATTTAGCTGATAAATCTTTTAAAGTGCATTTATATTGTTACAAATTGTTCTAATTTCAACCATAGAATAGCATATTTCATGTTGATATGTCTCTCGCATTAAATTTTAATTGGTTGAGTAATTATTGTGTATTTCTTTTGCTACAATAGTTTTTTTCTAATAAGAAGAGCCTCTTCCTCAATGAATACGGAGGTTTGCAGAATTTTGAGAACAGCAACTTTCAAGACAAATATTAGAGAATCAGATATCTGGGAACCAATGGGCAACAAAGACTTTTTTCCTTCAAAGATCAGTATGTCATAATTTACTCTACCAAATAAAATATAAAATAATAAATATTCAGAAGCCGAGAACCATTTTGAAATGTTTCAGCACATAATAAAATATATATATATATATATATATATATATATATATATATATATATATTTATTTATTCCTAAATTAAAATATCTATCATCAGCCGCACCAGTTTATGTGTAGGTCAAAATGGTAGGTACCAAAAGGGTTAAAAATATGAAATGACAATTTTTCCACAGATCATATTTTTCTTATTTGCACATTTATAACTAAACGTCAGACGCGTAAATGAATGTTAAAATGGTGTCAGCTAACTGGTGTCAGCAGACCCTTAAAGTGGTCATAACAGTCTACTGATGTTGATCATGATTTGACGTTTGACATTTTGACGCTGATATAATTATTTATTATTTATGTACTTAATGGTCGGTTTTTAAGAAAGCTCAGAAAAAAATAATCAGAGAAATCAAATTGCCATTTCATATTTTTAGCCCCATTTTGACCTGTACCAAAATTTGCGCAGCTGACGATAGACTTTTTACTTACGAAAAAATGTATCTGTCGATTTCAAGTAAAACTAGGCTTTTTACTCATTTTGGGCCTTTTTATATTATAAAATAACATAAATAATGAGATAGGAAGTGTATTATAACCTAAAATACGTGTGTGCTCAACATCTTCATCTGCCTGAATTGTTGTCATTGGGAAATAATTATTGTCATTTATTAACTTGCTTCTTTATTGTTATAATTATGTATTAACGTAAAAATATGAAATGAATCAACTCTATGTATATGTCAATGCTTTGCTTTCTCATAAATGTTTCGGGAGCACCCATATGTTTCATATACTATTTTAATAAATAAAAATATGATAAACACTCAAAAAATGATATTAATGGTTATAAAAACAATAATATTTTTTTATGTATAACTAGCAACCTTTCCCACAATAATTGGTTTGTTAACAGTTTTACAACTCCAGAAAGCTCTTTATTATATATTTATTTTGAAACATTAAACGTGTAACTGCACTTAATCAGTTTTATAATTGTGTATCCTCGTTCCCTTAATAGCTTACTAAAACTGAAATTTTAATTAACTCAATCTTGATTTTTTTGTCTTTAACGCGCGAATTTTTTATTAATTTTTTTCAAAAAATAATACAAGAACAAGTTGAACGTCTATTGATCCCATATAATATATCTAATAACATTAAAACATGACTGTTATAGATTATAATATCCGTTATTAAGATCCTTATTATTGAAGGCAACAGGATCTTTCCAGACATTTGCCATTGTTTAGTGATACAAAAAATCAGTAACACTACGTTTCGAGATCTGCAATATAGACTCTTCTCCAGATAAGTAACTAACGTAACACATAATCGTGTTGTGATTCCTGACTTACGCGTGTCACAACGCTCTGGTATGATTTGTTTAATTTAACCTAGTTGTAATTATGTGTTAGGTTAGTTATTTACCTGAAGAAGAGATCAGATTGCAGATCCCGAAACGTTGTGATTTTTTTGTATCACTGAACGATGGCAAATGTCCGGAAAATCCTGTTTCCTTCACAATCCTTCCATTAAAAACAAACTTCAAACAAAGAATGCTTATTATTGTTTTCTTATATTCTTACATTCTTGTTCCATTTTGACGACATTCTTTTTTTCAAAGGTTGCTCTTGACCTTCCACGATAGGATGTAACTAGTCAAGGAACGCGGGAAGGTATATGACACCATAGTAATTAGGAGCATAATTAACTGTACGGAGTATAATTGCAAGTTTCACTGTACCATTAACAAGCTTAATATCGTGGTACAAATAGAAATAACACACAATACATGTGTCACGCACCCTGGGTTAGTACAGCGGAATAGTTTATTACATTTCAGACAATTAGTTTACCCAACACGACTGGCAGAACAGAACCTAATGTTTATAGAATACTTAATTACATACTCGTTGTGAACAAACATTAAACGAAAAGCTTCAAAAAGAATCAACAATTACATGTCATTACTAATTAATAAGACAGTCTACGGGCCTGAATACCCGTTATTTGCTAAATAAAGCCTATCAGACTAATTCGTACACTAATGTAGCATTATAATTATACATATTTAATATAATAATATGAATTATTAGCTAAACTTAATAAGATTAAACAAATCTAAAATTAAAATTTTAGAATATGTCATTTACAAAAGAGTCTGTACTCTATTTAGTAATCCCAAATTTCTGTTTGAAAAAAAAACTTAAATTGGTTAATATACATACCATTAGAAAGATTAGGAATTAATTATTAATTATATTGAAATTAGAGACAAAACATTACGGCACACACATTATGTTAAATCACAAGAGTGACATTACGTGTTTATAACAAAATATAATGTAAACATTAAAATATTACGATATTAGTTAATATGAATAACATTTTATAATACAAATTGTATTGTGTTATAATATTGATAATTCTCTTAAATTTTATTTTATTAAAAAAAGCTGAATTATCATTATGTTTTAAATCTAATCGTGTTGGTATTCCAAATTAATTGTAAAATATGTGAATTTGATAGCTTTATTATCTGCACGTTGTGCCAAAGTATTTTGAACGCAATAGAAATACATATTGCTATATTATACATATAGTTTATTAGCTGTTAATATTCATTGTCGTTGCTTTCATATATTATTTTATATCTTATTTATTCCTGTTATTGCACTTTTATATAGTTTATTATTGTTGGTATTTATTATTATATATATTATATTGTTATTAGTAGCTATTTTTTATTAATTCATAGCTCGCTGCCAATTGATGTATTTTGCAGAATAGATCTTTTAGTTTCATTGTTTATGTTTCAATAGTTTATATTTATATTTTTGTTTACATCTTGTTTATAAACTTCATATTGATATTGTATCATATTCTCTCGGTTTATACACTTAATCTTTTTACTTTCTATTATGTATTTATATTATCATATCGCTTGTATCAGCTATTGCATAATTTATTGTAAAATGGTTTGTCCGTTAGTAAAATAAAAAATAAAATAAAAATAGATTTTTATAAAATAAATTTCGTACTTTTTTAGGAGGTAAAATAGTCAATTCCATATTTAAAGTGCCGATGTAGTATAATTAATACTGTGATTTTTTTCGATGGATCAACTTTTTTCTTTGTTTCTAAGAGAAAACAATCTAAGACATTATTGTCCAAATTTACAGTACTATTATTCCCCAAAAGGGAAAGTAGTTTCTTATCTATCTCAGAAAATAGTAGCCAAAATGTTGGAGTCGTGGGATTAAGCATGGAGTTCACATTGTAGGTTGTACCGATATATAGTATATCACGGTAAAACGATCACTACTGAAAACTTTCAAATTTTTTACAAATTTTTGAGTTATATCCCCACCTCCGGTACAAGTGTGATGGCATGTGTTAGAAAATTGGCCAATCTCTACCACGGAGTCATATTCCTACGAGTGTTTATAAATTCCTAAGTAATATTTTGTGTTGTATAGTAGTTATTAAGCCGAGAACTTAATTAATCTTATTAATAATAAAATCTTAATGAATAATACAGTAAATAATCAAATCAATTGAGTTCTTACCTTTTTGTTTTTGATAACTAGAGCCTTTTTCAAGTTATATGCACAATGTTATAAGGTCGAAAAGATTGAGTTACTAACAATTTGTGTTGTTCAACAACTAATAAAAGGTTGTTCATCATGCAAAATGTCAAAAATACGTTGAAGAAGCAAGACTTTTTTGTGCTTATGTCAATAATCATGATGAAATTTAAGAGACTTTTCTTGTTTTCAATCGATGATGTAACAAAATCTGATGTAAAAATGGAATTGACGAAGTATAATATAGGTTGTTTTTGTCCTATTTTTAGAAATCTTTTGGGTGATCCGCATCCCTCATGAGCGTCTGAAACCAAAAAAATCCGTCGGAAAAAAAATCTTCACCACCAATGAAACTCGACGATAAAAGAGCATCTCAGTAAAAACATTTCCCAAGTTGTCTTCGAAAAACTTAAAGTTCGAAGTGTTTGCGAAGCCAGTACTTCTATTGACCGTATCACATAAGCTTTTTTCACACATCTACCCAAACCAGCTCTCGAATTTTCAAGACCATCCACGCATGGAAATTCTTTTCCAACACGGATGCTACATCTATGCGGCCTCGTTTTCTGTTCCAGACAACCTTTTTGTACTCATATTTTATGATGACTTCGGACCAGGTGTCTGCAAAATTTCATACAAGAATATTTGCAAAATTTGGAGTTGTGATCTACATTACAATACACAATACCCTCCTAAATTTCGAAATATCACTGTTTAAGTTTTCAGATAAAATTAGTTTTGAATCTACGAATATTTTGTGATAATTTGGTCATATTAGCATTTAAAAATGACAACTGTTTAGTTTTTTTAGCAGAACTACCACCATTCTATGGAAGTGAGCATGTGGTTGATTTCAGTCCGCCATCTATTCTGCAAATTAATTAGAATCTAAATTGTTAGCTTGGAAATAAATGTGGAAATAGTTGTAACTCTGAATTTTCAAGTATTAAACAAGCATTATTGGATAAAGAAGTTAAAATATAAGATTCATAGATTTTCAAGACAACTACAGATTACAACAAACATTGTTTTACGTCAAAGTATCTTTCATACTTATTAAGTATTTCAAATTTTGGTTTTTATTTGTTCTCTTTTGATCACATACATTCTAGAATCGGTTTTTATTTTGAGATTGAACTTGTACATGGGAGACTTATACAAATAATTTCGATTTAGAGCGTACCATTGCACTACTAACAATACTGAAATTGCAGTGCACGCTTAACAAGTAATCTCGCCTTCCAACACTGATCTTTTTAAAGATAACGTGGCAAGAGTTTATATAAAACATTGTTTTTCAATGAAAACAATTTAGGTCTAAGAGGTTAGGTCAAGCTGTTATAATCTAGCAATAAAATGTATTACAGTGGATAATTTTACTAGTGCCACCTTGTCTTTTTGAAAAATGTATTTAGCCACTTTACAGCGCAAATGTAATACAAGTATACCGTTATTTTCCAACCTTCCAACCTTTACGCTTTTTACAATAATTCACGTTATGATAATCATCGTCTACAAAGGTCAAGAAAAGGTCACTTCTCCGGGACGACAGGCATGCAGTTTAGCAGATTTATAACGACTAAATATTATTCGGTAGTCGCTATCGGCTATCATTTTTATTAGACGGTGACTGCACACGAATGGGCGAGGAGACGTCGTAAACGATTTTCTCGGGGCGGAAAAAACAAAACCGGAAACGATAGGCATTTAAAATATTTAAACAGCGATTTCTGTTCGCTCAAAGCCGGGCGTAATAGCTTTGATACCGGGCATTATGCAAAGTACACTAATAAAAGGCCACATTTTGCCAATTACAGGACTGTTTCTGTGGTAATTATCGCGGCCAAGGTAGCCATGCCAGACTTAATGTGGATTGGCCGAGGAGAGACCCGCCTACGGACACGCGAGGGGCGGGGCGCTATGGCGGGCTGCGGTGTGTCGCATCTGGGCCACGAGGATAATCTGAGTCGGACAATTGATCATTCCTCGAGGTGATATTCTCCGCACACATATGTAATGCCGTTCCTATCATTGTTGTTGGGTATCAAAGAGACATCAACTACCAAAGCACCCCATATAACGATCAGCATTGTGTGTTTGGAGTTCCGCAAGGTTCGGTCTTTAGACCTTTTTTGTTTATATTAAAATATAGCGAACTTATACGTAATTTAATTCGTACGAAAACAGTACGGCAATTACAGACAATTTTTACAAGAAGTATTAAAGAGACATCAACTACCAACACACCCTAGATAACGAAACATTCTGTTTGGAGTTCCACAAGGTTCGGTCTTTAGACCTTTTTTGTTTGTATTAAATATAGCGAACTTATACGTAATTTAACTCGTACGAAACAGTACGGCAATTACAGACTATTTTAAAAGAAGTATTAAAGAGACGTCAACTACCAAAACACCCCATATAACGATCAGCATTGTGTTTGGAGTTCCACAAGGTTCGGTCTTTAGACCTTTTTTATTTTTATTAAATAATGCGAACTTACATAACTTAACTCGTACAATAAATGTAGGGCGGTTACAGGCTATTTTCCAAGAAGAATTAAATCCATATTTTCAAAAAGTCTTCGCCTAAATTGTCATTTAATAAAAAGCTCTTGCCTTTAAAGTGGATATTTCTTCCTCAATAGCTTCTCAAATGGATGAAAGAACATGCACTCTAAGAGCTTTCTAGTGTACTTTAAATATTATTTTTAACTAAGGAATATATTCTCAGTGGAGTATCAGAATGGCCACCAAAGAATCTTTCTTCAACGATGTAAAACCGCTTGCTGTGTGCTGTATAAGTAAAGCTTGGCTTAAACTGTGATGTCATATCTGTGTCAGATGGAGACACTTGGATTTGGATTTACTGTCCATAAGAAGAAATCTATTCGATGCTTACCAGTTATTGCTTCCCAAACCTTTCAATGGCAAGGAGTTTTAGACAACTTCTCATCGAATACTCTCCATCAAATATGATTCACACAGCAAACAACTTCCACACAAGCATAGACTCGGTCCATTTGGTTTTCTTCACCACGACTTCTTCCACGAATACATCTACAACCTTAGGGGACTGTGTTTCTTTCAGTCATACAACCAATAATCTGTCATTATTATCGGTTGTGAACGGAAGCCTTGTACATACGTCTCTCTAATATGGTGTAGCCATGTACCAAACTTATAATCTTTTAAGTTTCTTTACAGAGGGAGCTCAAGATTGCCCTGGTCTATGGGTAAGCGAGTATCCTAGGAGAATTTCCTTCAGAATGGCTTATCACACCAGGTAGTTATGATAATTACCATTTTTGTGCACGTAATTAGAAATGAAACCTACCTCCATAATATCAATCGTATAAACATAGCATAAAGAGTAATTCTTGAATAAATCATTCTTTATATTTGATTATCCTGATCTAAAAGACAAAATTTCTTTATTTTTTTTAATTCCATCAGCCCCATCCAGATGACTACGTGGAGGAGGTGGAGGATCACAGTTATTTAAGAGTAGAATCGTGGTCGTCTAAAGCGGTTCATGAAAATTTGAGGCTGTCTGATCTTTTAGCTTTATACTCCAATTAAAATTTACTGCCTTCTTCATTCAGAACTCCTTACTATAACTCCCAGGTTGTGTTAGAGAGGGCTTCTTAGCCCTAACTTCGTCTGGTAAAATAAGACATCTTTCCTTTTTTACTACCTCTTCTACTCCAGAGTTGAATAGATAAGTAAATATGATTAGTATATAAGCAAAACCAAAATGTGCAATTTGTATTTATAGAGGAATTCCCAATGCAATAAAGGATTTTCTCGCACTAGCACCTATGGGTTGAAGGTAGATATGCAAATGAATAGTCAGGTCCCTGGGACACCCAATTCCATAGGGGGTCGACCGGTGGTACACGTGGAATCCCCAAGGCGACTGAAACCCTGTGGAGAACCAATCTATACTTAGTCGCACGTGGACCTGCTGGGACTTTGTCCAACAGATTATAGGGTTGGTGCGCAGAATGAAGATATTACAATGCGGATTTAGAACATTGGGAATTTAATAATTCATTTGTTCTATGCAGTACAGCTTGTAAATTATTTCAGTAAATTAATTTACTAACTCGAAATTTTAGCTAACCACTTCTAAAGTGGTTTAATAAATGTTCTTCAAATTGAACGTTTGGTAGTTTGGTTATTGGTTGAAAGAATAACGGCCGAGTTTGTAGCGAAAATTTGCACAGAGTGGAACTAAATTAGTTATATACTTTAACTTGTAAATGGTTACTTTTGTGTACGTAAATTGTGAAGGGATTGTTGTAAGGGTTGAAATAACTTCTTCCTTCCATACTTCGTTTTTGAAAGTGAAATAAAATTGATTTCAAAAATACCAAATTATTTTTATTTGATTTTTCCCAAAATTATGAAATACGAGTAAACTTCAACTCAAAATTTGTTAAGAGACCATCCTGCGAAACTAAAAAATCATTAATATTTTACTATATATATATATATATATATATATATATATATATATATATATATATTACACTTTAAAATAACCTCTTCCAAACCAATTAATTACTGAAACTTTCATTGCATCCTTCAAAAAGTTATGACACAAATTAATAAAATAATAAATTGTTTCATACAATATATTTATATATGATTATAAATGTATTCCTTCGAAAAACTTAAAATACTGTGGGGACTTTGGTTTAGTTAGTTAACTTATGGGTTGTTATATCAATTTTTTGTAAAAAAAGGGACAGATTAAAAATGTACTTTAACAAACATTGAGTAATTTTGTAAGAGATCATAAAGATTTTGATTTTGTTTTCAATATCAAAGAAGTGGAAGGAAGAAGACTAAACTGTCACGGAAAATTACTTAAGTCAGATTATCCATGTCATAAACCAATTTGTTCTTCTAGTTTGGTAATTACTCAAAAAAATGATGGTTTGCAAATAACCAGCAATAAATAATGTCAATTATTGTCACAAATGTCTCTATTAACATTCGATATTAATCTCTTTTAAATCTATTTTCGTAAGATAAATTTATAATGTTGGGGTTCATGACAATCCATTTGATATAATATTTTATGTGATGCGTGAAATTTAAACTTTGACATCAATCATTTAGAAAAGTTATTCTTTTGGAAAAAAATATCTCCGTTTTTTTCCAAAATCCTTCGCTTTTTGACAACTATCCAATTATATGTAACAAGGAGAGGTTATCACTTAGAAATTTTGAGTGGGAGGCAGCCTTCTTTGGGAGACTGCCCTTCAATATTTTAATTATGCCAAAAAGTAGAAGCTGTTAGGTATTCCACAAGTTTCCTACTTGGGTTCCATTTATTCACAATTTTCGATCAGTCAAACTTCAAAATGTGACCACTTGGAAATACTAAATGAGAGGCATCCTTATTTGTAGGGCATCCCTACAACATTTTGATGATGTCAAAAAGTATAAGCTGTTAGATATTCCCCAAAGTTTTCTAATTGTATCCATCATTTTTTTTAAGTTTAGCCCCTAATGCTACAATTAATACAGTCCGTACAATACAATACGCGTTATGAATCACTAGGAATACAGCCATAGCGACCGCTATCTCAAGGATCACTTAGCGATCACTTTAATAATACAGGCAACCTCTGTTAGTACAACATAATTAGAGCAGAAACACCGCTGTTTACTAAACAACGGACCGTGTCTCATTAAAACCCAAGATATTGTCAACAAGATTATAAATTGGTACTTTACTGCTGTTTTCTCCAATAATAATAAGTAATTATTGTTAATAATCGTAAATCATTCGAACCAGCATTATCGTATACTAATCCTTATATTTTTGTAATTTACAGAGCTTTCACATTGCGCAATTCATAATTATCGCGTTAGTGTCGCTAATTAGGACCTTTCGTTATCAACATGGAGGTAATTTTGATGTTCTGGGATTTTCTTGGGCAAATATCCATGACTATTTTAATCGTAAATTTTTCTGTCTTCTAGGTTTTCTTGCCTGTTAGAACCACATACTTTATTACCAATATTACTCCGCCTAGCCTAACGGACGAATTATACAGGGTGTTCATTTGAAAACTCCAAACTCGTATTAAAAGTACAACACGCACCACTGTCACTAAACAAATAAAACTGCATTCCAAAATGTTTGGTGTGTAGAAAAATGACCAGAGATAGCCGCTTACAGGACCAGTCTCCAACAATACTGTAGATAACGAAGATAAAAGAATGATAAGACACTTGCTTGTCCTGTTTACTTACAAATACTGGTAGTAAAATTAGTAATTATGTTAATATTACACAAAACCTTTTGCTTTTTGGCAATATCATTGCATTCAGTAAGTAATGGTGTTGTGTTATTAGCAGTAGTACAGTAGTGTAGAATAATAATTGTATTGTAAGAAATAGCATTATTGGCTGCTGATACCAAACGGCTTGGCCGATTTCAATTTCTTTTACCAAAATACAGCATTTTGTATGAGCTTCAATTTGAGGTACCACAAGGTATTAGTTGCCATTTCAAAAATTTGGCTTTGGGTACGGGGAGGGCATGGGGGTGAGCACCCCCATTATGAAAATAATTGTTTTTGTCCCCCCAATTAGTACTACACACTCCCTTTTAAAGAATGTTGATACTTGGGCTATAAGTCTTTTAATACGAGTTTGGATTTTTAAATGAGCACCCTGTGTAATCACCCCTGATTGGCACATTGGAGAACGTACGCGCTCATAAAGATGTAAGATTGCAGATCTTGGAGGATTAGAAAGCCTAGTACTATAATCTTAGGATCACACCATAAATTTAGATATTGCACAGCCACCGTATAGGGTATTCCGTCCCTTAAACTCTTAAAAATCTGTCAACAATTGGAAAGTTGTCCATTACTTGAGGCAGAGGAAAGACTATGATGGGTAAGGTTGGATTTATATCTTCGTTATTATTTATGTCATTTGATTCGGTACGTTCCTATCTCATACGCATGTTTTGGATTTAAATAAAATAAAATGTATAAGCAGGAATTCACAGAAATTGTTTTTAAAGTAACCGACAAAGAAAAATTAAAAAGCTTCAAGAGAATAATATGTTTTTTTTTTTTTTTTACTTTCCTTGCTGTTTAAAACCCGAGGTTTTGAGCTAACTTAAGAAGAATATTCACTAGCTTTTAAATATTTGAATTATACATTCACTATTTAAATTTGATTTAACTTCGAAACTATTCGCCTAGCTGTGGCTTCCTTTAAAATTAGAGTGTGAGCGATAACATGCAAAAACAAACTAATAAATTTTTCTACTAAAAATTTCTCTCAAATGTAATTTTTATTTACTCAGAGTAAGTTATTACGTGGTGGTACTGACAGGATAACAGGATAATGGATATTTGCCATCGTTATGGTTACAAAGAGTATAGCACAACGTTTTCGAAGATTGGAATCTATCCCCTTCATCAGATGAGGGAGATATTAGTAAATACAAAAATAGAGAAACATACAGAAGAAAAGGGTTCAAAGCGTAACCAAAAGCTGCTTGGAGTCCAGTCCAGGCGTTGTCACCGCAAGATCCGAGCACAAGTCACGAGTACGAGAAACACAATCACACATCACACCGGCACGGATGAAAGTTGGATATCCATTTTGGGTATGTTTCAACCCTTTTCTTTCCCTTACTTTCTTCTTTATGTTCTCTATTTTTATATGTAGACTAATACCTCCCACACCTGACGAAGGGAATAGATTCTAACCCTCGAAACGTTGTATTGTACTTCTTGTAACCATAACGATAGCAAATGTATCCGAAATTCCTGTTATCCTATCAAACTTTCCCATCGTCAATAACAAACTTTAAACAAAGAATGTTGGAATTGTTATAAATTGTGTTATTGTCTTAAAAATTTTTATCCTTGGATTGAAATTTCAATATCATTATTCAAATTTTCTTATATATTATTTGCAATACAACTAACAAACTTTCAACGATATAGCACTTCAATACCAATTAAGTATAATCTAAATGTATAAGACACCGTTTCATTTTTTTTTTTAAGTTTTCATCTCTATTTTATCTGTGTGGTTATGCAGGATTTTAAGCTATAAGTTTGTTAAGGTGCTTTAACAAACTTTTTTCTAATGCCTATGTAAATTACACAACAATCCTCAGAAATAAAAAAGAACACTTTTTGTGTTGCCTAATTTGAGGATATAGATTAGTTCGAATCTCGACTAACACATGCAGCCAAGCAAGCACATGCACACTAATAATGAGCGAAACAGCAGAAATCTTACAAATAAAACTTAATCTCAGAATGTGTTGCTAGGCGCTAATCTTAAGAACAGTGGGCCAGCCGGATAGTTCAATTTGTAAAATATTCATCGAAATCCGAGGAAGTTTTATATATATATATATATATATATATATATATATATATATATATATATATATATATATAGACTATATAGAAAGGTAATAAACAATACCTGAAATATTTTGGAACGAAAAAATTTAGTATTTATGTTTTAAAATCCAAATCTAACATTACACAACTGTTTGAAACTTTCAGCTAAAATTCGACAAATTGGCTGAAACATCTGTTTACATTTAAAATGTATTAAATATTAAATGTACAGTGCTTGATCAGTAGTGCAGTTCAGATAGCAAATAAAACGTTAATATCTAAATGTTACTCCAGAATGCACCAGTGACGAATTTAACACATCTAATGCATTGTAGACACTATTTAAACACTGTTATAAAACCAACCTTAATGATCATGATTATATTTTCACAAAGGTACTCCAAATTGGTGGACTTCCTTGACATAGTGATATGACATTTTAACACTAACTTATTGTAAAACTGAAAAATAAACACTAACATGCCTCAACGATCCATTCTTTCCCAGAATACATTCTGAAAAACAAACTTCTACAACGCAAAACCTTATAAAAACGATTATTTTGGAAAGTTGCATACACTTAATAAAGATTGCCCCCTTTAAGCGGAAGAAGGTATGATTTTCTCCTTGGCCGTAATAGGCTTCTCAGTCCTACGTATGTATGTATATATCTTCTTCATCGGGACAAAATGCCAAACTGAAATATGGCATTAGAAATATTTTAGAGAGAAAGTAAATTACAAGATCCAGAAGTAGACGCTTTTTTACCGAAGTAGATTTCCTGAGCTACAAACGTATATATTTTTCTGATCGGGATAATAAGGCAAACTTAACTGTGGCACCGTAAGTGAAATAAACTGCCTCTTCTTAACCGAATCAGGCTTTTCAGTACTAACTATGCATATACTTCTCTTCTGTGGTACTGGAAATATGTTGGTTCTGTAATCAATAGTATATGAAAAGGGCTAGAACGCTTTTTGACCGAACTAGGTTTCCAATATCTGTGTCTTTGTATTTTCTTGATCAGGGTAATAACACAGACTCAGTTGTAACGTTGGAAATATAATTAATTTGAACCAGAAATACTCCTGTACATGCAAATATGAAGTGTCTGGGTAAACTCTTATACTCTTAACCGTGAATACTTGATTAGTATCTACCAGACGTTGCCTAGTTATGTTTGAATAGTTTTTAGGACTCTATCATATTACATCGTAAGTGCTTTTACTAATGACTTCAATTTTAAAGATTGCGTGCTAAGCCATGAGTAACAGCTAATTGTTAATACAATTTGCCACATTGATATCAATGCACTTAAAAATCAACTTTTATAAACCACCATCAAAATGTAATTTCCTAACAGCGGAGAGCTTTGCACGAAGGCGGAAGAAATGTATCGAGTAAAGTGAAAATTGATGAAGTCAAAACTGTGGACTACACTGTAGTCTTTTTTCATAGACTACAATGTAGCATGCCTAATCCAAAAACTAATTACTCGTAATAATTGTCATTTAAAGAGAAAAAAAGCATCAATACAACTTCAACTTTTAAGCGAAGGCTGCCATGTGGGCAGATACTGATTAACTAAAAGTGTCAAGTATTTAGACTCTCTGCTGTTTCAATGAAAGTCAATCAGAGGATGAGTAAAATTTTAATTCAAAGAAACTTCAAGTGTAATACTAAATTAAAATAACATGACCTATCTTAATAAATTAAATTCTACAAATTAAACTACACCAAAACATGTAGAACAGAGGCATTCCAAAGGGAGCCAAATTGACATAAATGAGCTGAGTACATCATTATGTTATTGACGACATCCTTTTCAATCCATTTTTTACCTTTCTATAATAATTTAAACCCGTCCTTTATTTCACCTCATAATCGGTATGGATACAACTTCTTTTTAAACAAATTGGAATAAAATAATTTACCATTACACATAACAAGCTTGTTTGGCCTGCAGTATCTTAGGACATTTTTAGGGTTCCTTTAAAATTCAGAGAGTAATTCCTTCATTCCTCATAAAAAAGGGTTTATTCCTCCGGTTTTACCGGATTTCTACCGGGAGATCTTAAACCGTCCCCGGTCCCATCCGGTGGTACAAAAGGCTTGCCTGAAATAAGACACGGCTGTGTCTGAAAGGGCTTAAAAAGCCCCTACTCTGTAATTACATGACAAAATGTCATTTACTTGCGACGAACTAAAAATGAAACCTTTATCCGACTTCCGGTGGAACCCGTTGATCACATCCGGCAAGGGTGCGGTGGGAGGGGCGAGCACCCTGGCTCGTGCTGCCCGGGGTCTCAGCCCCCAGCCCCCGGCAGTCACCTCCAGGGAGGTAGGAAATCCGTTGGTGTTCTGGCGTGCGCTGCCAATCCTTCTCTCCTCATGAGGTCTATTAATAGGTGCTTTCTTGCCGGAACATGTGGATTATTTCATTTGTAACTCAAGGGAATTATATGTTTTATGTAATATAATTTTTGTAATGGCATGACTCGTTTTTTGTTTAAAGTTTCCTGTTGACGTGGATGGTTTGGAAGGGTACCATTTGCCATGGTTATATTTTACAAAATGTATTACAAATATATATGTGTTTGGAATTCCTATCTTGGTTTCAATAAGAAGTAATTTCCTATCAAACTACGAAGATTCAAATTTTAATACCACACTTCGTCGTTACATTATACAATTTTACTTAGAAATGTTAATAAATTGGCATTTGCGAAATGAACGCCTTATGGTAAATGGATTTACGCTCTTTTATCTGAAGAGTAATAACTTAGCGTACTTACTTTAAGTACTACTATTTTTACTTTTTTATTTGCTCCCAACAATTTTATGAAAGATACAATTTAAAATTCTTCAAAGTAAACATACAGTTGTGTAGTAAACATACGCCAAAGTGGCTGAGTTTATTTTTGTTGATAAAAAATAAACTGTAACTTTAAGTCTCTGGAAGGATGAAAAGGAAAATCTCAGTATAATAAAGTTTTCGAAAAACTAATTAAGGGTTGTCTATGATAAAACGTACTATTTTGCTACCTTTGTTAGAAGCAAATTCTAAAATATCTTCAGAATTGAATGAGATTTATTTTCTCTTTTTCCAGAAAGAGTGGAGGAATGAATTGAATTTGAGGGGGTGGAATTCAATTGGTTTACATAATTTTATTTAAAATTATGGATTATTTATTTCCTAAATGTTTGGTTTAAAACTAAAATGTCTTCAATTTTGTATTAGCTTATTTTACACTCAGTCCAATAGAAGACGGCGACAAAGGATTGTGTGATGACTCCATGAATTACAATACCATTCACTATATTCGCTCCTTGGATAAGGATGGTGTAATTGATTTTGGGACTGGAAAATATGTTTTAATGTTAAACTTATGCCTATTTATTTAAGATCAATTCTACGAATGTATAAAAAGTACAAAAATTGGTTCCGTGTTAAATTTGTATGTATTTAATTTAGCAAATTTAGGTCCACATAAAACCGAATGAAGAAAACATGTGAGATGTGTGGATGAGTTACGCATTCAGGAAGTTATATCTTTTTATTACAGCGCTTAATATGGCATCGTTATATGTTAGACAATTTATAACACTACGTTTCGAGGGTTGAAATCCTCCCTCCTCCCCCGGACATTTGCCATCGTTATATGTTACAAAATGTATAACGCTACTTTTGAACGTTGAAATCTACCCGAGGCCGTAAAACGTTTTGTAAAAAACTTTTAAGCTCTTTACAATGAAGTAAGAGAGTGGATAGTTGGCTATCCGATTGCTCTTCAGATAAAAGAGCATAAATCCAATAGCCATAATGCGTTCATTTTGCAAATTCCAATTAATTAACATTTCCAAATAGAATTTTATAATGTAACGACGAAGTGTGCCATTACAATTTTAATCTTCTTAGTTTGAAAGGAAACTGCTTCTTATTGAAACCAAGATATGAATTCCAAACTTAAAGTACCTTTATGAATTAAAAAAACCGATTTTTAGGATTTGGATTTAGATATGATGTACTTTTGAGTGGTATCAAGTTGGGTTTATTCTACTGAATTAAAGGAAGGTGAACTGGTGCTAAACTCAAAATCCACTCGGTTGCTCTACCGTGCTTAGAGATCGTGTCTATCACATCGTAGTGCACTCAATTGTGTACCTGATGAGGCAATGAGACTACCACTTCACCATATTTCAGACCAAAAGGTGGGTGTTTTATAACTTTTATAGAAAAAAAAAATGGAAGATGCAAAGATTTTATAATTTTCTCTTAATTGCTGTAGTCAATGCCCTAGATTTTACACCGGGATGTCCAACATAGGAAACTATGAGACATTGGGACTAGCACTTCACCTATTTATAGGCGAGGCGTCTCTGATGTCGAAACGAAGTAAATGAATTTCTTCGTCGTCGACTTTCTTTGGATCTCTTCAGACGAACATGACTCCAGATTCCAGGAGTCAAGTCTGAGACAGCGTCAGATACCAGACGCTGCAATAAAAGGAAGGTGAACTGGAGCTAAACTCAAAATATACAGATCAGTTAAACAAGCCCTCTCTCAAGACGTTTCTTGAATTCGTGCGGACAAACACACAGGCGGACAGAAACTAAATCTTTCTCCAGCCAGTAAAGTAACCCACATCAAGAATATTAATCAGTTAACTCGACCCCACTACGAGACTTACATCATCAGAAGTCTCCTCGGTTTCAACCAGCGGTTGGATGATTAAGGGAGGTTATTTAGTCTAATGGGTGCCTCGTATGACGCGATTACCGTGTTAGCTGGTGACTAATTGTATTAGAGGGCTGTAATCATCTCATCGCCCTGTCTCGCCTCATCGCTCCAACCCTCCGCCCTGCCCTTGGTAGGATAATTGTGGCATCAGTCAAACTCCGTACAGCACTACGGCACTTAGTACTTACTTCCTTGTCTTCTTTCCTACAGATCTCTGCTGGGAGTTATCCTTCAGGATAAGGAGGAGAATTCGCCTTATACTCATAAGGCGAATTTCCTTCTGAGATGTGTTGCTATATCACGCTTGGATTATACTGAATTTACTTGCAAATTTATTTATTCTGCGATTGTTTCCATCATGGTTATCCATGAGACCAAAGTAAACATGTTCACTAACGCTCAGCAAAATGCGACTGACGGTTCTGCGCTATAAACGAACTCGAAGACGCCTACATAGAAATTAAGCTTGGTGCAAAATTTCAAGTCAGTAAGTCCACCGTTGACAGATTGACAGACAGAAACTAGATTTCTCCAGCTCATTGAGTGATAGGCTTCGCTAACGCTCAGCCAATAATGTGTGTTTTGAATAAATACTACAAAAATAGTGAACAACCTATCGTATTTTGTTTCGAATTTGGCCGTTCCACAACACCATAACTAAATATACACATGTTGACCATTTAAACAGATGTTAAATTTATAAGGCACAGTTGCAATAATTTTGATTAGTATTTGGTACTTAATATTTTTATTTTTTTTTCAAAGATTGTATTCGTCTCATTTTTAGATTGCTATTTAAAATTGTGTGAGGATCTTTGTTATAATTTAAACAGATATTTAATTCTTTTTCGTGTTTAATTTTCCTCCTTTCCTTTCGATATCCAAAATGGCCATGTTATTTTCAATATTATTTGTGTAGTTATAGTAAGTCTCTAATAAATGTTCAGCGAAATTTGATTTGTAGACATGTTATTTTTTTAAAGCTTGTATATATTCTTTAAACTTTTTATTACATTTCTGCAAGTTTGTCCAATATAATGTGGAGTTAATAATATAATAGACAAAAATATTCTCATCTAGAAGTATTTTTCATAATGAACATTAATATTTCCTGTAGTTTTTCTTAGAAGTGCTTTAGTTGTGAGCTATATTTTAAAAAAGTGTTTAAAAACTCTTTGCAGTTCTAGTACTGACTTTCTTTGCTTTCTCATGAATGACGTTTTCATGAGAAATACAAATTTAATTTCTTTTAATTTATTATTTTGTACTGACGTGGTCTATATCATTGTAGTTTATTTGGTAGACTAAGCAACTATTTATGTAAGCCAAAGTTTTATATGTGAATCTGCAACTGTTTAGCTATCTTATATAATCTTCAAAAATGGAAAACGGGGGAAAAGAATAAACAAGTAAAACAAAAAATGTTGTAGGCATGTTATTTGTTTTCCAAGCTCGTATACGTTCTTTAAACCTTTTATTAAAATTTCTGCAAGTTTGTCCAATATAATGTGGAGTTAATAACATAATATACAAAAATAATCTCTACTACAGGTTTTTTCTTACTGAACATTAATATTGACTTTATTTATTCTTAGAAGTGCTTTAGTTGTGAGCTATATTTTTAAAAAGGTGTTTAAAAACGTTTTTCAGTTTTACTATTGACGTTTTTTGTGTTGTCATGAATTCAACTGCGTTTTCGTAAGAACAAAAATTTAATTTAATAAAAAATAAGAAATAAAAAATAATAATAATAAAAAATGTAAAAAAAAAATAAAAACTTAATTTCCTGTAATGTATTATTTTATACTGACGTGGTCTATATCATTGTAATTTATTTTATAAACTAAAGCAACTAAACTTTATGTATATTTATCTAGTTAATCATATTTTTTTATATAAATCCTAAGTTTTATACGTGAATCTATAACAGTTTAGCTATTTTATATGATCTTCAAAAATGGAAAACAGGGAGAAAGAATGAACAGATAAAACAAACTCTCGGCAGAAAATACCGCCGAGAGTTTTTTTCCCCCGGGGGAAACACGTCTGACAGTTATGAGGCTCTATGAATTGTCAACAGGGTGACCCGCTTCGTGAGGACATATGTCTGCGTGTGTGGGACCTGTTGCTCCCATGTACGGGAAATATTACCTCGGTGGGTGGCCGAACTGTGACCTGACCGACGGTAAATCACCGGGCGCCTCTTAAAATCGAGAAATATTCAAACACTCTGCGCAGATGCCACGATACCGCTTCCAGGACAAATTGTGCTTGTGCCTCTGGAAATTTCATAGTGCTTTTAAGAATATTGTTTCTGGTTTTCTGTAACCTTACGCCTTCAACTGTTGTGAGAGTTATTTGTAATTTTAGTTTTCCCCTGTCAACCCTCCAAAACCAACAGAGGAAGTAGGTTGACAGTTTCAGTTTATTTCGATAATTTTGAGGTTGAAGAAATAATTTGGATTGCTCTCTAAGTCAACATTTTCGAAAAAGTTTGGCCCAGTCGGAAGAATAGGTAGATTTCGTGACAACTTCAGTTTCTTCTCACGGGATTTACATGTACTCTACACCTAGAAAACTGTTCAAGAATTTTTAAAAATTACAACATGTTTAAGTTTAGCCTCCATCTCAAAACTCTTAATTTTTGTCCAGGTTCATAGATGCGGAGTTGCGTAATTTTGCTGAAGTTTCCACCCTCGCATCCCACGCTCACACACAGTCACACGCGCAGCCCGGCCTATCTGCCGTCATTTTTGTTCCGATGAAGTACATACTAGGCTTTAGTCCTAAAACTGCAATTTTTATGTTCTTATTGAAGATTAATATTCTTGTAATCTTTTTAGTCTGCATTTTATTTTATGAAAATAGAATCCAAACATGAAATGCCTACAAAATTCCCGAAATCCTGGAGTAAATGACCTCTTATAAATTGGGAACTCTGGAATCTTAGAGAACTTTGGGGCAGAACTATACAGGGTGTACATAAAGTCCTGCACGGGTATAATATTTTCTGAACGATAACAGATAAATAAACAAGATTTGGTACATCAGTACTACACCTAAAAAACTACTTTCGAACTACCGATCGTCATAGGTCGCTGAGATTTCTAATTGTTACTGTTATCAGGTTTTCCCTGTTATCAATATATTAGGACCAAATTTGTAACCCTTGAGGATACCTAATGTCATAATTCACTTATGTACAACTGACAAGCATAATGTAGTAGTTAGCTGCAGTATTTGTTTGGTTGCAGTTTTGCTTTACTGGGGTTATGGCTACTAATAAAATGTAACCAAATAAAATCTTCGAACAGCCGCCATTTTGTACTGGATCAATCTTTTTGAGTGCGGTTTGCGGCATTAAACTCTGCTAAATAAGCCCTTTAAAATGATGTCCATATTGACCTATGCTCCTATTTAAGATTTCCTTCTGACTCCTTGCGGGACGTCCCCCATGATATTACAGAAAACTGATAGTTCCTTCAAAAAGTAGATTTTTAGGTGTAGTATTGATGTACCAAATCTTGTTTATTTATCTGTTATCGTTCAGAAAATATTATACCCGTGCAGGACTTTATGTACACCCTGCTATATTTACAAGATCATTTCTAGCAGCTGTATATTCAGATGCCTTTGAAATCCACACTAGGAATATCTAGAGGGCAATAACTTTACATTTTTACCAAATATGTATATAAGTTAATATGTTGAAATCCATACAATCGCTGAACAAAAATCAAGAATTTAATTAAATAACACTTCGTAGATATTAAATATAGTTTTTATATAGGCTAACTATTATAGAATAGTATGAAGGATGTAATACAATCAAATATGTGAAAATCTTACATCAAATTCAATTTCAACGTACGAAAGTCCAAAGACATAAGAATGTTGATGTATAGAAAAAGACAGAGACAGAAGAAGGACACAGACTGTGAGATATGAAGGACATCTGGGTGATAATTTACTCAAGGTCGAGGGTGGTCCTGTCAGCGCTGACAGTCCCTGCTCTTGTCCAGGTCATGTCCTTTGGGTATCCTTGGAGCTGACCAGAAGTGACCTTTCACCCCAAAAGGCAACCTCACCGTAAACTGCACTGAAGGATGAAGCTTCACTCAGAACTTTCAAAAACAAAAAAATCAAAAAGTAGTTAAATGGTTTTATATCCCCCATTATTTTATTACAAGGTAGGAAACATACAACACCACGTGTCTCGTAAGGCTTAGCTGAGGTTGTTTACAAAATTTCGAACCTTCAGCTCATTTCAGATGGGTAAACAGACAATCGTACAGAAAATAAATTTGTACACCTCCCCGGCATACGAAAAAGAAATTGTGTAAGTCTTCAGAATGAGGGGTTTCAACAACGCTTAACAAAATTCCATTATTGGACATGCAGCATTATAAACTGCAACATTCATTTATGTGTAGAAACGAAGTTTGAGTAAAATTAAAATGTTACGAGTGAAATCTTTCTTGAGATATGATAACATTCACATTTCTGTTCATTAAGTTAGTTTTCATAGCAACGTTCAAATAATTTTATTACGGTGCTTTTTTACTAAGTTTCAATAACGTAACTTACTACAACTACATGTATGTTTTTTTTATAATAAAAGTGATATCTTTTGAACCAGTTAAGATAAAATTATGAAACTTGAGAACTGTATTAAGCTTTCGTAGACCTTTTTGAAAATAAAATAGTAACAAAATCCTTTTATCCGTCAAAAATAGCGTCCGTTTAATATTTTTAAAGTCAAATAACAAAAACCGGTATAGTTATAAAACAGGCATAGAATACCATTATTATTTAGTAATGTTTATACAAATTATAACTGTACCTTTTTCAAAGACATCCGTCAACGAATAAGCGAGCACGATCACTTTATAGTTACGCGTGCGTAAGCCGGAAGCAACTAAGATTTTGTCTTTTGATAGGCATCAGCTGTTTTAAACAGGTTATATAAATGTTACAAAATACCAACTATTTTCAAAAATTTTATGACAATTCCAACGGTACTTTTCCCATAGAAATCCATCAACGCATAAACGAGCACACCACTTTTAATATTAACAAGATTCGCCCTTGTTCAAAATATTTAAAGTGACATAAAAATAAAACCAGTATAGTTAAAAATATTTTACAGGATACAAACTATATTGGAGTTTTATCATTTTACCGTTTATCAATTCCAACGGTACTTTTATCAACGATAGCCGCCAATGGGTAAGCGAGCACGGCTACCTTAAAGCTACGCTTGCACAAGCCGAGAGCAACAAATAGCTGATTCCTCTCAACTGTGACATTACACAGCCTTTTAAGACAACTTCCCTGTAGACATAAAATGAAGAATAAAATTTGTTTGATTACTCAACGAAGAATTGCAGGCGTTTAAAATAGGAATTAAAGCAATTTTGTAACCACACTCAAACGAAAGCGAATGAATCAAATCAAATCTTTAATTGCTCGTCACAATTACACATTGTATGTAAAACGTCAGAATTAATTATAAATTTAAAACTCGAATACCACACTACCACCACGTCCAAACTTACATAATTTTCTTGCATTCCAGACTCATTCATCCATCGCCAATCTCAACCCACTTCCAGCGCTGGAGTCAGTCATCGAATTGGGCGGTCTCCCAGACGCCAGAAACTCGTCAACGCTGTAGAATGCATTTGACACCAGGAAGCGCTTAAGACGAGCTTTTGACGCCTTGGGCGTTTGGGCGTTTGTAATAGAATTTGGCAAACTGTTGATGAAATGAACACCTGCTTGCGAAGGCAAGTGCTCATAAACCACCGTTTTGTGTCTTCCAGTACGGTAGTTATCCTCTGCCTCTAGTCTTTGTTGAAGATAGACAAGTAAATCTTTACAGAATGTAGATGATTATAGCTCAAGGATTGACATAATTTCCTTCGATTTTGAATTTAAAACATTATATTATTTTAAGAAAATATAATTTAATAAAATTACATGGTTTTTATTAGGAAAATTAAATGTGTTATAGATAAAATCATGCTACTCCCTACAATACTTTTCTACGCCATACAGTACAATGTCAATGTTTATATATTATCTCCAATCTTGGTAAGATTATAAGATGCCCCTAAATTCTGCTTCATCTACAGTTTCTTGAAGTATTATGAAAAATATTGCTTCCTTCAACTTTTACAGAAGAATCCCATTTTTTATCTGCTTTCCACCTGAGTGTCATTTTTCAGAAACGAATTGCCAAATCTTAATAATAAAGTTGAAAAATTTATCACATATACAAATACATGACTTGTGTTATTTGATTTACAGATATTATGAGGTGATAAGACAATGCAATCTAATTTGTAATCTAGGTATATCTGGTATCGAAACGATGTAAATTGTTCTTTTAGAACTTATTCTTCGTCTCTTCAGACGAACACGGCTCCAGATTCCAGAAGTCTGTAATAGCATCATATTCCAGTCGGTGCATTAAGAGGAAGGTAAATTGGAGCTAAACTCAACATTCGTACATATATCGCTTTGTGATTACTGAACTAGGTAAGGTTTTATAAGATAACATGTTTTCGTCCGCTTTTCTGTTAATGTTATAGCACATTTGCCTAGTACATAAAGTTTGTGTATATTTCAAACATATAGTCTAAGTTTGAAAAATGGGAAATTACAAAACGGTACGTTAGAGGTGTCCAAGTAAATAATTTTTGAACTGACGTCATCATTGATGAAGTTTTAAGCACCAAGTTTCCAGGAATTCACATTGATAAAGGTTTGTCCTAGGAATGTGACGTTGTCTGTACTAGAATGTCTTCAGGCATCTATGCTTTGAGGAAATTGGCAGAATCTTGTGGAATACACCTATTGAATGGCCTAGTCTACCCACATATGTCATACGGCATAACATTGTGGGGAGGATGTGCAAATGTCCATTTCCAGAGGTGTTTCGTCCTTCAGAAGGAAGCAATACGAATCATGGCAAAAATAGGAATTAGAGAATCCTGTAGGGATTCTTTTACAGAACTTGATTTGTAATTCTTCCCAGCCCTCTACATGTACGAGACCGTCTTGTACTGTCGTTACAAATGTGAGGTAACGCGGGGCAGGGACGTTCATGAGTACAACACCAGAAGGTTGGATGCGTTTAGATCTGCACAGCACAGGCTCTAGGCTTACGAAGCCTACCATCTGAGGTTGGAGCTAAACTGTTCAACAAGCTGCCCTTAGACTTGCGTGAAGAAAATTAAATAACCACTGTTTAAGAGGAAGCTAAGGCGCCTACTGGTGCAAGGAGACTACTACTCTGTTGGTGAGTTTGCGGGTCATGAGGATTAATCAATTCTGTTGGGTTGGGGTGCCGTTATGTGTAGCACTTTAGCTTTTTACCTTTGCAAACTTTTTGCATTCTTTGTTTACAATTATAAGCATGAAACAATTGAATTTTATATTTTTAAGGGTACTTGTTTGTTATTTGTATTGTTTTGTTACTTTTACTTATATGTTTTAATCAAAATGGCAATGCCATACAATATTGTAATTATCTGCGGCAATACAGCTATTATTATTATTATTATTATTATTATTATCATCATCAGCCAGTTTTTTACCTGCTCCAATTTCTTGCAAACAATGCTTCGCTGGTTCCATTCAGTCCATCGATCTGACCTGAGTGCGGAGTGTCCGCGGCGATGGTCAGTCAGTTCAAAGCTTTGCAGGTCGCCGCCCTCCCCATGCCCAGTGTCCGAGGAAGCAGGGGGTCTCTGAGCGGCTGTCGCGGTGACGGATGCCCTCTCTTAGACCCCGCGGCCGCCAGACGAACTGCGGTCTCAGACGTCCGAGATACAATGGGATACAAGGCTGTGGACAGGCGTGATGGATAGGGTCCGGATGTGGGCATTTGGTAAAAAGGTTTGCTCCGTGAGAGTTCCGAATTAATCTGAGACAGTTCGCAAATTGTGACAGATTTACTGGCTACACTTGAGCATTTTGATTGATGTTTTATAATCTAATGACAAAATATAAAAAATCTGAATTCTATAACTGGACTTGTTACTAAAGTGGACTGAAAGAGTATTAAATTCCTCGCACAGACCAGTGGCCCATGAAGACGGTGTGCATAAGGATTATATAAACATAGATGCCTCTTCTATATAAGGAATTATAACTGGAAATACATATCCAGTTATTTTAAAGGGGATCGGCTTCTCCTTATATATATATATATATATATATATTGGTGATAAATCTCCTTAATATTGGGGATAAATCACCCACAATTAGGTCATTTAATTATTTTTATATGATAACTTTTATTTTTTATACAATTAAAAACTAAGGTACAATTTGAAACTAAAATGCTAGCTGGCTAGTGAAAAATTACAAAAATGTCAGTGATTTTTGTAATTATAGACATTTTCATATAATAATGAAAATTCACTACTGACCTCAGGTTTGCCAACTATCCGAATAGTAGAATATAGATTAACTTCACAAAACGATACAAAAAAGAGTTTTTATGAATTATTTAATGAAAACCACGAGGAAAGTATAACACGTAGGCCTATATTTTATAAATCAATAAAACTCTAATTTCTTTTTATTGGGTAAAAAGTGGGTCGTTGCATTTAAAAAGATTTACTAGAACCCTACATCTCCTGCTTGCTTATCTTGAATGTTTTAAAATTATAATATTTAAAAAAAGGAAACATTTCAAGCAGATTTCATGAAAAGACGTTTCAATATGCTACTAATAAGAGAGCTATGAATTTCGAGCAAAATCCTGTTTTTGAGCAAAGCGAGTGAACGACACAACCAACTTAATTGACTACATTAATTTGTTAGTCATTACGTACAACTTTGTCCATTTAATCTTTGCTGCATCTCTTATAGTTTCCAAGACCCCTTCAGCGTGAATACAATTTGTAACACACGGTATGATAAGGATCCCATATGTCTGAAATATGTTATCCTTATAGTTTAACTATTAGTAAAACTCACTATAATGTTGCTTGTTGGATTCATGGATATCTGGGTGTTGAAAATAAAATTACAGTTTATCGGTAAAAGTTAAAATTAAAAATTGGTTATACAGTTTTTACTTTTTGGGTTGACGTGAAATAAATGATCAGTTAAATTTTGGTACCTATTCTTAAAATCCCACATGGATAACTTTACTTGATGTTTTTTATCTGTATGTTATTTCATCTGATTTTAACAAACGAGATCCGAGGACAAAATTTTAGTTTTTAGTAAACTATATATATATATATATATATATATATATATATATATATATATATATATATATATATATATATATATATATAATATTTAGGTTTTGTAATAGTTCTGCAGTAAAAATAACGTTATTTATACCAAGTGTAACCTAGATCGTCATTTATGCATGAGGTTTCATCTCATCTCAAATATAGACACAGATTATATACTGAAAATAATGAAAATAAACAAAGGAACCTAAACCAAACTAAATGTAAAGAAATTCTTTAAAGAACCGACTGTAAATTTTCCCTGATTATCGAAATTTCAGGTCCTCGTCGTATTTCTTTACGAAGTTACTTTGCTGACCTTTTACCTTTTAACCCCAAACCAATAGAGTCCTTTTGTCACACATACAAACCTTAAAAAGAAGGTCCTGCCATATCCTAATAATGTGTTATATCCTAAGGAAGTTATTTGCATTAACCTCTACAGGGTTTCGGGCATTTCAGGACACTCTGTGAGCATAAATTGCTACTTGAGCCCAATAGAAGTAGCAGGAGGACTAATCATTTGATTGCAAACAGGACGATTCTGGACGCAGGACGCTGGACGTCGGTCGTCACCATACAAGGACACTGGGTAAGAGCCTAATTAGGGGGAAACAGGGTCCAGTTCCAGGAAGACTGGCCGGAGAGGGGCCGGGGTGATTTGTGGGCCGGTCTAAAATTACTGAACATAAATCGGAAACAGAACCCAAGCTATCGGGTGACAACGGCTATAGCTGGACGGTTGTCAATTAAACAGTAATTGCGCCGTTTCGTACTCGGTTTAATTAATATAGTTATTATGGTGACGAACTGTTTTATTGCTTTTCTTCTCGCACTGCTTTAGAAAAAATAATTTTTAAGAATAGTGCAACTGTTTTTGGAATATTGGAAAATATTTTTTATGTTCATAAATTCATAACTCATTAAGTTAACTTCCTTGAAGGTAATTGTGGAAGTAACGGGCGGAGCGGTAAAACACGTCTTTCGCGTTATTGTCTTATTGGAATCGTCCTACTGAACGAAACAATATATTGTTGCACGGGGTGGAAATGATAAACAACGAAGTTGTAGAACATGCAAACTTTTTACGCGCGGAGCAATACGCTACTTCCATCTCGTACATCCGCGTCGGGCGTCACGTGACATTTTGTGACCGTGATTCAACCTCGGGATGACGTCATCGGATGCACCGCCATCTTTGGAAGCGTAAATGAAAAATAATACTGAAATGATCAGAATTTTGATCCAAATGAACGTTTTTTCTTAATTTCGAGCTACAAATTGATTAGTTGTTATCGGGTTGAGACCAAGTGCCTCCTGCCATCAGCCAAAGATGCTGCCCCACGCTGGTGTCAACGAAAGAGAAACATCCCTCAAGATAGTACCTATAAATAAATAAATAAATATATATATATATATATATTTATTTATTTATAAATGGACAGTTATAGAGAACACTTAGCCTACCATTAAAAGGAAATAATCTTGTTTCGGTCAAAAAGTAAATTTCTAATATGCCCAACAAAACACTACGATGTCGATTCGTCGAACTAGTGGATGGTTGATCCGTGATTGACAAGCACTCTCTCGATCCGAACTACAGTACATGATATCTTGTGAAGTACTGGACCACAGCTCCGGTGTGCTCAGATAACAGATACGCTATCAGTCCCGGCCGTAGATAACGTCGAACTATACAGATATCGAGACACACAGCACACAAACAGAACGTTAAAATATTTAAAAACTTAACTATTTATGACTATACCCCCTAAAACCATGTTATTTGTCATTTGAATCCCCTAAAACCGTGTATATATATATATATATATATATATATATATATATATATATATATATATATAATTTTTCAATAAACATTGAATCACAAAAAGTACTTGCTCCGCCGGGACTCGAACCCGGATCTCTCACTTGCCGGGTGAATGTGCTACCATTACACCACAGAGCCCTCACTTTTTACGATTCAATTATTTTGTATTTTGCCTTTTCTTTCACATATGCGTTTAAATAACCAAACTAACATATGATCGGAAACTAACAAAAAAAAAATATATATATATATATTTGTTCAGGAGGACGAGAGAAATACGTTAATAACGTCAAATTCGTCATTTTCCGGGTCGGTCTTTAGCCTCACAGATATCTGACAATAAAACAGTTTTAAAAAGCCTGTCACTCTCTTAAATTACATTTGATAACAGAAATATAATTTCCTTGATTAATTAAAAACATGTCACTTTCTTAAGCTATAAGTCTTTTACATACTGTACAGTTTCACATTTTTATCTACAGTCGTTTTTATATGAGCCTGAGTAAAAAATTGCCTAAACTTTATTTACGTGTAATTTCAAGTGTAGTAATCCAAAATTCATTTTTTTTTATATCCAAGGAAGTTATTTTAACATTATCATAAAATAGGCTATTGTAATATTTCCCAAATCTAAAACTAATTCCACCACATTATACAGATAAAAAACAAGGTTTTTACAGATTTTGCATTAGATATACTCAATCCAAAATTGTTATCTGGGTATCATTTATTAATTTTTGAAATCAGAAACTAATAAGACGTATTGAACAGATAGGTTAATGTACATAAAAACTGCGCCAGTGCAGCTACTGACACATGGTGTTTAACTGTGACTTTTTGTGACTGTTTCTGACGTTGTATGTACGTCCGAAATTGTGACTATGACGTATTGACGTCGCATCAACGTATTGACCGAAGGTGCGTAGTGAGCCAAGAACAGACGCACGATTAACGTGGTGAATCTTTCAATGTATATACTCTACAAACGTTGGGTCTAAGTGTTTCATGAGCACACACGGATAAAATTATACACTCAAAGCAAGAACGATTTTTTTGGGGTGGAGGTCCATAAAACTGATACTTTCCCGTAGTAGACAGAGTAAGGCCCCACTTTGTTCATTATACAAGTTCTTGACCCGTTTCTTTGCTGAGAACGACTTTTCAGCAGTACGTGTCAGTAATACTGGATTATTTAAATAATAATAATCGTTTACTGAAAAGGTAATTGAAAAAATTTGGGGGTTCCGGACCCCTTTGACTTCCTTGCTGGCAACTACCTTGCCTCAAAGTATCTCAAAATGCAAAGCATCAAAATAATATATTTCATACTTGAACTTGATTAAACCTGTTACATATCATCAATTCATACAATTTTATATGTAAAGATAACTCCATTGGAACTCGCTTAGATACACGAATAACGGTGTTTACATAATCATTTAATGGTTACATTACATAACTAGTTTTATAAAGGCTACAATATAGCATAAGAGAAGATTTGCAACGACTAGAGCAGCAGTGGAATCGATCTTACATGAAATGTTACAACATTCTTCCTAAACTCCATTTTCAGAAGGCTACAGTTCCAAAAACTAGAGTACCAATTCGAAAACGAGTGATCTTTCATTCCACAACACAAGTGTGATAATAGTGATTATACAGTTGACAAACGGAATCCGGCAGTCCAACATGTGGGAATGAATACAGAATGGTATCAGTTACTTGATACCTTTCGGATAACTAGTCTCCGTTTCAAAAACAATGGAAAGTAATTATAAGAGTCATCTTACTGGGAAGTCGATCTCAGGTATGGCGGCAAGAAAAGGATCTCCGGAATTTCCTGCGGTCCTGGACGTAAAGTGGCTTGATTAAAGGTTTGCTACTCTCGGGTTACGGGGTCAAGATGGGAAAGGTTGTGAGAAGTGATTTTGAATTTTGTTTTTTGAACATAATATAAACATTCCTTCTTCCTTATTCATAACAAAAGTTTGAAGAGGTCTTTGAACCGGATGTATTGCAATAATATGTTCACTATTTTACCAAGATAAAAATAGCTTTTCGCCTATTTAAGTTACGTGTAATGTTGCCGTTACCCAGCAGGGGCAAACACTATTTAGGCTGGCTTGCACCTTCAAGTTGAACCTACCAGTGGGTACAGCAAAAACCGATGTGTCACTTAAATCTGGGCACCCTTATGGATGTCCAGGAGCGGCACATCACTAACCGCAAATATCGAGATTCTGGGGTGCAAGGGCAAGGGTGGGTTGATAGGTGTAGTCTACTGCGGGAGATGACTGTTGGAGTTTGGTGGGGTTTGTTCCCTAAATATCAAGGGTTCTTGCTAGCCTCAACAAGAGTGTACCACCCCCCACCTGCTTTGACTGGAGAGGTCGGTTCAGAGCTGATCTCCCCTTCTTTCGGGAAAACATGACTTTGAGATTAGTGCCCTAATTCTTCCTCATGGATCTCGATAGGAGGAGACCCCTAGCCCTTAACATTGCCCATCCTGAATATCCTGTCACTCCGGAAGTAGTGCTAAGGTTCTTATAGGACTAAGTGCAATTTATAAGCTTCTTGTTCTAAAAAAAAATGTTCCTGTTGGAACGGTACAGGAAGCAAAGGGTCACTACGATGGTACTGTGACTCTCCCCACCTGTCACCAGACGGCACAGACTCTTACTGAGGTGTGCAGCTTAGCTATTCTGGAATCGAACCTTTATGCATTATTGCGTCTTTGGTAGTGATTTTAAATTACATCCTGATCGATTAATGCATTACTGTAATTTGGATTAAGCTCTTTTCAGCCTGGTGTCAGAGGACTTTAGGATACATCATATCCTTGGCGCCTATTATCCTCCGAACCGATTCCAGCGTATCATTACACAGTTTCATTACTCCGGTTCTGGACGTTGGAGTTACCCTCTATAATTTCGGCGCTACAAACAAATTTTGTCAAATTACATAAAAGCCCATCTCCGATTTCAAGACACCAACGAGTATCCCAGATTAAAGCGGCTGTAAAAATTAAATTCGCCCTAAAAACGGGCGGAACGTGCTCAGGGCGGGCGTCCCGACTCTTCCGATTCTGGAAACGCTGAATAAAAAGCACCGAATTAACGAAAGTGCAAAGCCCCGGACCCCGCCGATCGGCCCCTAATTCCAGCGGCCGTGTAATCTTCGGTGGAATAAATTGAACCAATTTGGAGTCATTTTAAATAAAAGTCGGATAAGAAATGATCCGGAGAGAGACCCCGCGGGGCGCAGTTGTGCCTTACTTCTATCCCGTGATTATACCCATTATTGAAGGGCAGAGAGCGAGTCATGAGCGCCATCTCGGTAAGGCCTCGCATTCAACTGGTAATTTCCGGCAAATTCCCTGTAATGAAGAGATGTGATCTTTCAGATATCCAGAGGCGATATTCAAATCATTCTAATTCGTGGTGGAAATATTTAAAATAATTGAAGCCACTATCATTTGCTCGCTCCGCGATTATCATAATTGTGGAGATAACAGTTTACCAGAACATCGCTGGGGCTAATTGCGGGCGATGTCAGCGCCCCCCTCCCCCCCACCGCGGTGCTAGTGCCCCCCTCTACCCGCGAGGAGGCGACCATGTTTTATACCAATTAAAACCAGATATCCCACACCCAGTGGCTGCCCTACCACGGGTCAATAGCATAATGAACGCCCCGCGCCGCGGAAGGATTTGTTCTAAACGCCTCCTGATGCCCAGTTGGACAAAGTACTCTGGTTGGCGATGGTAATGCCAGGCCTGCCGGTACTTGTGGTGACAGAGCTGTTATTAAGCTTTCCACGCCACATTTCCTATCCTCATGCCACTCTTGACCTCAACGATTCCTAATGACAACACTACTAGTTCAGCTCTGCTTCGGCGGTTGGTTTTGCTCACGGAAAACCCACAATTTATCATTAAAAGATCACTTTATTCCATCTGTTTAAAGGGAACACAAGCACTTTTTGTAATGTTTCCTTTCGACGATGGAAGATTTGTAAATATGACAGGATTCTTTTGTCATCTTAATGTCAGCAGACATTTAAACTCTTTATCCAGTTGTCTCAAAGAAATCTAGTTTTAAAACTAGATAAAAGCTTTAAAAAAATATATTTTCATACTCTTAAACCCTTTTGGTACCCTCCTAATTCGACCGCCACCACAACTAGCGCGGCTAACATCTATTTCTTTCTTGGAGAAAATTCCTCTATGGTTTTTAAGAAAATCCAGGTTGTGTTCTTATACAACGAAAATTTTTTCTCAGCTCTTGGACAATTAGGTGGATAGCCAACGTATAAATACAATATAGGATTAAAACAAACAATAACATAACAAAAGAACACAAGGAACCAATAGTCAGTTGTCACAGGTTTGTTAATACGAGCAGACGTATTGTGAATACAATCTGGGTTAACACAAACAATTTTAACATAACATAACAAAATAACCTTAAGCAACCACTGGTCAGATGTCACTGGTTGGTTGTTGCGAGGTTATTTAAATCAGATGATTATAATCAGTACTGGTTTCATTAAATACTCTGATTTAATAACGCACAATAACGCTTTGGTATAATTTGTTTATTTTAACCTAAACTGTAAGTATGTACTAGGTTAGTTATCCACCTGAAGAAGAGGTCAGATTGCAGATCTCGAAACGTAGTCTCGTATAAATTAATATTTTTTAAATAAAGTTTATGATTATGTTGGTTTTATTACTATGTAGGGAACTCATTATTTTGATAGAAATCTAGAGAAATGTTCAAAAAAAGTGTTTAAAAAACAATTTTTTCATAATATTATTACATTTCGAGTCCATATCCGCTTTTATGTTGGTCAGTACACTGAAGTGAAGAGAAAAGGTCAAAAAGTATCTCATTTGTAACCATGACTGTTGGGAGTTCTGTATTTCGACATCATACGGTATTTAGTACATTCCCTGCCCCCCTCTTCCCCATTGTTGCCAAAAGGGTACGAAAATTATCATTTGAAATCTATCGAATCTTTTACAGACCCGGGTTAATTGACGGGCCTTACCGGCCGGGCGGGGGTTGTTTGTCGGCGGCCCCACCCACCGGAAGTGGGGCAGATGTGGCGCGTGTTATGGAAATTTGGATCAAAAGTAACATCGCGGATTGTTACAGGACGGGGGCGTACCCGCCCCGACAATGGTGACATCTGCATTGTTTCTGACAAGTAAATTGCGGGTTTTCAAACAAACCCGTAGGAAAGGTGGAGATTGTCCTCAGGAACGGTGGCTTGCGCCCGTATTCAATAAAATTAGCGTGACATTCTCAAAATCGATGTTGATTGGCACGATTTTTCAATCATCAAACTATATTTATTTACAGGGACATAACTAATCCATAAATAAAAAAGTATTGTACATACATGATCGAAGAACTCTTCATACCGGATTCTACCCATCCGTATCCGTCATCACACGAGTAGAAGAACCTACAATAGGAATACTTTAAAGAAGAAAATATTATGACGGTTTATTGGATGTATATTTTTCAACTTCAGGAACTGGAATTGGTACAAGATAATCATAACCATTTCAGAAGAAACCATAATAATGTAGCAATAAGCCCCCATACCTTAGAAATGTTTAAAAATGAAACCAAAGTATATTGGATCAAAATGTACAACAATCTTCCTATTGAAATTAAGTCAGAGGCTACCTTCAACAAATTTAAAATAAAAATTTAAAAAGTTTCTCATCAGCAAGGCTATATATATTAGTTAAAGAATTCCCGTGACGATTCTGGAGGTGGAGTATATCCATAATTAATAGTTTTTATGCCAAAAGCTGTTTTACTTGTAACTGTTAAAAGTTGTGACTGGTTTTTAATTTTAATTTTGACTGTTTTAATTTTAACTGTTTTAACTGTAACCTTTTAACAACTGTAATAATTGTATTTTCTTACCTATTTTGTAACCTTTTCTATTTCCTGTTGTTAAATCTCGTATTTTCTGTTATGTATTCTTGTTTTTTTTTCTAATTTAGTAAGAACACGAATTAAATCCTGACACTATTAGTACGTGTCTGTTCAAGTTCAAGATTCCTTTATTCAACAAAATTTAACAATACAACAAAAAATACAATTTTACTCCCAGTGCGCTTCAGTCAGCGCGTGCGGGAATGGAGTTGATGAAAGCAGTCCTATTTCAGTTCATTTTCACACCACTTGCTGTACATATCAAAATTATACCATGTAATTACTCATCTTAAATATATTTATCCAATTTAAATTAATTTAAAGGTCTATAAACATGCAATATAAGTAAATACATAACTAAACATGCATTATTTGTTAATATTTCTGCAGTGCAGGACCATACAACATATGTCCTTTAAATTTTTTAAAATTTTTAAATTTTTTCAAAATTTAAATATAATACATAACGCCAACAACAAAATGAATAAACGTAACAGAAATATAATAAATATAAATATCAAACAACAATGCAATATATATAAAACAGGTTAAATAAATAAATAAGTAAACATTAACAGGCTAAATAAATAAATAAGTAAATATTAACAGGTTAAATCAATAAATAAGTAAATATTAACAGGCTAAATAAATAAATAAATATGTAAATATCAACATGCCAAGAAATAATTAAATAAATAAAACAAGTAAAGAGTTAACAGTTTGCTATAGGCATGAAATAAAACCAAACAACAATGACACAGTAACTAAGCATGCATATCTGGCAGTTTGCTTACAAACTCAAATTGCTTTCATCTTTACTTTTGGTTTCTTTTCAAATATAATATTTTGGCCACTATGCGTCAAGAACCTATTATATATCTGAGGTCCCAGATAGCAAAACTGATGCCTGCTGCGTTCTTTTCTTAACAAAGGTATTTTTAACAACAGGTTTTGACTAGATCTAGTAAAGCGATTAATTTGTCTAAATTCAAATTGGCCAAGATATTTCTGAATATGCATGATTACTGAGTACTGATAAAGCTGTCTAAATCTAAAAATATATTATTTTTCTACAAATAAGTGGCTCATTCTATTCATATGCTTTACATTGTAAATTATTCTGAGAGCATTCCTTTGGTTCATAACTATGGTATTTAAATAAGTTGTGAAGGTCCCCCCATAGTGCACAATACCAAACCCTCAGTAGGCTCTCAAACCAGGAAAGATAGACATTTTTAATTGATAACTGTATGCAAAATCCCCTCAGGTGATAAAGAACATAGTTTACTTTTCTAAGCTTTTTTGACAGGAAATTTATATGGTGATCCCATTTAAGACATTTATCTATGTACAAACCTAAATACTTCACACAATCTACTACTTCTATATTACTACAATAACAACTATATATATACATTGGTGCTTGTGACAAAATAAATTATATTCATTTCTTAAAAATTCATTTGAAGAGTGATGGTAAAAAAAATATTAAGCAATTAGAATTACTACTGTTAATTAAAATTTTATTGTTTTGATAACCAATTAGAAATTTTGTCCAGATCTTTTGCAATTTTGAATTTTACTGCCTCTCTGTTATATGCAGAGCACACTAATGCAGTGTCATCAGCATATGCAAATACCGATGAGTACAATTCCAAGTCCAAAAGATCATTTATGTACACTAAAAACATAATGGGGGCCCAACACCCCTCCCTGAGCTGTGCCGTGGTATAATTCTAGAGGACTACTCAAAACTTTGTTTATTTTTTACCACTTGCCTCCTACCTTTGCAGAAGAATTCCAGCCAGAGAGAGCGAGACCACCAAAACCATAGTGCCTGAATTTTTTTCAATAAAATTTCTATGTTCAATACATCAAATGCCTTTTGGAAATCCAGATAAACGGCCATAGTGTAACTATAATTATCTGATGGTTAACAATTGCGGTTACATGCTTTTCTATATGGCTAGATCTGTACCCCTACCAGGAAGGAAACCATATTGGTTACTAGAAAACAATGATCTGTTACAAAAATAGTCCAATTATCTTATTTTTAATTAATGTCTCAAATACTTTAGCAATGACATTAATCCATTGAGATAGGACGGTACGATGACATATCCTGAGCTATCACCAGACTTAAAAACTGGTACAACAGAGGCTATCTTAAAATTCATCTGGTACTCGTCCTTGATTTAATGATTTTTTAAACATGCTGTACAAAAGAGGAGCAAATATATCTAAGTTACTTTTCACTACAACTATACTTATGCCATCAACACCTGTACTTATCGCTTATTTTTCATTGACTTAATAACATTAACAACATCTTCAAAGGTACAATCAAATTTATCAAACAATATTTCATGCTCATTATGATTATCAATGAACAAATCACACGCAAACGCCTCATGTTTCAATTTAGAAATTTACAGTAGTGTAGTATTTAATTAAATTCATTACCAACCAAACTTTCATTACCCGCTACATTGACCAACCTATCTGCTATTTTCATGACATCTAATGATTTCTTTTTATTTTTAACAATTCCTTTAATAACAATTGTTAAAAATAGTGTGTGTGTGTGTGTGTGTGTGTGTGTGTGTGTGTGTGTGTGTGTGTGTGTGTGTGTGTGTGTGTCAATGTGTAAAGTGTGTGTGAAGAATTGGATACAAATCAATATCGATTACATTACAGCAGTACGCATTTAGAGACTTTTAATCTGTCCTAGGAAGAAAACTATTCATATTGTATTTGAAAACCAATTCATACGATTTGTTCTTGTTATTAAATATAAATTAATACTTCTCTCAGCTTCATTCCAGGCCCGCCATAGAAACCATAGACCTGAGGGCCCTACCAATCAGAATAGATAAATACAGTGGTGTACAAAGGATCTAACAAAAACGTAGACGAAAGAAGTCGTGTATAAGGGACAGAAAGAGGAAGGACTACCCTTTAAATACATTCTTGAAGCTCTTGTCTTATTGGAAATGATATATTAATTC
This sequence comes from Homalodisca vitripennis, assembly GCF_021130785.1. Taxonomy (NCBI): domain Eukaryota; kingdom Metazoa; phylum Arthropoda; class Insecta; order Hemiptera; family Cicadellidae; genus Homalodisca; species Homalodisca vitripennis. The sequence continues at coordinate 110,647,178 of NC_060214.1, forward strand.
AAACAAACTCTCCAATAACATAAAGTTTTTTATTTTTGTGAGGCCTTTCGTACTCAATTGGAGAGTTTGTTTGAATTAATATACCCTTTACATGTTTAACCTTCAATCAATACAGTTGTTCCTTTCACCAAGAAATACCTGTGTACCAGATTTTAAGTTTCTATGACGTTTCTGTCAAGAGTTATACAGACGGACAGACCAAAAGGCTGACATGTTGACGACGGACTGTCCTTCGATCTTTCGACCACAAATTCAATAAGTTTATTCATTGAACCAAGAACCAACCAGGCAAACATACTTTGACCTTTTGGCCTTAGACAACGAGGGAACCTATGTACCAACTCTGAAGGATATTTCTATCAAGAGTTCCAGTACAACACAAAAAAAAGAATACCAATTAAAAACACACCAGAACTCCTAAAAATTTATTATTTTTCTAAAAGTAATTTAAAAGAAGTTAATTATTGGATAAACGTTAGGGAAGAGGCTGTAAACGTTTCATTTATGTTTATCTGTCTTTAAGCACGAAATCTCGAAAACGAACTGAACAGTAGTCTTGAAAATTTGTGATAAAGGGGTCTGGCTGAGTTTTAGCGAATATTTTTATAGGTAACCATAATGATAACGAGAAAATAGCAGAATAAAATAAAATTTTAAATAATTTTGTGAACAGACTTATGTACAGTCATATGAGATTTTATCATGTGAAATCTTATATTCATATAAAACGAAAAAAATAATAGACATTCAATAATGTAATTTTTGTATTTTGTTTGTTACAATTTTAATGTAATTAATTAATTGGCTGAGCGTCAGCGTTAGTTTATCTGCCCATCTGTCCGGACGATAGCCCAACCACGACAAGACAAAAAAATTAATTAATTAAATTAAATTGATTAAATTTATATTATTTTATTTATTAAATCAACAGGACTACAGATTAAATTAATTTTGACATGTAGACTTGAAATTTTCCATGAAGCGTCTGTTCCATGAAATAAAAACTGGTGACGATAAGGTGTCTAATGGAATTTGGCTGAGCGTTAGTCAGTACGTTTACACCTGGTCTTAGAGGTAACCATGGTGGCATCGAGAATATGGCAAAATAAATAAATTTGTAAAAAAAATTGAACAGAGGGAACCCTCAGGTGGTTTCCCCTCAGAGCAGCTTTTGAAACAAATGCCCCAATAGCCGCTAGAGAGTAAAGCATCAATGTATTACAGCATATACTTTAGTGCTGGGGGAGAATTGGTACAGTGCTGAAGTGTAGATCATGGAGTCCAGTCGATAACAAGTAGGTGATCATTTAAGAAAGAAGATGTACATGGTCGGCGGTGAAGCAGAGTGAGATGACATAACAAGTTTTTAACATGTGACATACTACTCACACATGTAGCTTATTCATACAGTAAAAAGTAGACGTTTTGCCTGCAGGTTCATTTCTATGTACGCAACGTTGAGTTTGATGATGGTGCATGTCATTTTTGTAATGGATTTGTGGGCAGCTATACTGGCAACGAGTAAATAACAGAATAAATAAATCTGTAAATAAACTATAAATCAATCATATTACATTTCATAAGAGCAATAATGCTTTTATTCATACAGTTAAAAGAAAAAAATAATAGAGTGGAAAGTCAATGTTAAAAGGATTGATTTTAGCGCAGTCTTGCGTTGTAGTATCCACCCTAACTGACCAAGCTTTTTATTACTTGAACACTGCGAAAATATGAACCAAAATATGAATATATCACTTGGGAAGATATCTCAAGAACTTCCCAATTGTAGACTACAGGTAAATTTTGCGTGAAACTTCATTTCTCAATGAAAATAATGAGTTCTATGATGGTGAACATTCAACCATGGAATTTAGCTGAAAGTCAATGAAGTCAATCACTGTCGCCCGGGAGGATGAAAAATTCCTGTAGGTATTTTATCTCAAGGATATCTTCAGGATATCTCAAGAATAAAATGAACTGTAAATTTGAATTGAACTTTCAGCGAAGTCTGTTACACGCGACACTTTCATCTCAATTCAATTAACTCCAGCGAAGTCTCTTACACGACACGTTAATCTCAATTCAATTAACTCCAGCGAAGTCTGTTACACGACACGTTCATCTCAATTCAATTAACTTCAGCGAAGTCTGTTACACGACACGTTCATCTCAATTCAATTAACTTCAGCGAAGTCTGTTACGCGACACGTTCATCTCAATTCAATTATTTGTTTCCTGTGTATTTTTCCTGAAAGCAAACTATACTTGTAAAACTAAGCGAGTGTTGCCACAAGATTTAGGAAGATTTTTGTCGCAGAAACTGAATCGTTATTTTGCTAACAAAAATACCCCTTAATAATAACGTAATATTTACAAAACCTACCCAGCAAATAGAGGTGAGGTTTTTTTCTATTATGTTGACCTTGTTTACTATTAATTTTGTACTGTATGTATATGAAATATATAAATTTGCATTATCAACAACTCTTAACAACAAATCTTGGTTGATAGTTTTTAAAAGATTGAATAATTTATCGAGTATTCTGTTCATCCATCAATAAAAACAGTTTTCAATTGCTTGTTTTCCTATGAATTGATTTCCTGAAAACTAAACTATACATATAGGTTTTTGATTTGTAAAACTAAGTAAGAGTGTTGCCACAAGATTTAGGATCATTTAGGAAGAGTTTTGTCGCAGAAACTGAATCACTATTTTTTTAACAAAAACCCGTTAGTAATAAATTCACAAAGCCTACCGCAAACAGACGGTATTTTTGACTACGTAGAGCTTGTTTAATATTAAACATTAATCTACCTTTTTAATTGTATGTCACCTGTATACCAACGTATTTTGTGCCCAACGTGCAAAGGTTATCTGACGAATAAGGGATGTGATCCACTGTTAAGGTGATTAGAGTTAAAATACGGTACCTCAGACATAATCCATGTCTTCATTTATGTTGGCCACACTGCATCGTTTAGTGTGGCCACAAGGGAAAAATCACGACCACCACTCAATTTGTTACGATCATGAATATAACAAATTGGGGAGATCTGCCCTCTTCAGGGGAGGATAATCCCCAAAAGAAAGTAATCTCTCTGACCCCCCTGTAGTACCTCTTCCCCTGTATTCCCCACGGGACTATATCCCGGACTGGATTAGTATAACATACAACCGTGGCTAATCCTAGTTTATTTTCGCGCCCTCTGCCGCCCCCGTCCCGCCCCTGCCGCCCCCGCCCACGTGACGGTCTGACATGTGTGACCCTGGGCGGACCCGCACGCTCCAACCACCCTTACAGAATAGTTGCCCGGGGGCGACACTTCCTGGGCATTGACCGTATGAATGGGCCTAGGAAGTGGCGAGAAATCGGCGAAAGAATCGATAGATCGATGACAAAAGCGGGGTCCCGCCTTGGAGCGTCCACCTGGCGTAAAGGTGCCGACTCTACCAACGATAATCGATTAACAATCGCCGTCTTCGCGATTCTTGAAAATCTGGTTTGGGGAAATAAATTTGGAGGCAAGGCATTTGAAAGATTTGAATGATTCAGGTTTAACCTATGGTGGTAAACGTCAAGTAAATCCCGTGACATCAAAATCGTTATTAATTTTTATTTCTTATGTTGTTACGTAACACTATGTACAGTAGCATGTCAGTTTGTTAAAAAATACCTAATCTAAATTAAAACTTAAATTAACATAAATTGAATAGATGACGTAGGATAAAAGTTAAACAAAAAACATTGAGCATTAAGCATTAAGCATTAATATAAATAAAATATAACTTGCATAAATAACATATAGTAATAAGATTTAAACATAAAATAGTAAACGCTAAGCATTAAGTATAAAAATAGACAACAAACAGAAAAATCCTTAACACAACATGAACAAAGACACAATTTAAATAATTAATAACAATTATTATTAAAAAAATAATTGGCAGGATTATTTCAATTATCGAACTATATTTATTTTCTGAGGCACAATAATCTAAAAATACCAGATTCTACACATCCATGTCGTCATTACACTAGTAGAAGAACTGATAGATCAAATTTTTGTTACATTTTACATTTTATTACACTACACATTATTTTAGAAACTTTTTAATCCGTCCTCGGAAGAAAACTACTCATATTTTATTTGAAATTTAATTCATCCGATTTTTCTTGTTGTGAAATATAAATATAAATTAATATTCCTCTCAGCTTCATTCTAGGCCCGCTGCTCCCAAGGCCCCAAGGCTTCCAAGGGCCGCTCCTGAGTACCTTATCAAACAGAATAAATAAATACAGGAAGTACGGCACTGGCGTAAGGAAATCTGGCGCGTATTTCGGAAGAAACAAGCTCGAAAGTTAAGGTCAAAACTATAACTGCCAATAATCCGTATAGTCAGGCTCTTACCTAGCTGGTTCGGAATCCTATTTAAACTGAAAGTCCCTTAGCTTCCCGGGTACAATTCTAATTAGATGGCGTAGTCGGTTTTTTATTCGTAATTCTATTCAATTGAGACGTAAATCCCTTTAAAGTAACTTTCCAGTACATTAAAAAGTATAAAAGATTTTTGCCCATTTAATAAGATTTTGTAGGCATTTTAAGTAATAATTGTAGTAGTGTTGCGATCAGGTTCAAGGACAATGACTAAAGATAAGAATGTGATATTTTTACAGTACGTGTGTGAGTTTTGACTTCAGGAAGTGACATGTATAAGTGATTGATAGCTGAAATAACTTTTAATACAGTAATGAAAATGTTTAATGGCATGTAATTACAAATTACATGTTTTAAATAACCTATTTCATTTTATACATTTCTTATAAATACATTATAAAAAAGTAATGTCACCCCTTTCAGTAACAATTTACCTTGTATTCTGTACAACTATAATTACCCTTATCTTCGACCTATTTTTGTGAGACCTATATACTATTGTAAATGCCTATTATCCCTTGAGAAGTAAAATTAAGTTGTTAAAAATTAACCTAACCGAACATAGATCACACCATCTTATTGATTAACGCTTTCGACGATATTTCTTTTCACAAGACTACACAGGTTACCCACACTCACTTTACACACCATTCATTGAGGTCCAATCGTAGTATGATCTAATATAACGGCGTTATTTGAAAATATCTGGGTTATTAATACTGAGGACAATTTATGTTGAAGAAAAAGATCAAAGTAAATGAAATTTTTGAATATCAATTGATACAATCTGTTTATCAATTAGTAAAAGAAAAACTATTTTACTTTACTTTACAACATTGTGAAATAGAAATTCCTTTAAATATACCTTTAAATCATAGGAAAAACTTAATTAATGCTATGATTGGAGCTCTCTTGCAATGCCCTTAAAACTTATTAAAACGAACTATTTTTTGTTCATTTCTGTTTTTTACCTCAAAATCTCTTGTTGACCACTCACTATTAGATACAAGAACCATTGGCATATTTGCAACCACAATACATTCTTGTATTTTGTATTTTAATATTGTAGTGAAACAGTTTCCAAAATACCACGCGTAGATGCGTAATTGGATAAATTCGATTGTTCTCTACGAACTTGTCTAACGTACAACTGAAAATTAATAACAAATTGCTAAAACTAGCAGAGGTTGGTTCACTAGCTCATGTGACAGCAAAATACTTCTGTAGCAATGTAAATATTATCAACAAAATATACATAAATTGATAAGGGCCTTTTTCTAGTCAGTAAATGATAGATTGTTTACATTCATTCCAGGGAAGCTGCCACAAATTCTTAGAACTGGAAGAAACACAGATAGACTCTTCTCCGGAAAACCTAATTTTAATTGGACCACACGTAATTGGGAAAGTGGTTATTTTCTTTAGTTATGCCTCCTCGCTGTTCCGGAACATTTTAACTATGAGTACTAATGATTGGCCAAGATTACCGCTGCACATTTGTTTCATCCCACCTTCACTAATGGATGCATTTTAACTAAGATAGCATCTGTGAAATAGATTACAAAATTACAGTCTTTGCTGAGTCCGGGATGTATATTTGGCAGTGTAGAACCTTTTACAAAATGGATATCAACCACTCGACCATGTATTATAGAGTTGAAAGTAAGACGTGTTTGTTGTATCACTGTTTTCCTAAAATATGCCCTTATCTACATAATTTGAAAATCCCAAGAGCCACGCTCAACGATCTTATGGGGTTTAATTGGTGATTTCTACATGTAAGCTAATTGGAGCTGCAACACGATATACACCGTTCCCATAATCTTCCCATCTATGGGCAATTACGCTAGTGATTCCCGGAGGGGGAGTTACGCTCGGAAGGCTTTTATTTCCTAATTGAATTTTCAATGCTCTATCGTTAATAAAGGTAATCTGCCAATGTTTTCCATATGCAGTGAAAAATTGCAAAGTATGTCAAAATGTCATAACTCAACAACAATAAATTTGGAAGCAGAAGAAAATATATTCTTTTTATAAGGTATAATTGGCAATAAACAACATTCATATATTTTTCATGACAAAAATAAACTATAATCTATTGCTACCATAGCACCATTTATTGTTATTCCTTTTACAAATAGTATAGCCACATTCATCTGAAGGAGGAGCTATTCTTATTAGGAAAACAAATATTGGTATGAAATAAAATCCACAATTAACTGTACAATGATTTTAAACTTTATGTCAGAAGATCCTTTTAACATCTTCGGGTGTTTGAATTCACACCTGACGAAGGCATCTTTGATTTTGAAAGACCCCCTGAAATATTATTAACAATTAATGTACAACTGTGTATTTTTTCAGAATAGCTAAAGTTTTACTTATTATTTAAAAAAGGGGGAAAAAAAAATTATTTTTTTTCAAAACCCCCGGGGTTTAAATTTTCTTTTTCAACATAAACGGGAATTTCCATTATTTAAAAATTTGGAAATTTTTAAATTTTTTCCTTTTTTAATTTTTTTTTTCAAATTTTTTCTTTTTTTTCCCCTTTTCTTTTTTTTTTTCTTTTTTTATTGGGCCCCTGGGCCCCATTTTAAAATGGGGCCCTTTTTCAAAAAAATTTTTTTTCCTTTTTTGGCCACCCCCCTTCAAAATTTTCCCCCCTTTTTTATTTTTTTAAAAACCCTTTTTCCCCCCTTTTTTTTTTTTTTTTTTTAAAAAACTTTTAAATCAAATGTTATTTATTTTAAAACTCCCGAACCAATTAAACCCGTCTTTTTTTTTAACAAAAATCTTTTTTTTGGTTAAAATTTTCAACAAATTTAAAATTTTTTCCGGTTTTGAAACAAAAAAATTTAAAAATTTTCAAAAATTTTTTTCCCCTTTTTAAAATTTGGGGGAAAAAATTTTGGGGTTTTTTAAGGGTTTTAATTTTTTAATTTTTTTAAGTATTAGATAAAATTTTTTTTGGGGGTTTTTTTTGGGTTTTTTTTTTGGTTTTTTTTTCATTTTAAATTAGAAATGGGGCCCTTTGTTACCCCAAAAAATCAAAGAAAATTTTTCCCCCGAAAAATTTTTTTTGGGGAAAAAATTTTTAAAATTTTAAAATTTAAAATTATTTTTAAAACTTTAAAAACTTTTTAAAAATTTTTAAATTAAAAAAAATTTTAAAATTTTTTTATTTTAATTTTTATTTTTCCCCAACTTTTTAAAAATTTTTTGGGCCTTTTTTGGGCCCTTTTCCTTAAATAAACCCCCCCAAAAAACCCATTTGAAATTTTTTTTTCCCCCTTTTTTTTTTTAAAAAAAAAAAAAATTTTTAAATGTTTTAAAAATTTTTAAAATGGGGAATTTTTTTTACTTTTTCCCAAAATTTTTAATTTGAACAAAAATTTTTTTTTTTGTTTTTTTCTTAGGTTATTTAAAACCCCCTTATAAAAACAAAAAAGGGTTTTTAAAGGGGGCCCACACAGAGGTTTTGTAATGCCAAAAATCAAAAACTAAAAAAACCAACTTAAAACCCCGGCTTTGATTTTTTCACTGAACCCCCCTTTTTTTCTTTTAAAAAAACAAAATCTTTTACCCTTTTTTCCTCCAGGCTCTAAAAATTTTTTTTTTTTAATAAATTTTTTGGGGTTTCAAAAAAAAGTTTTTTGGGGGGGGATAAAATTTTAGGGGGGTTTTTGAAACAAAGTTTATTACTTTGGCCTTTTTTTTTTTTCTAAAAATAAATTATATTAATAAATAATTTATTTAAAAAGTTAATTTATTTTAAAATTGTTTGTTCTATTTAAATTTTTAAACGGGTTTTTTTTTTTAAAAAAATTTTAATTTTTTTGTTTTTAATTTTTTATTAAAGTTTTTTTTAAAAATTTTATTTTTGTTTTTTTTAAAAAAATTTTTTTTTTTAAAAAAATTATTTTCAAAAAAATTTTGGTTCCCTTTTTAAAATTTAAAAAGGGGAAAAAAAAAAATACCGTATTAATTGCCTTTTTAGGTTTAAATAAAATAAATTAAATTATTGTTATTTTATTTAGGGATATACTGATTAAAAGGGTTTTTTTAAAAAATAGAAAAAAAGGCTATTTTGGGTTTTAATTTTTTTTCCCTTCCCCCAAAAACATATTTGATCTATATAATTCCAAAAATTTAATGTTAAGAAAATTTGGCAATGAAATTATTTTTCAGTTTTTCATAATTCATTCAAAATTTTAAATTCCCTTTCTTCAACACTTAGAATTTAATTAAATTTTCAGGGGAAAACCCATGTGAACTTGATTAAAAATGGGTCTGGGTAAAAGCTTTAAGTACCTCGGTAAATAGTCATTTGTCCTAACCCACCCCGGCCATATTGTAAACCAACTAAAACTATCATTTGGATTAATAATAATTATTTTTAACCCCAACACTCTCTTGATACGTGGATTGCTGACGTTAGATTAGTTTAAACAGATTCGTCTTTAAACTAATTATTAAAAGTCCTCATATTAAATTTGTTAAGGGTTTCAATTTTATTTTTATTGGTTTTAAAATTACATTATTATTTCAGATATTCCCCCTAATCTAATTAAATTTTTAATTGGACTGGGGAATTTTTTGGTCCCCCTTTTCATAATTCTGGTAATTTAAACTATTTTAAATTGGGTTAATGGAAAAATTTTAATTTTACCCCTTTTAAATTTTTAACATTAAATGTTAAATTTGGGGAAATTAATTTAATATGGGTTGTAAAATTTTTTTAAGTTGTTATCATTTTAAATTTTAAAAAAATATATTTATCAACCTTGTAATGGAAAAATTCTTAAAATTTTCTTAAATTTATGATACTTAAATAATAAAGGTTTAATAATAGAACTTAATACTTTAATTTATTTTTAAATGTGACTTAAACTATTTTTCTCAAAAAATTATTATTAAAAATCGATTACCTTCATTTCTTTCATTATATTCTCTATATACAGGGTCGTAACTGGGCAAGTAAACTGCAAATTGGCCCCTGCGAGAAAAAGTTACTAGACCCTGGACCGGCTTGTTTCCCTCTTGAAGGGGGTTTTTTAACATTTTAAAGTTTACCCAAATTATACCAATTTGTTAAACCTACTGGAAGGCCTAATTTAACTTGATTCTTAAACCGGAATTTTCCAAAATTTCAAAATCTTTATTTTGGGAAACCGTTTTGGGGGCAACCTTATTTTCTATAATAACTTTAAAAGGGGGGATTTAGGGCCCTCAAAATTCCAAAAAAAAGCCCAAATTAATTAAATTTTTATTAAAGGCGTTTCATTAGACCATTGGCTTGATTTTAATTTTAAAATAAATCCCATTTTATAACATTAATGAAAACAAGGTTTTATTTTTAAATTTTAATTTTTTAATTAATTGGTTAATAATGTTTTGTTACGAATGGGGGTTTAAATATCAATTAATATTTTGGGAGATAGTTTGATTATTTTTAAATTTAAAAGTTATGTATATATAGTGAAACAAAAATTTTGCAAAAAATAAATTTATTAAAAATTATAATATTAAGGGTCAATTGCAAGGTTCCATTTCTTTTGGGGAATTTTTAAATATTTTAAAAAAATTTTTTTTATGTGTTTAAAAATTTAGGGAAAATTCATCAAAGCCGGGATGGTTTATATACATCTTTAAAGAATTACTACTTCAACATTTTTATTGCCTTTGTACATTAACTTTTTCTTACTTAATTTTTTAACATTGGACAAACAAATTTTTGCTTTATGAAGTACAAATAAATGTAATAAAAAATTTAATCCCCTTATTCTTCAGGGGATTTAATGTAAATTTATAAAAAAAATTTTTTCAATTTTTTATTTTTATAAACCCATTAATTAAAAAATCAAAATTTTATTTCTTCAAGATTTTCTTAAATTTAGGGATTTTATTTAAAATTTAAAGTTGATTCCACAAAAACCAACCCTTTAATGTTTCCGAAAAAATTTAATATCAATTCCCACTAAAAAACAAATTTTCTTATTTGATCTAAAAATGAAAAATTTGTTAACCCAGCCAAAATGTAAAATTTTTCAATAAAAATTAAGAATTTTTTAATCCGCAAATTTTGAAAATATATCACCCATAGAATAATTTGGGTAAATACCCATAAAATTATGTACTTTGGCAATTAAGTCTATTTATTTTGCTAAATTAAAAAGGTCCCGTTTAACATTCCTTAGTTATTCTTACCCTACTTTGTAATGCATTACAACAGGGCCATGTTGAAAAAAAAATTTTTCATTTACCCCTTAGAGTTTTTTGACAGGTCTAAATTTTTTTTAAACGTTCATAATAATTAGTAAATTAAAATATGTTCTTTAACACCAATTTGAATAACCTGACATTCTTTGCCCCGAATAATCCAATTTTTTTACCAAATTATTTTGGGAAGAGGTATGTTGAATGGCCGGGGTTTTTACCCGTTTTATTCCCTTTTGTGGCCAACGGTGTTTGGTGGGGAGAATAATTTTCGAGGTAAAATCTTAATCAGGAAATTAAAATTTCTTTTTAATTTTTAATTTTCAAATCCCTTAAATTACCCTTTTTCCATGATATTTTGCCTAAAAAAGGTTTAAATTTACAAATAGAATAGTGAATTTCTTAAAATTTATGATGTGTAAAAAACATTTTTTAAGTTTTAAAATAACACTTTCTATTAAATTTGTTAGATTTTACCTTTCGTGGTTTTTTTATGTAAACCGTCTTCTTTTTCTTTTAATATAATTTAAAATCATTCTAATTTTTAGTTAAAGTTTAAACCTTTAAAATTATAAATTTATATTTTTTTTAAAGATCTGTGAAAAATCTTTTTATTTAAACCCATAAAAGTGCAATATCAAACCATTCCAGGAAAAATTTTTATTTTAAATTTTACCCTAAAATACGGCAAGAGCGACTGTGTTTAACCTATTAACCAATTACCCAAAAAAAAGACTCCCTATCTTGAAACTTTTAGTTTTAATTAGTTTTCGCCCATTCCAAATTTCCCTTTCCGGTCCATTCAACCCCCCGGTTTCTAAACTTTTTGATAAAATTAAAAATAACGTTTACCCAACGAGTAACCCCTCCTTTTTCCCCTTTCCCCTTTTACTTGGGGATAAAGTTTTTTTTTATAAATTTTTGGGCCTTTTTTCCTAAAATTTGGTCGGTTTTTGGAAAAAATTCCAGACCACTTTTTGAAAATTTCAACCTACCAATTTTAATTCTTTAAATGAAAAATTCACATTTAGCATTTCAGGGGCTTTCAAATTTTTTCTTTTTAGATTCAAATTTATTAAAACCCTTGAAAAAATTTATTGTAAAGCAATGGAATTTGTTTAAAATTTAAATTTTTTAATGGATATTTATTTTTTTCTTTCTGCTTATAGTAAAAAATAATATAATTGTAACTTTATTCAAAGATATTTGGATTTAATTTCAAATTTTTAAATGATTCCTTGACTGTTTTGACCCTTTTAAAAAAAAAAGTAAAATTGTTAAAATTAAATTTTTAAATTTAAAATCAAAATTGCAAAACTGGTTCCAAATTTTTTAAAATTTAATAGATTCAATTTTTTAAAGTACTCTGATTTAATGTTTTTAGGGCTTTAATCATTTTTTTAAAAAACTTCATAATTTAAAGAAAAATGTAACAATATCGTAACTTCCTCTTTTTTGAATTATTTTTGAAATTTTTTAAAAATGTTCGTATCAATAGAGGGAATTTTTTTTTGGAAATGGACAATGCTGTTTTTTTATATCAGGTAAAAGGGTTTGTTTAACAGTTTTAAAACCGAATTTCATTTCATTAAAGCTAGAAAGCGGATTAAGTTAAAAAAATTTCATAATTTCCCATGTTAATTTTAATCCCCCTTTTAATAAATAATTGTAGCCTTGAAGTTTTAGGGTTTCTGCTTAAAATTGGGAAGATACTTTAAAAATAAAAATAGTTTAAAAAAAAAAAAGGTCCAATTTTGCGTTTTAAAAATTCTATCCTACCTTATGGAAATAGCCCCGCGGAAATCGAAGTTTAAGATTTTTCAGACCCTTAAAATGAGTCCACAAAATTAGTTGTTTTGGAAATGAATAATTTTAATAAGGGTTTTTTTTTCCTTGAAAGAAATAGTCTGTAAATCACTTAATCAAAATGAAATTTTACTCAAGTTTGAGGCCCCAATTGAAGATTTGTACCAATTAATTGGGGGTTGGCGGGGCTCCTTGTTTAACCCTAAAGCTTTAAATTAGAGGTTTTTTTAGAATAATTGTTTCAAAAATGAACCCAAAAAATTTTTTAAAATTCGGCCCTCGTGCTACGCAATTATGTCCGGTCAAATTTCAAGACAATCTAAAAATTTCTGAATTTTAAGATTCCCCAGTGTGCCCCCAAAAACATAGGGGCGACCTTGTTTTTATGGGCTGTTCCTTCCGGAAGGGTAAGGAGGATTCAATACGGTATTGGGGAAAAATTAAAAATTTTTGGAGTTAGAAAATAAATTTTAAACATTCCCTTCAGAACCTAACGTTCTTTCTAAATTAATTGTTAAAATTCATCATTGTCCCTTCACTGGGTTTCCGGGTACCTAGGTAATAGTTATTTACATTTTAAAATCCCAATGTATTTCATTTTTTAGAATCAATGTTCAAAATCCCCAAAATTTTTAAAAAATTTAGTTTCCACGCCCCCGTAGATCAAATTTCCCTAAACTCTTTTCTTAAAATGCCCTTTTAAAAGCATTCTGTTCGTTTTAAAATGCTCAAACCAATTAAATTTTGTTATTACAAGTTTTTAGTAAAAAGTAAAAAATTAAAACCCCAAATTATTTCAATCAAAAGTTTGGTTGCGAACCATCTTGTTTGATATCTTCAGAATATATACCAAGTTTTCCAAAAATTTGGAATAAACTTATTTTAATAAAACCCGTGTTGGGAAAAAAAATAAATCCGCTCTAAGCTGTTCTTCACAATTAATCCGTAAAATTAAACACGATCTCAATTGAATATGATTCTGCTTATAATTTTTTATTTAAATTGGGTTTTTTACGGGGTTTAAACTACAATCCGAAACCCGATTTTACAATTGTTTCAAAACCAATTTTAATTTAGATACACCCAAACGGGTTTATGGCCCCCTTTAAATATAAAAATGGTCTTTTAAATGCCTTTGAGTAAATAGTTTTTTTTTTTTTCTTTTTTGGATGGTACTTTTTGATGGACCTTTTTGTGGTAATTTCAATTCACTCCTGGGGTTTTTGGGGGGTGTCCACCATAGGTTTTTGGAATTTAAAAATAATCAACTTTTGACTTCCTAGCCGTGAAAATGTATTTTGGATTTGGTTCGAAGCATTTACTAATATTTCTGCCACCCAATTGGATACCTTTCCAAGCCTATATTTGAATGGAAAATGTTACTCTTTCGCATCCGTCTCCACAATTTTGAAGTGCTTAAACGAAATTTCATTGGCATTTAGATTTGCAAAATTAATTTGGACGGTGCAAATTTTGATTTTTTACCCGTTTTCAATAGCAACCGGTAATAAATTTTAAAAAAAAATAGTCTAATTATAGGAAAAATTGTTTGTCTTCATAATAAATTTAAAAGGGGAATCAATATTAAATTGGTTTGATTGGTTTAAAATCTTTGTTGGCCTTCCAGATTCAATTATATTTACACCTATGAAACCTAACTTATACCAAAAAGTAACCATCTTAGTAGGTAATCTTAAAAATTACAGAATTTAAATTTGAATGAAGTTATTTTTACATAAAGATTTGAGATAAATATGGCTTAGCTCATTGAAGCCTTAGTAAGGGGAAATTTCCCTTTTTTCTGTCAGAAAATAGTAAATTTTATATTATTCCTAAACTATAGGATCAGAAAAGTAGTCTAAATTTGATTTTGTCAACTCAGTAAATTTAAAATGTGGGGAATCTTTTTGTAATAATAATGATATAATTTTTAAAAAGGTTTTTCTAAACCTAAATTACGCTTTAAAGAACATAAAGAATGCCCTTTTAAAGCGTTTTAAAAAAAACTGTTTAAAAACTTAAGGACAATTTGGGGGGGGCAAAAACTATAAATTTTTCCCCCAATGATTAAGCCAATTTTTCCTTAAAAATTTTGATTTCCCTTTTTGGAAGAATTTAGCAGTAAATTCCCAAATACTGAAATTTTTTATAAATTTATGTTCTAAAAGTTAATAACAAAATTTAATTGGAGTTCTGACCTTTTGACCTTCCCCGGTACTCAACTTTGAAAAAAATATTGGGTTTTAAATTTTTATCTTTGTAGAACAAAATGGTCTATACCTTAGTTTTAAAAATAAGAAAATTGTAGTCTATAAACTTTATCAAAATTATACAAAATAAAGTGAACAAAATTAATTGGGGGTTTCCCTTGGATCCTCTTTTCCTTTGCAAGTTAATGAGTTTTGATAATGAATAAGAATTATAATTTAAAAATCATTTAAAATTTGTAAAAATTTAAGGGAAAAATTTAAATTGGGGCAATTGTTGTGGTAATTCAAGTATAAATGTTATTAAGAATACAAAAATATTAAATTTAAAATTTGTCGACCCTCAAAATTTGGTAGTTATTAAATATTGAACTTTTACGTGATTTTTCTCACTTCCAATCAACCTTTTTTGTTAATTGCATTCCGGCAAAAAAAAAAAAATTACCCAATTTTAGTAATATAAAAACTAATGATTAATTTGTGAAAAACTAGTTGAGACCAACTTTCGGAACACCCAACTTTTAATTTATCAAAACAACCAAGAAAATTTGAGTCAACTGAATTTCATTTTCAGTTAGGCCTTCCAATTAACGTCTAGAAACATTTTTTGGGGCAATTCCCTTTCTCCAAAATTGCCCCATTATATTAAAAACTGACAAATTTTAAAATTAAATTAACCCGGGGGGCCGCCGGTGTTCCCGTGAATTTACTTAAAATGCCCCAATTGAAAAACCCTATTTCCAAACCCACTTTATTAATTTGGATAAGGGTCTCGTGAAATCGAAAATTCGTCTCCCCTTTCGTCCGGGGCCCCCATTAAACGAGTTATCCGCGGCATGGGCCAATCTTTTGAATCGAATTTCATTTCGAGAAAATGGCCTCGCAGATTTAAAACTGAAAAACGGGGGGGGGCAGGGGGGTCGGGACGGTATGGTTTAAAAGGACAATTCCCTTTTTGATACGAAGTCACTGGCTCCTGTAAATTTAAAATATTTAACTCCGATACCCCAAAAACAATCGGTGGAATTGTACTGAAATTTTATTCAAATTAGGCCGTGTATTTTGGGAATTTTTCCGTTGTTTATTTGGGGGTTTTTTCTTTACACCGGAGTAAAGGGGCCCTTTGGCTTCGATAATTACCGTGCGGGGGGCCGACTTATAGGCGGATCAAGGTTTTTTGTTCTGTGCCTGTTGGGGGATTATTTTACTGTTCCTCAAACACTATGGAATAAAACTTCTTTTTTGCAAAGGAAATATTCGAAACAATAACGGGCGGAAAAACCCAATGCGTAGGGAACATTTTTTTATTTTAGAATTTATAGAAAGTTGTTTATCAAAACTGAGGGGGTGGAAAAATTACGCCTGAAATAATTTTGCGTGAATAATTCAAGTTCCTCCTTTTGTACTTGATTTAAAAACCCTTCAAAATTGGGACCTTTTTTAAGGGTTTTTGGGTTTTTTTTTGGGGGGGCATTCATCCAAAATTTTTAATTTTGTTTACTCATAAATTCTGGCATCAGATTATAAAATGCCACCTGTTAAAAAATCATGGGGTTACCAGAGAACGGCATCCATTTCTCCAGTTCTTTGGAAAGATTTGAATTAATAGAATAGAAAAAATTGCTCAAAAAAAATATGGATGCTTAAACAATTTTACTTCAAAATGAAATAATTGATCAAAGTTTTTCTTTTTGGGAAACAAATTACGAAAATATTGGGTATTCATTTAAAATTTTTAAAATTTTTAAAAATTACGTTAAAACTCAAATAGATTACTCATTTAATATAATTACATAAATTAATTTTAATAATTTCAATTGGGCATAAATTAAAGACGAATAAGTTTCTAAAGAATTTTTCTCTTTCTAGAAATACCTCTTTTAACCATGAAAGTATTGCAATTAATTAACATCAATTTTTCTAATAGGCTTCAATATTTAGAAGGGAAATTTTTTTTAATGGGAAATAATTGGAAATTTTGGGACCCTTCCTGCCCAAAATTAGAGAAAAAATTAAATTTTAATGGATCTTTTAATAATAAAGATTGTTTAATCAAAATTTTTAAATTTGTCCAATCTTTGGTCTCATTTTAAAATTTTTTTAACCTAAATTCAAAAAAACATCTTTTCTAAATTTTTAAAGTTTTTTATAGAGAGGTTTTAAAAATAAACATATTCGACCTATAAACCATTTAAGATTACAAAATTTAAACAATTTCAGGATTGGATTTATCATCTTATCATGGGAAGGTAAATAAAAAAAATAACATTTAAGGGTTTGAGGGAAGCTCAAACCATGAATGATCTACAAAATAATATTGTTTAAGTTACATTTTTTGTAGGCTTGTTCAAAACGCCTTATCAGTTTCGGGAATTTATTTCTTCTTTTCTAATGTAAACATAAGGTTTGAAATTAAATTAAAAGCAATTAATACATTTAATTTAGGTAATCGTAAAATTTGTAGAGTGAATTAATGCGAAAAAACATTTTAAATCAATTTAATAACTGAATTAGGTTTTGTTTTTTTTTTATTTTCAAATTTTATTATTTTGATAGAATAGCACAGTAGCAAGTTAAATAAGATCGCCATCCAGGAAAATTTTTTATGATTGACTTTTTAATTTTTGTATGAGACTTTTTATAACATTTCATTCGAGGGTCATGCAATTGTAAAAAATTTTGGTCGTTATAAATTTTTTATTAATGGCGCTAAGATTTTCAGGAATTAAAGGAAAACCGAATTTTATTTTGTTGATTTTTCCGAGGAGAAACAATCTTTAAAATGAATCTTACCTTAAAATTTAATCAATTAATTCTTAATGAAAAAAATTAACTACTTGTAGGTTTAAATCAAAAGGGTAGTCCACAAACCAAAATTACCAAAAGCCCCATTTTGTTGGTTAGATTTTGGTTCCCAAAATTTGGGGGATAATTACTGAAAATACAGAATTAAAAATAGAATATTGCAATTGTAATAGGTAGCATTAAGAAATTTAAGTTACTTTATTAGTTACTTATATTGAAATAAGGATGAAAATTCTGGTTCAGTTAAATAGTTTTTTCGATAAACAAATTTTTCCCTCCTGATCTCAAAAAATGATTAAAATTAAAACTTTTTACACGTGAAACTTAAAGTTAACTAATCAAAAAATGATTTTTAGAAATTGCAAATTTTGCGATAATTTGTGTAAATAAAAGCCAAATTAAGTTTGTCAAAAGTAAAAATTTTATTATTAAAACCCGTTTGAATTTCCATTTAAATAGAAACAATGTGAAAAAGTTTTAAATTTATATGAATCATTTTTAAAAACAATAAAGTTCATGTCTATTTTTTGCTTACTGAATACGAGAATCTGGGTTTTGGACACCGGGGTGGATTTAATTATGAACTTAGAACTTATGAGGGTTTTTTTAAAACTTATCTCCAAAATAAAAGCTTTGGTTTCGAAAGTTGATAAGTTTGTCAATATACCCTGACATTTAATCTAAATTAAATTGAAATTTGGGATTTAAAAACATTTAAATATTTTGAAAAAAATAATTTTGAAATTTTCTAGTTTAAAAAATGGGGTGCAAAATTGGGTTTTAATTTTAAATTTTAAGAATTGAATCCGTGAAAGGGAAAAATGGCATTTGGGCAATTTATGAAACCCGGTCTGTTATCATTACAAAGCTTTATCTTCTTTTTTTTTTCTTTCTTCTCCCTTGTCTTTTTATCTCTTCTCTTCTTTCTTCTTTTCATTTTCTTTTTTCTCTTCTTTTCTTAATCTAAAGTTTGGTATAAATTCAAAATGATAATCCTCAGAAAAAATTCTATTAGGAAAGGAAAATTTGTTTTTTTCATTAAAGAATAGATATCCTCTGTCATTTGTTTACTGGTTACCATCGATAGAAGAGGGTCTCCCTTAACTTATTCAAAATTTTAATTAAAGGAACCCCAAATTTTGGGGCGTTTTAAAGTCTTGTTTTTTTTAATTTGATTTTTTTCTTAAGACTTCGTTCTAAGATATTTTGTTCCCAAATTCGTCAGAAATCTTACGGATCTCATTAGTATGATAAAGATTGCGTCCAACTCAAGATTTCCCTTTTGGGGCACGGACCTATGACGGTTTAAGAAAACATTTTTACTATGGGCCTTCTAAAAATCAGGAAAGGGCCAAAAGGCTTCCCCTTACAATTGCTAAATCAGAAACTGAGGAAAGGGTCAGGAAAGGGGGAAGGGTTTTTCAATTATGAGGTTCAACGGAATTGTTACAGTTTAATTGTACAAAAATTGCTGGGAAAGAATTTATGTTTCCTTAAGAAAAAAAAAAATAATGTAAACGAATATACCAACGCTGTTGCCCCTTTCGAATTTTTTTACCCTTGATCTTCACTAATACCCTACTTTCTACTACTTGAAGGACAAACCCAAAAAACTTTAAAATAACTCTGCCTTCGTTTTAGGTTGGTAAAACAGTAACTTATAAAATACGGAGTTTTATTTATGGGGAACTTTATCAAGGCTATCATCGGGTGGAAAATTTTTTCTGATGTAAAGGGGGGGGTTTTCTTTTTTGTTCTTGTCTGGCACGAACTAACCTCATGATCACAAAATTGAAATTGTTGGAATGTTCCTTATTGGGGACCTCGTGTTCAATAATGGGGCCATTGACCTTCCATCCAATTTCTAGGCGTTTTCAATTTTTCTTGTCAATTACCCTAAGTTCGGAAATTGCAAATTAAAGTCAATTTAAATTTTTGAGTAAACGAAAAACTAATAAAAAATAATTTAAAACTGGCAAATTTTATTTAGAAATTCGTTATACTTCTAAAAAAATTTTAATTTAAACTTCATGAAATCTAGCCCTTTAAAAAAGAGTTTAATGTATTATGTGGCAAACACTAGAGAAGATTTTCGTGTTTTTTTTGCAGAAATTATTTCCAAAGGAAAGATTTTTATGTGGGTCCAATTATTTGGCTCAGCAATTTGTCGCGTTTTATAAACTTATTATAAAATTTTAAATAAATATGGGATTTTAACAACTTAATTTATTTTTTTTTCCTAATTTGGTTGAAAGCAATACACTAATATGTTTATCCTTTTATTAAATAATTATTACAACCCTTTAAATTGACTACAATTAATTGGTTGTTATAAACGTATATCACTAGTTTGAACAAATAATCCACGAACTTGGAATTAAAGGTACAATAAAATTCTCTAAATGACGCCGGTAATACTGCACCTTTTGTTAGGAATGTAATATTTGGTAGAAGAAAAAGTAAAACTTGATTTAATTACGTAATAACCCAAATTATAAATAATTGGGTTAAGATTAAAAGCTTTATTTTACATTTCTTACTTTAATACTAGTCATTATGAAGCCAATAATTTAAGTTAAAACAAATTTTATGTTTTATTACTTAATAAAAAATTTTTGAAACTAAATTAAAATTTTACCTAAACGGATTAAAAATCTGTTTTATTTTAAAATTTAAATAATGACCTTAAGAATATTAATTTAAATTTATAACATTTGAAAATATGTGAATTGATTCTTAATAACTCATTTAAAGTCATTTTTTTAAATTTCCAAAAATATGGATTTTTCAAGAAGTAATTAAAATTAACTTAAATTATTAAAAATAATTGGTTTTTAAATTTAATAATTTCAAAATCAAATCAATTTAAAAACTTTTATTTTTAGGCCGATAGCAATTACCTTTCAGGCACTTTTAAAGTAAACAAAAGTAATTTTTATTTTAGGCCCGTTAACATAAGGATTTAATTAATTGCATTGTTGCGTAGTTGTAAAAAATAATCATTTTCTTGGATTAAAATACGAACTTTGAGGTATTTTTAATTCTGAAGGGTTTTTGTTTTATATTGTCTTTTTTTATATTTATAAATTTCTCGTTTGTTTATTTGTAAATGACCCTGCTTTCAAAAATTTTAGTTGACAAATTTAATAATTAGTTTTTTTAATATGGGGTTTTTATTAGTAAGTGTTTTAATGCAGATTTTTTTGTTCAAATTAATATAGGAATTTAATTTTAAATTATATTTTTCATTGCCAAAAAATTTTAATTGTAATCCGATTTATTTTATTTTTCATAATTACTATTTATTATTAAAGACTTTTGGTTTGTTTTTTCAATGCGGTAATTTAAATTTAATTAAAGATAAAGTTTATACTAGATTTTTAAACCCATTTAATACCTCTTATTAAGGTAATTTTTAAAAAATATTAGACAAAATTGACAAGTTTACGTGACCCCAAGGTCGATAAACAAACGTCTAATTTTAAATGTTGAAGTTTTTAGTACTTTTTAAGTTTAATACATAATATTATTAGTTTTATTAATAAAGAAATTCTATTCATTTTGTTTTTTTTTTATGATTTTCGGTTAAACAGCTGTTGTATCGACCCAAAATCCTTAATTAAAGACCTTAGTGATGCAACCTGTTTTTTAAATTTGGCATGATAAAAACCACATGTAATTTTAACCCAACACAGCTTATTATCGACCTTGAATTTTAATCGTTCCCCAAATATCTAAGTCGTGTTCCCGGACAATTATTTCCCCTAAAGACTCAATTCGAAATACTTTTCCAAAATTTTCCCGTTTTAAAACTCTTAGAAATAAATCAGTTAATAAATGAAACCCTCTTGCTGATTTTTTTAGGTTCCAACAATAATTTTTTAATTTAGGGAATAAAGATTTAAGACGAGCCAAGGGTTTTAACTTGGGGGGCGAAAAAAATTATTAAGGGGAAAACTGTCAAATTTTTTTTTAATAAAGGAATTTTTTTGGTCTTTCCATTAAAAATCGGGTCGAGTTTATTTAGTAAAATTTAAGGTTCGGGGGGCAAATTTTATGGTTTTTATTGTTTGCTACTAATAATTTTAAAAAGAATTTACCCTTTTTCTGAAATTTTGCCGGATTTTGCTAACTTTTGTATTGACAATTGAAACCATTTTATTTTCGGATTCCCTTTTTTTAACTTCCCTTTTTGTATTGGCCGAACTTAGCTTAACCTCCAGCTTTCAGTTTCCTCCTTGCGTTTCTGTTTGACAGTTTTCAGTTAAACACTGTGGACTCTCTCTGTACCTTCGGCCCGCAAATCGCATTAACCTCCATTTCCAAGTCCCTGGTCTGAATTTCCTGCTTAGCATTTCTGTAGAATCCTGTTTGGCCTCGTCTTGGATATTTCGCTTTTTAATAAGCCTTTTACAGGGGAAGTCCCCGGTTCAGTTTCGGCATGGACTTTTTTGACCCGACTTGGACCAAGGCCTGGCAGATAAAGAAATAAAAAAAATACTAGATTTAAATTTTCTAATTTAGAATTACAATATTATATCGCTTTGGTTAAAAATTTCCCAATCCGGGTTACCGGTGATTTAATACCAGGTGCAGGGGCGATTTTCGGTCCCATGTATTTTAAAAACCCCTTTGGACCCTGGGGGGTTTTTTCCCCAGAAAATTTAAAAGGCAAATATGGAAATTTTTTTTCCCCTGCTAAAGGGAAAATTTTTTTTTAATTTCCAAAACCACAAATTAAATATTTTAAGAATCTCCAAAATCCCTTTTAAATTTGTTTTTAAAAACCAAAATTCCCCAACAAGGTTCCCCTTGAAAATTGGAAATTTTGGGCCCCAAAACCCCCCATTTGGGGGATAAAGATTAAAAATTTCAATCCCAAAATAATTTTATTGGCGGTTTTGGGTAAATTACTCTGGGGTTTAAAAAAATTTTTTCTTTTTCCTCTCGAAAACCAAAAACAATGACCCTTACTTTCGTTTTAAAAAACCCAAAAAGACCTTTTTTTTTGACTTTGGTTAAACGGGTGGGAAATTTCTTTTTCTGTCTTTGTCGGTTCCACCCGGCCCCAAAACCCCTGTTTGATTTTGACTGACTTTTTTTAACCCATGGCACTAGGCCCTCCCGAAAGGTTACAACAAATTTTTTGTTTTGGGTTTCGTTAACTTTTTAATAAAAAAAAATTTTAAAAATAAAAAAATTTTTTAATCTTTGACCTTTAAATAAATTTAAAAATTTCCAAAACGGTTTGTATGGCTGAAAACATTTTTTGAAAAATTTCTTTAAACTTTTTAAAAAAGAAAAATTAAAAGGGTTGGAATTATGTTTATCGTGCATTTTTTATTAACCCCCCCACCAGGAATATTGATTTTTTTTTTTCAAAAAGGGAAAAAATTTTTTTTTAAAAACACTTAACAAGTCCTTTTTATAAAAAATTTTTTTTAAAAAACTTTTCCAAATTGGTTTAAAAGTAAAAATTTAAAATTCCCACCTTACGAAAAAATTGCCTGGCCCCCTTTTGCGGGATTTTAAAAACCTTCCCGAAAAATTATTCTCGCGCCTGCCCTTTTCCCACAAAAGTAAAACCATACCCTTTGGGCTTTAAACCTTTTTCAATTAAGGGTTTTTTCAACTGGGGGATTTATTGCTGCGGACTTGTAGGTTAAGGCGTTTTAAAAACATTGCCAGAGGCTTATATTACTGGTTTTTTAAAAAGAGGGGATGCTTTAATTTTAATTTTTTGAGGGTTTTAAAAAATAAAATTTTCAAAAATTGAAAGGGAAATTTTTTTTTTGGGGAAAAAAAAAAAAGTTATAAATTAAAAATTTATATTAATTTCAAATGGAATAATATGTTTTTTAAAATAACCAATTTTTTGGTTTTTAAACAAAATTCAAAAGGGGAAAAACAGATGGTTGCATTTTTCTTTTTTGGGAAACCCCCCTTTTTCAAATTTTAAAATTTTTTAAAAAAATGCCCTATAAAAAAATTTTTTTTTTTAAAAGATAAATTCAAAAAAAATTTTAAAAAAATTTTAAAAAAATTTTTATAACCTTTTTAAAAATTTTTATTTAAAAAACCTTTTCAAAAAAATAAAGGAATTTTTAAAATGTTCGAAGGGACATAAATTTAGCCCAAAAAAAGTTTAAACAATAAATCATTTATTTTAAAGGAAATTAAAATTAAGGGGATTTTTTTTTTGGATTTAGATTAAAATCCTTTTTTTCATCCCGGGAAAAATTTTTTTTAAAATCCTTTGGCCCCCCCTCTGAATTTTAATTTACTTTTTTTTATTTTCTAAACTAAAACCACGGGGTTTTTTTAGGTTTTTTTGTCGAAATTAATTGTTGAGTTATCCGGAAAAATTAATCTTTAAAAACAAAAATATGGCAATAAGAAGCTAAAAAAACCCCCCCCCGTTTCCAAAAAACAGGGAAAAAAAAAGTTTTAATAAATGGTTTAATTTTATTGGTTTAATTTTTGCCCTCATCAGGTACCATTTTTTATCATAAAGGGTTCTGACCCGCCCAAAAATTTTAAAGGGCTTTAAAAAACAAAAAAAAAAACAAACAAAATTTTAAAAAAAAAAAATTAGTTTTAAAAAATTTTTTTTTAAAAAGTTTTAAAATTTTTTTTACTGAAACATTTTATTCAGGTAAATAACAATACAGTTAGCAATTCAAACGTTCTACTCTAAGTTTTTGACAATAAATTAGGAGAGTCCAAATAATGCACAAGCACCAAAAAGCAGGTATTGCAGATGGTTTTTATTCCCATCTATTAATCGATACAATTCAATCATAATTTTATCGAAGTGGATACTTAAAGTCCGTCTTCGTTCCATGTACATAAGGTTATGTGTTTCCCAGGTACTTATGGTCAGAGTGAACATTGCCTGTAATTTACTCCAATGTGGCTAACCAATAAAATGTTATTAGAATCGATCACGGATTATTGATTAGCCACAGTGGACACCTCGATAAATTAAAGGCCCGATTCAGCGGTTGCAATTATCGCATATTTTCCTAGGATTTCCCATAGTTGTCTTCGAGCCAATTGTAATTGTAATGATTATTTCCAGCTTCCCGACCTCTCGCGGCTGACCGAGGGCGGTCTCTCCCATCACTGCACTGTTAAGCGGGACTCGCCGCAGTGTGGAACTAATCCAAGATGAAGCGTTTGGATCTTGAATGAGCCAGTGACTTTTATACATTGCAGTTGACCTTTGGTATAAAAAGTGGCCTGTTTCAGTTTTTCAGTTCTCCGGACACTAATGCTCCTCTTTATTTGACATTAGCTGTTTGTGCAGAGAAAGTGCAATTTTGTTTCTATTTGAAGGCTGCAACAGTGATATAATTTTGTTCCCATTACTGACCTGTTTCTACAAATGGCCGCCCACTTTTCACTTGTGATTGTTAAAAAAAACAAAACAAGAAGCTGATCCCCTTTTAACCCTTATTCTGCCCGTCCTCATGGGTCACTGGCCTGTTTTTTCTAATCTACGGTTTTCAAACAGAAGTTTAAGGGGAATATTTTCATTAAATAGGCTCATTTATATGCCCAACGCTATATATATATATAATTGCAATTTAAATTTGTTTTGCTATTGAAACTTAGGGGAGCACTTAGGGAGACATCAAAGATCTATGCCTCCGCCACGACTTCCGTTTTAGCTTTTGAGTGTATACAACTAACACAACTAAAACCATTAAACTTTTAAGGTTATGTTAAAAACATATGTATTTCAATATTTGTTGTGGCCATATAAGAACTATGTTAAAGCTCACGCCTTTTTACGACTTTTAGTCGTAGACATATGGGGCATATCTCATTCTAAAGATTTTATTAACACGCATCGAAGTGACTTTTAATTTGTTGCCGTATTTTTATAGGTTATTAAGAAAAAATCTCAAACTTTCTTGAACCTCATAGTTTGAAAACTTTGAAGTGTACACTTTACAAAAAAAGAACTAAAATGAGTTTGGATGTGAATTAGCTATATCGTTAAAATGATACATCTTCTATAATGCTACGATACAAAAACAAGATATAATAGGGCGTGAGGTTTAAAATTATTCTAATGAGGAAAACTCAAAGCCATTTCCGGTTCATTGCCGACTCTTAAGCAGAGAGAGTGTGTGCCTAATAATTCTACAGATTACTAAAACAGACAGATGAAATACAGCGTGGAATCAAGTATTCATAATTTATAAATGAATCAGGTTGTATTCTGTTTTCATTTTAACATACTTCGATTTGCATGGATATTAAACCAAACAATAATTAAGTTTACTTAGTAGTATAATGAAAATTCAACTAAAATCGTTTTTTTTTTAATTATGTTATTGTTATTATACACGTGTCTCGGTATATTCAACCATCATCAGTGCACATAACCTCAAAATAAATAATAAACAACTAAATATACACATGTGGACCATTTAAACAAATGTTAAATTTATATGACAGTTGTAATATTGATTAGTATTCTGTATTTTTTTTCTTTTTTTTCAAAAATTGAGTTGTCTTATTTTTCAGATTCCTGTTTAAAATGTTATGAGGATCTTTAATATAATTTAGATAGATATGTAATTCTTCTTTCGTGTTTAACTTTTCTCCTTCCCTTTCGATATCTAAAATGTCCATGTTCTTTTCAACATTTGTGTAGTTATAAAGAAAATCCTGTAATGTGGAGTTAATAGCAAAACAGATATGACTAACTAACAACCATTTACTTAGTAGATTTATAAATAAATTATTAAAATACACAAAGTTAAATATACCAAAATTTGTATTGAATGTCGACATGCTTATTAGATTGTTTGATGCTATTAGATTGTTATTTCTGCATGAATATGTGGCAGAAATATTACTCCTTAATGCTAGTTTGATCTATGCTGGAAAGAGTAATAGTAGGTCAAGTCATCCGGCGGCCCAGCTCGGTGACGCTCTGCCCATGACGTCATTCGGGAGCAGACACTCCCACGCAATGGGGTACGTAAGAAATCTAGGCGGTCAAAATACATATATTTTCTTTAAGAATGCTTTAATTTGGCTTCGTATTTATTGCCTGGAATACTTGGAATTTGCACCTTTTGTGACATCGCAAGGTTTTATTTTGTTCCAATTAAATTTAAAGTTCATTTATGATTTCTTGGAGAGTCAAAAAAAGTTGTGGAAGGTAAAACAGGTTAAAAATTGTGTACGTGGTTTTAAGTAATTTTGAAATTTAGTCGTATGGAACTTCCGTTTTCTAGTAGTGTATTTATTTATTCCCACGGTAGAAACCATTTTTACATAACTCGTATGTTTTAGGGGGCTTAACAAAAAATATGGCTGAAGTATATAACAAGTCGCTCTCAACAAAAACACATAACATGTCCAACAACTTAATAACGGTAATATATAAATACTTAACGTGAATGACAGTGTTAACATCAAAACAATAATTGTGAAAATGCACTATCTAATCAAAAGAATATGACTCACATCAACTTGTAAATAATAAACAAGATGCAACTAAATAATAAGTAGCCAAAAGTACTATTCCTAGTAGACAGTGACCAATGCTGTACATCCAAAGGACAACGCCGGCAATATTCTGGTTAATAACTTATACACGAGACGCAACAACAATCAATAACAATGAATAACCAGGGTATAAATAGAGACAGATAAAACAAAATTACAATGTGTTGGGCAAAACACAAGACAGATTGCATATATGGCACAGTAAGTTACCGGCTCACTTGACAACCAGTGTGCCCCCCCCCCAAAAGACACCACAAGGAGACACCCATAGTAGTGTATATAGATGAGAAGTTTTAGATAAGAATCAAAATAGTAAAATTTGACTTCCCAATGTTTTCTTGCAGTATTTTTATGATTATTTGAAAGGACGGTTCTTCCTCTGCCTGTACGTTTATAAATTTATTGCTCCTTTTAAAAATATATAGTAATTTTAAACAGCACTAGTTCACTGATTATCCAAAAAGTATTATTTAGATTTCATTAGAACACATGCAATCACGGAAAATTATGGCCCCCAGAACTTAAAACCACTGCAATCCAAATTTTTTGATATATATGAGCTTGTGTTATAGACTATAATAGCGCAAGCTTGTGAATATTACAACTGCTGTAGTTTTCAATAAATTCAGATAAACTTGGTCAGGACAGAGAATTTGCGTACAGCTTGGATGAGTCCCTATGCCAGTCTCAACCACTAAAGGTTTTCAAGATGGCAGTCGTCCGTATTCAGGCAAAAATTTTAACTTCACTATTTTCCAGTATAGATTCAAAATTACACGTTTAATACAAGTTATAGATAATTATAAATAACGAGTAGGTATCTTTAAAGTTCAATTTAGTAGCTGTTCAAAGTTTAGAAAAAGAATACTTAGTTATTGTTATTAGGTATCGCAGAAACGAAAAACGTTTCAAAATTCTCAGGTAATTTGCAACAATGTTTTTTCTGAAGTGTTTTTGACTTCACAAAAAGTTTCAAAATAGCAGCTGTACAAAGTGTAGTAAATCAGAAATAATGTTGAACGTAATAATCACCGTAATTTCTAGCTATTCAAACTAAGCTTGGTACAAAAAAGGTAATTACACTTGGCGTGGACAAGTTTGTTTTAGCCGGTCTCAACCAATACAAAGTTTTAAAATGGCAAAGGTTCCGATATTTGCTAATTTTTTATCACCAGTATTTCATAACAAATACACAAAAATTTACACAATCTTTTAGGAACTTGAAGCGATTTTATGCAACTTTTGTTCTTACTTATTTTTTTCAATACCATATCTTTCAAGATTTTCAGACTGCTGCAATTCAAAGTTTAGGAAAGCAATGATTATGTCTAAACTTTTATGCATCATAGAGAAAAACAAAAGAGTGTTAGTATGCGTTGGTTATTTACCATGTTTGTATTTAGATGGTTCATGATATGCCTCAAGGTTTCAAGATAATGGCTGTGCAACACTTTTTTAATGTCCAAAAACATTAAGGGGCGAATATGGTTATAAACATAATTTCTGATTGATTGCAGTTAACCCAAGTCAGCATTTTTGAAAAAAATATATGCTTATGACAATTTTGTTTAGTAAGATTTCAAATGATGGGAGTTTTACATTTTTAAAAGTGTTACGAGTATATATTAAAATACCAAACTTACAGAATCATCATTCCATCAGTGTTATACAAATTAACTTTCTAAATTGATAATTCATGTCCAGTTTAATAATAGCCCAATGTAAAAATCTACCTTTCTTCCAACTAAGCTGAAAGAATATTTTAATTGGAAACACGTTTAATAAAAATCTATTTTGGCGATTCTGGTAATGCAGTATTTGAACTAAATAACTTATAGCACAAAATTATTAATAAACCAGGAACAGTAGTATACAAATATAATTTGAATGTCATTTTAAATTATTCTTTTTATCATTGCCTACATGCTCATATAGTAATTTTATTTCTTTAGTAGTTTAATAAAAAAATGTAAACTACAAAATACAAACCAAAAAGTTGAGACAAACTAAAAGTTTAGTTTCTTGGTAAATATAAAGTTATAAATTATTTGTTTTTTTTTTTTTTTTTTTGTTTTTTTTTTTTTTTTTGACGAAATATGACTTTACCACAACTATTTAAATAGTAATTACTAACCAACTGTAAGAATCACCAATTATACTGAACACCAAACTATTACAACGAAAATATTTAAACCGTTTTTTTTTTTAATTTTTTTCAAAGTTTTTTAAATGACAAATCACAGTTGGAATCAATAAATGAAAAGCTAAATGTTGGAAATTATAATAAAATAAAGGTATAAAAATAATACAGTGTAAATTGCTCTTTTAGGAATAGATATAGTTTATTAATCATCCACTTACATGGGCGTATATAAGGGAGGGGCTCAGGTGGATCAATCCCCCTCCAAATTTTAGACAAAAATTAAAAATTGCACCTAGTAGTTTGTTTAAACTCAAACACATTTATTAAATTTTAAAGCTCAACAATTTCCTGGGGGAAGATTTCTGAGCCCCTATTTTTGGATGGTATTTTATACCTCCTAAACCATTCAGTGTGTCACCCCCCTCCAAAATCGTTTTATATATACGCCACTGGCCATTTATTTTGTGGATAGTTTTAAATTTTGAGTGATAAATTATTATTTCTGAATTGCGTACACCACAATGAAGTACTTAATTATTGCTTTAATTACTTCATGAACACTTTTTATTGTTTTCAATTATTTATCTTCACAAAATGACTTTGATCATACTTTTTATTTTATCCTCTAATTTCTATTTACAATGGATTAAATATTTTGTTTTTATAAAAGCTTTAAAATAAGGTTTCTATATCTACAATGTAGGTATTACTTGAAGATGTTAGTGGAAGCCTAATATATTTGTAAAAGATGACAATATTTATAGCTTTTTAAGATTATTAAAACTGAAAAAACAAATCAAATTTCCACCAGAAATTAATCTAAAGCAAGTACAAATAGTTGCGTTGTAAAAAATAGAATGAATAGTGTGTAAAGTACATTTGTCAAAACCCTTTTAAACTACACATTTTTGAATACAACAAACAAACACCAGTGCTTTTAATTTCATATTGTTCTCACAAAAATATTTTTGTATGGTCTAATGAGGTGTCATAGGGTTAGATTCATTTGGGCATTGTGTGAAAAGGTTGAATTCAAGGTTTGGCATAAGATGCAATATTTAAAATTTTTAAATACTTTTTTTAAGTTTCTATGAGTTAGAACAATTGTCCAGCAAACAAAATTAGAAGAAATGTAGGCATTAGCTCATTTACATTATCTCTTTCATACAATATTAAATAAAATAAAAAATTGCAAACCAATAGTAAAAGAATTGTATAAACTTAGTATATTTAAATCAAATATTTCACTAACACTAAGCCTGGCTTTAATTCAAGATAATGTGTCAAGTGGTTGCAGAGTATTACATCCTTTTCATATCAATTAATTATAGTGTTCAGAGAAGGTTTAGACAAAAATAAGAAAGAAATCTGATTCAGAAGATCATAAATTTGAGTTCATCGGAGTTTACATCTGTCAAACAATCATTTTTACATTTTTAAATAAAGCTTGCTTTTAATTCAAAGTTCCCGCTACGACTCTAACCAGCTGCTTACAACTTTACAATATGGAAGACTTCCGCCGGTCTCTCTGCTACAACAAAACAGCTGTCAATTTTCTGTTTTTGGAAACCACGTTTTGTTTTGTGAATGTAAAAAGTCAATTTCACAGTTATTTTGTGAATATTATTGTATAGAGGTAATTAATTCATGTGTACTTTTAATTTTCTCAGAATAGTTAGTGATTTCTTCTAATTTTAAACACCTCATTCGTATTTGTGTCTTTCGTTTGTAACTAAAATACAGGTAGACCCACTTCGAGTTTGAGGTTAGGTACAAAAAGCATAAAATAGTATAACGAAATACGTTTTTGTGATTACCAATTCAATAGAAGTGTAGGCCTATTTTTTATCTTTAATAAAAATTTAGTTTTTGGGTAAAGAGTAAACTGGACAAGGTATTGTGAATATGTGGGTCTTCTAGAGAAAGGGTGATGTTATAGGTTAAGTAATTTGTTTGGCTAGTTTCCATTTGAATCAATTTTACCTTGTATAGCAGTTTGTAATTTTGTACTGAAGGCTTATAGATAAATCTACAGCTTCCTATGTTTACACATATCTTTGAAATTCAGTTAGTTATTAGTGATTAGGCTAGTCTACCATGATATTCTTTGAAAAGTATCAAATAGTGACTTTACAAAGCTAAATAATGAATTAAACTATAATGTGGTAGTGTAGTAGACTTAGTCATATTAGTTCCAGCCCAAAAGTGTAAATTTAGCGTAGTTCTGGTTCTGGTACCACCTAAAATTAGATCCAGCAAGTTTTGATAAATTGTATCTAATTGGCAAAATAAATGTGTAACATGAATCTTTAAATTAGTCATAATTCTTAGATTTGCGTCCAGTTTTCTGTAAGGTGCAACAGGATTGAATTATTTTATGTCACGTCAGTTACATTTTAAGAATAATTTTACAAAGAGAAAGCTTCAAACATTTCATTGTTACCATAACCATTCACCTATGTCAATCACCGTCTGATTGCCGGATAGAAAGCATCAAAGTTATATGGATTAGGCTATATGTACAATAAATATTATGTATGTCATTTGTTATATAGACTAGGCTAGCCGTGTAATGCTTTACTGATTTTTTAGTAAAGGGACATGAATGTGGTATGTCATCAGGAGTAACTAAAGATCTTCATTGAAGGTTGGGCTCCAGTATAAAAAGTGGCCACCACCACAATCGAATTACGGTACCAAATGAACGACTAGAAATACCTAAACTATTGAAGAAGAAAATATTCTAATTAATTAGTCTATAGTTATTTACAATTAATTGCTAGCTCTTTAATGTATGCTATCAAATACCAATATTGTTTCCAAATTAATTCCAAGAAAATATATAATCATTTTTAAGTTGAGTAATCACCATAAATACAATGGCCAAGTACATGCGTTATTTGTGTCACAAGCTCTAAGACATGTTTAACCTTCAAATAGTACAAAATAACTAGGCCTAAATGTGACACTTTTTTTCTGTTACATTTTATAAATACATAGTCTACATAATTTTTCTTGATCATTAAATTATTACCTTCTTTTTAGATATAAACAGCTGAACTATACTATAATTTGAAATACCTATGACGTTATTAGGTTCGACATTCTAGTTTCGGTAATTTAAATAATCTTGAATATCGAGGATTCGATTGTGGTGGTGACCGCTTATTATACTGCCAGTAAAGACTGGTAGCCTACAGTATTCTACTTGGCCTCATTTTATTGACTTATAGTGACAAATTAAAATTTTCCTTATGATGGTTGCAACATTACAAAATGTTTAATTTAAAATGAAAACAATAGCTCGTTTGTAGATTTTCATCTTAAACTACAAAAAAAACGCTCTTAATGCGTAGATCTTCCTGATGATGTTTGGGTTGACGAAATGTCTTGTTTCATAACAACTATAAGGAAGCATCAGGAAGGTAAATTTGGATACTTTGGTGTCATACCGACCACCTTGGTATCATAGTAAACGCCTTATGAGATTCTGGTTGATCTGCTTTATAGAGTAGTGTAGAGCTATATTTTGTCGATAAATATCAGGAATTTTCTTAACACAACCTTCTCTCTCCCCATTACATTGTCAAACTTGAACCATCAGTTAAGTCTTACTGTCCAGTATTGCAAAAGTGTTTTGACTGATAATCATGTGATGGTGACCGCTTATACTGCAGCCACGGTGCATCGCTCTTATAACAGTACCTCCGTGTTGCTGCTTTTCATGTGCTGCACAAGTGGTTTGTTAATGATGATTGATCTGAGCTCGGGAATGTACCGATCAGATACCTCTGGCCATCAGTGTGGTCTTCAGTGCAGTAAAAGAAAAACATCACTCCAGATAGAGTAGGCCTACCTCAATTCAAGCTCAGAAATTGAAGTTGACACAGTAATTATAGAAAATTACTGCTTGTGAATAGAGACAATTTATTTTCCCTTAATATATCTGTATAAGCTTGATTTATTAATATTCCAGTAATAAGAAATGAATTGTAATTTCAATTTTCTGTTAAGGGTCAAAAACTTTCTTAATTTGTTCATAAGTTACATACTGTATTATACTAGCAGCTGTAGTCTATGTTATCCTTATAATATATTATAATTCTCGTAGAATGTATGGTTAGTGAGCACCTAAGAGTTTTATGTGAGAATGAAAACATACTACTACGGTATATTATAGTCACATTACAGTAGGCCTATATATGGTTAATGGGAGTTTATGAAGTGATTTTAACTTTTGTCACTTATTATTCAATGTAGATGATGATAGAAGCATTATTAAGGAGCAAGATGGATGATATGATGATAGATTATCCAGTTTTTAAATTTAAATGAAAAAGAAAAAGTATATAGCGACAAAGATATGGATTGAAACAAGAAAGTTACGATATGTACATGGAAACCCCAGTGGGTTCAATGATAGCGAACCTTCCAGCTCAGCCTATACTGGATATAGTATAAACCGATGTCACTTACCTGTGAGCAACCCAATGGATGTCCAGAAAAGGCATGTTATTAACAGCAAATGTCAAGATATTGGAGTGAAAGGGTGAATCGATAGGTCTAGTCTAAAGAGAAGGATGGCTGTTGGAGTGGATGGAGCCCCCCTTAGTGTTGAAGGCTGCTGCTAACCTAATTATGAAGGAGTACCTTCCTCTACCTATTTTGACTAGAACAGTACGGTACAGAGCTGGTCTGGTCTTTCCCCAAGACATGACATATAATGCCCACTATCCCTCATAGGATCTTGACAGGATGTGACCTCTACCACCAACCTTAACCACCTGATAATGCTATCACTCTGGAAGCAAGTGCAAGGGTCACTTTAGAACTAGGTGCAATGACGGGTTTTCTCAGCTTAATGTTCCAAGGACAACAGATATAATCCATCCCTCATAGGATCTCGACAGGATGTGACCTCTACCACCAACCTTAACCACCTGATAATGCTATCTCTCTGGAAGCAAGTACAAGGGTCACTTTAGAACTAGGTGCAGTGACGGGTTTTCTCAGCTTAATGTTCCAAGTTATAACAAAAAGTATGTAGGAAATGTCACATAAAGTGCTATGAGATGGCCCAATCCTAAGTTGCATTTTCACAGGCAAAATTTTGTATCCGACTGTAAAAATTGATAGTCTAAACAGGTGCAAAACTCTCACGAGCACTGTCACAACTAGAGTCAAGACAGTTGTAATCAATATTTGGAGAGCAGTATTAGACAGTCAAACTTGTCTAGTGTAAACAGGTCTGTACCACACACAGAGGTCGAGAACTCGGTGACCAGTGTCGGACATGAAATTTTCAATTATAAGCTTTCCTAAGATATTACTGTCATTTGTAAACAAAGTTTGTATTGACTGTCACAACAGTCAAAGCATCCATCATTCTTTTGTATCTTATTAAGTGAACAAATACTGACTCATTGGATGCAAAGTTATTACACTGTGATCTTAAGGATGTCCTATTGTGTGAGAAACCTTTCAGTACAAACTAATGAAATCTTTTAACGTTAAGCTTTTTTAATCTTAAGTTATGTCTGGTCAGAACATAAAATTGTTTGAACAATTTTTTGGGCACTGTGTTACCTAACAACTGCAAATAGTTTCATAGCATTTGCATTTTTATGAAATTATATAAGTTTAGTTTATAAAATTGCTAATATATTACAGATTAATAATTAAGAAAACTTTGTGATGGAATTATTGTTAAACTTTATCAGCTTCAGCTTAATTTTGAAAGAATAAAATAAAATATGAGAAGTGAATTGCTAAATGATCAACGTTTTTATATGTTATAAATGAAAGCTAGTTAACATTTATAAATTACTTATTTATTAAGTTACTGATTGAAGATTACGTAAATGACACTTATTTAATTAATTGTATGGTTACAAAGATAGATAGATGTATCCAGTTTTATATTTTCAAGCCACTGTGGCCAATTCATCACAGCCCCTTCAAATGCGACCCACACTCAATGATTCCAGAGTAGATTATGAATTCTTTTTACAATCCAGCATCCTCTGGTCATGCCTATACCACCAGAACCAAAATACAATCTTTAGTAGTAGATGCAACTCATTAATACGATTAGAGAGAAACAGAGGTGTCTTAATAATGGCAAAAAATTAGAATTATAGTAGTGGACTGAAAACTCAGCCTAATGTGGACTTAAGGGCCAAAATACTGAAGGACGGTTTCGACAGCCTTTAGTTCCTCACTTTGTGATATTTTAGGAGCTTTTACGGTGGAGTCCTCAATGTCAAGGTGTCTGGAGATAAATGGACTGCCGGGTTATCAAGTACTGAGTTTTCGGGACCCTACTGTATTCCAATAACTGTATAATGCTGAACTAAGATCATGCACCTGAAGGCTGTAAAACTTAATTGTTCATGGCAGAAGAATTTAGTCATTATGGGAAGTAAATGATCAAAAGAATAGGTTTTTCAAGAGTTCCAGGAAGTGTAAGATGAAATTGCATGTTTATAGACATTTGATAAGAACGGAGTGGTTTGCTAAAGAGAAGGTATTGATAGGAATTAAAGGGATTACCTAAGAGTATGTGTATCATTTGTTATGAGTTTTGCCAATTCCACTATTATATGTTGATAAGAATTGGAGGGTTACTTTAAAATACCTTTATAATTTTGTGTGAATTTCACAAATGTCATCTGTAATATCCATAAAACCCGCTACTCACTTCATACTTTTTTATGGATAATTCTAGCTTTTAATCACCGTAACAATGTGACTTATGGTTAAACTCTGATCATAACTTTCTCATCATGCAATGTCCTGGGCAGTGAAATAGTTGTAATACTGGATGGATTTTAAACTAATAACCCCATCCACTGAAAACACTTTTGTTGCAGCACTACATACAACGGAAGACACACATCTGGTAATATATCACGTTAAACAGTACCCGTAAACAATTAATTACGATTTATAATAGTAATTGCTAATGTACTCAAATTATTGAAAAGGAATTAAGTACTAACGCAAATCACCAACAGAATACACTGCACTTTATTCACAATTTACAGCAATAACAAACAAAAGTCATCAGCTCCTCAAAGTATTGTAACAAGGTTGAAAAGTAAGAGCAATCACTGGATATTATAATAAAGCTATAAAATGTTATCAAATAGCTCATGATATGAAATAAAAAATTAGCAATGTCATCGGATTGGCAAAATCCGAGTGGAAAAGGTTAAGAGATTACTTACTCTTCTAGAAGGTAAGATCATTACTTACTCTCTTTTTCATCATTTTCACTATTTCTTCCTCTTTGGTAATCTTTGTTTGTAGTTTTTCCTCTTTGATGTTGTTCTGCTAAGATGGCTGGAGGCTTTAGTGTCTGTCATCAAATTCGACTACTAGTTCCTTTTTCATGTATTTTTTTTATTCTATGGATTTTCCGCATCTTAACTTTTTTCATTTACATTCTAAGCATTTTTAATTTGAGAAAAGCAACGTAGTTAATATGTTAAAAGAGGTATTTTTAGAAACTCATTAATTTTTAAATGTTAAATAGTAATGCAAATTTATTTTAAACAAACTAAAACTGAATCTTTTCCCAATATAGTATTGAAAATATTGTTGGTTACGTTAATTGTATTTTATATGTAAATATGAAGCAATCTTATTTGTCGTTATAAGTCAAAGAATACAGATACCAAAAAATACCAATATCAATTTGAATTCCATACACTGGAGAGAAACTGAGAATTCTTTTGTCGAACCACTTCAGCTTCCGAGAATCAGTAGCTCATCTCCGTTGTTTCATTGTTCTAACAAACCTGTGCATCAGCATTTATAAACCGTAACCGTTTACCCACCACTAAAGGGATCCATTGCTCCCGTCAATTGTCGCCGGTCAATCACTATATTTCAGACCTAACCGTGCATCTCGGCTCAAGGGTGGGCGAACGTGGCCGCAGATACCATCAGAAAATGTCCGGCCGTGACCAGTCATTACCCAGTTGTGTACTTTATATGTAAATCGGCCGGTCCTTTTTTACGCAAGATTCGAATCATTACAGGCGAATGGTTAGTGGACGGCTGGCATATTTTGAAAGAGGGCGTAAGAAAAGGGCAGGTTGGGGCAGGAATGATAATGATTGTGGCCGTGACGACTGCTATTACCTCGGTCGCTGGAACCCGCTGTTTTGTACAGTCACTGACTTATAGCTTACTTAGCTCACGGACCCTTTTGGTACACCCTGTTGTAAATTGGCAGCTAGCTTTCAGAGTTCTAACTGTGGTCATTATTTTATTTACTCGCCTGAATAAATTAAAGTTTGTTACCACTTCTATGGAAACTTATTTTAAAATGTTAACAAACATTATTTCAAAAACTATTCTTTATTGTTTTGACCAAATTTTTCCATATAACCAAGCTGAGTTTTAGTAATGAAAAAAAATGTTTATCATTGATACAAAATACAAAGATAGTAGTATTTTTATTATCATATAAATTACATTTTTATACACTGTTACATTTTTTTATTTATTAATTTAGAGTCTTATTTTTTGAGTTATTAATAAGTCCATATGTGGATGGTGATTAAATAGATCAATTATTTCAGACAAATGTTAGGAAAGCATACAAAAGTAGAAGTTTAAGAATTCACAAACTTGCTTTTCTAAAACCAGTTCAGGATAATGTTATTCAATTAAATTTACAGTTACCACTTTTTTATTGATGTGATGTCGTTAAATTCAGAATAATATTGGAATAGGTTGTAAAGTACAGTATTATAAACTGATTTTTCTATTCAGATAATAACTATTTTGTTTTTAAAAACATTATGAAATAACTCTGTTTGCAAATTGTAAGTGTAAGATGAGTTATTGACACATTAAAAGACCAATAATAGATAAGTACCAATGTTAATGATTTTTTTTTTTTTTAGATATTGCATTGTAATTATTTGTTATTGAATCCATTTGGAACAGTACAAGAAACAAAACAAAAGAAATGGTTTCCTTTGCAATTATAAAAGCTTGATTTTTGGCAAAGTTTTAATTTTTTTTTTTTTTTTTTTTTTTTTAAGTATATCCAATTTTAATTTAAATAACAACATATCTCGCTTAATACCAATGGTGGAAATCGTTTTCTGGTGCATGTTAGAGTTTGTAATAAAAAACGTTGTTTTTATAGGGATGAAAAGTCCCATTTTAAATTTACCAGACATCTATTTTAAATGTTTAATCCTTCAAATAATAATCTGAAGATCAAATAACATACCTATTATCTAATATTTAGTTCCAATTCAAACAATTTTTGTCTATTAATAAAACATAATAATTGTTGTATTCCTAATGTTTGCAATTTTATTTAAAGTTTTTCGTACTGAACAAATAGTTTTCATGTCAGCTATAATTTAATTTCACATGCTAATAAAAACGCTTAAATTTTCTATTCAATCTTGATTAATCGAAGTAGAGATTTATTTAATAAGCGTGTAAGGTTTTTATTCAAGGTGGTATTCATACGGTTCCTCCTTCAGTGATTGGTGCTTTCTGCTAAACGTGAGTGTAAATTAATCAAAGCGATGTGCGTGATTGGTCGAACCATCTGATTGATCTCTGGGGCGGGTAATTTTATCGAATGGTAGTCCTCAGCTACAAATTAGAGGTTGGGTCAGTCGTTTTGAATCTGTGTGGAGGGAAGCCGCTATTTTACTTTTTTATATAATTATTTTAATACCGATTGTTTGCTACGTGTTCACATCATCTGAGTGTGCCCCCTGGCCACTACGCCCTTCATCGGCTGATCAGCATATCACTAGCAACCGATCTCCGAGATGGTTGGAATCATTTTGAAGGATGGAAAATTGCGTAGGTTTTCAGATTGATATGTATCGAGTTAGCATACAAGATTGGATCATTTGAATGTATATGAGAAAGTATGTTTTTAAGTTGTCTAA
Source organism: Homalodisca vitripennis (assembly GCF_021130785.1). NCBI lineage: Eukaryota > Metazoa > Arthropoda > Insecta > Hemiptera > Cicadellidae > Homalodisca > Homalodisca vitripennis. Next base: position 110,686,258 of record NC_060214.1, read on the forward strand.
TAACATATATTTATTATTTTATATCAGCCTGTGCGTAATTGATCGTTAGTAAGAATATGCTGAGGGCGGTAAACTCTTGGTTTATTATTAGTGAACGATATTAAATTACAATATGAGTAAAACAGTTTAGAAATTCCTTAAGTTTGGATAGCATTTCATGCAAATGTCTTCTTGTTTCAGAGCCAAGAAAGAAGATGGCCCCGAAAAAAGTGGAGGAACCAGAAAAAAAGCCGCTGATTGGTCGAGTGGGAACTAATCTTAAGGTAAGATAAGATAAGAATCTCTTTATTCATAGTTGTATACATTTTATACATGAATAGTGTCAGCATTGTATATACAATATAGTTGACTAATCTTTACATTAACAAATTAGAATTCTGGGTATATTTTCCAATTTAAAATAGCCATACATAATATATAATGGTTAATCTATAAACATTATATTTCTGTAAGTTCATATTACAAATTAAAGAGAACTTTAAATTCTTAAAAATAAGCTTCAAATTAATGAACTAACTAATGGGCCATCTGATTCATAAAATTCCTCTATTGAGTAAAGTGCCTTTGCTGTCAGGTAACGTGTTAATTTTTTCTTAAATTTTGGCAAGGTTTGTTCCGATCTAATGTGGCAAGGTAATCTTTGAAGAAATGTTAGTCCCACGTAGGTTGGGCTTTTTTTTATAGAACTCAAGATTATGATGCCCAATTATTCTATATCTGGAATTCCTGGTATTGTACATCTGTTTGTCTATGACATAGTTTTTAGACGTAAACGTTTTAAGTGGTAGATACATCATAATAAAGTTAATGTTGTAGTTTATTTTTCAGAGGAATTATTAACATAAAAATACAAAACTTGTATTAACTTTAGAGATTGAAAAATATTGTTAAAAAGCAAATGCTCGAGGTTTTTATTTGAGAAGACCTGTTGTACAACTTATGACAACTAGGATGATGTCTAATTAATTGTAATCCTGCTACATTGTAATGTTGACAAATGAAACTCAAGCATTTTTGTTTTTTTTTTTTTTTTTTTTTTTGTAACAGAGGGCCAGGTTTCCTAGGCCTGGTAGTTGCCTCTCAGCCATCCGGCTTATTGTGCACCCTCTCCCAGGTTTAAGCTGTATCAAATCCCAGGCCTTTACAAAACCATGAGATCTTCTGAACAATGCTTTCCTGTTCCAACTCCTCTTCCGTATGCATAAGAACACCTAGGGATCTTGAGCGTTTGTTCTGTAATGCCGGACATTCAAATATGACGTGCTTGGCTGTTTTGTCAGCCTGCACAGTGTTTCCTGAACTGGAATACCTATTCTGTTCAGGTGACTTCGGAATATCCAATGACCTGTAATAAAACCAGTCACCTTTTGGATCTCCGTTCTACTCATTCTAAGGGCATCTGCTGCAATGTTCCTTGATGGTCCCTTGAGCATCCGCTTTGCTTGTACATTCCCCTCAGTATTTCTCCAATGTTGTAGGTGTTTGTTAGCCATCAACTTGGTAACTGATCTACGTGCTAAGTTATATGAGACCCCACACGTTGGTTCAGGACCGGTAAGAGGACAGTTGGCTCCCAAGTTAGTGCAACTGTCTGCCCCTTCATTTCCTGTGATTCCTCTATGTCCAGGCACCCAAGTTATAAAATCAAGCATAGTCAGGTTCTTTTATATTATTCTTTTAAATACAGGGTGATCAAAATATCGGCTCTGTACTTCACTTTGTTAATTTAAGACATTAGTAGATTAAGTAATTTGTTCTCCCTTTTTAAACTCAACTATGTACTAAACATTGTATTTTTCAGTGTTTATGTTAGTTATAATTTAGTGTATTTTTTATGAGGCAGAAACTTTGACATAGCATACCCAAATGTTAAATGTGTCTCTGGCAATAAATATTCTTTATTCTTAAATCTTGAGACCGGTAAATTACGGAGAGTCGCAAATTCTCTTAATCTAATTCTGATCTAGTTTGAAATGTCGTTTGGGTTTCCAAGATGTCACTAACAAAAAAATACAAGATGTCTTTATTTTGAAAATTTGTATGCAGATTAAAAAAATCTATTTTTATCCATTTAATAGAAAAGTGGTAAAAAATGTTAGGGATTGTACAAACCTTTAATACGTTTTGTACCAAATAAAAACATTCAGTAAAAATCATCGTTTATTGTATTCAATACATTTTTAAAATTTAAAAAAGTTTGAAATATTAAATGTGTTTTATGGAGCTGTCTATAATATTAGAAGTATGTACACCAAAATTATTTAGGTATATAATGCCATTTTATCAAGTACATACAGGTCTATAAGTAATAAAAAATTATCTAAATCACAAAGTTATAAATTGGAAGCATTAAAAACATTCCCTTCATGAATGCATCGTAATTATTTAACAATTTACAGCTATCCCAAAAACATCACTCCAAAGATCTAATTAAACTTTTTTGAATTTGTTTGCTGATATTATTATTTTACATTCATAGTCTGTCTTTTTTGAGCATTTGATTTTGATTACATTGTTATGCTTTTGGCGGTCAGCACACTTTCCTGTTTTTCTAAGCTAATCATGAAAGAAGATACAATTGTTTTTATAATGGAAGAAGATGGAGTTTACAATCAAAAGAATTAGGATTCATCTTAGCAAATAGCTACCATAGAGATTCAGGGTGTTCAACACACAGCTACCACAGAGATTCAGGGTGTTCAACAAACAGCTACCACAGAGATTCAGGGTGTTCAACAAACAGCTACCGTAGAGATTCAGGGTGTTCAACACACAGCTACCACAGAGATTCAGGGTGTTCAACAAACAGCTACCACAGAGATTCAGGGTGTTCAACACACAGCTACCACAGAGATTCAGGGTGTTCAACAAACAGCTACCACAGAGATTCAGGGTGTTCAACACACAGCTACCACAGAGATTCAGGGTGTTCAACAAACAGCTACCACAGAGATTCAGGGTGTTCAACAAACAGCTACCACAGAGATTCAGGGTGTTCAACACACAGCTACCACAGAGATTCAGGGTGTTCAACAAACAGCTACCACAGAGATTCAGGGTGTTCAACAAACAGCTACCACAGAGATCCAGGGTGTTCAACAAACAGCTACCGTAGAGATTCAGGGTGTTCAACTCACAGCTACCACAGAGATTCAGGGTGTTCAACACACAGCTACCACAGAGATTCAGGGTGTTCAACAAACAGCTACCGTAGAGATTCAGGGTGTTCAACAAACAGCTACCACAGAGATTCAGGGTGTTCAACACACAGCTACCACAGAGATTCAGGGTGTTCAACAAACAGCTACCGTAGAGATTCAGGGTGTTCAACAAACAGCTACCGTAGAGATTCAGGGTGTTCAACACACAGCTACCACAGAGATTCAGGGTGTTCAACACACAGCTACCACAGAGATTCAGGGTGTTCAACAAACAGCTACCGTAGAGATTCAGGGTGTTCAACACACAGCTACCACAGAGATTCAGGGTGTTCAACACACAGCTACCACAGAGATTCAGGGTGTTCAACAAACAGCTACCGTAGAGATTCAGGGTGTTCAACACACAGCTACCACAGAGATTCAGGGTGTTCAACACACACAGCTACCACAGAGATTCAGGGTGTTCAACAAACAGCTACCGTAGAGATTCAGGGTGTTCAACAAACAGCTACCGTAGAGATTCAGGGTGTTCAACACACAGCTACCACAGAGATTCAGGGTGTTCAACAAACAGCTACCACAGAGATCCAGGGTGTTCAACAAACATCTACCATAGAGATTCAGGGTGTTCAACACAACAGCTACCGTAGAGATTCGGTTCAACACAACAGCTACCGTAGAGATTCAGGGTGTTCAACAAACAGCTACCATAGAGATCCAGGGTGTTCAACAAACAGCTACCATAGAGATCCAGGGTGTTCAACAAACAGCTACCATAGAGATCCAGGGTGTTCAACAAACTACCATAGAGATTCAGGGTATTCAACTTACAAGAGGCCACAAATGTGTGTAAAATAACAATCACTTACATTGTATTGAGTTACAACAAATGTTGAAAATTTCATCCATCCATTTCTATACACTTGTCAACACATTTCACCATATTCCCATCCACTCTTCTTGGCTGTACTCTTGTCTATCTCATTAATTGCAATGGTAATGTTTGTCTTCAATTCCTGTAGGGTATGAAGATTACTTCTGTAAACAATTAATTTTAATTAGCCCCACAAAAAGAAGTCAAGACTAGACAGATCAGGGGGTCGAGGTGGCCACAATCCTGTTAGAATTATTCTTCCATCAAAAGTTTTTGATGAAAATTTGTGGGTTGTCAGTACCCCAGATCCGGTAGTTTTGGCTGTTAACATCATCTCCAAGATCGAACCAAGCTTCATCTGTAACACGATCTAAAATGTCAGTGTTACCTCTAATGAAAGTCTTGAACCATTGGCAGTAGTGAACCCTTTCGACGTTATCAGCATCCTTAAGTTCATGTAAAACCTGTGTTCGGTATGGATAACATTTCAGTATTCTTCTCACAGCAGTGTGGGCTGAACCTAATGAAATGTTCTTTTCCCGGCGTAGTCTTCGCAAAGATATATGTGGAGATCTCGTAACTGATGCTCTAATATCTTGAATGACTTGCGGAGTTGAAAATGACCACTGCCTGTCATGACGCTTGTTTAACACTGAACCTGTTTCATGAAACTTTTTAACTAACTTCTGTATTACACTCTTAAAGGGTGCTTTTTTCAAATTTGTATATGAGTCGTGACTGACACACAGCAGGAGATTTCATCGCTAAATAAGTTTCAATCACAAATACTCGTTCTTCAACAGTTAGGCACATTTAAACAAACAACAGTAAACTAATATGCAACATAACCTCACTTTGTTCAAATGTCAATGCTTGACCTTCATTGTTTCAATTGGAATATGTGGGGAACAGCCAACCCCTACTCCAGCTCCAGTCATACTAACGTTACAAACAGAATTTAACCTGTTTCACACAAGTATATACATTTCCCCCAAAAAATTAATTTTGTACAACCTAATGAACCTCTTTTAAGTTGAACACCCTGTATAATGCTGTTCCAAACCAGCAAATTTAGCTCACTTATAAAAAAACTGTGTGTGCATTACTAAAATGTCGTTTGAATGAGTATGTTGAGAGTTCTGTGACAGTTTGTCTTTTCTGTTCTAGGTTGGCATCGTCGGTGTTCCGAACGTTGGAAAGTCTACTTTCTTCAATGTCCTCACCAAGAGCCAAGCCGCAGCAGAGAACTTCCCTTTCTGCACCATCGATCCTAATGAAAATAAGTACCATTTTTTTTCATTCAATTCATATTGATGCAGATGTTTAAATATTCTTGATTAAAACATCAAGTTATTTTTTATTCGTAATGCAGTTATAAAGTTCTACACATCTATGACTCAGTTCAGAGGATGTATTTATTTTTTCCATTAACAAGTTCATGTATGTATATTATTATATTATGTTGTTATTAGTTTTGTTTTATATATATATATATATATATATATATACAGATATAAGGTTGGTACGCTATTTTTTCTGTTATTGCGGCACTTTAAAACTTAAAAAAGGTACAACTTCGTTATTTATGATCCTATAGAAAATACAAAAGTTATTCTGGAATGCTTATAACATTTCCTAAACTTATTATCAGAAGGTAATTTGTTTATATCTGAAACTGTTCTTGAGTTATCCAGTGCTTGTAAATCCCATACGAATCAATAAATAATATTTCAGCTGTCACGAAATCTAACTATTTCTTCGGCCTGAACTGGGAGGACTGTTTAGTATTAATATTTAGCATAAGTACAATTTTAATCACACATACACGTAATTGTCCAACAGTAAATCAAATTTAGGTGCACTGGTACTTCTGAAAAAGTTTAAACTTGGCTCAGTGTCATTAATTATTGAATATCATAAAGAATATTGATTAAAAATTCTCGTATTTATCACTTTGTAAATTATGTTGTTTCTATGTGAAAATCGCTAAAACAAATAAATTATGCATATTAATTGGTTTAGAGTGAAAATTATCGAAATGGAAAGTCTATAAACGCAGGCCATGGTGAGCTAATGCCATCTGCTGTGCAATTGTAGGGAGGTCTCTCTGATCCTAACCCTTCATTAGGGTGGCTGGGCTGGCCCATTTACTTATTAGGTACACAGCTAGTTCAGCTGTGACATGCAACCTTGTGTAGGGTGAGCTAATTTTGTTCTTTCTTTATTATGTAGCTCATATTGTGCTGCTACGTTTTAATATCATTTGACAGGTTCTAGTACGCAGTCTGGTGGTAGACCAGTCTTCTGATATTTTTTCTTCCCATTTTCTTTCGTCTGGTCCTCCCCACTTCACAACAAGAGCTATTAGTTACAGTAGTCTTAGGTAAATTAACAAGTGTGACTTTTCATTGGCTTTTACAACCAATATGTAAAAACTTGCTGCATATTACATTGTATATGTGGTTCCATATTCTTTATCACATTCTTTTGAAAGGTTATTTGTTGGTAAAATACTTATTACCTTAATAATAAGTATTGGTATTGAATTTACCCATTTTGGCCATACACCAGTGTGGAATATTTTTGTCCAATCATCATTGCTTTCTGCTGCACAAACTCATTTCTTATTATAAATCAAATGAGGTTATGAAACTAGTTCTTTTTGTAATGTTTCAAACAACAAAGTTCAAATTTTAACCACTAGATTGCAGGACCATCCATTTTTTGTGCTCCGTTTTAATGTAAAATTTGAAAATGAGAATAATATGGTTGGAAGATAAAAACTTGCAGCAGAAAAATGGGTTATGCTTAGCTGTATGTATTTCATATTAATATGTAATTTTGAGCGTTTTTATAACCATAACAATATCTACAAAAGTCTCAAATATCTGCCAGACCTTTTTCTTCTTACAAAAACTTATACAGTCCTGTTACAAGTCAAAAAAATTTTGCTAAACAAAAGCTGCCTTTTGATATGGTCTGTTCTTAAGTTAAATACTATAAGCACAAATCAATTTGGTAAAAGAATATTTTGACTGACAGATTGCATTTTTCAGATACGTAGAGTACCGGTGCCTGATGCCAGGTTCGATTACTTGTGCGAGTATTACAAACCTTTGAGGTAAGCCATTAGTTTAGATTAATCACCTGATTCTAATTTTTTTTTAGGTGATTTTAGGAAATAATGGTTTAAACGTGTTCAATTCTACACTCCCAGCAAGCAAACTAGCATACTCTGATCTACCTCTGCTAGACTCCATAGTTGAAACTAAATTTGTATTATTTTTTTTATATAACGATTTCTAGAAATTTTATTCAAACAGGAGTTGGATATCTAGATAATGAAGTGGAGGGTAGGTTGAATGAACTCAAGACTGTTACTAGACTCAGTAACAGGAATATTATTACCATGTGTGTAGAATACTTGTATATAGATAGAATTCAGAGTGCAGATGGAACAAACAAAATAGATTACAGAATGGATCCCTGAGGTACCCCAAAACAACGTACTATACAATATGCAATCACCAATGAATATAGTTTTGTGTGTCATGGAGATAAATCTTTACAAAAATCAAACTTCTTATTTTCTTCCATTGGAATAAAGCTTTTTTTGAAACTAATATGGGAAATATTACACAATATCTATTCGTTTAAAACGTTTCAGATCGGGTGATACAACAGAATCAATTTTTACTGTTCGTGATTAATCATTCTATCGCTATGGGCCGATTTAGTCGGGTTTTACAGTTTATTCCGAGCACAACTAGGGTTTTTATCTAATCGGCCTTCAGATTTGACTTGGAAGTCTGTTATTGGCCGATTAGATCAGCTTTGTGAATATAGTTGTACTGTCAGGTCGGTGACATTCAGTCAGCTGACTGAGTGCTTGGCGGACATCTTACGTCTGTGGTTGTAAAAGGGTGAAGAATTTTCTTTTAGAAAACATGAGCACCATAGATATTGATTGGTCTATAAATATTTGTTCTAACAGCAGTCAAGATTCAATAATCCTTATTTTCGTTTCACAATGATTGATTATAATGACAAAGTTCTAAGGTGTAAAGGGTTATGTTATACATATACACATTATAAAATGACTTTTTAAAATGTTACATACTAAATATTTATAGTGAGAAATACAAGTCAAATTTAATTTAATTTAAATAAATTAAATTATACCTAAAAGACTGTAGCATTTCCTCCACACTATAAAAGACTTTTTGTCGAAGCCATTTCATTACATATCATTCTTTGAAATTTTACAGGTAGCATTTTTTGCAGTCATAGGCAGTTTGTTAAACAGTGTAACACCAATATAAGAGTATGTATGCTGAGTTTTAGTTAGCTTAGCATATTTTAGTCAATGAGGCCTCGACGTCTAGTGTAGTAATCATGATTAAAGACCCTAAGTTTTCTTTAACAAACAAATAAAAATACAAGGAACAGTGAGTATGTTTATGCTTTACATAAATTGGGTTACAAGAGTCAGTAATATTTACATGAAACATTATGCACAAGGCTCTATTTTTGGTAATTTTTGGCTTTTTGCTCGTCTTGAGTTTCCCCAGAGGGAAGTTCTATAAAAAAGGTGTAAGTGAACTAATGCAAAGTATGCTTTCATTATCAAACTAGTGCTGGTACAAGTTATAAGAATATTTAACAGAAATATAGTTGTGTTATGTTATACGTACCGTATATAGTTGTATCATTTCAGACTGTTTTTATATCTGGAAAATTCAGTTTGGTCAAATAAGAGAAAGGTTTCAAAACTCCATGAAGTTCAGGTTTAATTACCGTACATTATTGTTTTAAGCCGAATACATTCTCATTCTTTGACTATTTGAAAATTACATTCTACTAGATTCTTCTTATTGAAATATAATATTTAATTTAAAAACAAATACTCCATAATTATTGAATTTGATTTTTGTGAGGCCTTTCGTGTTCATAGAAAACACATCATCAGACCCAAATATCTGAAATACCCACTTTTATTTCAATCATGTGGGTTTCACAATGTGTTCTTTAAACACATAAGGCCTCACAAAAATAAAATTCAATGATTATTGGAGTGTTTGTTTTTAAATTAAGTATTTGAAAATTGTCATAACATCTCCAGACGAAAGAAAGTCTGTAAAAAGTTGTAGGCTTGTTTACACCATATTTGACAATCAGAAATTTCCAACATGCAATGCAGGCATTAACAGTTCAAAAAAGATTACATTGTATCCTTTACAACTATTTATGTTCATTGTTCAATTTATCTATCTGCAACCAAAAAAAAAACCAAACGAAAAACCCAAAGTCAAGTCTTCAGAATGTCGAATGCGAAAGAGGTTGTACTTGCTAGGCAGCGTTTATTATTTTGGTTTAACATAGAAGATACTTTAAGCCAAAAGTTATTAGATTTCTAATAACTAAGCATTATAAAGAAACATAATAATGAAAAAAAGATTTAAAAGTGACTGAATGATATAAGATTTGTGTTTAATTAAAAATTGTATGAATGGTATGACGTAATTTTAGTTAATAATTGTATTGCATTTAGTAATCTTTTAATTCATTGTTATTGGTTTTAAAATAGTTTATTCTTGTTAAATGATACTTTTTAGCATTTGGTATTAATACTGTTAAATTTTAACTGTTCGATTGCTTTGACAAATTGTTTGTAAAATCTTAAATCCTTGTACTTGTTAATTATAAATTAGAGCATAACATTCTCTTCCTTATGAGGCACATTAAATTTATGTAGAAAATTTGAACTATCACACTTACGCATTGTGAAGGAAACAGGATTTTTCCGAACATTTGCCATCATTCAGTGAAACAAGAAATCAGTAACACTACGTTTCGAGATCTGCAATCTGATCTCTTCTTCAGGTAAAGAAGTAACCTAATACATAATTACAAACTAGGTTAAAATAAACAAATCTTACCAAAGCGTTGTGGCACGCTTAAGTCAGGAATCACAACCTACATGTTGTTTGTCAACTTCACTAACTCTATAAACATGCACTTAATTAAAAAACTATACAAAACACTAATCATTAAAACTGAACTACGGAATACAGGTCACAATACGTCTTCACTCGTCTACTAACCACCTACGACTGACAAAATCCAGACCCATAGATGGGAGAGCTGGAACCACTGAAAAATACCCACAGAACCAAGATTTCTCTCCTTTGAATTAGGATTTTCCTCTTAACATTCTATGAAATGTGATCAAATCTCTCATTGTAGTCTGAAATGGCGTCTGTTGAACATTTTTAAAGCCAAATAACAACAAAAAAAACCATAAATGTACTAGACACCAACTATTTGAAGAATTTTATTACAATTCCAACATTACTTGTTTCAAAGAAATCCGTCATTGCATAAGTGAGATACGAGGCTTCGTGCAAAATTTCAAGTTTATAGTTCAGTTCTTTTTTTAAAATATCTTGCAGACCGACAGACACACAGAAATTAAATTTTCCTTTGCGAATGCACAACCTATAACATTTTGGTACTTTGGGATTATACCGACCACACCCGCATGAAGAACACAAAAATATAAATTTATAGAAACAAACATGATAGAACGAAAAAAAACAACTCTTTAATTACAAACTTACAAGCATTTCCAGGTATTGTGATCGGTATTGTTGTCGCTGTTTCTTTCTCGAGAATCCCGATTACGGCAGGCCGCACGGCATCACATGATTATTTAAGTTTTTTGCACTGTACATAATTGCCTTTCCATTACAATTTAGTTTATATTTCTGATCAGCCCCTCTAGAATTTGATATTTTACTGATAGGTACAATCTCGAGGAAAGTTTTTCTTTCGTTGACATCAGCGCTGATGGCCGGAGTCACCCGCATTTTGGGTGGCGGAGTGTGATCAAGAAAAAAACAAGTTTTGAGTGTTTTTTTTTTCAATAAAGAGTTTAGTTTCTGTTTGGAATGTTTGTTTTTGTTGAATTTTTGTATTTGGAGAAATGTACGGGTAAAACACGGAAGTTCAAAGCGACGTACCAGCTGAACGGGCGGCGAGACTGCAATCACGTTATCTACTAGACCCCTTGACTTTGACCTCTGTCAGAGGACAGGGAGGGGTTTGCGATAAGACAATTCCTGTTTTATATTGACGAAATATTGTTCTACGCTAATCTAGTAATCAGTAGAAGCAAAATGTCAAATAACGATTCATGTCTGGGTGTGGTCGGTATAATCCCAAAGTACCACATTTTTTAATAATGTTCACTGGTGTTTTAAGTTTTTATTGATCTTTGAAGGTAAATTGGTCAAAGCCTATGTTCTGAACTCAAGATGTTCTAATGTAAAGATGAATATATTTATATTTTAACAATGTACCAATTCTCTTAACGGTAGATTTATAATTTGAAATTGCATTAATAGGGGTCTGTATCTCCTGCACTTGAAGACTATTAAAATGTTTAGTTATTCGTACTTAAGCATTTAGTTATTTAAAATGGTATGTAATTTGGCAACAACAAACAAACACCTCTCAACTGTGAAATGTTTATTATTGAATCTCTGTGGCTCATTATGCCTCAGAAAAATAGCCGTGGCGCTTGTCTCAAATAGGGCAACAAGACACTTACCGAACTGTTGTCACTCATCAGTGACTAGAACATTATAGATATGGTATATCGAATTACAGAACTGAGTTAAAAGGAATTGAAGATTTTCATCCTCAAGGCTGAGAAGTTACTGAAATTCAGAGATAATACAATTTATATTTTCAAGTAAACAAAGTACCTAATGAAAACAAGAGTCCTAAGAACAAATGAATCCATGATAATGAAACTGGGTACCTTTGATCTACAGATAGAAATTCACAGAAATGTTTGGCCTTCTGTCTGGGCATGCTACTAGGCCTAAACACCCGATACCTACAGTAGCAGAGATCCAGATAAGTGTAACATAAGAGATCAAGAATCAAAAGTATGAAACTTGTGAAAATGTTCCAGAAACAGTTATGAAATATTGGGGACCAAGACTACTTAAAACTCAACCAAGTTACTGTAGGCTGGCTACCAAACATTGGTAGGATGGGAGAAAATACAATGATTTTGAAAAGCAAAGTAACCCATAGATTTGGAGAGTGTCAGGACCCAATCTATTGGTTCATCTATAGATTGAAACATATGAGTTTCGATACCACAGGAACAAACTCATTGATGCTTTGATTCTTCCCAGCCTGAGTCCAAAATCATGGATAGACTTCTGCAGGCTCTTAATTTGGCTATTTGGAAAGCAATTTAAATCTAGCGCCACCAGCTCTTTTCTATAAGAAATGTATATTTCAAATTTGATTAAAAAAATAGAATTTTGGTTGAAACTCAGTGAACAAGATAGTACTCAGTGAACGAGATAGTACGCAGTGAACAAGGTAGTACTCAGTGAACAAGATAGTACGCAGTGAACAAGATAGTACTCAGTGAACAAGATAGTACTCAGTGAACAAGATAGTACTCAGTGAACAAGATAGTACTCAGTGAATAAGATAGTACTCAGTGAACAAGGTAGTACTCAGTGAACAAGGTAGTACTCAGTGAACAAGATAGTACTCAGTGAACAAGATAGTACTCAGTGAACAAGATAGTACTCAGTGAATAAGAAGATAGTACTCAGTGAACAAGATAGTACTCAGTGAATAAGAAGATAGTACTCAGTGAACAAGATAGTACTCAGTGAACAAGATAGTACTCAGTGAACAAGATAGTACTCAGTGAACAAGATAGTACTCAGTGAACAAGATAGTACTCAGTGAACAAGATAGTACTCAGTGAACAAGATAGTACTCAGTGAACAAGATAGTACTCAGTGAACAAGATAGTACTCAGTGAACAAGATAGTACTCAGTGAACAAGGTAGTACTCAGTGAACAAGATAGTACTCAGTGAACAAGATAGTACTCAGTGAACAAGATAGTACTCAGTGAACAAGATAGTACTCAGTGAACAAGATAGTACTCAGTGAATAAGAAGATAGTACTCAGTGAACAAGATAGTACTCAGTGAACAAGATAGTACTCAGTGAACAAGAAAGTACTCAGTGAACAAGGTAGTACTCAGTGAACAAGATAGTACTCAGTGAACAAGGTAGTACTCAGTGAACAAGATAGTACTCAGTGAACAAGGTAGTACTCAGTGAACAAGATAGTACTCAGTGAACAAGGTAGTACTCAGTGAACAAGATAGTACTCAGTGAACAAGATAGTACTCAGTGAACAAGATAGTACTCAGTGAACAAGATAGTACTCAGTGAACAAGAAGATAGTACTCAGTGAACAAGAAAATAGTACTCAGTGAACAAGATAGTACTCAGTGAACAAGATAGTACTCAGTGAACAAGAAAGTACTCAGTGAACAAGATAGTACTCAGTGAACAAGAAGATAGTACTCAGTGAACAAGATAGTACTCAGTGAACAAGATAGTACTCAGTGAACAAGGTAGTACTCAGTGAACAAGGTAGTACTCAGTGAACAAGAAAGTACTCAGTGAACAAGATAGTACGCAGTGAACAAGGTGGTACGCAGTGAACTAGTGAACAAGGTAGTACTCAGTGAACAAGAAAGTACTCAGTGAACAAGATTGTACTCAGTGAACAAGATAGTACTCAGTGAACAAGAAAGTACTCAGTGAACAAGATAGTACTCAGTGAACAAGGTAGTACTCAGTGAACAAGAAAGTACTCAGTGAACAAGATAGTACGCAGTGAACAAGGTGGTACTCAGTGAACAAGGTAGTACTCAGTGAACAAGAAAGTACTCAGTGAACAAGATAGTACGCAGTGAACAAGGTGGTACGCAGTGAACAAGGTAGTACTCAGTGAACAAGAAAGTACTCAGTGAACAAGATTGTACTCAGTGAACAAGATAGTACTCAGTGAACAGGATAGTTCAGAAATGCAGTACCACACAAAACACAGTGGATCAACAAAAAGTGAATGTCTATTGTTGAAAGTCTACAAAGTTTTTCGTTAATTATTATTATTGAATCATATATTTGTAATAACTTTAAAACCATTTTGTAAAATACATTAAAGATGGTATTTGTCAATGTAAATGGTAAGTCCACTGAGTCTTTTATTGTTCTTCATTGGTATCATAAATCATCAAAACCTTTGCTGTTGACCTTTTTTCTGTTTTGTTGCACAAAGTGGAAACACATTTCGTGATCCGACACCAGACCAATTTTTTAATTGTTCCCCAGTTCTAAGAAAACCGCGACGGTCTGGTTTCCGCTGTTCGCCAATTCTGGAGTCAACGAGCCATCAGTAGCTAATGGAGGTGGCCGTTATGGGGGTCCGGCCCGCGGCGGCGGCGCCTGGGGCGATAAAATGTGGATATCGGCAGTGTTGGCTAGACGGGGCAGACTGTCATTACTCTCGCATTAGACCCTCGTGGTCGTAATGCTTCCGCGAGCCATCGTCCCGCGCGCTCCACAGTCCACGGTGCGGCCGTCGCGTCATCGAAGCGAGCGTACACGAAAAGCGCGCGAAATTTGACGACACCAACAAAACAGCGATGTCAGAATCACCCAAAGGGGTACAACCAGTAAATACGAGTACACTCACTGTTGGGCACCGAAAGAGGTAATATTCACCTTTAGTTTTACGTTCTTTGAAATAAATACAGGGTGTTCATTTGAAAACCTCAAACCCGTATTAAAAGACTTATTGCCCAAGTATCAAATTCTGTAAACGGGAGTGTATAGTTGTAATTGGGGGAACAGAAAATTATTTACAAAATGGGGGTGCTCACCTCCATGCCTCCCCTCCCCCGGTACCCAAACCCAAAATTTTAAAATGGCAACTCAAATTGAAGCTCATAAAAAATACTGTATTTAGGCAAAAAAAACTTAAATCGGCCAAACCGTTTAGTATCAGCAGCCAATAATGTAATTTCTTACACAACAATTGTGAGTCTACATACTACTGTACTACTGCTAATAACAACAAAATTATTCACTGAATACTGTTGTAAATCCTTTTTAAACTTCAAATCAAATGTTCAAATTGGTAGCCATTGTTGTTCAAGCAAAAAAATAACATATTTTCATATTCTTAGTAGACTAATAAAAATTGATACTGATGAGAAATGATGATACATAAAAAATTTACTTTGGGACTGTCGTTAAAAGATAACAATACGGTTACTTATCTTCAGAATAAGAATTTATTGGAATCCAGAGTTGAACATCTGATCATAGGAATACAAGTTTTCCTATGACAATGTTTCTTGTGTTAATGCATGATCGAAAACAATAGCAAGGAACTGTTTATCACATTATTTAAGCTAGACTCTGGTGATTATTCGTTAATTGGCCAAAATTCCACACTCGAACCGTGATTCGAACTTGAGTCCCAGAGATGAAAAGCTAAGACGCTAACCACCACACGCGGTACGATAATAGGTTCTACCGATGTAAGCTGGGAATTGCGGCGCAGAAGGCTGTTTCACGGTCGTGGTAGTGTCTCTTCGTTAATCAACCGACAGAGAGTAAAATTATCTAGACTGTTGATCAGTCTAAGGCTGTTTTACGGTCGTGGTAGTGTCTCTTCGTTAATCAACCAGCAGAGAGTAAAATTGTTTAGACTGTTGATCAGTCTAAGGCTGTTTTACGGTCGTGGTAGTGTCTCTTCGTTAATCAACCAGCAGAGAGTAAAATTGTTTAGACTGTTGATCCGTCTAAGGCTGTTTCACGGTCGTGGTAGTGTCTCTTCGTTAATCAACCAGCAGAGAGTAAAATTG
Source organism: Homalodisca vitripennis (assembly GCF_021130785.1). Lineage (NCBI taxonomy): Eukaryota > Metazoa > Arthropoda > Insecta > Hemiptera > Cicadellidae > Homalodisca > Homalodisca vitripennis. The sequence goes on from NC_060214.1 coordinate 110,702,063, forward strand.
TTTAGACTGTTGATCCGTCTAAGGCTGTTTTACGGTCGTGGTAGTGTCTCTTCGTTAATCAACCGACAGAGAGTAAAATTGTTTAGACTGTTGATCCGTCTAAGGCTGTTTTACGGTCGTGGTAGTGTCTCTTCGTTAATCAACCAGCAGAGAGTAAAATTGTTTAGACTGTTGATCCGTCTAAGGCTGTTTCACGGTCGTGGTAGTGTCTCTTCGTAACTCAACTGGCAGAGAGTTAAAACTGTTTAGACTGTTTTGTTGACCGTCTAAGGCTGTTTCACGGTCGTGGTAGTGTCTCTTCGTAAATCAACCGACAGAGAGTAAAATTGTTTAGACTGTTGATCCGTCTAAGGCTGTTTCACGGTCGTGGTAGTGTCTCTTCGTAACTCAACCGACAGAGAGTAAAATTGTTTAGACTGTTGATCCGTCTAAGGCTGTTTCACGGTCGTGGTAGTGTCTCTTCGTAACTCAACCAGCAGAGAGTAAAATTGTTTAGACTGTTGATCCGTCTAAGGCTGTTTCACGGTCGTTGTAGTGTCTCTTCGTAACTCAAACGGCAGAGAGTAAAACTGTTTAGACTGTTGTTGACCGTCTAAGGCTGTTTCACGGTCGTTGTAGTGTCTCTTCGTAACTCAACTGGCAGATAGTTAAACTGTTTAGACTGTTGACCAGTCTACTGTAAGTAATATGTTAAAAGCTCGCGTTTTAACACGAGCGTGGATTATGTCAGTGCCATTATAAAAATGTATTTAAAATGTCAGCTTTCGGGAAGGGAATTGGACTATTATTCTTTTTCAGTGGTTATACTGATGCCGACAATTTGATTTTGTTTAGAAGCAAAATTTATGTAGGACCTAGACTGTAACCAAATTATAAATGGAGTGAAAGGTTAAATTGTTGTCATCTTTAAAGATAGCCGTACAAGAATGTGGTCTTGCTAACATGGTCCAGATGGTAAACTTTTGAAATTTGAGTACTGACTCAGTTCTCACTCGTCCACGATTTCAAATAACGATTGCATGTGTTAAGAGAGATCACCCTCTCAGTCGTTATTTACACCAGGTCGTTATAACCTGCCACACGTTCTTTTTTATCTGAACTTTTTCGACATTAAAGTCGTTTAATTCATATACCGAAAAACTGTATTTGCTTGTGGATCGAATTCTGTTCGCACCGAGAAATAAAAAGCTACCGATATATTAGGCGACGCGCGGTTGCTCGACGATTGCTGGCGACCAAATTGCCTGAATATATCCCAGTGTTACGATCAGATTGCAAGCAATCTCGAGGTCACTTGGCGATCTTGAGATCGCTCAATATTGCCAGGCAATCCACCAAACTGCCAACAGGAGATCGCCCGGCGATCGCGTTGCCGATTTTGCGGCGTCAAGCAACCATCATGAGCGATATTCAAGGTCCGCGCATGCGCATTACGGTCCCAGAGCCAGCTGCTTTAAGCGCGTGACTTCCTTCTTAATGAGAGGCTCCACCAAACTAAGAATTTGACTACGATTACTTTCAAACATTCTAAGATAGTTCTTGAAGTCGTCTAGGGTTTTCCTGTTTTAATGTTCTTAAACGTGCAAACTCACTAAACTTATTTCTGTTCTCCATTTTGTTTGTTGCTGGCAATCAGGTTGCTGGCGATCAGATTGCTGGCGATCAGATTGAGGGCGATCAGATTGCTGGCGATCAGGTTGCTGGCGATCAGATTGCTGTCGATCAGGCTGCTGGCGATCAGATTGCTGGCCGACGAGCGACCGTGTAGCTTAATGCATGGGTAGCTTTACTACAGAGCATGGCTCAATTTTCAGTTTTTCTCCGTTAAACATTTGAGATTTTTGTGCCCAACGCTCCATATCCCAAAGTTCACTAGTTACGTCTGAGAGCTAACTACAAAATTGAGAAGTAACTATTGTAAAACTTAACTGGTTTCTGCGTACGTCGTAACGTAAGTCACGTAATGTGTAGCTAAAACGAGAGGGGAGGTGTGTACATCTTTCACACAATAAGCGCAAGTTTTTGAACCCTGCTTTATAATATGAATAAGCGAAGGTAAAAAAACAAAAACAAAAAAAAAATTCTCTGGGATCAATTACGAAGGCTAAGTCTACAGTCGGTGGCAGACGCCCATTTACACGGAGGCTGCGAAGATTGGCGCGGCTGTGGCGCGGGCGCGGTCCGTTTTTTTTCGCAGTCGCCGCTGATCATTTTGTCGCTGGTCGACCGACCGACCCCCGAGGGTAATAGCTGCCGCCGGCGCCCCGACCGCCTGGATTTCATCTCTCAATTACCAAAGGGTTTCCCAGGAATTTATTTTTTGGGTCAATGGCCACTTTTTTGGAGTCAACAAACTACCGTGCCGTTCCGAAATTATTAAAATACAATTATTTGAGAAAATCCATTGCCACGTCTTTCAACCACCATACACCACGTGCCACAAAAAGGTGTTCTCTCATTGACATTGAACATTCCCACTAGTAACACCTTACAATACCAAAAAGAATCCATTAAACTCAAAAAAATGTGTTCAAATTGCAAAAACGAATTATAAGAATTATGTTTAAGCTCCGAACCCGACAGTTTTGTAAACCATTTTCATAAATAACAACATTATGACCCTCCCATCTCTGTACATTTTTGAAGTTTTAAGTTTTTACAAATCTAATAGTGGGCAGTTCCGTAAAAATCAAGTATTTCACCCTTACAATACAAGGAATCAGATACTATCCTGTTCATCGGTTAAAACTCGATGAGCAGGGCGTGTATTATTCTGCATTAAAACTTAATTGCCAGAATCTGTAAAAAATTAATATTCAATTCAAACATTTAAAAATTCCTAAAATACTACCTCGTAAACCGGGGATATTACTCTGTTGAAGAGTGCTTAAATACTTAATTTATCTATTTATATTTCTTACTTTGCCTTAAATAATTTTTTTGGGCAAAAGTGTAATTTTATTTGTACTTTTGATTTCTCATTCTTTTTATTTGTTGTGTTTGACTATGACAATTCACATGTTTATTATTTTAGCTTTGCTGAAGAATGTAAACATGATGTGAAATTTTTATTGAATAAATGAATAAATAAAAGTGAATAATTTAATTTTTCTACTTCCTGTTATTTTGTTTTTAAGCACTGGTTGAATAAAGCATAGTAAGAGAGTGTCCTAGGCACTTAATTCTCCATCCAGGAGTGTTTATAACGTTACTACGTTACATTTTACCGGTGATATTCTATACGTACCGTAGGGAGACGTCTACGTTCGTCTCGGCAAAAATTTTTAATTTTATATGCATTTCAAAAGTGAAATTTTAAACCTTTGTACACCACCCAATACTGGTACCACCTATTAAAATATCTGTGCCTTGGTCATATTAAATGCCATTAGCGCAAATTTTGAGTTACAAAATCATAAAGGCTCAATACAATAAACTCCTTATTACCAGAAGAAATTGAAGGAATGACGACTGATGATATGAAACAGATCTCATTTACATATATACAAATATAGTTTCAAAAAATTACACGAGAATATTCCTACATTGGAAAAAGCCTGTGTGTGAGAACAGAGTCCATCTTCACTCGATTTTGCAATCACAATATTATTAATACACAGTATACGATTTAGAACGAAATTATAGTTCTATTATTGTAAATAAAGTAAAAATAACTAATAATAGCATGCTCTTTTCGAATGCATGTTAAATTAACTAAATGCAAGCGGGGTAAAAAGTCATCTTATCTAAGTGTGGCAATGATAATAAATCATGTATGATTATGAAACTACGTGAAAAAGGTGCAATAAAATCTATGATATGAAATTAGATGGTTATAATACGTGGGACAAAATACGGGGTGAGCTTAAAGAGTACGTAAGAAACATATTTTATAAACCATGAAGAAAATAAATATCAACCATTCACGATCCTATATAATTTGGGTTAAGTTTAAAATCTATAAAACTACTAAAATTCAAACTTATTTATTGCCTAATACAACGTCCTTAATTAGGTTGCGGCTCGGGAGTCACTCATGAAAAAGTGTAACGCCCGGTAACGTTACGATGCCCGTCCAGTGGGTCCGCCGCACGGGATAAAGCAGATAACTGTGGGTCCGCCGCACGGGATAAAGCAGATAACTATGTTTATTCGTGAAAATGTGGAGTGCTTTAGATTCGTCATTTACAACAACTACAACAATAAAGGTAAATAATTGTACACTGATATTTCATTATCGTAAACTATGATTGATTGATTAATTGTTAGATTGACACAAAAGTTGAGAAACTGAGTTTATAGGTTATGTCATACTATTGACAAATGTTGATAGTGTTAAGTAAATTATTAGTTTAAATCACTCTGCAATCAATCGTAATTCAGTCGATTGAGAAGAAACAGCGCGTATTGCTAGTCAAACATTAAAATAACAAATTATAACCTCTAACCTGTCATAACAGTGCGACCAAAACAAACGAACTAAACCGACCAATCACCACGCGCGAAGTTAGAATTTAACTGTGTTTAGCAAGAATTTCAAATTCCAATTTTAGTAAATGTTTTATTCAACTTTACCATTTACAATAACAAATTTTAATTAATTTCAAATTATGTACAATGTTTTAGTAAACAAAATATATTTCTATAGTTAAAATTTGTGCAATTCTTATTTTCATTCAATTCCTTGTTCCTATTGTGCAATTTAATAATATTCATATCAATAAATATTCTACCGAGAAAAAGACGTTGTCACGTAAAATCTTCGCCCGTAAAACCGACTTTAACAGGCAACCATAATTTTATAGGTTATGTTTAATGTCAGATTATGAATCTGTCTAAATCCTATATTGTTAATTTGGTTTTTCTTTTTATCGAAAATTATTAAGACTGTAATACAATGTGGCAAAATAGGTTTATTTTAAACCACTTGCTCCATTTTTAAACTCATTTGAAAAGTTTTGCTTGGGTTCATTGTTTTTTATTATTGGAAAACATATGTTTGCGATATTGATTACACCTTAGACCTGTTGTGTGTAAAACATGTTGTGATTCTCCGTGATATCCATATTACTCAGTTTGATTCAGCCCCATTTAATTTGATGCATTTAGGCCTACACATTTCACTTCCAGGTTACTTTGAACACCCGGTTCAATCTAATGCACGAACAAGGAATTTTGTGAAATAAATGAACATTAAATTATATACAGTGTTTGCCAGAAAGTTTAGGGACACCCCCACATAAAGTGATATACTACTTGTGTCCCTATACTAACAGCAATTGGCTAACTCTATATATTTCCCCATTAACGCAGTGAAAACGAAGTATTTTGGTGTGACTTTCATTACTTTTACGTATAAAGTCTTTCAAAATATGAACTTTTTGTGATTTTAAAATTTTGGAGGAAACACCTGTTTTTTGAAAACATTAAAATTTATAACTTCTAAAGTAAATGTCCAATAATCTTAATAATTGGTACGTTTGTTTTAACATAAGATATGGAGTAAATAAATGCTATTGTGGCAACTAGAAAAAATAACTCACAGTTTGGTGATCGCTCAAAGTCCCCTTTATTTTTTTTTACAAACACTGAAATGGCGATGTTTGTAGCTGACGGCAAACAAAGCAAAATGATGTAAAAGGAGTGCGTGCGCATCAATATCCCTTCCTCTGTTTTGTGAGGAACAAGCTGATGTTGCGTGAATTGCCTACCACTCTCATATTTTCGAGCACTACAACGCACCAAAGTTATCAGTTTTTCATTTCCGAAAATATAAAAAATAAAGGAACTTTGAGCGATCACCAAACTGTGAGTTATTTTTCTAGTTGCCACAATAGCATTTTTTTTATTTACTCCATATCTTATGTTAAAACAACGTACCAATTATTAAGATTATTGAACATTTATTTTAGAAGTTATAAATTTTAATGTTTCAAAAACAGGTGTTTCCTCCAAAATTTTTAAAATCACAAAAAAGTTCATATTTTGAAAGACATTATACGTAAAAGTAATGAAAGTTACACCAAAATACTTTGTTTTCACTGCGTTAATGGGGGAAATATATAGAGTTAGCCAATCTGCTGTTAGTATAGGGACACAAGTAGTATATCACTTTATGTGGGGTGTCCCTAAACTTTCTGGCAACACTGTAAAATACATTAGACGTTTTAATGTGTAAATTTAGCTGCTAAATCGAGGTTTAAATTTATATGCCCAAATCTGTCTATACACTTCTGATATCCGACGGTCTGGTTATATTAGTACAAATAAAAACAACTAGTACAAATCAAACCGAAACTAATAAGAACAGGAAAACTAAGTTTATAGTAAAGTCCTCGATTATCCGCGAAGTCGATCAGCGCGGATTTGCGGGATTCGCATGTTATCCGTAAAATATTGGTAGTTAGTACAAAATAACAGATATGTCTATTTATATTGGCCGATATTTACCAGAATAATTAAATCCTGTTATTATATTTCTGATCACTTCTTAGTAGTAGTTCTAGTATTTAGAAACTTTACAGTTTTTAAAATTTAATTTTTTGTTTTGTTTTGTTTTGTGTAAGATGAGCCCATGTACCCTACGGATAATCAATGAAGCGAATTAACAACCCGCGATTAATTCACAGTTTACTTGTATCAAGGCCAAGTCCTTTCCTTAAAAAAAAATTATATTTTTTTATAAAAGTGGGAAGTAAGTTAGTTCGTGGGAAGATAAACCTTCGAGGAATGCCAGTGTTGGCCGTTACAAAGCTAGACGTATCTGAATTTGTTTGTACGTTTGGCTCTTTGTAACCATGGAATGTAAACACTTTTGTGTTACATGAGTCACTACGGTTCGAGCGCAACGCTGCTAGTTCAGTTCCGGATAATACGGGAGTGTATTGTGATACAAACGTCTCCAAATGATTTTCCTCTGAGGTTGCCTTAGCTGATCAAAACCGGCCACGCACACACACACACTGGCTGAATTAAAATGGAAATCAACAGCATCACTGTAAACGTGCTGAAAAAGGCCTCACGAAACATGATGAAACTTGTTCATACATGCATTACTGAACAAGGTTGCTATTTTGACTATATTTTTTTAGTGATTTTAGTAATTTGTTTATTCCAATAATTAAAGTTTGTAAAATACATTTTGTTTCACTCGGTTACTTTTTTCTTTTCGCAATTCGAGTAACCTTATGATGTTTTTGACTTAATGATCACTGTATCATTATCCTCACTTACAGAACCGGTAAAGGAACGTGTTTGCGTTTTGGTCGAGGTGATACACATTCGCAGTGTAAACACTTTCTTAACACGGAAAATTAACACTAGTGTTGAAATGCAACCAGTGTTAAACCTCTATATAACTGGATGTGGTTAAATGACAGTATCGTAAATTAACAGTCGACAGCAAGGTAATCGGCCGATGATCCCGCGCACCGATTCGAACGACCAAAGGCAGTGCCTCTTGTATTTCGTTTCATTTGTCGTGACGCTATTGTCCAAAAGCACTGTACATAGTGTTCTTAAAAAATATACCTTTCTAAATACGTTCATCACAGTTTTACAATTAATAATTTTCATTTAAAGTAAACGTGTCTGTATATTTTAAACTTCTACAAATGGACTCTTCCTGTGCATTTTACTAATGTACGTAAAAAAAGACGTGGCTCCGAAAAGGGCAAGTGATGTTTTTACAAAATTCGGAATTGCCGTGCCCACTAGGTCGGAAAGTGCGTCACTTAAGTGATGCTCTCCTACAGTGGCCTGCGGGTGAGGGGGGAGGAGGAGGTGCTTGTTTTACGCCGTAACGATGCTGACTCAAATTTTATTCACCATCCGGGGTTACGTGCCCTTTCTTCCCGCCGGAGCGTGTAGTGCGGGACGCGACAAGGAAGGGTCGGACAATCGGTTCGTTTCCTCCGGTTTTGCAAGTCAGATTAGCCGCTTTTATCCGGTATTTTCCGCCATTATCCGGCTCTCTCCGCTCTCTAGTTCACGTCGCGAGCAGCACCCTCCTCCTCCCCCGACTTTCGGACTTTTAAGAGGAAAACGTACTTTTCGATTCAACTTGTCAATGTTGAAAGATTGTTGGTCGTTGAGGAGTCTAGATGTTTCGTAAAGAGCATAAATATTGTACACGCTGTCATCAAGTTAGGAACATAGAATTGGAACAAGCATTACCTTGTTAAATATAAAAATAAAACAAATAATAATGCGCTCATAAAATACTTATTTGAGAATATCAATATACATCTTTTTCATAAAGTATGTAACAAACATATTAGTCAGCGTGTTTGAAAAAAAATGTGTTTCAGTAAATTCTTCTTTTCCATCTATCCTTAAAAATATTCTTGGGGTGTACAAATTTTAAATATTTTTTCTCACAAAACACACTTAAGAAATAATATATTTGCAGCTTGATAAACTCTTACCTGAAATGTTTTTGTTATATAGAGGGTGTAAATTGAGTCTTGATACGCCGGGATATATTCCAAATAGATTGAGATATCAATGTAAAATCTTCACCATACTATTAAAATACTTTTATGGACATTTTGAAGGATAAAAATATCTTCCCGCCCTTTATCAAAGAGGGTGGAGGGGGGTCACTTTAAGTTTTAAAATTGCAACCCCTATCCCGTGACATGTCATTTAAAAGATAAATCCAAAAGAAACACAATGACATGAAAAAACTCTCTACGAAGATCCTAGCAAAAGTTATGGGCAAACAGCCCCTTACATCTAAGGGTGTAAATTAAGTCCTTATAAGCTGGGATATATTCCCAACGGATTGATATATCAATGTAAAATCTTCACCATACTATTAAAATACTTTTATGGACATTTTGAAGGATAAAAATATCTTCCCGCCCTTTATCAAAGAGGGTGGAGGGGGGGGTCACTTTAAGTTTTAAAATTGCAACCCCTATCCCGTGACATGTCATTTAAAAGATAAATCCAAAAGAAACACAATGACATGAAAAAACTCTACGAAGATCCTAGCAAAAGTTATGGGCAAACAGCCCCTTACATCTAAGGGTGTAAATTAAGTCCTTATAAGCTGGGATATATTCCCAACGGATTGATATATCAATGTAAAATCTTCACCAACCTATTAAAATACTTTATGAACTTTTTTAAAACTAAAAATATTTTCCCGCCCACTTAAAATTTTCAAATATTCCAACCCCTATCTTGTGACATGTCATTTAAAAGGTAAATTCAAAAGAAACACAACACCATGAACAAATCGTCTGTACGACGATCTTAGCTAAGGGTGTTAATTAAGTCCTGGTATATATTCCAAACGGATTGATTTATCAGTTTGAATATTCTTACTGAAAATAGTGCAGAATCAAAACAAGGACTACGTGTAGTGTTTTTTTTTTTCACACGATCCCTTTTTTATTTGTATGATGAGAAAAAAATACTGTTGCCACAAACCTTTATTTCAAATATGAAATCATTGGAAAGACTACATGGGAGTACAGTATTGTAATGAGCGTTTTTTTTTATAAGTGTTATGTAAAATGTTGCTTGGCTGTTCCAGCAAGGTGCCGGCGTTCTTGAATGTGGTGGACATTGCAGGGCTTGTGAAGGGAGCAGCTGAGGGCCAAGGGCTCGGCAAACGCATTTCTCTCCCACATTAAGGCCTGTGACGCCATCTTTCACCTTTGTCGTAAGTCAATTATTGTATTTACGAAGGAAACTGCCAAATCGGTTTCACTGATTTTTGTATAGTTAGTTTTACTTCTCCACATACACAATTGAACAAATATGTATGGAAATAAGCAAATCAGACTTTTTTAAATTATAAATTACTTGCATTGATGTTTAAAGATAACAGTATTTTGAATGGGCTTTGAAAATTCCCTTGTGTATTCTAGAAAGTTAAGAATAACGTTTGTTGAGTAGTGAAAATAAAAACTATTACGAATTTATTGTCTACGTTATTACTGTCAATCAGTGAAAAAAATACTTTGTTCAGAAAGTTCAAAATTAGTACATATGAATGGTGTCAGGAATACTTAAAATTAGAACTGATACTATTAATAAAAAAAAACTATTATTACCGCTGATAAATAACTCTTCCTATTTTATAATGAAGAAATCATCAAAGGAGTACAGTGCCTCTTAATTAGTGATTCTATCAGGACAATATTCACATCAAGTTTAAACTTTTTTATGTCATTAGATTTTTGTAACTGTGATGGTAAATGATTATGGTTACAGTAAATACTTACTAGTTGTACTGTAGAGTAGTGCAGCGGAGCCACATCTCGGTAAACAGTCATAATACCCAATGAACTCAAATGTTTTTTTAACAGAATCACACCATCACGGTAGTAACATTGCCCGTATAGCCCTTTTTGCAACATTAAAATGTTGTTTAACTTAACAGCTGATGCACACCTATACAAATATATGCAATAAGAAATATGGGATTCAATAAATGCACGATAGATCATTTTTATTGTGACGCTGTATCTAACTAATATAAATTTCATTGACTGTAATAAAAAGAATGACCATACCAAAGAGGAGTTATTTTTTCAATTATAGTTATGAGCAAAATGCTCATATTTTGTGTCATCTTTAGGAAGAAGGTATCTTGGAGTCAAATCCTCTGGCTATCATCAGTTCGCAAATTGAATGATGATTTTATGATGTTGTCTTTACACTGAAAATCAGTTAGCTGTTGGTATTTTTTTGTGATTTCGACTTAAGTATTCAATTAGATAACTTTGTAAAATTATTTCCTAAATAAAAAAAAGAATAAAACTTAGAAAACCAACAACTAACTGAACTAAAATTTGATGCAGACTAAGATACTTTTTTAGGAATATTTACCCGGCTATCAGCCATTTTCAGTATAATATACAGTTTAATTTGTGCTCTATTTTAAATTTTAGTTTCCAAAAAGTACTTAGTAGAAGGTAAGTTAGGATTCACAGCATTTTTTAAATGTGTTATACTCAATAACTAAAGGGTGTAAAACAGTTTTATTTTTCAAAACGAGTGAACTGTTTTAATAATGTCGATAACACTACACAAAATATTAAAACTATGTAATAAAACATTCCAAATAAATAAAAGTATGTATATATGATGTAAAAATTGTGTTGTGTGAGGTTACTTCTGAACTTTGTTTTTTAAACATGAGAATTGAGAGAGAGATTTAAATATGTTTAATTGTGAGAAATTTGTGACAAAGGCTCAAAGGGCAAAACAATGAATTGCCTTATTGTTCATCACCACAAAACACTCATCACCACAAAACGCTTATCACCACAAAACGTTCATCACCACAAAACAACTCAAATTTTTGGTAGCAGTTTAAAACACATTTCTGATCCATTGAAAAGTCATGTGCATCCGCGGTGATTACAATATTTAAATGGAAAGGAGAGGTGAGGGGCAGAAGAGATGAAGGTTTGCATGAGGCCCTGGGGCGACATGCAACCACACAACACCTACTCACCCACCACCTGACTCTTAATGGGTTGCTTCCTGCTGTTTGGTTGTGGGAACACAGAGATTTCTGCTGGATAAGGATTCATTCATTCTGGCCAGATGTCAGGAAGTGGTTTGTGATATTCCTCCAGTTTTGATTGAAACTGTGGGAAAGAATTGGTTGATTGTTTCGGCCCAGTTTTTTTGTCAGTTATTCTAATGTGTTTCAAAATACTCTGTGATTATTTCATTTGCATAAGTGTTGTTCATAGCCTACATTAACTTGTTAAGAAGCAACTACGCCAATACCGTAGTGTAGCGGGTACAACGGTTATCGCAAAACCAGATCAAGCAACATCGAGCATGGCTGCTGCTTGGATGGGTGACCGCTGAGCGATCCTGTCCTTGCAAGCAGCCCGTCTGCCCGGCCATTGGTGGTGGTTTGGAAGTAACCTTTAAGCTGTTGGTCCCCAGGTTTAAGTGTTAGAGAGGGCTTCTTAACCCTGATTGTGTCTGGTAAAATAAGGCATCTTTACTTTTCTTTTTTTACTTTATGGAGAGACATGCTTTCTTTCATTTGTTAAGAATATGTTAGGGTGTGAGTACCTTAATAAAAGAGTAACATCTGTCTTTAAAGTAGACTTTCAGAATCAATCAAATCAGTCTATTTTTAACAAAACATTTTTGATAGATGCCGTGTATGTCAATTTGTTCCGCACCTAGTGCACTACATAAATTAAAAAATAAAACATGATTTTAAAAAACTAAACAAAATTACAAATTTCATAAAATGCAAATTACAACTCACTCAGGTTCCACCTGCATACCGAATTTCATAAGTAAGCATGCATAAGCACATACAGACAGACATTTTCATGAAATCCGGTTTTTTTTTACTATTGTAGTACTTTTTCCTCAGATATGTAGTGCAGTGAAATTAAGACAAAAAATATTTTAGAGAGAGAAACCAAGAAAGTAACCACACCCTATCTCAAAACCTCCTCCCGATACCCCAAACGCTTTGACAACCTCCAGACATCTAAATGCGTGCAAAAAATTGGCAGCCTCGATTTCCGTGATAGTCCTCAGAGGAGGACCTAATGCCGTTTTAATTCACAAGGTGCCCACTGCCATGTTATTTCTATAATGCGGGTCTCCCCCTCAATTACCCAGGCCAGGTATACATCCTTCCATTCATCTAGTGCAGGCCCTCTGGTGGCAGGCTCTGTCATTATGAGTCCACAATTGAAGGCTATCCTCACGGGTTTGTTTTAACAGTTAGTAAACTGTGTTTATTCATTCTCTCCTCCCTCTACGAGTACACTCTAGGAAAAAATATTGTGATGGTCCAAAAAATCTAATTAGGTTGTGACTGTGATTGAAATAATCTATTTTGAAACTATTAAGTGAAAAAAATTATTATTTGCATAAATATCCAATCGTGCACTCATGCAAGTTTTGTACGTTATTGGTCTAACCAACATTTTTAATTATTTACACAATTAAATATTGATAGGTGTATATGTAATTAAATTTGGGTGATATAAAAACCACTTGGATCAAAATCCAAAATAATTTTAAAAGAATCATTACAACAAAAGAAATCAAAATTATTTACAATCCTGAAGGTTCGTAAACACTTACGAGTATATTGTTATAATCTTATAAGTATGTCTCATTACTAAAGCTTACTGTATATCAAGGTACATCTAATTGTGACCTTCATCTTATTTTAGTTGTACAAAAATCTTGAAATGATTTGTTCATTATATGGTGATTTTAAATCTTCTGGTGAAACTATTAAAATCTTAAATGATACAGTCTTATGTCAAAATTGTCATCTTTATGAATTCTATCATCATCATGTTCTCTTTCGTGATGAACAACTGATCGAACAAAATCTTCGATACAAATAAAATTATATTTATTATTCTTTTGAAGCCATTTGAAATTATTAAGTCTGCATCTCCAATATATCTTAAAAAGCAAAATTTTTTTGTCAACGATCCGAGTACCAGCTTGAATAAAAAAAAATTTATGAGGTTTGCTAAAAATATAAAGGCAATTTTCATATTGGTTTTAATATTATTTTATTTGTCTACATGAATGCTCTCACCTCCAAAAAGTAGTTACCAATAAATATTATGTACTTGTACCAGTACTTCCTGCAGTCCTCAAAACACTTATCCAATTGATCTTTATGAATAAATATTATGTACTTGTGCCAGTACTACCTGCAATCCTCGAAACACGTATCCAATTGATCTTTAGGATATTCTTTAGCTTTTCAAGGATGCAATTTTTAATGTTATCTATGCTTATAAAACGACTGCCCTTTAAGGTTCTCTTTATTTTTGGTAATTATAAAATTGACATTGAGCCATGTCTGGAAAATAAGGAGGCTGGGGCATCGTTACAGTACTGCTTTTGGCCAAAAATTCGTGAACAAATAATGGAATGTGAGTAGGTGCATTGTCATGGTGCAAAAGCCACAAATCCGGGTGTATTTTCGAATTGCTTCACACAAACTGCGTTGAACTTGCAGTTAGTACTCCGTGTATTGACCGTTTTGACCTTGTGGAAAGAATTCATTAAAATCGAAGAACACAGTGAGTGTAACCTTCACTTTCGACAGCACTTGGCGAGCCTTTTTCAGTCTTGGTGATCCAGAATTCCTGCACTGCAAAGATTGAGGCTTATTTTCTATGTCATATCCATAAACCCATGTTTCTCACCTGTTTATAACACGTTTCGGTAATTCTGCATTATAATTGACTTAATTTAGTGACTCCTGAGCAACTTTGAGTTGCTGCTGTTTTTTGTTCAAAATTCTACAATTTTGGAACAAATTTTGCTGTCACGTGTTTCTTATCCAAAACTTTCAAGAAAATTTCATGGCATGAGCCAATTAACATGCCGATATCATCAGCGACTTCTCTGATCGTAATACAGTGATTGTTTATAAACATTTCTTCAACGTTATCACGTTTTCATCGGTTGTTGATGTGCTGGGGCATTCATATCGTTCGTCCCCTTCATTGTTTTATTGGTCATCTTTGAAACGTGTATGCCATTTGTAAATCCTTATGTCACCCATAGCAGACTTACCATAGAACTTTGTTAACATTTCCTACTTTACTTAATTTTTCACACAAAATTTGATACAAATTCTTTGATCAATTTTTTTTAATGAACAAAAATTGCTGAGTTCATAAAACTACGTCTAACCTTAGCAGCTGCCTCTGAAAACTTAAACAATGAATAAGGCTAGAAATTTTATTGTACTTCAGAGGCATGAGTACCAACATAATAAAATAAAATCTTGATAATTGGACTTTTCAAACTTAACTTAAAACTTCCCGTTACTTTTTGAACACACCTTGTATAAGTTCTATCAAAGTTCATGTCACATATTTTATGTAAAGAATTTTAGTTATTTTATTTTTAATTTATAATACCAAAAGAGTTACTTAGCCCTGTAGTAGTTGATTAATTTAAACCCAATTTTAAAATTTGGATATATACAGGGTGTTCAAAAAAGTGTTTCAATTAAAGGCTCATTTGCAAACTACAAACAAAACTTGCACAAAGAATTTAAAAAAATCAAAATAAAACAAATCTTAAGCTCTTTTTGGAGAGGCCTGTTCGCCTGACATTTGAGAGCTTGTGATATTGTGTAGAATACGTAGAAGGAGGGTGAGGTGAATCATTTGATTGACTAGAATACGTAGAAGGAGGGTGAGGTGAATCATTTGATTGACCTATAGAATCGCTAGTGGCATGTTCTATTGAATATAGTATGACTAAACTGATATACACATTGAGTTCTCAAGGCACTGTGTAGTATGTAGCTTTTGTGTGCAGGAGCGTTTGACGATGACGACGTGACCCACGTAGAGGGTGAGGTGAACCCTGTGAGGGACCTGGAGATAATCATGGACGAACTTCGGCTCAAGGACATGGAGTACGTGGCCACCAACCTGGAGAAACTGGAGAGGACAGTCGTTCGTGGCAATGACAAGAAACTGAAACCGGAATATGTAAGTACACGGACTCCAACAAATTTTTGAAATTTGTTAGAACTCGTACCTTACTTTTAAGATTTAATTTTTCAAAAAGAATGTAGACTTTTTTTATTCAAAAGCCTTCATACTGTATAAAAACAGCATAAATTTTGTAACATTTTATTACTTATTTTTGAAAATTTTCCTTTATGTTTTTAACATTTACTTTTATTTTTGTTGAAATTCTAAATTTATATTATGAGATTCTATTGTTTTTACAAAGGCATTAATTTATTCAAATAACCTGCAGCTTTATAGAAAGACACTGATATATTTTATTCCATTTATTGTATTTTTGGAATGTTTTTTAAATAAAATTAATTTCATCAAAACATATAGATTTATATAATATTACATAAAATGTGATATTGTTAAAGCCCTATTGCAATTTTTTTGTATAAGTGATTTTTTATGTAGAGTACCTTTCTTCCAAGGAGACATGATGGAGAGTAATGCAACAGGAGGTGGCCCCTACCCCTCAACCTTACCCATCCAGAATATCCTGTCATTCTGGAAGCAGCGCAAAAGTCCTGTTAGGACTAAGTACAATTTCTTAGCTTCTTGTCTTAAGGAAAACCATTCTTAGGGCTTAAAAAGTTCAACATTATTTTTTTATAACAACATGATCAGTATACAGTGTATAGAACTTTTCTCCTTACTATAATAATCCTAATAATGACACATTAAACAATATAATTGATTTTGTAACTTAATAATTAATCTAATGTAGTCAAAATTACATGAAAATATTTTATAATGGATATCAAAATTCCATTTTAATTTTGAGCATATTCAGTTTACTCCTGAATGCAATGCTTATAGTGACATATCCGTATGTTATTACTCCTCAAAGGGTTAAGAACAACACTCTTGGTTTAGAACAGAGAATATGGACTGTTATTTTAGATTAAACAATGTGCTAATGTATTTTTTGTTATGTTCAGAGGCAAATTAAGAATATGAACCCATTTAAAATCAAACTCAGAATTAACTAATTTTATAAACTTTCAGGATTTCATGGTCAAAGTAAAACACATCTTAGATGACGAGAAAAAGCAGTTGAGATTTTCAGATTGGAACGCTGTAGAGGTGAGTCAGCTTATTTATTTTCTTAGTTTTATTTGATCTTATTTACCATTATTTTAA
Organism: Homalodisca vitripennis; assembly: GCF_021130785.1. Classification (NCBI taxonomy): domain Eukaryota; kingdom Metazoa; phylum Arthropoda; class Insecta; order Hemiptera; family Cicadellidae; genus Homalodisca; species Homalodisca vitripennis. Next base: position 110,718,721 of record NC_060214.1, read on the forward strand.
TTAATTATAAAACTCTAATTAGTTCCAGCAATAAATGTAATGTATTTTAAAGTCAGACTAAATTTTGGTAATACATTTTTGACTGAGATTGTAACTAGTTTTTAATTTTTTTATGTTTTGGCATCACGTATTCAGATTTTCTATGCCTTAAAGGCTGTCCAGTTTTTACCAATATTGCAACACGGAAAGGTGTACATTATAAAATAATCGAGATCTTTAAATAAATTTGTTTACACGATTTTAAAGAATTATAATGATCTATAAAACTAATTGTCACATGACAATCATAACACTGCCCTTGGGAGTTTGCATGTTCAATGAAGTTGGACACGGTAAATTAACAAAATCTGCTTGATCAAATGTGTGTTACAAAGGAAGCGTTTTAAATATGGTTTGCAAAATTACATGCCTTTGATAATGACTGAGCTCCATTATGAGATTAAAGAAGAAAGTTTTGAATTCCCCAGAAAAGAATAAAAGTTAAGATGATAATTTAATAACAACTTTTACATATAATTTGTAATGGACATAATCAACACTAGTACACTTAACGGTTTTGTATACAAATTTTATCATAACGCACTGTGGACGAAAGGCACAACAGACTGGAGAACGCTGTGTTCTCTGTTCTGCGTTTAGCAATTACCGTTTTATTTCTTGACATTCCCGCTGGAATAAATTTTGAGTGCTCATAGCTGCTTTTGGTGTTTTGTTTTTCACGGTAATACAATAAACTTCTGGTAGAATGCGCTTAGTTGTTAAAGTAGGTTTGTTTGTAAATGGTGGTCGGTCGTCCATTTGATTTACTTCAGAGCTTAAAATAAATGTGAGTAAAATATTTTGTTTTCGTATTTTAGAGGTTATGATTTATTTATCTAAGAATCGTTTAAGCATTGTATAAAATATGTTTTAGTATAGCGATTAGTGCAATAAAGAACAACGATTATGAGTAAACTGTGTGCGTATTGCGGACTGTCTGTTGACGCCGCAACAACTATTGCGTATAACTGTAGACGTTTGGTGTCAATCGCTGAAGTTTTCCGTCATGTGCAAAGGGTTGATCGGATCACAAGTTTCCATGTTACATATATTAAAAGTTGCAATTTAAATGAAAAGCGCCAAAAACCAGCACCTTTTATTTGTTATCGACATAAAAACTGCTAGTTATGGCCTGTAAATTATTTGCTGGATACGTAAATAAACAAGCTAAATTTTAATGTAACTCCCGTTATTGTAGCTTTGCGATTAACTTTCACTAGTATCTAAACTTTTGATCCGAGAGTTGAGAAACTTTTGCTGCTGCCTTTATGGTGTTTAGGTTGAAACATCTGATTGTTCTGATATCAATTTAAATCAACGTAAATGAAGGTTTATATGCAAGTGTATACCATTATAATAATGTCAATAAATAACTTTTTCAGCTGACTGAACTACAAGCTAATTGCTTTTTCAAAACTGAGTGTGATCCACATCAGTGGTAGGCAGCACTTTTATTTTCTTCCTGAAATCACAGTTCTAAATCTGGCATGGTCTTAATGCTGCTATTTTGTAGATAGAAATGCTTAACAAGCATATGTTCCTGACGACAAAACCAGGCATCTACCTTGTGAATCTCTCTGAAAAAGACTACATTAGGAAAAAAAATAAGTGGTAAGTATATTCGTATTTGTTGTTTCATTTCCATATGTGTAATTGAAGGAGAGATTGAAAAAATTGTAGGGATGATTTTGTTCAATGGTTAAAGCCATTACATCCTTTTTGTTAATCTCTTATCCATTTCATTGCCTGTTATGAGTATCAGGATTGGTGCCGCACTTGGTCTAACATGCAGTTTTTATTCAAAAGTTTGAGCCAATGATTTAAAAGATTAATGTTTCACTGTTATGCAAGCTGTGACTCTTAAAAGTATTGTGAAGAACAGCAGGGATATATTCAACGGAATTTCCAAAGGATTCTCTTAAGGAGAGTCGGATGACCCGAAAATTCACAATATTTTTTTATTTTTCAAAATTATTTTGCAACTCTTTAACTTTAATTTAATACTAATATAATTTAATTTTGATAATTAGAACTTTAATATTTATTATGTAGTTAAGCACTGCACATGCAATTTCAATACAAGTTTATTGCTGTGAACAGGTAAACAAGTATAGAATCACTTATAATAGTAGCAGTTTATACAATACACTAATAATCCTTTATACAAACTTTCAATGGAGTTATTTTATGTTATTCTGTTTCAAAACTAAGACAAACCTAATTAAACCTATATTTAAGGACTTACCTGCAACAAAACTATTTAAAAAGTACCTTTATGTAGGAACTCAAATTAGGCACTAAATAGCACGATTTGAGCTGGTTTATCCTAACGCTTTTTTTTTGTAATGAACACCATTATGCAATTGCGAGAGTTGTATGTTGTTTAACAAAGAAATATCACGAGATGTGAAGTTTTACATTATTTGGGAAATTTTCCTGGAGTAAAATGTGTGAAAGAGTTGGAAGAATGTGAAATGTTCAAGGTAAGTAAGCTAACAAGGCCATCCTAGATATCGAAATATGTATCGATAAAAGTCAACTTTGAGAGCAAAGCAACTGGAGGGTGTATTTGAAGCAGAAGATGATAAGATATATTGTGGGGCTAATAGCAAAGTATGAACATTTTTAAGTTATCATCATTCCTAAACAAAAGACTTCAATAAACCGTAATATCTATTGGTTACGACATTTATTCAATGCAACTTAATGAATAAATGATTTTATCCTTCCAAAAACAACAAAGTTAATATGAAAAAAATGAACATCTTCGAAACGCAACACAAAATTCCAAACGATTCCAATCACCAGAAGTCCCAACATACATTCAGGTCCCCATCAATGATCAGCTGTTTATATATCTATCTTGATTTTGCCAACATGCGCTCTACTGACCAACAATGCTCAGCTGTTTATGTATCTATCTACTGAACAAATTCATAAACTTTGTAGTGTAAGTAAAATTATTTCAATTTAATTTGTGTGTTTTAAGTGAAATCGAATATAATATTGTAGAAATACCAATATATTTCTATTCCATACATGTTTCCTCAGGCTAATCAAGATAAAGGAGTGGGTGGACAAGAACGACGCTGGAGCAATTTTGATTCCATTCTCGGGAATATTCGAGAACAAACTGATCGACATGGATCCAGCCGAGAAGACCAAGTATTTGGAGGATAATAACACGACCAGGTGATTGTCTACTGGTTCTCAAAATTGGTTTTAACTAAGCGGTTGCTTTCAGTAAGTGGATTGAAAATAATCAAAATATCTTTAAGTACACCTTTTGATATGGATGATTTGCTTTTATACATTTAGCTTAAGCACATTTATTAAAATTAAAAATTTCAAAAGATAAAGTTGTATATTTTACAGCTGAGAAAATTAAACTTGGCTTTATCTGTATTGTCTACACACATGATATTGTTGTTTAAAATTCTCAATAAGCTTTGTCATAAGTTTTATTAATCAGAGTATAAACATTCATACTCATAATAAATTCTGATTGTATTCTATTGGTGTACTTATGCCACATGTCACTGAGTGTACACGTACAGAACAACCTTTACTGAAACCACCCAACTATGCCCAATACCCCTTCTGCCACCATCAAGTAAAAGTCTATTGTTATAAAAACATACCTTATAACATATTTGCTTGTTAATATTAATAAATTACATGAAATTAGTACTAAAATCAAACTAAACGAGGAAAATAGGGTCCTATGTAATAGATTTTCTTATTTACTTAGATCTTTTAAATGAAGTTGGAAGTTGGATATGTGAAGTTTGGAATAGGTATAATTTTGTAAATTACGTATATTAACTACAATTATTTTTACTAGCATACATTTAATGAGGGTTTTGGATTCCCATTATTGTGTTATAATTGTATTTGTTGCAAATTGTATTATAATTTTACAAAATGAAAATTACCACCCTTCACACAAATTAATATGAAGAATTATTCTGTACAATAGATATAATGTAATAAAAATGTTCTAATAAGGATGCAAATCGTGAATCCCAAAATTTAAAACTGCTTTAGATCACTTGAGTGATATTAAAGTGCTTACTTCAAAGAGTGCTTTGATAATATGAGTTTATATCTCTGACACTTTTATCTTTGTAATTTGAATCTAAAGTTACTGAGGTATTTTTGTAACAACAAATTTTCAATCAAGTCTTTAATTCTTGAAATCCTTCTCATGATTCCTTGTCCAATCGCCTACAACTCCAAATGTAATTTATTCCCATTATTGTCGGAGGAATTCCAGCCAGAGAAATATAACCGAGGGAATCACAAAGGAATGACCCATAAAACAAAACAGACCGGTGGAATCATCTAAATAATTACGTCAAATGGTATTTCTCATCGGATGGAACGTTTGAAACTCGGATCGGCGGGACGATTGCGATCGTTTCAATTACAACAACGAGTCTAGGCATTGTGGGACGTAATTGGACGGCTCAGGTAATTCTGACCAATGACAAAATGGTCGCACAAATTGTTTGGTCCCTGCTGTAATGACCCTATACGAAGGTAATGATAGGTTCTGAGACTCTGCTGCGTCTCCTCCCTCCCCTCCTGCCCCTCCCCCTCCACCCTTTCTGCCTTATCACTCTCACTATCTTTTAACTCAAGTCACTTACTTTTCACATCCAGTAATTATTTTATCTTTTCAGTAGTGTCGTATTTTTAATACTTGAACGATATTTGGTGAATACCATGTACACCTAATTATGGTGTAATTTAAAATGTTTTTTAATTAATAAAAATTAAAATTCACAATATTAGTGAATTTATCATAAATTTATATAGTTTTCTATACCTACCATTTAAAACAAAGTAGAATAATAATAAAATAAAATAAATACTATGTTTGCTTTCAAATTAATATTTAAACCCATATATGGAGTTTCCAAATGTTGTTTCATAATGCCATCAGATTTTTCAATATTTTGCAATAATTTATACAAGTGAAGCAATCAAAAATAATTTTTCACTGTTTTTGGTTGTAAGTGGTCAACTAGTTATGTGAGCACATGGGTTATGAACAAAGAATGCAGTTTAAATTATTAATATACATTTATTTTTTGTATAAGTAGCCTGTTAGACAATAAGGTAACCTTTTTTTCCCTAAGAATACATGTATACTCATTTAGATGAAAAAGAATCTAAATATATGTAGTTCAGTATTGATATTAAGTCCATAATTATTATCTGCAAATAATTTTTCGTTTCTTTGTTTGAAGTTTATTTTTGACGATGGAAGGATTGTGAAGGAAACAGGATTTTCCCAGACATTTGCCATCATTCAGTGAAACAAAAAAAAAGTGATTGCAGATCTCGAAATGTAATGTTACTGATTTCTTGTTTCACTGAATAATGGCAAATGTTAGAAAAATACATTTTCTTACAGAGTGTTGAGTGTGAAAAAAATTTATACAATGGTATTTCATTCAACATTATTCTGCCATCCGTGAAAGAAAATTTAAAACACAGCTTTTGCTTGATTCTATTGTAATGAGTACTAAACAAAGCGTCAATTTCCTAGACATAATATATTTTTTAATGAGAGGAACTAGGAAAACGTGTGGTGTGGTTAGTGACAGATGGGCTGTTAAGGAGTACCGCAGAGCTCAGTCTTGGGACCATTATTGTTTTTCTGTCAGGCCATTAGGGTTATTGTCGTAATCACTATGGCGCCAAGGTCGGCTCTACAATCGTAATAACTGCACCACAATTGGAAATAACTAATGAAATTTGCTCAATGACCATTCACTAATAAAAGAGTTAATTGTGTGTCATCCGACATGTAATGTCCGTGGTCAGTGATGCAGATCGTCGCTAATTGGTATGTTGTGATTGATTCCTAGAAATAGCCCATCCACTTAACAATCGGTGTCATTATTAAAACAGTTGTGCCGTCCGAAGACCATTTGGATTGATCAGTTACTGCTGTGCTGACCAAGTGTTCTAGTTTTTGTTTTTCATTTTAATGAGAGAAACGTTTTTAATTCCCAGACGGAATGTAATATTTCCAATTATCCACAATTTGTCTGCCCCCCTCCATGCAAAAAGAGGAACAGATGGTGCCATGATGGTGGTCTGCCTATTCAAATGAAGTTCTGACTCATTATTGTCAGTTTTTATTTCCAACTCGTGTGGTTCCAATTAGTTCAAATTCCAACTACGCAGAAATACAATAGCACGCTATCTATACAGTTGTTGACAAGAGCTCATTAGAATGAATTTGCAAAACTAAGTTGTTGAGAGTTACTGTAAATCATGATTACATAGAATGAACATACATGAACAATTATATTACTATATCTATAATATATTACTATATCTTACAATCTCTTACATTATATACTTGTTTTTCATCATTTATGTGTCTAACTAATGTTTCTTTTGCAGCTTTAGTATAGTTCCACTTATATAGCTTAAAAACTACAAAAATTTCACACAACATGTTATTTTCTCACAATAAGTTCATTTCATCAACATGGTTCCCTCCAATATTGGAAATTTTTCAACAAGATTCAAAATTCTCTTACAACCTAATAAAACATATTGTTCTAAGTTCAATTTGGGAAAAATATAAACTGCCTCATATTTATTACATCTCATTTGGTATTTAATAATTTTGTTCAAAAAACATTGTACAAAACTCTAATACATCAAAAAGAATATGTAACATTGAAGCATTGGTAGTAGTGATTTAGTAAAGGTAAATCAATTTTTTTATGAAAGATGTCTTCTACTCATGTCAATAAAACAACCACTATTACTTTTGGTACCAAACAACAAAAACTAAAAGAAGAACCTAAAATCTTAATTAATGATCAGAATATTCAGCAGGAACAAAACAATAATTTTTTGTTTAGTAATAGATAAAAAAACCATCTGTGACATTCATATATAAAATAAAATCTCTTCCGGAATTTTTGTTTTAAAAAATTTCATTTTTTGCAATATGTAAAAAAATATATTTCTCCTCAATACAGTCAAACATAGCCTATGGTGTTGCTGTCTATGGGGCTACTACTAAAATAAACCTTAACAAAATTTTAATAGCACAAAAAATAGCAATTACTTAAGTGGGATGGCCCTGTGAAAGATGATTAAATGTTGATTTTGTTGGCATCATGACTGTTTATGGTTTATATATTTATTGAACTATTAAATTGTAGGGTAACCCAAGAATGAACAACAAGTCAACATAAATCATCATCATTATAACATTCGAAATAGTTCCCTGTTTATAACAAAAAGACCAAATTAGGAATTTGTTTATAAAACCAACCTATAATAAAGACAATATCTGTTATTAAAATTACCAACCATTATAAAAAAGAAGGTACTGTAATTTTTTTAATTAAGTAAAAAAATATCTTACAAGTCACTCTTTTTATAGCACTGATGAATTTAAATTAAGATGCACAGTTAAATTAAGATGTGCGCTTAGTCCTATTTTAATGCCTATTTTTAGCCCTAATTATGTAATAATATTAGTTTATATTGACACTATTCCTTTACAAATTGTAAGACATACGTAATTATTAGTAAAATAAAATTCATAGAATCAATGTACAGATAGTTGCTGGAAAGGAAGTCTTGTATTACAATGGCATGTATAAAAATTGGAATAAAGGTATTTTGAATTTAATTAAAACGGATCAAAATATTGTTTTAGATGAAAAGCAAGTGAAGATCCTGAAGCCAAAATTAGAAGTGTAGTACCTATGCAGAAAGAAAAAGAACGCATACAGTATTTAGATTTATAATCGTTTTTAAGACATGGGGATATAACCCTCAAATGGTGAGCCCGTTTGATAAAAAAACACCAAGTTTCAGTGATTTTTGTGTATCCTTAATCACTGAACTACACAAAAAGTTATGGTTTTTAGTCTCGTTATACTTAATGTATTGACTAGATTAACACCTTCACAGTAACACCTGTCATCTGATTTTGGGATAGCCAGGGTAGTAGCAATACAGTCCACCACAGTCTATGTGTTAAGATCCAGCTATAGAGAAACATTAGTTTATTCCCATAAGAACAATGTTAAACCCCATGAACCTGTAAGACCTTATTTTTCATCCCATAATCTAGGGAATGTGTCATATTAAAGATACAGTCAATGCAGATCCAAATGCTTTATTCTGTTGTATAATTTAAATCTAAAAGTGAACAACCTCAGGGCCATAGAGGTCAGCCTCTTTGGTTCTCCCCATACACAATCCAACCCTGTCCAACAAACCAGACCATACCAAGTTTACTTGAACTTGGGAAGCACAGTGTTCTTTATATACACCATCCAACTGTCTACAAAACCAGACCATACCAAGTTTGTTTGAATTTGGGAAACACAGTGTTCTGTATACATTATACAAGCCCATTTGACAAACCAGACTATACCAGGTTTGCTTGAATTTAGGAAGCATAGTGTTCTCTATACATTATACAAGCCTATTTGACAAACTAGTCCATACCAAGTTTGCTTAAATTTTAAAAGGACAATGTTCTCTTTACACTATTCATCCGTGTCTGACAAACCAGACCATACCAAGTTTGTTTGAATTTATGAAACACAGTGTTCTGTATACATTATACAAGCCCATTTGACAAACCAGACTATACCAGGTTTGCTTGAATTTAGGAAGCATAGTGTTCTCTATACATTATACAAGCCTATTTGACAAACTAGTCCATACCAAGTTTGCTTAAATTTTAAAAGGACAATGTTCTCTTTACACTATTCAGCCGTGTCTGACAAATCAGACCATACCAAGTTTGCTTGAATTTGGGAAACACAATGTTCTTTATATATTATATCCAACCCTGTCCACTATACCAGGTTTGCTTGAATTTGAGAAGCACAATGTTCTATATATACTATTTAGCCCTGTCCACTATACCAGGTTTGCTTGAATTTGGGAAGCACAATGTTCTTTATATACTATCCAACCCTGTCCACTATACCAGGTTTGCTTGAATTTGAGAAGCACAATGTTCTTTATATACTATCCAACCCTGTCCACTATACCAGGTTTGCTTGAATTTGATAAGCACAATGTTCTTTATATACTATCCAACCCTGTCCACTATACCAGGTTTGCTTGAATTTGGGAAGCACAAGTGTTCTCTATACATTATACAATCCAAACCTGTCCACATACCAAGTTTGCTTGAATTTTAAAAGCACAATGTTCTTTTATACTATCAAACACAAAATCTGACTCAACAAACAGACCATACCAAGTTTACTTGAACTTGGGAAACACAGTGTTCTCTATACACTATTCAACCCTGTCCGACAAACCAGACCATACCAAGTTTACTTGAATTTAGGAAGCATAGTGTTCTCTATACACTATTCAACCATGACCGACAAACCAGACCATACCAAGTTTGCTTGTATTTGGGAAACACAATGTTCTTTTTATACTATTCAACCTTGTCCACAAAACCAGACCATACCAAGTTTGTTTGAATTTGGAAGCACAATGTTCTTATATACTATTTACCCTGTCCACTATACCAGGTTTGCTTGAATTTGAGAAGCACAATGTTCTATATATACTATTTACCCTGTCCACTATACCAGGTTTGCTTGAATTTAGGAAGCACAGTGTTCTCTATACATTATACAAGCATATTTGAAAAATTAGTCCATACCAAGTTTGCTTAAATTTTAAAAGGACAATGTTCTCTTTACACTATTCATCCGTGTCTGACAAACCAGACCATACCAAGTTTGTTTGAATTTTGGAAACACAGTGTTCTTTATACATTATACAAGCCCATTTGACAAACCAGACAATACCAGATTTGCTTGAATTTAGGAAGCACAATGTTCTCTATACATTATACAAGCATATTTGAAAAATTAGTCCATACCAAGTTTGCTTAAATTTTAAAAGCACAATGTTCTCTTATACACTATTCATCCGTGTCTGACAAACCAGAACATACCAAGTTTGTTTGAATTTAGGAAACACAGTGTTCTGTATGCATTATACAAGCCCATGTGACAAACCAGACTATACCAGATTTGCTTGAATTTAGGAAGCATAGTGTTCTCTATACATTATACAAGCCTATTTGACAAACTAGTCCATACCAAGTTTGCTTAAATTTTAAAAGGACAATGTTCTCTTTACCCTATTCATCCGTGTCTGACAAACCAGACCATACCAAGTTTGTTTGAATTTTAGGAAACACAGTGTTCTGTATACATTATACAAGCCCATTTGACATACCAGACTATACCAGGTTTGCTTGAATTTAGGAAGCATAGTGTTCTCTATACATTATACAAGCATATTTGAAAAATTAGTCCATACCAAGTTTGCTTAAATTTTAAAAGGACAATGTTCTCTTTACACTATTCATCCGTGTCTGACAAACCAGACCATACCAAGTTTGTTTGAATTTGGGAAACACAGTGTTCTGTATACATTATACAAGCCCATTTGACAAACCAGACAATACCAGATTTGCTTGAATTTAGGAAGCATAGTGTTCTCTATACATTATACAAGCATATTTGAAAAATTAGTCCATACCAAGTTTGCTTAAATTTTAAAAGGACAATGTTCTCTTTACACTATTCATCCGTGTCTGACAAACCAGACCATACCAAGTTTGTTTGAATTTAGGAAACACAGTGTTCTGTATACATTATACAAGCCCATTTGACAAACCAGACTATACCAGGTTTGCTTGAATTTAGGAAGCATAGTGTTCTCTATACATTATACAAGCCTATTTGAAAAACTAGTCCATACCAAGTTTGCTTAAATTTTAAAAGGACAATGTTCTCTTTACACTATTCAGCCGTGTCTGACAAATCAGACCATACCAAGTTTGTTTGAATTTGGGAAACACAATGTTCTTTATACATTATACAAGCCCATTTGACAAACCAGACTATACCAGGTTTGCTTGAATTTAGGAAGCACAATGTTCTTTATATACTATCCAACCCTGTCCACTATACCAGGTTTGCTTGAATTAGATAAGCACAATGTTCTTTATATACTATCCAACCCTGTCCACTATACCAGGTTTGCTTGAATTTGAGAAGCACAATGTTCTTTATATACTATTTAGCCCTGTCCACTATACCAGCTTTGCTTAAATTTTAAAAGGACAATGTTCTCTTTACACTATTCATCCGTGTCTGACAAACCAGACCATACCAAGTTTGTTTGAATTTTGGAAACACAGTGTTCTGTATACATTATACAAGCCCATTTGACAAACCAGACTATACCAGATTTGCTTGAATTTAGGAAGCATAGTGTTCTCTATACATTATACAAGCCTATTTGAAAAATTAGTCCATACCAAGTTTGCTTAAATTTTAAAAGGACAATGTTCTCTTTACACTATTCATCCGTGTCTGACAAACCAGACCATACCAAGTTTGTTTGAATTTGGGAAACACAGTGTTCTGTATACATTATACAAGCCCATTTGACAAACCAGACAATACCAGGTTTGCTTGAATTTAGGAAGCATAGTGTTCTCTATACATTATACAAGCATATTTGAAAAATTAGTCCATACCAAGTTTGCTTAAATTTTAAAAGGACAATGTTCTCTTTACACTATTCATCCGTGTCTGACAAACCAGAACATACCAAGTTTGTTTGAATTTAGGAAACACAGTGTTCTGTATGCATTATACAAGCCCATTTGACAAACCAGACTATACCAGATTTGCTTGAATTTAGGAAGCATAGTGTTCTCTATACATTATACAAGCCTATTTGACAAATTAGTCCATACCAAGTTTGCTTAAATTTTAAAAGGACAATGTTCTCTTTACACTATTCATCCGTGTCTGACAAACCAGACCATACCAAGTTTGTTTGAATTTAGGAAACACAGTGTTCTGTATACATTATACAAGCCCATTTGACAAACCAGACTATACCAGGTTTGCTTGAATTTAGGAAGCATAGTGTTCTCTATACATTATACAAGCATATTTGAAAAATTAGTCCATACCAAGTTTGCTTAAATTTTAAAAGGACAATGTTCTCTTTACACTATTCATCCGTGTCTGACAAACACAATGACATTATACAACCATACCTATACCAGTTTGCTTGAATTTTGTGTTTAAACACAGTGTTCTGTATACAATTATACAGCCCAGTGTTTGCATTTGACAAACCAGACTATACCAGATTTGCTTGAATTTAGGAAGCATAGTGTTCTCTATACATTATACAAGCCTGACCGACAAACCAGACCATACCAAGTTTGCTTAAATTTGGGAAACACAATGTTCTTTTTACACTATTCAACCGTGTCCACAAACCAGACCATACCAAGTTTGTTTGAATTTAGGAAACACAGTGTTCTGTATACATTATACAAGCCCATTTGACAAACCAGACTATACCAGGTTTGCTTGAATTTAGGAAGCATAGTGTTCTCTATACATTATACAATCCTATTTGACAAACTAGTCCATACCAAGTTTGGTTAAATTTTAAAAGGATAATGTTCTCTTTACACTATTCAGCCGTGTCTGACAAATCAGACCATACTAAGTTTGCTTGAATTTGGGAAACACAATGTTCTTTATACACAATTCAAATCTGTCCAACAAACCAGACACATACCAGGTTTGCTTGAATTAGATAAGCACAATGTTCTTTATATACTATCCAACCCTGTCCACTATACCAGGTTTGCTTGAATTAGATAAGCACAATGTTCTTTATATACTATCCAACCCTGTCCACTATACCAGGTTTGCTTGAATTAGATAAGCACAATGTTCTTTATATACTATCCAAACCCTGTCCACTATACCAGGTTTGCTTGAATTTGATAAGCACAATGTTCTTTATATACTATCCAACCCTGTCCACTATACCAGGTTTGCTTGAATTTGAGAAGCACAATGTTCTTTATATACTATCTAACCCTGTCCACTATACCAGGTTTGCTTGAATTTCTGAAGCACAATGTTCTTTATATACTATCCAACCCTGTCCACTATACCAGGTTTGCTTGAATTTGAGAAGCACAATGTTCTTTATATACTATCCAACCCTGTCCACTATACCAGGTTTGCTTGAATTTGATAAGCACAATGTTCTTTATATACTATCCAACCCTGTCCACTATACCAGGTTTGCTTGAATTTGAGAAGCACAATGTTCTTTATATACTATCCAACCCTGTCCACTATACCAGGTTTGCTTGAATTTGAGAAGCACAATGTTCTTTATATACTATTTAGCCCTGTCCACTATACCAGGTTTGCTTGAATTTGAGAAGCACAATGTTCTTTATATACTATCCAACCCTGTCCACTATACCATGTTTGCTTGAATTTGGGAAGCATAGTGTTCTCTATACATATACAAGCCTATTTGACAAACTAGTCCATACCAAGTTTGCTTGAATTTGGGAAGCACAATGTTCTCTTTATATACTATCCAACCCTGTCCACTATACCAGGTTTGCTTGAATTTGATAAGCACAATGTTCTTTATATACTATCTAACCCTGTCCACAATACCAGGTTTGCTGGAATTTGGGAAACACAATGTTCTTTATATACTATCTAACCTTGTCCATTATACCAGGTTTGCTTGAATTTGGGAAGCACAATGTTCTTTATATACTATCTAACCCTGTCCACTATACCAGAAGTTTGCTTGAATTTGAGAAGCACAATGTTCTATATATACTATTTAGCCCTGTCCATTATACCAGGTTTGCTTGAATTTGGGAAGCACAATGTTCTTTATATACTATCCAACCCTGTCCACTATACCAGGTTTGCTTGAATTTGAGAAGCACAATGTTCTATATATACTATTTAGCCCTGTCCACTATACCAGGTTTGCTTGAATTTAGGAAGCATAGTGTTCTCTAAACATTATACAAGCCTATTTGACAAACTAGTCCATATACCAAGTTTGCTTAAATTTTAAAAGGACAATGTTCTCTTTACACTATTCATCCATGTCTGACAAACCAGACCATACCAAGTTTGTTTGAATGTGGGAAACACAATGTTCTTTATACACAATCCAAATCTGTCCAACAAACCAGACCACACCAGGTTTGCTTGAATTAAATAAGCACAATGTTCTTTATATACTATCCAACCCTGTCCACTATACCAGGTTTGCTTGAATTAGATAAGCACAATGTTCTTTATATACTATCCAACCCTGTCCACTATACCAGGTTTGCTTGAATTTGAGAAGCACAATGCTCTTTATATACTATCCAACCCTGTCCACTATACCAGGTTTGCTTGAATTTGAGAAGCACAATGCTCTTTATATACTATCCAACCCTGTCCACTATACCAGGTTTGCTTGAATTTGGGAAGCACGGTGTTCTCTATACACTATTCAGCTATGTCTAACAAACCAGATATAATCTACAAAACTTTATGAGACCACCTAGAGGAGAGGTACTGTAAATACCTTAACGCCCTCTAGTGTTGGGGATTATATGTCAGCTATTATAAACTAGCTCTAGTCAGAAAGGTAAGACTTAGTGAAAACACTCTCAACTTGACATGAACTAGCCAGAGTGACTCTAGACTGGCTCCCTTACCTTGCTGCCAAACTTCCCACTCGCAGCCTCGCTATCACACACTCCACTATCCCTGTTTGGGGAGTTCGGTGCTCGGCTGAACTGGCCGGTTGTATTAATTCACTGATTTGAGACTACTTTTTCTTCTTCTACGGGGCGGCCTATTGCCATGGACTAAAGCCTCAAGGGCCTTTTGCGCACCTCGGAAGCATACCATGACGCTGACCAATCTACGGTTTCAGCAGTTCTATCAACCACAGAAAACAACCGATCAGGTCCTCCTGGGGATATTCTTCACCTTTGTCCATGCTACCAAATATGGCATACCACTTCCTTGCTATTGCAGGACAATCAAAGAGCAAGTGTTCAGCAGTTTTCTCCTGCTCATCACACATTCTACAGAGCGGATCTTCCCGAAGGATACAGACTCTGTGAAGATGCTTCCTCAGGTGAGCATGTCCCGTAATCAGACCCACATCCCGAGAAGACACTGATTTACTTAGTGAGAGAAGATCAGACGCCACTCTAGTGGATGGCAACTATAGAACCATCCTGCTCATTCTCAGACCAAGATGCAGCCTCCATCTTCTCTCATGTTCAGTGTGAACCCATTCCAAGACAGCCCCAAAGGATTCACTCCTAGAAATGCCACAAATCGGCTGAGGTCCCATCATATTGGACGCTGAGCCCAAGTTAGCCAGGACATCAGCCCTTTCGTCCCCAGAAATCCCCTTATGACCAAGAACCCAACAGTAACATTGTTGATTCTGGCAAGGGAAGAAACAACTTAATAGCAATCCCAGACAAGTTTGGAGTTGAACACACAAGAGTCCAATACCTTCAATGCTGCCTGCCTGGCTATCTGTGAAAATGCTTATCGTCTTACTCCTATACCGCAGACGAAGATTCTCACAAGCACACTCCATAATGGCTGTGACTTCTGCCTGAAATACTGTTGGATAAGGGCCCATAGGGACCACCAGCTCCCAACATGGTCCACCACACACAACAATTACAGCGTCTGTGCCACTTTTGGTTTCAGAGCCATCTGTAAACCATTCAAGCTCCGCTGGTTAAAGATGGGCTCTTTACAATTATATACCAATGTGAGTCCAACTATATCTTAAAATAACAGATGATCAATACTGTCAGTATAAAACAATGCACCATTTAAAAATTATATTATTAAAATTTTTTCAAATTTTTTGTTTTAGATAAAGAAATACAATTACGTATAACTGTAAGGATATGGGAGAAGAAAGGAAATACTAATTTTAATCTAATGTTACAGGACTCCACTTTAAAATGGCTTACAACTATTCAAGTTCAAGTTCAAAATCACTTTATTCAGGAAAATACAATACAATTTCATACATACACTTTCATCCCCCAAGGCACAGAACTGCACGTGCGGGGGCGCAGTTGGTGCCTAGATTCTTATTGAAATTAACTAATTATTACTACATACTGTAAAATTTATAGCAAAAAACACATATTGTAATACTATTGTTTGCCTCGCATATCGTTTTCTTCTCATTCCCTTTTTGAGCTTTTTTCATGTCATATTCTTTTAGTTGAATAGTAATATATTAGATTATATTAAAACTAATGTTTTGACTGTTTTTAATGTAATGACTTCCTTCATGAGAGCAAAATTAATTTTTTAATTTTAATGTTTTGACATGTACTTGGTTCTCTTCACCATAGTTGCCTCTTCCTCCTTCAAATAGCCATCTTCCAACCACCCACCGCTTTAACTGGTCTCTATTTTCAAAAACTTACACCCTTTTAACCAGCCATTTTTTTATTATACGTAGTTTTAACCATGGCTTGATGGGCTGGAAAAAACAACTGCAATGTTTCAGTTAAACTCTGTGACTCGTACTTTTTAGCTTTTGGGAAACTGTAATAGAATGAGTTTTAGAGCACATCGGTTCATCCGGGCATCCAGTCCCAAGGTAGCCGAATAAGAGGGAAACTTCTGTATTTCCTCTTCTTACTTTTACGTTTGACAGCAAGAGGCAAGAAGTATCAAACCTACCTGATATCGAAGCTGTCACTCAATTAAACATCTATGATTACATTTGGATGAAGATCTAAAGAGGAATGACCACATAAACATGCTCTGTCGTAAGCTATCCGCAGCCGTCTTCCGCTATTAAAAGAACAATATCTGTCAGCACAAAGGAGGCAGCTTTAACAGCCTACCACGCCCTTTTTGAGAGCCTTCTTATCCTTTGGAATTTCGTTTTGGGGTGGTACTTCTGCAATGTTACTTACAACGAGTTCTAATCTTGCAGATGAGAGCAATCCGAACCATGAAAGGCATGAAAATGCAAGATAGTTGCCGGCCAGTCTTCAAAAGTCTGAAAGTATTAACTGTAATAAATATCGATATCCTCCAGTCAATAGCTAGCAGGTATTCTGGGAATCAGTAAGCGACACCAGGAAGTTCACACACACTGTACCAGATACGGAGTAGATTTTAATTTAATTCTATCGCTCAAAACTCTTCGAAGTAAAACCGTCCTACACAGGAGCAAAGTTTTTCAATGCCTTGTCCGCATCCTTGAAGGTCTTGCAGCTGAAAGTGTTAAGGAAGAAATTAAAATCTTTGCTAACAGATAGACCCTTTTATAGTGTCAATGAATTTTTAACTTGGAAGTAGTGACCATGGCAATTGGCAAATAAATAGACTCTGTGTTCCAAATAACACATAGCATGAAGTGGTTGTTAACCCTCTCCCGAGCAAACGCCTCGGCAGGGCGCCTGGCTCAAAAGTCCAATCGCCTCCAACTGCTTTATCAACGCCCTCTGCTTTGTGCTGCTGTCATACGGTTGTTTGGGGAACTAATACTGGAAATATCTATTGGCAGTGTCATTGTTGCCTTGTTTATTCATAGTTTTATGACTAGGGACGCTATCTAGGATTAATAATTTGAAACGGTTCATTGATTACTTCATTGACGGTGATCTAGTTGTTTAGTAGTACAATTCTTTCTGACTTGTGCTGCTATCTTACGTAATTTGATGAACTATTCGGGACTTTTTATAACCACTCATTTACTGAAATCATTTTGTTAGTTGTTTTCACAATCAATTAAAACAAGATTTTTCATGTAAGTTTGACTTTTTGTTTGATTTTAATTTACCTCATAAGGTTAATATTTTTTTAATAAATACAACGTTATTATAGAGGATTTAATCATCCTTGTAACGATGCAAAATACATAATAGTTTTATTAAAATAAAGTTCTTAACTTAGTAAAAACGCGAATAAGTGTCCCCTCGTATTAGAGCGCCCAATTTAATTCAGCCCAGTAGCGCCAAAAGCGCGTCGCGGTAATTCGACCGGGAGAGGGTTAACTAACTGGTTTCTACTCTCTCTAATGTACATGATGCCTGTTTCTATCTTGATGATAGCAAATAAAGATTTCTGCATCTGTATCTCTATCTATCATTTTTTTCATCCTCTACCCTTTTCAAATCACACATTTGCACTCCTACATCAAATTTGGTCTACATCTCGCTATTCTACCCTGAATTTTTCTCTCTAGCAGTTTTTTTTAACACCCTAACTTTTTATAAGTCTAAACCATTTCTGATATGACGTGTACAAGACTGATTGGTGTGGCAAAAAGTAAAAAACCATTTTGAAAGACGGAAAGTTCAAGTATACTTAAGTTTCTTTGTGCAATATGTTTTCATAGGAATTTGAACATTTTAGTAGAGAACAAAACGAGAGTAGAGAAGTAAAGAATAAAGATTTAGTATCACCAATTTATTGTATTACTTTCAGAAAAAAGTGTTTTACATTGATCATGAAACAAGTGTTGGTTCACCACTTTCCACTTGATATGACATTAATGTTGATTAATAGAGGGCAACAATCAATTAATTGCATTATAATGTTCTGATTGCAGTGCCCTGGACAAAATTGTCGTTCAAGGCTACAAGGCACTTCAGCTGCAGTACTTCTTCACGGCTGGGCATGATGAGGTCAAAGCATGGACTATACAGGTAATTCAGCACTTTGGTGTTGTTTAAATATCTTGGTCCTCAAAGGTTTTTGTAACTGAATAAAATGGAATAGAATATTTATTCAGCCACAAAAATATTCCACAGAAATATATAGGCGTCAAGATCACTGGCGTGTGCACGGAGGGTGCCACTTCAAAATTCATAATTTTGAATAGTACAATTTTCAAACATTTTATGGAGGTGGACCTGGACCCCTCTTTTTGTTGGAATACACCGCCCCTCCCCAAACCCCCGGTATATCAGGCACATCCCAATCATGAACCCTGTGCTCGCCTGTGGTCAAAATCAATACAAGTGTTTGAAATATATGCAATACAGGCTATAAATTTGCTCACATCATGTCATTATCGTTAAATTGATAAAATCAGTAGAATCAACGTTCAATTTCAATGATGGTTCAACAAATAATATATAACTGTAAATAAACAAATAACAAATCAATCGTTTTTTGATAGTTAATAAATAAGTAGCCGGGACACAATGTGCTGGGATTGCACTGTTCCGCTTTGTGTGTCCAACTGTTTTCGCACCATTTATATCATCAAATATTTATAAGAAGACTTGTGTTATCATACTAACTTGTACCTAACCTGTACCTTAGTATGTTTATGAGAAAATGCTGAGTATTTTATTATATTCTCATATTTTGTAAATATAAATAACTTTTGTGCATAATTACATTAATTTCTTTATAAATACAAAAAAACTTAAAAAACGTTTCATTGAGTGTTTTTTATAACACATCTTATTTTAGTTAACCCAAATCACCTAAAATATAAAGTAACAAATTTTAAAACCTCACTTTTTAGTGCACTCTTACTGAGGAAAACCCCACCAGTCCACGGGTTAAACTACCTTTCCTCTGATGCAGCAACTATAGCACTTAATATTTGAACTAAATGTTCTTAATAAATTTTCTTTAGTAAAAAACCCTCTTTATAAAAAGGGCGTTCAAAATTATTATTCTAGAACCTTACTTTGCTTCCTTGAATGTTCTCCATGCCCTATCAAGAAAAAACAAAAATATTCTTTACCACGGTCTGTTGTGTTAGCTCTCTTGTTCATGATTTGGGGTAAAATTTAATTAACTTTGTGATAAGAATAAATTAAGGTAATTGTTTATTTAAAGTGATAGTTTGAGTTGGTTTTTTTATGTTATAGAAAGGCACCAAGGCACCTCAAGCGGCAGGTAGAATTCACACAGACTTTGAGAAAGGTTTCATCATGGCCGAAGTGATGAAGTTTGACGACTTCAAAGAAGAAGGGTCTGAGGCCGCTTGTAAGGTAGGATATATATGATCTTTCCTCTTTGTATGCTTTTAACATATTTGCTACAGGAAATAAGACAGTATGTAATCGCAAAATATGAAAAATTTAAGTTGTGATACTCACGTAAAATTGACGTCCTGGATGGCCATACTCGAATTGATGACGTTGTTTCTGAGGTTGGAATAGCAGCCCGCCGCCACTGTTGCTGGTCCTCGTCCAGTCCATGCTCAATACTCTCTTGGTTTTTCAACTCCTGCCCTCACTGGCACCTGTGAATCCATTTTCCATCAACGGTGCAGAAAGTAAATGAACCAAAAGGCCTTCGGCAACAATGATTTCATACGCCTACAGGTACAGTGTTAGGAGCGTTGGACTGTACAGATTTGAAAATGATGAAGCATCAAATCCAAAGCAATGAACATGTAAACAGAAAGGATTATATCAATCAGCATTAACATGTAGGCTGCTTGTGATGCCAATGAAAAGTAAACAAGTGTGAATGCTGAGTAGCCAGGAAGCATTCACAATGCAAGGATTTGGCTTAGAAACAAAAGGGGGATTATATCTCATTTTGATGGATCTGCATTTTTACTGGATGACTTGGCTATGGTATATATACCCATGGTTAATTACCTAATTTAAACCTCCAACTAAGAGTTTTTATTTTTTTGGCAGATGTCATACTAACTTAGATACCTCCTGTTTCCAAAAGCATTTTCTATATTCAACATTTAAATATTTTAAAAGTCAAGTTTCAAGAAAACTAATTAATTTTGGGTAAAGTATGAAGAGGGGTAAACGTTTGTGGTTTTAGTTAACATTATAATGATACCTCATTTTTTTTAAATCAGATGAGAAAAAATGGAACTACATCAGTTATGCACGTAAGTCAATGTCGCTCGTTTGTTTCTCATCCCGTTTTGAAAAACGATGCATTCTTATAATGTAAATAAAAACCATTAACACTTTCCTTTTTCATAAAATTATTTGACTTTAACCCTTTTAGCCCCGGCGTCCGCTATATCGGACAGAGGTGGTCTAGCTAAAATGCCCAACGTCCGATATACCGGACGTCTCGAGAATTTAATGTAGCTGGCTAATAATATGTCCAAATGCCATCAGTTTCGGTATAGTAGTCGGTGAAGAAACGGGCTACATGCAAAAACAATAAACCTTCCAATTGGCATCGTAATTTCGTCGTCATTGAGCGTAGTTTATTTGTCGATGTCAGTTGTCAGACGACTTAAGTTGCATTGTTGTTGTATGCTGACTTATAACCTCAATTAGTTTGCGTAATTGAAAGCGGTTGTTTTTTCGTGAGATTTATTGTATTATTAGTAAAAAAACATGAGTAAACGTCGTAGAGAAAAGTTACCAGTGAGTGAAAACACTTTGATAAACACTGGTACTTTGGGATTATACCGACCACACCCATACATGAATCGTTATTTGACATTTTGCTTCTACTGATTACTAGATTAGCGTAGAACAATATTTCGTCAATATAAAACAGGAATTGTCTTATCGCAAACCCCTCCCCATCCTCAGACAGAGGTCAAAGTCGAGCGGTCTAGTAGATAAGTGATTGCAGAGTCCCGCCGCGCGGCCTGCCGTAATCGGGATTCTCGAGAAAGATAAGATAACAGCGACAAAAATACCGATCACAATATCTGGAAATGCTTGTTGATTAATGGAATGTTAGTTCTGTTACTCAACTACATCGTTTTATAACGTTCTAAGTTCATTGAAAAAGGTTTAAGCGTTGGGGGCATATAACGGAATCTGACCCCATTCCCAAAGTACCATATAAAATGTATATATTGTAAATATTATTTCTTTTACTTTTTTGAAAAATTAAACAAGTTTTTAGTCTTACAAACCATTACAATTAGTTTGTGTTATTTTACAATTGTTATTATTTCAAAAGTGCAAAAACAAGTAAACATATCTGTATACTTCTACTGACGTGTATGTGGAAATATATGAAGAAGTGCTTATGCAGCAATACAACTAATTGGATATATCTCCTGCATTTATCAAGGAAAGTTCTTAAAATTTTGTGTGTGTAGTAAGAAATATGTGTACAACAAAATTGCTTCATTTTTCAGGGGCTACAATTTTTTTTTCTACCGTTTATGTATGTCCAAACTATAAAAAATTAAAAAAATTAAAAACATTTTTATGTATAAATACGCTAAAAAAACTAATCATTCTGTAAAAGTACTTTTTAACTATTACATCTAATAGTACACTTATTTGTGAACAATTTAAAACAAAAACCTAAAAATTATCTTCAAAAATAAGAAAACTAGATGAATTTTCCTTCAATTCTGCACTACGGTCCCTTATCGCCATGGGCTTTCTGGCAAGTCCATGGAAAAATGGCTGGGGTTAAAAGGGTTAAATACTCACCATTTTGAAATTCCCTAAAATGGGAAAATTAATTTTGTAAATATTAGATACTTGAGTTAGCAAGACATGATTTCCAAAAAAAAGTAGAAACATTTTTTTCAATAATAATGTTTATAAAAATACAAATTTGTGCATTATTTTTATTTTTATGGAAATTTGGAATGAAGCTCATAATTTTTAATCTGCTGTGAATTAGCATCATCCAGTTTTCAATGTTTAAAACACTAACAAAATTGTCCATTGTAAACTTACCACTATTTTAAATACATTTAAAAGGAAAAAACGCTGAAAATCACGTCTGCTGCTAGATGATAAAGATTTTCGTGGCTTCTAGTAGTGCTAACGTTAGTTAACGTTAACGTGATAAAAGGGAGGCATCAGTGTACCCAACTAATACTAACTGCTGGCGTGAGATTTTTATCAGGCGTTAACGAGAAATCAAATAACAGACATAAAACACTCAATGGGACAATGTGTAAGTAGTTGAACTGAGTGAAAATTATTCGCAGGGCGAGTGAATCCATTAGGAAAACTAGGCGCCTAGGGCAGCAGCTGCAAGGAGTGCTTGAAAGAGAAAAAGATTTGCATAAATACTACACTCCACAGAGCAAAACAGATACGGAAGGAGTTCTGTGTTAAATTGTTGGGAGCAGGTATAAAATGGAATATTTTGTCTAGGATGCAAGAATAGCTTGTGCCAGACCTGATGTTGTTCTCTGATTCTGGCTTTAATTTATAAATTACACATAATAACGTTCTCTTAGTACCTCAAACACAATTAGTTAGTATGTTCAGCGTAAATGTTCATATGTACTTTAATGAGATATTTATTACACATGTACAAGAGGCCGATTGCCTCCTTCGGCTCCCCTCTAAATTCACTTACTCTTACAAATATCACATTGTTTGGCGTTCTAGGCTAGTGACGTGTCTGTAAAAAAAGCTGTTCTTTGTTTTCATTAATTTACTCTTTTAATTTATACGAGGATAGGAGCATAAAACTTATTGATTTCTATACATTGGTCTCCCTTTTCCATTGGTACCAAAAATATTGCATCATTCATACATAATATTTGTTTTATTAACGATTGAATTAGTGTACGATTGTGATGTGTAGGAACACCAGGTTGTGTGGCGAATGTGGCTACACATATGTGTGGCCAGACCAGTTTTAAAATTAATGACAAATATTATACATTGAGTATACAAATAAAATAACATGAGAATTTCAATTTATTTCACTCCAGATCTGGCAGTTACAAAAATCATTGTCAGAGCTACTTTTATTACTTATCAAGATATATGTAAGAAGTTAATTTAAACATATTCTTCAAACTTACCTGATCATATTCACATTGTTATATTCAGAAAGGGATCAACCCGTAATAATGTTGCTTGGCAACAACTTTTTGTGTAAATTTTAGAATATACAGGATTGTGGAGAGAAACAAAAATTGAATTGCTAATTAACACTTATAAAACATAGAATGATGAAGTTGTGTAATTAGGTACAGTCTATCTGTGACAGTCTTACTTCATTGGTTGGATTCCAGAGGGTTATAACATGCCTGACTAAATATAATACACACTATTAACACTTATAAGACCACTGACGAAGTGGAGGAAGTGGTGTGAGGTACAGTCTATCTGTGACAGTCTTATGTCGTCGGTTGGTCTCCAGAGGGTTATAACATGCCTGACTAAATATAGTACACACTATTAACACTTATAAGACCACTGACGAAGTGGTGTGAGGTACAGTCTATCTGTGACAGTCTTATGTCGTCGGTTGGTCTCCAGAGGGTTATAACATGCCTGACTAAATATAGTACACACTATTAACACTTATAAGACCACTGACGAAGTGGTGTGAGGTACAGTCTATCTGTGACAGTCTTATGTCGTCGGTTGGTCTCCAGAGGGTTATAACATGCCTGACTAAATATAATACACACTATTAACACTTATAAGACCACTGACGAAGTGGTGTGAGGTACAGTCTATCTGTGACAGTCTTATGTCGTCGGTTGGTCTCCAGAGGGTTATAACATGCCTGACTAAATATAGTACACACTATTAACACTTATAAGACCACTGACGAAGTGGTGTGAGGTGCAGTCTATCTGTGACAAGTCTTATGTCGTCAGTTCTCCAGAGGGTTATAACATGCCTGACTAAATATAGTACACACTATTAACATTTATAAGACGACTGAGGAAGTGGTGTGGTGTGAGGTACAATCTATCTGTGACAGTCTTATGTCGTCAGTTCTCCAGAGGGTTATAACATGCCTGACTAAATATAGTACACACTATTAACATATAAGACCACTGACGAAGTGGTGTGAGGTACAATCTATCTGTGACAGTCTTATGTCGCTGGTTCTCCAGAGGGTTATAACATGCCTGACTAAATATAGTACACACTATTAACATTTATAAGACGACTGAGGAAGTGGTGTGGTGTGAGGTACAATCTATCTGTGACAGTCTTATGTCGCTGGTTCTCCAGAGGGTTATAACATGCCTGACTAAATATAGTACACACTATTAACATTTATAAGACGACTGAGGAAGTGGTGTGGTGTGAGGTACAATCTATCTGTGACAGTCTTATGTCGCTGGTTCTCCAGAGGGTTATAACATGCCTGACTAAATATAGTACACACTATTAACATTTATAAGACGACTGAGGAAGTGGTGTGGTGTGAGGTACAATCTATCTGTGACAGTCTTATGTCGCTGGTTCTCCAGAGGGTTATAACATGCCTGACTAAATATAGTACACACTATTAACATTTATAAGACGACTGAGGAAGTGGTGTGGTGTGAGGTACAATCTATCTGTGACAGTCTTATGTCGCTGGTTCTCCAGAGGGTTATAACATGCCTGACTAAATATAGTACACACTATTAACATTTATAAGACCACTGAGGAAGTGGTGTGGTGTGAGGTACAATCTATCTGTGACAGTCTTATGTCGCTGGTTCTCCAGAGGGTTATAACATGCCTGACTAAATATAGTACACACTATTAACATTTATAAGACGACTGAGGAAGTGGTGTGGTGTGAGGTACAATCTATCTGTGACAGTCTTATGTCGCTGGTTCTCCAGAGGGTTATAACATGCCTGACTAAATATAGTACACACTATTAACATTTATAAGACCACTGACGAAGTGGTGTGGTGTGAGGTACAATCTATGCATGACAGTCTTATGTCGCTGGTTCTCCAGAGGGTTATAACATGCCTGACTAAATATAGTACACACTATTAACATATAAGACCACTGAGGAAGTGGTGTGGTGTGAGGTACAATCTATGCATGACAGTCTTATGTCGCTGGTTCTCCAGAGGGTTATAACATGCCTGACTAAATATAGTACACACTATTAACATTTATAAGACGACTGAGGAAGTGGTGTGGTGTGAGGTACAATCTATGCATGACAGTCTTATGTCGCTGGTTCTCCAGAGGGTTATAACATGCCTAACTAAATATAGTACACACTATTAACATTTATAAGACCACTGACGAAGTGGTGTGGTGTGAGGTACAATCTATGCATGACAGTCTTATGTCGCTGGTTCTCCAGAGGGTTATAACATGCCTGACTAAATATAGTACACACTATTAACATTTATAAGACCACTGACGAAGTGGTGTGAGGTACAATCTATGCATGACAGTCTTATGTCGTCGGTTCTCCAGAGGGTTATAACATGCCTGACTAAATATAGTACACACTATTAACATTTATAAGACGACTGAGGAAGTGGTGTGGTGTGAGGTACAATCTATGCATGACAGTCTTATGTCGTCGGTTGGACTCCAGAGGGTTATAACATGCCTGACTAAATATAGTACACACTATTAACATTTATAAGACGACTGAGGAAGTGGTGTGGTGTGAGGTACAATCTATCTGTGACAGTCTTATGTCGTCGGTTGGACTCCAGAGGGTTATAACATGCCTGACTAAATATAGTACACACTATTAACATTTATAAGACGACTGAGGAAGTGGTGTGGTGTGAGGTACAATCTATCTGTGACAGTCTTATGTCGTCGGTTGGACTCCAGAGGGTTATAACATGCCTGACTAAATATAGTACACACTATTAACATTTATAAGACGACTGAGGAAGTGGTGTGGTGTGAGGTACAATCTATGCATGACAGTCTTATGTCGCTGGTTTCTCCAGAGGGTTATAACATGCCTGACTAAATATAGTACACACTATTAACATTTATAAGACCACTGAGGAAGTGGTGTGGTGTGAGGTACAATCTATCTGTGACAGTCTTATGTCGTCGGTTGGACTCCAGAGGGTTATAACATGCCTGACTAAATATAGTACACACTATTAACATTTATAAGACGACTGAGGAAGTGGTGTGGTGTGAGGTACAATCTATCTGTGACAGTCTTATGTCGTCGGTTCTCCAGAGGGTTATAACATGCCTGACTAAATATAGTACACACTATTAACATTTATAAGACGACTGAGGAAGTGGTGTGGTGTGAGGTACAATCTATCTGTGACAGTCTTATGTCGTCGGTTGGACTCCAGAGGGTTATAACATGCCTGACTAAATATAGTACACACTATTAACATTTATAAGACGACTGAGGAAGTGGTGTGGTGTGAGGTACAATCTATCTGTGACAGTCTTATGTCGTCGGTTCTCCAGAGGGTTATAACATGCCTGACTAAATATAGTACACACTATTAACATTTATAAGACGACTGAGGAAGTGGTGTGGTGTGAGGTACAATCTATCTGTGACAGTCTTATGTCGTCGGTTCTCCAGAGGGTTATAACATGCCTGACTAAATATAGTACACACTATTAACATTTATAAGACCACTGACGAAGTGGTGTGGTGTGAGGTACAGTCTATCTGTGACAGTCTTATGTCTTCAGTTCTCCAGAGGGTTATAACATGCCTGACTAAATATAGTACATACTATTAACATTTATAAGACCACTGACGAAGTGGTGTGAGGTACAGTCTATCTGTGACAGTCTTATGTCGTCAGTTCTCCAGAGGGTTATAACATGCCTGACTAAATATAGTACATACTATTAACACTTATAAGACCACTGACGAAGTGGTGTGAGGTACAGTCTATCTGTGACAGTCTTATGTCGCTGGTTCTCCAGAGGGTTATAACATGCCTGACTAAATATAGTACATACTATTAACACTTATAAGACCACTGACGAAGTGGTGTGAGGTACAGTCTATCTGTGACAGTCTTATGTCTTCAGTTCTCCAGAGGGTTATAACATGCCTGACTAAATATAGTACATACTATTAACATTTATAAGACCACTGACGAAGTGGTGTGAGGTACAGTCTATCTGTGACAGTCTTATGTCGTCAGTTCTCCAGAGGGTTATAACATGCCTGACTAAATATAGTACACACTATTAACATTTATAAGACCACTGACGAAGTGGTGTGAGGTACAGTCTATCTGTGACAGTCTTATGTCGTCGGTTGGTCTCCAGAGGGTTATAACATGCCTGACTAAATATAGTACACACTATTAACATTTATAAGACCACTGACGAAGTGGTGTGAGGTACAATCTATCTGTGACAGTCTTATGTCGTCGGTTGGTCTCCAGAGGGTTATAACATGCCTGACTAAATATAGTACACACTATTAACATTTATAAGACCACTGACGAAGTGGTGTGAGGTACAGTCTATCTGTGACAGTCTTATGTCGTCGGTTGGTCTCCAGAATGTTATAACATGCCTGACAAAATATTGTACACACTGTGCCAAAACCAGTCACATAACATGAACCACTAACTTATAAGACCACTGACAAAGTGGTGTGGTGTGAGATACAGTCTATCTTTGACTAACTTGTGTCGTCTGTTGGTTGTCTGCAGAGCTTTCCCCTGAATCAGAATGCTAATTTTGCAGTGCCACCTGTTGCAGGCTGATGGCGACCAAAGCCCTGCATGCTGAGGCACTCCTCCTGGCCATAGCCCAAATGACAATGTCTAAGGCCACGAGGTTAAGACAGTAGACTAGAGCCGCAGACTGTGCATCATTTAGATCCTAACCAGTAAATAGCTACCAGAGTTCCGGTTTCTATTCAGGACAACAGCTCCAAACATTAATGCAGGTCTAACCACGAAGACATAAAGACAATACAAAAGCCTCAGTTGAAGTCCCCAAGATTCACCTGAGAAGATACGCCTCTAGGAAGTTTTTCTTGATTTTGCATATGGCAGGCCAATTTAGCTACAGTATATGTTCCGCTGATTCTTCTACTTCTCCGCAGTCTGCATTCATCAGTCTGGCTTAGACCCAACTTCATAAGATGTTTTCCCAGACGGCTATGTCATATTAACATCTCTAACACCATATGTATATCTTCCTTTCTTTGTTTAAGAAATGCCGACCATCCTTTTGTATCAAGAGGGATACAAAAACAATTTAGACTTCCTAAGTCCAGAAATCTTTCTCCCGGTTAAGGATCTAATTCTCTTTTCCAGCTCTTTACTAATGCTTTGCTATAGGACAAAGCTACTTCACAGCTTGGCTATGGCTCAACCAAAAGGGTTTCTGTATCTATCTTAGCAAAGGATGTTCGCTTTTTCATTGTACTGGACGTCTTTGGGGCCTGGAAACCATACGAGGGTAACTTTGTTTCTCTTAGTCAGTTCCACTAGTACATTCTAATACTGCTTTTTAGTCAAAGGGGCAGTTGTCGAGTGTCTTTAATACTGCCTGACTGTCTGAAAGTATTAAATATTCTGCTCCTATTGGCTTCATTTGTATGAGTCTTCTGGTGCATTATTTTTATTGCCATGATTTCCGCTTGGAAGACCATGGAGTGTTTTTCCAGGGATACTGCTATTGCCCTAGAGTCTAGGCGTGATTCATCTGGGTAATACTTCGAATGAGTGAATGAATTAATATTTATTTTCCAATAATGCAAATTAAAATACATATGTATCTTACATTACACTTTTATTTTAAACATAAATGAAGGTAGTACTTATGTAATACTTCCTGTTTTTAGAATCAATCATTTATTGTGAGAACACAAAGTGTGTAACAATGTCATCAGTTAAAAAAAGTATAACAACAACAGCCTACAATTACTTAACTACAAATACACTTCAAAAATTTCATCCACCCTTAAATACATGTTTTCTTTACTATATTTGAGTCAGTTTCTCTTTCATTTTGCAAGACACTGTCAAAACAGTGAATATTTTGTTAAATAGGCCTAGGCCTAATTTAAAATTATAAATCATTGGTACAGGTGTAAAATTAGCTAAAGATATATAAAATACAGTGATGATACAGGACTAGAACCAGGTCAAAAGTTGGCCAAAAGTTAGTTAGGAGGATGTAGGCTTAATCGCCTGTATACTCATAAGCTTCATTGTACTAAATGCTGCTGTCTTCTTTGCCTCCTGTCTCAGAGGAGTGTTTTCCAAAACTGATTTCCCAGTGTCCTTCTGAGGATGTAGGCTTAATCACCTTTTCACTAAGAAGCTTCATTGCACTTAGTGCTTCTTGCTTCTTCACCTCCTGTCCCAGAGGAATGTTTCCCAAAACCGTTTTCCCAGTGTCTTTCTGAGGATGTAGGCTTAATCACCTTTTCACTAAGAAGCTTCATTGCACTTAGTGCTTCTTGCTTCTTCACCTCCTGTCCCAGAGGAATGTTTCCCAAAACCGTTTTCCCAGTGTCTTTCTGAGGATGTAGGCTTAATCACCTTTTCACTAAGAAGCTTCATTGCACTTAGTCCTGCTGTCTTCTTCACCTCCTGTCTCAGAGAAGTGTTTCCCAAAACCGTTTTCCTAGTGTCTTTCTGAGGATGTAGGCTTAATCACCTTTTCACTAAGAAGCTTCATTGCACTTAGTCCTGCTGTCTTCTTCACCTCCTGTCTCAGAGAAGTGTTTCCCAAAACCGTTTTCCCAGTGTCTTTCTGAGGATGTAGGCTTAATCACCTTTTCACTAAGAAGCTTCATTGCACTTAGTCCTGCTGTCTTCTTCACCTCCTGTCACAGAGGAGTGTTTACCAAAACCGTTTTCCCAGTGTCCTTCTGAGGATGTAGGCTTAGTCACCTTTTCACTAAGAAGCTTGCATTTAATGCTACTGTCTTCTTCACCTCCTATCCCAGAGGAGTGTTTCCCAAAACCGTTTTCCCAGTGTCCTTCTGAGGATGTAGGCTTAGTCACCTTTTACACTAAGAAGCTTGCATTTAATGCTGCTGTCTTCTTCACCTCCTATCACAGAGGAGTGTTTACCAAAACCGTTTTCCCAGTGTCTTTCTCAGAACGTAGGCTTCTTCACCTCCTGTCCGAAGAGTCTTTTACAGGTCCCAAGAGCCTTTGTCGCATTGGGTATAATGTTTTTGATATGTTGTCTAGACTACTCCTAGATACTGAACCATGTTGGAATATTTTATTCTAGTACCTTCCAGAACAGGTTGAGCAAGTTGGAAATCCCTTTTTCTGATGAAGGATATCATATTTGTTCTTGATGAGTTAATTCTCAGACCTTCCCCTTGACACTAGTTGCTTATAAAGTTTAGGGCATCTTGATTGAGGCATTCCAATGTACCTTCATTTCTTTCCCTGACCATAAGCACTAGACTATCAGCTTAACATTGTAGATTTATTCCTCTTTCTTCTGCTTTTATCAAGAGATTGTCAACCACCTTCACCCACAAAAGGAAGACATTATCCTGCCATGGGGCCAACATTTCTGGGCTGTGGAAGCGAATGATTCATCTCGAAGATTTGCTCTTACTTGTCGACTTTTTAGGGAGTACTATCATCCACTTGACAGCGTCTGTTGGAGCATTAAACTTTTTTAGTGCTGCTTTCATGTAATCATATGCTACCCGGTGGAAGCTCCGTCAATGTCCATAAAGACGCTGACTATGGCTTCCTTTTCTTAGAACGTGTCTTCCTCCACCTCCATTAAACTGTGGAATGTTGTATTGATTGACTTACCACCAACTTATAGCGTGTTTGTACAGACTGAGTGTGTGTGTTGTAAGGTTTCTTCTATTACATGTCTATTTATTATTTTCTCCATAGATTTCACCATGAAGAAGGTCTCTTACCTTTGTTTCACACAAACACCACAAGTGCCATCCTCCAGTTTTTTCTTTTTTTACACAAACACCACAAGTGCCATCCTCCAGTTTTTTTCTTTTTTTGAATAAAACATAATTATAACTGCTTCTAAACACGGTTATAATGTTATTTATGAAAATATCCAGCCCTCTTCTACAAAGACCATAAAGACCCCATGACCATTTGTTGACCATTTAATCCTTTCTGCTGTGAATGTTCTTTTTTAATGTTGTCTGGACATAGCAACCTCCTGACCGGTGCTGTATCACGCCAGAGAAAAGGAATTCTCATCTCGTGGCAAGAGTCCGCCCCGGAAAGTTGCGTCTTCAGCAGCCTTTCCAATGTCTTCTAACTTCGTACTCACCATTAGGCTGCCAGTAGCTTTTAGTAAATACACAGAGAGTTTGGAGAGTTCTTTGTTGAGGCAACTATTTTACCTGTCTTTTCCCTTCTTGAGTGGCAACTTCTACTACCACTGCTACCTACTCTAGTTATTAGTTCTGTAACAGGAAAACTATACATTGAGAGCAAAGCACAGGCTCTTGGGTTTTTAATAGTTTGATCGTATATTAGGCTAGGCGTTAAGGCTCTGATGATTCCTTTGTTGACACAAGGTTCCTGGATAAGGTAAATATCCAGGACTGTTCAGTTATACATCCTTCCCAAGATTTCGGTTCCGCCCTTAGCATGATAGTGGTTAATCTGAAAGTGATGTTTTATTACGCTTTTTACCATCCCCTCCCTGGTGGTCTACTCCGGTCAATTTGTTTGGAGTTCTTGGCGACTATGCACCATTTCCTTCCCCTGGTCAAGACTGATGGTCCTTTCAGGGTGGAACTCTTCTTCAAGAAAAGGGAGCATGTTGGTGTTGCTTTGCCTACCGCAATTATTTGTTAAGTAGGCCCCTTTGGTAAGGCAATTACTGGGTCTTTTGATACCTTTGGGGTCCCTTCCACTTCCATTACTTCCGCAGTGGTATTTTCTTACCTTTGGGGTCCCTTCCACTTCCATTACTTCCGCAGTGGTATTTTCTTTGGTGGACTTCTCAGACTCACATGAGTTCTCACTATCCATTTTGGGGCCTTCTGTGTTCTCCTGAGTTTTCTTTTTCAGCATAAGCGGAATTTTCCTAAACTTATAGCTGATCCAAGTACCCACTTTCTCAAGCTTATTAGCTGTAGCACAGTCGATAGCCAGGGATTATCCTCGTCACTCCTGTCATTTACGCCGTTTGGGAAGTAAGCTGTTGCGATCCTTGCACAATCTTTAGATTCGCTCCCTCCCAAAGCCTGAGGGAATCCTGTTTACCTCGCAGCCATTTCGGTTTTTCTGATTTTCCCAGGTGAAAATCAGGACCCCTTACAATCGGAGTGAAGTATGACCACCCTTATTCCCTCAGTCACTTGCTTGTAGAAACTGTATATGGGGAGGTGCAGATTGCTCCTTTCGTATCCCCTGTTGTCCTTCATTCTTTGTTTTTTTTGACATGCCTTCACTTTGTTTATGAGCCACGGGTGTTGCTCTTTCGAGATTGGTTTTAAGCCAATTCCCTGGCTTCTTCTTGAGAGTGCCCTTGTCTCCATGCCATTTTTCCCTACAGCGCCCAATAATTTAGGTACTTCTGGAGTAAACCTTTCAGCTTGTGCTCCTGTTCCCTTTGGTGGTGTCTTCCAGTATGGCATCCTCTGCAGAAATATAGACACGTGCTGAGTCAGGGGATCCAGGACTTCTTCTGGGAAGCCTTTTAGTCTCTTTAGTTTGTTTAGGATAGCAAGGCTCAGGTACTCCCATTACTAGTCCCTTCGTTTTTCGTGAACTTTCGTCTACAATTAGAGAGCTGCTAGAGTTCTCTGGTTTAGCTTTTGTTTTATTTTACACATAGTTTTCCTATGCAGTGTTCCGCTCTACCTGGAGAAGGCTATGTTTAAGCTGGAGGTCACGAGGTATCCAGAGTTCGCATATTAGAGATCATGCTCTCCCTTGACCACATAGTACTCCATAGTAGTTCCACTCTGACTTGGAAAGCAGGGAAAATTAGGTTAAGTGTAAGAAATAGTAGAAGTCATATTTGTTTGGGGGATGGTTTTCCCAATAGATGATGGTAGACTGAAAAGAAAATGCGTTATTCATAGTATAGTAGGAAAGAACCCAGTCAGTTCAGCTCAGCCTGATTGGAATTGTTACAAGGTAAGAATTGGATCAGGCAGTTCCCAGAGGTGTGCATGCAGAAATGCAACACTAGATGATGTGACAAGACTGTGATAGTACTTCTTGGACGCACTGACTTGGGTCATGCGATGTAGTATGAAGATCCCACCACTTTTCACCAGAAGCGACGTACGTCTGCTGTTTGTGTTGGTACCCCCACACCTCACTATGCGAGTTAGCATTGCAGCCAAACACTAATTCCACACAACGCCTCCCAGCAAGATCTACCAAAGCAGCCATCATCTCTCTGGAAGGCGTGGAATCCACAGTATCATGTGGAAGATATGATTATGAAATCATTAGAGTTTGTCCAGAGCCAGTGAGTCCCCAAGCAGCCTGGCGGTAGAGAGGAAGAAAATTCTAGAACATGAATGATGTTCGTCTTGTTGCTTACAGCAATACAAGCTATTAACAAATACACAATTGTTTTTGGGAGTGCCGATGGCCGAGTGGTCTAAGACGTTGGACTTTGAGTCTGAGTTAGAGGTAGCGCAGGTTCGAATCCTGTCTGTGACCGTTGCACTTTTTATCAGTACCATCGACCTTGTACTGTATCGACTCTCCCCCTTATTCTGTTTGATAAGATCCTCGCACAGGCCAGTGGCCCATGAGGACGGGCAGAATAAGGCATAAAAGGAGGATCGGCTTCTCCTTTTTTTAAAAAGAAAGAAGAAAGAAACACCTTACAAATCCAAGATTAGGACCACGTGAAATTTTTTCCGCCAAAAAGCGTTTGTAGAACACAGCTAAAGTTCCTTTACTGTGCTGCAGATTGACCTGAAGGCTTTGATCAATGATCAGTCGCCACACCTCGCATCGTCAGCTGGTCTGCTAAACCTCTTCATCAACACCACCAACTGCTGAATCTTCGTCGACGGTAGTTAAGCGTGATGAACAGGCAGGACAAAGTCAAAATTCCGGATGCTACTGTCTGTTGTAACCGTTCCAGATCAAGATCTGT
Source organism: Homalodisca vitripennis (assembly GCF_021130785.1). Taxonomy (NCBI): domain Eukaryota; kingdom Metazoa; phylum Arthropoda; class Insecta; order Hemiptera; family Cicadellidae; genus Homalodisca; species Homalodisca vitripennis. The sequence continues at coordinate 110,753,378 of NC_060214.1, forward strand.
TGGGTTTTTTATTTCAGGATCCATGAAAGGTCTCACGAGTACCGAGGAAATAACCGGTCCGCCTGGTCAGAGCCTCACATTTCCAGGTAAGGTTATTTACGCTTTTGAGGTGACCAACTCCCAAGTGCGCCCGCCGTTCACGATGCACTAGCCTCGCACCATTCTTTCTCCTACGCTCGGGTCGCTTGGTGTGGGATTGGAGGCCCACAGCCCATACGAATGTATGTGTGGTACAATTCCGTCGAAACTGGCCATGCCCGGCCTGGCACCGGCCGAGGCACAATCACTTCACTAGCCTAGATCCTGGGGTTCTGTTGACAGCAAAGCCACCTCATGCAGGATGCTTAACAAACGTTCATCCGAGCCTAACCATAGGTTGGATTCGGATCCCCTATTGATCTTCAGCGGCACTAGAGACATTGTCACCACTTGGGAGGTACTTTCACAGTTCATTGGGATCACCTGAACTGAAATCAGCCCATCGCTAGACACAAAACATTGTAGCTAGAAAGACAATGGAGACAGTGCAGTGGAAAGAAAGAAAGTTAATACAGACAAAATTAAGAAGAAAGTTTCAAATGCATCAAGAAAGTCAATAATCATCAACAAGAAGAAAGATTCGTCATTGTAAAATATGCAATTAAAACTGGCTCAATTTTTCAAATTTTGAATTATTAAAAGAAACCCAAAACAAGAAGTACCTTGATGCGTAAAACATTTTTTATTAAGAATAACCTAAATAATTTATCAAATTATGAACATTTACTTTTTCAAAGTTCACTGTTTCTGTTTTTAATATAATCTTTGTTTATGTCTGTTACGTGTTGATTATATTCATTTTCAATAGTTTTATTTACATGCAAAATCATTTTCTCTATTAGCATTTAAAATTTACCTCCTTGTAGTTTTAAATCACATGTTTTTTTATTTAAGTATAGGTTTGTTTATATTACTATTTATAATACATCAGCCCATGTCTGACAATGTTTTCATTGAAGGCCTCACAGATAAAACAGCTAAAACATATTGAAGTGTTTTATTTTAATTTGATGAAGAAAACCTATACTCTGGTGTTAAAGTGTTTAGTGCTTGCTGCAAAGTTCATAACAGTTTCATAACTTGTTATAAATAATGTTACAAGGTGCTTATCTCCAGTCAGCTATAATATTTACTTATTGTCATAAAAACATTTCTTGCCTATTTCCAAAGATTTTATAAAAAAGGAGTACTTAATAGAGGTTTGGAAAGCTTTTGGTGAGTGCCATCTTGGATGCTCATTTTGTAGATAAGACAAAATAGTCTACATTGTACTTACATTTATTACTTATTTTGGTACTTTGGGATTATACCGACCACACCAGTATGAAGAACACAAAAATAGAAATTTATAGAAACAAACATGATAGAACGAAAAAACAACTCTTCAATTACAAAATTACAAACTTACAAGCATTTCCAGGTATTGTGATCGGTATTGTTGTCGCTGTTATCTTATCTTTCTCGAGAATCCTGATTACGGCAGGCCGCGCGGCATCACGTGATTTGCACGGTACATCATTGCCTTTCCATTACAATTCAATTTATATTTCTGATTAGCCCCTCTAGAATTTGATATTTTACTGATAGGTACTATCTCGAGGGATGTTTTTCTTTCGTCGACCCTTCGGTGCTGCCCCGCGCTGATGGCCGGAGGCACTCGCATTTTGGGTGGCGGAATGTGATTTTTAATAAAAAGTTTAGTTTGGTAAATGTTTGTTTTTGTTGAATTTTTGTGTTTGGAGAAATGTAGAGGTAAAACACGGAAGTACAACAAAGCGATGCACCAGCTGAACGGGCGGCGAGACTCTGCAATCACGTTATCTACTAGACGCTCGACTTTGACCTCTGTCTGAGGATGGGGAGGTGTTTGCGATAAGACAATTCCTGTTTTATATTGACGAAATATTGTTCTACGCTAATCTAGTAATCAGTAGAAACGAAATGTGAAATAACGATTCATGTCTGGGTGTGGTCGGTATAATCCCAAAGTACCCTTATTTTTTACCCTTGCTGTAATGCAGCCTATCCATTATTATTAAAATGTCGGTACTTTCTGATTAAACGGAGGCCACCTATTCAAACCACAGTTAGGCGATTTAGGTTTACTAACCTAACCTAACCGTTAGTATTTATTGTGTAAATGCCCACCCGAAGTTGCTAAATCCCTTTTATTATCGGTGGCCTCCGTTTACTCAGAAAGTACCGAAATTTCAAGTCTGAAACTACCTATAGTGTTGGTAAGTGGCTGACACAAAAATAGCAGTGCCCTTTGATCATCCGACCTAAGTACAAAAGTCTTTCCGAGGGTAAACTATGAATGATCATTACGGATTCTAGTGACAGTTGGTCACATAGGCAAGTGTAACTCATTGTAGCTATGCTATGGGCCTATGAGATTATAGGCATTATTTAAGTAGGAAGTAGATATTTCTTTCAGTGCCCATCAGTGACAACCAAAGGTGATAAAGTACATCTGATTGTCTAAGCTAGAGTGCCATAACTTCTGCTGGAATTCAAAAGCCTGTGCCTTTTAAGCGTACAGTGGGAATGTAATTTCTTCTGAAGACCCCCTCAAGCTCACCCAAAACCTTGAGAGGATTCTCTCCAGCCAAATTTAGAAATCATGAGTTTGGGGATGGAAAAGTTGAGATGTTGGAGTCAGGCACGACTATTTCCTCATCAATATAAAGGTGCTAAAATATAGACCACATTGGGCTGGAAACAATTTATTTCTGTTCCATTGAGTTTGCAAGAGAAGAGAGCTAGGGAATTCGTACAACTGTGGCATTGTTTCGAGAGTAATTAAAACAAAATACGCCACAGTGTCAATATCGTAGTTCTTTTCCCCATCTTCCCCCTAAAAGAATACAGCCAAGTTAGATAACTATCCCATTTAATAGTACTGCTTCTTAACCTAACACTTGTGTAATAAGACGTGGCAGTTAAAACGCCACACGCGCGCACACACACGCACGCGTACCGCAGATATTTTTGTCGTCCAAATCAAATCAAATCTTGAATTGCTCGCAACAATTTCACATTGTATGGCAGACGTCATAATTATTTATAAATTTTCAACTCTCATACCACATTACAACCAACATAATTTTTCATACATTCCAGTCTCATTCATCCTTCGCCAATCTCAACCCACTTCCAGCGCTGGAGTCAGTCATCGAATTGGGCGGTCTCTCAGTTAAACGCCAGAAACTCGTCAACGCTGTAGAATGCCTTTGACACCAGAAAGCGCTTAAGACGAGCTTTTGACGCCTTGGGCGTTTGGGCGTTTTTCATAGAATTTGGTAATCTATTGATGAAATGAACAACTGCCTGCGAAGGCAAGTGCTCATAAACCACCGTTCTGTGTCTTCCAGTTCGGTAGTTATCTCTGCCTCTAGTCTCACACCCGTGTATGTCACGTCCCCTGGTTAGGGCACATTTAGACAAACATTTAGAAAAAGATGTTTCTAAAATGTAGAGACTGAGCAATGTCAATAGTTGCAAATTTTTGAATGCTGTCCTGCACGACTCTGAAATTCAACTTTGCAATAATACGAATCGATTTTTTTGTAATTTGAAGACTCTCAGAAAATTATTGCCTGCACAGGCCCCTCACAACACCACTCCATAGGAAAGGTGAGAGCGAATTAGCCCATAATATGCCGCAATCAAAACCTGACTGGGGCAATACCGGGTCAAGGACCTCAAAACATATTCCTGAGGGCAGTTTGGCGCACACATGGTCAATGTGATTATTCCATGTCAACCCTCGGTCGAAGAGTATTCCAAAGAATTTTGCGGAGTAGACTTCTTCCAATATGGAATCTGCCAACATGACGGCTGACCCACATTGGGAGTCCACTGGGCGCAGTGCGAAATTTAGCACGTTGGATTTCAAAGAATTTTTTTTAAGGTTGAGGCTATTTTTCAGTAAAACAAATCAAACTGTCTAGCTATAATACATCTAGTACCACTGCAGCTGTATTCTGTGTGGATAGTGACTGCTTTAACAAATCAGCATGTCCTAAGATGTGCCGCAGTCAACATGCCACCGCACTTAACTATACCCATTAGTAAATTGGAAATTAAAAAAATGTTCAACCTAATTTAAATTTGTTTCATATTCCATTTGTTCACGAGATTCCCTTTTGTTCCCCCCTTTGAGATTACTAGCAAGGTCGTGTGAATTAAACTTAGAACTTTTTCCTAAAATCCATTCTTCAAAACGTGAATGATTAGTTTTTTTTTCAATCAGTTGATTGGTTCTAGGCCTAGTGGAATAAAAAAAGACATGAAATGCGTTATAACAGCAATGTATTTGCTTTAAGCAGTCAGTTCCAAAAATAAGTTACAAAGAATTTTCGCAGGACAAGTCACAAAAGATTTTGGACACTTGTGATTTAGCAGGGACGAACATCACACGTATTTCAATTTTCCAATGGCGAGGCAGGCTAGGAGCAGCACTGCAGAATGGGTCAGGACGGTTCCACTACTCGGTTTGGCAGTTGTAGACGATTTTGTCGTTGCAGGTGCTGCAGCAGTCGTCTCTGCAGGTTTCTCGTCACCGCCGTCTGCAGGCGGTTCATCCTGCAGTTGATCTTCCCGGGAATCTACCGGTTTCTTGCCGTGCTCCTCGTTGCAGCTGCTGTTGATCGGGCAGCTTTGACACAGGTGTAACATGATGAGAAAAAAGCACAAGTACAACTTTCCGTTCATTTTGGATTCAGCTGGTGCACTTATAGATTTTTAACTTGATCAGTATTCACTGGTTTATCGATGGTCGTGGGTAAATTTGTACGGTACGTCTGATTTGCTCGCTCTTCAGAGTTGGAATGAATTTTTAATGCCTAGCAACGATTTTCTCTGCCAATTGTTGGGTGTAAAATTCGTAAATTGTCACTTTGGTTACCAACAATGTTACAGTCCACGATTGTTTCATTACAATAAAATGTATTTATTTTCAGTGAGGTGAAAAAATACTTTTTTTCCAATACGCAAACAATGAAGAGTGACATTCGGCATGGTTATGCACTGATAGTACATTCTTTAAGAGTTGATTCAGTGAAGGCACTGCGACACGGGTCGTGTACCAGACTTTATGACAGCCGGGATAGTAGGAGTTCGAGAAGAAACAATATATGTTAACAAGTATTATCAAACACCAAATCTCAAAAACAAGTATTATCAAACACCAAATCTCAAAATATTTAATATTTAAATTTAAGGGAGGGTAGCGTGTGTTTGTAGATACAATTAAAGTAAATACCATCCATCAAATTGATGGATAAAAATTGTAATTAATCAAAGAACTACAATAACCCTATTTCTTTCTAAAAGTATAGAGATCTTGCAAGGTGGAAAAATTGCTTCTTTTTCTACCTTGGGTAACAAATACCCACTGCAATTCCGCATCAACTAGACCACTACTCTATCCCTGATGTTATTTGATAGCAACAACCACTCTTCAAGACAACGTGCGTTTATCGTGGTTAGTTCTACTCCTTTGCCGTCAAGAACCCCCTCCCTCCCCCCCCGCGATAAAAAACACGTAACAATGCATTGGACAATTAAAGTCGGTCCACCGCTTATCCCAGACCGTGGCACTGTATAAGTGGTACGATCTAAGCGGCAGAGCGATCTTTTGAGTGCACCAGAATATCAGTTCGATTTTTACTAGGTCTGATAGGTTACCTTTTTCTAGAAGAAGGTACAACAAGTAACGCCAAGAAGGGTGCGTTTGCGTCCGACATGTTGCACAACGATGACAGAATGAGCTGAGGGCTGAGCGGCAGAAGAAACATAAGTCCCCGCCCAATCTAGCGCCCACCGCTTACCGCTCGTCCGTTAACACACGGTTACACAAACAAACAATTGCGCCAAGGTTCGTGTCCGATTGTAAAAATGGCTGTTTAAACAAGTGCAAGAGTTCTCGCAAACGCTGCCGCAACCGGTGTCAGACAGTTGTTTCCAAGAACTGGAGAGCAGTTTCCTACTAAAATTTCAATCATAAACATTGCCGACACATCAATGCCCTTGTGTGAACTGACTTCGTGTTGACTCCCGACACAACCAGCGATACAACTGTAGCAGCTATTTGCGACTGTTCTTGTGAATAAAATTGCTTATCTTGTTCAAATTATACGACAGTAGTCGTGTAAATTCTCTCGCGACTTTACTTGCCATGAGCCGGTTCAAAGTCTTGAGCCCAGTTATCTCCCCGGCTCATGTACGTGTCTCTATATAGTATATGTAAGTGTTGTTCGTTGTTGCTGCAGAAGGCACTGACTGTACTGTTTCAGAGCGCTCTGCACATCCTTTTCAGAGTGGCAAGGAACTTCTGAAATTCTGGCATGTTAGAGGAAGTACTTGTAATAAAATTTTGCCTTTTCAAGTTATTTTATTAATTCCTTTTTAATTTTCCCACAAACATGCTGGCGTAAGTTTTACGTTTCTCACTGACGAGGTTCCGGAGAGGAAATCTTGCCTCCTGCTGCCTTTTCATCATGGGTGGTCGCAGACATCAGATTCCAAGGTTTTCCTGCTCTGTTGGAAAACTTGCTTCCATGATGAGCTGAATATACCTAGTCAAACAACTGTGATACCGTGCTGTTTGTTTTATTTATTTATTATGTTATTGTTGCCAGTTATTACAGTTTATATTTTGTTATTTAGTTTTATTTCTTGGTTTACATTGGGAGCCCGCCCTTAGCCGAAGGATACCGGGTGGAATTGGCAGTTCTTGTTTTAAATTATGGCCGTTCCTAATGTTTTATTTTATCCAGGTGCACCTGAGACACGACAGAAATTTTGGGGTAGTAATGAGTTTTTTTTTTGTCAGGCCAATATTGTTATTTCGAGCGAAAGGATCTTATCTTGGTTAAAGATTTTTTTTTTCCTTCTCTGTGTTGGTGACCTCCAAACAAGTAAATGATTCTGATCACGCTATCCACGGTGTTTTTTTTCCTTCTAGGTTTAGTTCTGATCCGCCATCCCGTTCGCCACCATGGGTGCTCGCTTCTTAATTGTCCACTTTGGGTGTGCGAACGGAGATGTGCGGTTTCAGCCAGTGTAAACTCAACTTAGAGCCCTTTTATGCATGCGTTTTCGTACGGACGTTAAAAAAACGGACCGTAAATTTTGTAACGTGCGTTTCAGTTTTATATCGTGCGTCTTGAATTTTCTGTCGTGCTTATGCAAAAGATTGATGGTGGGGGTAGCAGTGCTACCACAATAATATTATTGTAATAATAATATTATTATTTTATAGAGATTTAAGGTGGCAATAATTAATAAAATTACTATTTTTATTCTCTTATTTAATTCAATATTACTATTAAGTCAGTTACAGTTAAATGTCTTCCAAGTATTTTAATTAAAGCCATTTTCACTAAAATTGGAGTCTACAACTGACATATTAGAACAACTAATAGAACTTTCAATGTTCAGGGTGCAATTCTCCAGAACCTGTGCAATGGGTGCAGTCTGCGAAGACGACAACAGAGTAGACTGGGGTCCATTATTCATTTCACTGAAAGTATTTCCACTGTGGGAAGATTTTGAGTTGTGTGGTGCTTGTGGAGCAACTTACATGTTGCAGCCTTTTCTTTAGGAGTCTGGTCTTCGAAATTAGAGCAGAAGAACATAGTTGTGACCACTGGTTTTTCTTCAGTACTCGGTCCTTGTAAGTCTCCGAAGAAGAATTCCAAATCGCTTCTCTTTTCTTAACTTCATCCATTAATAACTCTGTATTAATTCCCTCCATTGTACACTAAACTACGCGCAACATAAGAAAACGTGGTCAGACAAGACAAAGTGACAGCCTGGCAGAACTACCACAGTGCAGAAAACACGAGTGCAGGCGGTTGGCTGCACTGCGGCTTGGAGTGGGGAACGCGCGTTTGACGTGCGTCTGCATAAATGCGACCATATACTACCGTGTACTTTGAGCAAACGTCCGTCCCTGCGTTTGACGTCCGTTTCTAAAACACTGCGACATGTTTTAGAAACGCACGTCGAACGCAAGAGCTGTAAAAACGGACGACAGTGCATAAAGTCGCTCATATGGTCCAATGTATTTAAAAACGTGCGTTTTTTTATCGTCCGTACAAAAACGCATGCATAAGGCTACGGCCACACTCACCGTTTTTGTCGCTGCGTCAGAATCGCATGCGACGATGACGTTGCGTCAGAATCGCAGACATGGGCCACACTCGCCGTCAAAAACGCAGATCTCAGTGGCAAAGATGTCTTCTCTAAGTGAAGCAGACTTATTACTAGTGTTAGCTGTTAGATCTTATTTGAAAAAGAAAAGAAAGAGAAGATTTGGTTATTCATCCAATGAACACAGTGCGTTTGAGCCAAGGCCAGTTTTTATACATTAATGAGTTTTTTGCGTAATGATAATGAAAAAGTTCTTCTCTTATTTTCGAATGAGTGCCACATCGTTTGATGAACTATTAGCTCTAGTGAGAGATGATCTGTCAAAACAAGACACCAGACTACGTCTGAGTATACCAGCAGAGGAAACGCTTAGCTGTAACTTTGAGGTACGTAACAAAATGTGACAATTACTCTGATATTATAATAACATTTGACAAAATATATTAAATGCTTCAACGTTATCAATTATTCCACGTTCCTACTTTATATTGAAATGGAAAAGGAAAATTTAAGGAGGCGAAGTTCAGTCGTCTCTACCACTTAACCTCAGAACAAATTTCATGTTATTATAATTTTAAATCCATTACTTTAATAGTTATTTGTAATAGATTATAATTGTATTTGTTGTTGTAGGTAAATGAGATAGCAAAATATCAAATCAAACAAGTAATATTTGTAATGCAAGAGGTTATGTAATCTTACATTTAAATAATGCAGTAAAAATAATTAACACTTTTGCAATGAAGGTGTCCAGTCCAATTACAATTCTTCAAAAACACTAAACACATCCGAATTATTGTTACTAAGCGATTCAGAGGGTGGTAGGGGACTGAATGTTAGCCTGGCGCTCTCTTGGAGAAGCATCCGTCCAATTAGGGTAGTTATATTGGGGATGATTAGGGACGTTTGGTAGCTGCTGCCACTGGTGACTTGAGTGGGCAAAAAATGCAGGGGGAGGGGTTATAGCGTTCTACTGCCAAGGCTTGCTGCATAACTTCCGTAAATTTCAATCCGAACCCACAATTTTTTGTCAACAGGAAGGTTTTTTAACATAGGCAAAAAGGATAGTAGAAAGTGCTTATCAGCTTCTTCTTCTTCATCGTTGGCTTGCTTTGCATTTGTCAAATGTTTAAGTACGGCCATTTCAAAGGGAGTCTGTCGATATTTTTTGTTGATACGGTTAGGCGCTGCTTGGTTGGGCGCTACTTGGTTAGGTGTTGCTGGTTCTGAAGCAACTACCTCAGTCAAATCTTCGTTGTTTTCTTCAGTAGCCGCATTTTCGTTTCCAATGTCGGGTTGCTCATCAGGAACATTGGTGGTTGTCCTGCAAGAAAATAGCTCTTCACCATTGAGTTCAGGATAAAAGTTAAACTCTCAAATTTTTTACCTACAACAAGTTAAACCTGTTAAAAAAAACAAGTTGAAAAAGGTTAGGTTAGGTTAGGTTAACAGATTTGCTAATATTTTCTTATTAATTCTTACCTCCTGTCAGTGTTGTTCGCAGTGAGGAACAGCAGTTGATCGAAGTACACATACTTTTTCTTCTTCTTTTGGCTACTGCCACTAGGTAATTTCAAGTTTTTCATCTCCCTCGCAAAAACAATCTCGTAGTGATCTCCATTTTTTTTTGCAATTCCTTTACTGTAATAAAGACAGTTTATGCAATTATATACTTTATCAAGGATACATGTTAGTAATGTAAATTACATTAACCAACCAGAAAAGTCCAAAAAGTTAGATTTGTTTCGTTTCAGGTGGGGGGGGGTTGGGTTTTATGTTCAAGTCCCCAATAATAAACTTGAACAACTAACACAGTGTCTTATTACTGTGAGATAAAATATATATCTACAGATTTTGTTATTTGTTTCAGGTTTATTGCTACAGGAAACACGTTCAGATCTCTCGCGTTTGAATACCGAATTGGTAGATCGACTATAAGTAAACTCATCAGAGAAACTTGCACGGTTTTATGGGCTACTATGAAAGAAAAGTTTATGAAACTGCCAAATACCGAAGAATGGGAAGAAAATTGCCAATGGCTTCAATACTCGTGCAAATTTTCCAAACTGCATAGGAGCCTTGGACGGAAAACATATCCGAATAGTGAATCCTCAAGGAAGTGGCTCGGAGTATTTCAACTACAAACAATTTTTTTTCTGTTGTGTTGCTTGCTTTGGTTGATTCAAACTATTGTTTTACTGCAATTGATATTGGTAGTTACGGAAAAAATAGTGATTCTAATATATTTTTAGACAGTCTGCCTTGCACAATCTGCTAGTTAAGGGAAAACTTAGTATACCAAATGATCAAAGATTGCCTGATTCTGAAGATGACACCCAAATGCCTTTCGTCATTGTAGCAGATGAAGCTTTCTCAATGACTCAACATGTTCTTAGGCCATATGCTAAAAGAAATGTAACCACACAAAAAATATTGTTTAACTATCGGCTTTCACGAGCTCGTCGATTTGTTGAATGCACTTTCGGTTTACTTGCTAACAAATGGCGAGTTTTTCATGGTGCTATTTGTTTGGACTCAGAATTTGTTGTAGAGGTTGTTCAAGCCGCATGTGTTTTACACAACTTTGTACGTGTAAGAGACGGTTTTCAGTTTGAAGACACCCTGTCTTGTCCTTTAGAAGACATACCCGTGTTGGGCACTGGCGGCGCCCCTTTGACTGCAAAAGCAATCCGCGATAGATTCGCCAATTATTTCACATCCCCCGCTGGAAGCGTTCCTTGGCAATTTGACATGATTTAAATAACTTACTCTTAAGTATGCCATTAATAATATAGGAAAGTTTTGTAAATGAGCTTGATAAAAGTGTACATTACTGCTTTATAAACTGAAACTCCCTTAGATATGAACACATCATATTTATATTATTTTTATTTATAATATTCAAATGCTGTTCAGTTTCATGTAATGTGTGCATAACATTGATAGTTTTAGTAAATTGTTGTGCTAAAATTATAGTAATTTCTGTAAAACCTTACAGTCCTACATTTTATTTTGTACGCTACAGGGAGCGATTACGATTTTTCACGGAAGACTGGAGTAAATTTTTTTAAGCAGTTAAATATTCTCTCTACTTGCACAATTACTGGAAAATGTGGTTAGGTTAGTTTTTCAGTCATTGCTTATTTTTTGTAAAATGGTCTTGTTTTTATGAAAATAAATTCATTATTATTTCAAGTACTAAAATTTTTACTCACCTTCTTTATTTTTTTCCTCATTAGTCATCTGCTCCCAGTTCGAAAGCACTATCCTGGCCACCTCAAATCCATAGCTTAGATTTTAAATCACGGTTACTGTAGTCCTTTAATTTAAGATCCCAAAGTGGAGGACGGATGCTCACCTCGTTAATAAATAGTTCGGTGTCAAACATTTTAACTAATAGAATTATTACAACAAAGAAGACACTTGTCAAAGACGGTCACAAATAGAGTGAGGTGACTGAAATGGTATAGGAAGTAAGAAGAGTGGGGGAGGGACAAGTTGCGACAGGAACGGCGAGTGTGGCCACCTTCATTTGATAACATAAGCTGCGTTTTCGTCGCAGCGACCGAAAAACGCTACATGTTGCGTTCGAATCGCTGCCGTCGTCGCAGGACGGCCAGTGTGGCCGGCTCCCATTTAACTCCATTCTAAACAGAGATTCTCCTATCGTTGCGATTCTGACGCAGCGACAAAAACTGTGAGTGTGGCCGTAGCCTAAAAGGGCTCTAAATGTTGTCGTCAGCCAACCGAACAACCACGCACGTCACTTTTCGTCGTCAGAGCGGCATACGACGGCTGGAAATTCCTTCAGTTCTCCCATTTATCCGAACGACTTCTCCGCACACCTGACGATCGGTCGAACGGTTCGAACTGTGTGAGCCTTGTGTCATGACTATAACGTAACGGAACACGTTGTGACGAACCACAGCATTTCGTGCGTTTTTTATTGTGTTGTCGTGATGTGGTGATTGTATCCCTGCATTATCGTAAAGGATGTCGCAAAATATTTAGGAGCCAGTAATCGATAACGTTAATTGTGCTCGCATTCTGGGTGCGACTACAGAAGGTACTGTTCTGGTACTGGTGTCTAGGTACTTATTCTGTAGATCGCGTACTAACAGTCCTGCGTTTCAGATAACGTTCTGATGCATTCTTCGTGTATTGGCCGTCAGTGGGATGTATTCGGAACCACGATGTGGATCTGAAACCGTGTATTATGCATGAATTTTGGGCTCTATATTATGCATGAGACGTGCGTGAGTTTTTTATAATGCTCCTGGAAATTTTACTTGGGATGGATCGTTTTCGATATTGAATCTCGTGGGTTTTTTTCACTCGATTGTGATACCACCAAAAGTGCTTGAATACGCTTGAAAAATCACGATTTCACAATATTTCAACTACGGATATGCGGAAGTAGAATCTCGAATCTAAATATAAGTCTATTCGCGGACGATTACTGATCGGCAGTACGCAAATTACCGATTGGTGAAACGTGTTTTTGCAGTTTTGTGTGTAAAAATTATGTATAAACATATAGTAACAAAATAACGTGATTTTTAAATAATGTTTAAATTGATGTTCGTATTTCCATGTCTATATTTGTCAACGCAATTGTTCTGTGCGCTGACGTAAACCGCTCAGTAGAAAACAGGCGATCGCTAATTTTTATTTTATCTATACGTCGTACATTGTGTTGTACATATATAGATTCTCTATAAATATAAACATATATTATTATGTATCTATATCTATATATATATATATATATATATATATATATATATATATATATATAATTGTATAGAGTGCTTACTTTTTCCGATTTAATTATTTTGTATTTGGCCGTATCTGTCACATATGCGTTTAAATAAGCAAACTAACATAAGCACTCTGTGGTGTAATGGTAGCACATTCACCCGGCAAGTGAGAGATCCGGGTTCGAGTCCCGGCGGAGCAAGTACTTTTTGTGATTCAATGTTTATTGAAATTAAATAAGGCTATTTCCATTTATACAATTTAATGTAAATAAAAGTCGTTTGACAGGTATTTGGTCTTCCGATCATACGTTAGTTTGCTTATTTAAACGCATATGTGACAGATACAGCCAAATACAAAATAATTAAATCGGAAAAAGTAAGCGCTCTATGTTGTAATGGTAGCACATTCACCCGGCAAGTGAGAGATCCGGGTTCGACTCCCGGCGGAGCAAGTACTTTTTGTGATTCAATGTTTATTGAAATTATATATATATTGTTCGAATATTTGCATTGGTCTTATGGGTTACCATGATAGCAATTGAGAAAAATTACAAATTAAATTTGTAAACAAAGTGAACTCAATCGTATGAGATTTGAACTGTGCCATTCATAATTTATTGTAGAGAAAAAGGAAATAATAATCGAGTTGAAAGGTAATGTTAAAAGTACGTTGTTGTTCACTGGAATTATTATTTCAACATCGTTGTGAACAAAAATGTGAATGTATCGTGTGGTAATTTGAGGGAGATTTCATATGTTGACTTAAATTTTGCCTGAAATGTCTTCTAAGGAGACAAGAGTGAGTTCTATGACGGTGCATGTCCAGCCACGGAATTAGGCTGAGTGTCATTGAAGCCTGTCACTCAGCAGGTAGGCAGAATTTCTCTTGGTAGGTGTTAAAATTTTCTGTATGATTGTCTGTCTGTCTGCGGAACATTTTGAGAGTTATAGAACCTCTGTAAAGCCTAGTTTAAAAACACATAATACTGGACTGTGAGAGACTGGGAGCAAGGAGAAGGGCTCTTTTCGGTGATAAACAACCAGGCGACGAACCAGATGCTAGTATCGGGGAAAAGCTTCTTAGCCTAATTAAGGGCACAAAGATAGGCTTACCCCTCTAACATCAAAGGGGCACACAATAAGCTCAGGTTGACGTGTGAGGATCTCTGAATCCACCCCAATATCCCAACGAAAAAAAAAAAAAAAACCCGTTACGTTGAGTAGTATTCCTATCCCACTGAAATTTTAATGTACTTTATTGATGTGATGTGATAAATAAACAGAACACTGAGGTTTATACACATTCACCTTGACAGATGTGTCTCACAACAGTGATGGGTAAACAAAAAAATGGTGTATTAATTACTGTTCACTATGATCGTAAATCTGTCAACGTAATACGTATTGTTGTTGAGTAATGTTTGATGTGTAAAAATGAAACATAATTTAATTAACGTCCTGATTAATTTGTGATTGTTACAGGCAGCAGGCAAGTACAGGCAGCAGGGTCGACAATACGTCGTCGAAGACGGAGACATCATTTTCTTCAAATTCAACGCAGGAGCAGGACTCAAGGACGCTGGAAAGAAGAAGACATAACCGAAACCTTCGATGGATGCCCTTTCAAACTCTTTTAATTTCACTCAGCTTTTGTTATCTAATTTATCCCTTATGTTGATCCACATCACCGGATTGTAATATATGCCAGCCAAATACAGACAGATTGACACTGGTTTAGTGTTGTGTTTTTTTAAAAGTCCCGAGTTATGGTGAGATGTACTAATAACACATGTGTGGTATTGGATGGCAAACCGAGTCATTCTAAGGTGATTTGGGTAAGAAAAAATGCTGCTTCAAGCATTTTACCTTAGCATAATGAGAATTAGTATACAGAGTGTTTCAAAATTCTCTCTACTAAACTTTAGATTAAAAATAATTTGTTTCATTGTTGAATGGTTACTTTGTTCTAAAGAAACTTGAGATTGAACAATCACAGTCGGGGTAAACTTGTAATAAATCGGTTATTTTTATCTAATTTCAGCATTTAAAGTGTCATTTTATTTGTTAATAAATGTGCTACAAAAGGTTACCTTTAATACATTTTTCACAAAAATATTATTTTTTAGATGTGTTGTTTAAATATTTCAAATGGTCGCCATTTTAAAATTTAATTTGCAATGTGAATGTTGAGTTTAGCTCTAGTTCACCTCCCCTTAGTGCAGTGCCTGGAATCTGATGTGTCACAGACTTGACTCTTGGAATCTTTCTGGGAAGAGATTCAGAAAAAGTCGGCGACGGAGAAGCTCAAAGCGAGCTCTTAATCGTTTTGACATCAGAAACACCTAGACTCCATTTTTTAAATTTAAATGTTTTATATCAGGGAGTATTGCCAAATTGTATTGTGGGGGCATCAGAATTTTAATTATTCTGAGTTTAGCTCTAGTTCACCTTCCTCTTACTGCAGTGCCTGGAATCTGATGTGTCACAGACTTGACTCTTGGAATCTTTCTGGGAAGAGATTCAGAAAAAGTCGGCGACGGAGAAGCTCAAAGCCTAGACTCCATTTTTTAAATTTAAATGTTTTATATCAGGGAGTATTGCCAAATTGTATTGTGGGGGCATCAGAATTTTAATTATTCTGAGTTTAGCTCTAGTTCACCTTCCTCTTACTGCAGTGCCTGGAATCTGATGTGTCACAGACTTGACTCTTGGAATCTTTCTTGGAAGAGATTCAGAAAAAGTCGGCGACGGAGAAGCTCAAAGCGAGCTCTTAATCGTTTTGACATCAGAAACACCTAGACTCCATTTTTTAAATTTAAATGTTTTATATCAGGGAGTATTGCCAAATTGTATTGTGGGGGCATCAGAATTTTAATTATTCTGAGTTTAGCTCTAGTTCACCTTCCTCTTACTGCAGTGCCTGGAATCTGATGTGTCACAGACTTGACTCTTGGAATCTTTCTTGGAAGAGATTCAGAAAAAGTCGGCGACGGAGAAGCTCAAAGCGAGCTCTTAATCGTTTTGACATCAGAAACACCTAGACTCCATTTTTTAAATTTAAATGTTTTATATCAAGGAGTATTGCCAAATTGTATTGTGGGGGCATCAGAATTTTAATTATTATGAAAACAAATGAGTAAATGACTAACAGACATAAAAATGTCAACATCGTGTGAATAAATATATATGAAATAAGACAAGTTCCCAAGCTGATGATATTGTCAATCATAATCGTACTACAGAATTTCAAATATTGCAGCTAACTGCCATGTGTGCGGCCAGTCACATGTTAATGATTATTTTTACAAATTTGACATGAATGAAAAAGCTACTCAACTACTAATTTTTTTTAAAGTTTTGTATTAGAGAAGTTTTGTTTGTGGGAAAGTTTGAGATAAGATTCCAAAGTCCGTTTTATAGAAATTCTAAATTTTTTGTCTACTAGTTTTGATAGAACCATTCGTTATTTTAGTATAAATATGTGGTCTTAATGAACAGCTCATGCTGCCGAATTGCGCTATACTGCAACAAATCAAATTAACAACATGTGGAAGTTTATGCTGTAATTGGTGAACATGTTTATCTTGCGTTAGTTCCAGGCATTTGCTTTACAGTAAACATTTACTAAAATAAAATTTTATCATGGTTTAAAAATATAAGTAATATATTATTTAGCATAACAAAGGAAACCAAACAATAGATTGCAGGTTCAATAGTAAAATTACATTTCATAATTGTTATTTATCATAAAATATTGTACATATCTTTAAGTAAAATCTATGGTATTATTATTACTGTGCAATTAATAATAAACTGTACTGGAATAAAAACATTAACATGAGATATTTGAAATTGAAGTTTTTGATTCAGTAGGTAGCACATTTTAAATATGGTATCATGATTCTACGATTGAATGTTCTTAAACTGTGTTTTAATGTAAGATAAATACATTAAAAGGAACATTAATAAAAGATATTTAATATGATGAGGTTCTGATACAACAATATGACGCTGCCTTCTTAATAGATTATTTGCTAAAGGCAAAACAATACTGATTTAATACAACTATTAAATTTTATATATCAATATGGTACTATTTTATCACTACCATAGAAATCGTTGAATGTAACTTTTTACATTATTTGATGACAGGACATAATTTTTATAGAATATCCACAGAGGGGAAATACACTGCTGGAAGTATCCAGTCAATTTTATTAAATGCCTGGATACTTTTTCAATCATTTTTTTGTGCATGAAAGAAATTTACAATACTCAAAAGTTTGATAAGCTTCTTAATTATTGAACATATGTAGATTGACAGACCAACAGATTACAGATTAAATAAACTGACTTTCTTATGATTTAGAAAATCTGATAGTTTTTTTCCCCCAAGAGCATTAAAACACAGAAAGTGCTTAATAATTTCATTCATTTTAAGTTGAACTTTTTATGATTATTTTAGGCACTGAATATTCATGATTTTATTAATAAATTAAATACCGTTATCAAAATTTAAACCATTTCAAATTAAATAAAAGGATATAAAGAACATTTCACCTAGGAAACCATTTCTAAAATTAAACTTAACTAAAAAAGAATTAAAATTTTAACCGATCTTTGAATTAGTTTTCATATAGCTAGGGAACTAGTGTTTTAAAATATGAAGGCTATCCAAAAAGTAGATTATGTTTCGCTCTGTAGCCGCTAGG
This sequence comes from Homalodisca vitripennis, assembly GCF_021130785.1. NCBI lineage: Eukaryota > Metazoa > Arthropoda > Insecta > Hemiptera > Cicadellidae > Homalodisca > Homalodisca vitripennis. The sequence continues at coordinate 110,771,049 of NC_060214.1, forward strand.
GGCGGGACTATTGTGGCCATTTTGATGTCAGGGCGTTTCTCTGTTCAGTGGCTATCCAGCCGTACTAGGGAGAAGTTACTGTTGCTCGTTGTTATTTACAGTAGCAGTTTAAGATGTGTGACGCAATTGAAAATCCCGTGAATTGTGAAGTGTGGTCGGTAATACGGCTTTTGTTGGCTAAGTACAATAAATGAATTGAGATTTATTTGCATTAAGTTTAAAATGGCCGAACTAATGTGCATGATGACGAACGAAGAGGATGGCCAAGTATTGGGACTGATGAAATTGTCTCTAAAGTTGATGAGAAGATTAAAGAAGACCACCGATTCACAATAACAGAACTCTCACTTAGTTTTCCTCAAATTTCATGGAGTTTGTTACACGAAATTGCTATGCAGAGGTTAGGTTACCATAAATTTTGTGCAAGAGGGGTACCAACCACACATGGCAAATCAGACTCGAGAAGTCCTGGATGCTTTTAAGTGGAAGGTGTTTCCTGCAGGAGGGTATGATTACCTGGTTGAAGTATTAGGCAGCGGAATTTTATAACACTGGGATTTCAAAACTAGTTCACCACTATGATAAATGCCCAAATTTGTATGACGACTATGTTACTCGGTAATTAACAGTCAGACCAGTTCCCTTTTCAGAAACTGAAATCCTCAGTATTGAACTGTTTGAACACCACAAGGCTTTGCATTGTCTATCCCTTGCTATTAAATCTCGTCAAGCTTGCAACTTTATGCTTATGTATATTATTAAATAAGAGTAAAATGAAAGAAATAAAATTGATAGTAGAAAGCATATTTATTTTTAATTTATATTACACTATATACATTTAAAAATTCATATGGTATATGTACAAACATCTAAATTAATACAGTCTACGAGTATGTAGTAAAGCACTGCAGGCAGCTTTAAAAGTACTTAGTACAGTAGTCAGTCAATTTGAAATGTATAAACACGTAATCTTGTTTTTCTTTAAATCGATAGAGAAATTTTTTCTATAAAAGAAATGCTAATTTCCATGCTAATTTTGGTGTAAATCCCACAAGAGGGCATCAAAAGTTTTAAAAATATAAAAAGATTTTTTTTTTAATATATTTTTGCCAGATAGTTATACTTATAACCGACCATCAGACAGACTCAATTAAATTCAAACTCTTTATTCAGAAATAAATATTTGCTTACCATGCAGTTTATTTTCTTATCCTCTCTGGTATTATTTTTTATTTTATTATTTTTTCCTCTGAATGTATTTGAGAGGAAAATATAAGAAAATAACTTATAAATAAATATTACAAATAAAGTTGGGGCTGAAAATTTGTTGATACCTTACATTTAAATTCGAAATGGATTATTATCATTATACAATAATGATAATAATCCAAATTAATTAATTAATTTGATTATTATCATTAGCAAATTATTAAATTTGATAAAAAGCTCAAATAATTACTATGTCTAACAATAAATATGTTATTTATAGCACTTAACAACACACAATTTGATATATTTGTACAGAGTGGTTTAGTATATTTAAGAAAATGTAAAGCATTTAGCTATCTTAAACATCAGGACTGTATTAGGATCGCAGAAGTACTGTCATACTGTAAATATTATATGGCCGTTGGACACCTAAATAAAGAGACTGAATCACCACTTTAAGGGTCTTTAAATGGTTAGCCAACCCTGATTCAACATGTATTTATGTACCTGATGGTTGGTTTTAAAATTGTATCAAAAATATAATCAGAGAATAAAATTACCATTTATTATTTTTAACCCTTCATTTCTATTAATACTTTTCAACCAAAACTGGCGTGGCCAATGATACATTTTTCTTGGGGAGATTTCTCTATTAATTTTTTTTTTTTTTTAACGAGGTGTGTGCTTAAAAATTGCAAATTGACTCCTGGACTATTGTGTTGTCTGATTTTAATTGCATTTCACATCCAAGAGGCCTGATTGAGAAGTCGCCGCCGTAGCCAATTGTAAAACTCGTACTCCAGCTTGAGGCTAGTCTGTAACTTCCGTCTGACATCCTCGCTCACATGTCTGGGGCGGTGCTTGTTCCTGTTCCTGTGCGGCTCTGAAACGTTCGTAAACATTCTCGATTCACTGTTCTCAGTAAACCAACGTTAAATAAATAATATTTTTCTTAAACCGTAACTTTTTTATTGACTGGACTGTTTGTTCAACACTACAGTCGGGGCCACCAAATTAGGCGGGTGGGTGGAATTGCGCCGTTGCCAGATTGTGCAAACATCGTGAAATAGAAGAATCCCTGAATTGTATCCATTTTAGAGCTTGATGTTGTTTGCCTTCTCCTGAGATTCTGATGACATCTTACAAGTTACAAAGATGAAAATCGTATTATTGGCTTCAGGAGAGACTGCTGATGATAACGGTGTATAATTTTTGTATGTAAATACAAAAATGTAATTTTTAAATCCTAAATACCTACAAACCAGTTTTAATTCATTAACATGGTGTATTAAACATTTCAGTAAGCGAGGAAGTTTTTTATTTTTTAGTTAGGAACATTTTTCTTGTGGCAAAGTTTTAGACAAAGGTATAAACTTTATTTTTTGTCCCAAACAAATTTTTCTCAGTTTACTAACTTCGCTGGGAAATGCGTGCAAACCTAAATTATTGAAACCAAACACGCAGAGCGATGTGTGCGCCGTGCGTATACACACAATTTCTACTCAACTTTTTTTAATAGCAATACTTTACTTTCTATTATTTTTATCATTACTCAACTATAGTACTATGTATTGTAACCGTAGCGAAAATTAAATAAATATTTTAAGTTTAGTAAAAATAACCATGTTTAAAACAATCTGTTTTGCCTTCTTTAGCAAAATTATTTTAAATATAAACATTTTAAACACGTGTAATAATAGAAATAATAAAGAAACATTTTTAAGTAATTATTATTAAACAAAATTCAGAACGTTTACTACAACACATTTAGTTTGACTATTTAAATCACTTTTTTTAATACCCTCTAATCGTCTCCTTTTCACAGGTGTTTTTTTTCATTTTCTCGTGAACTACCAGCTTCCTCCGTTTTTAGTATGTAACTACACTCACTAACTAGTCAGACAGTACAATACGACTGGCACTGGCACTGGCAGGGTGGCGAGTGAAAGCTGCAGCGTCGGCGCGCCCCGACGCTTGGACTAGGCAACAATGTGCACACAGCGTTGCCAATTTGTGCCTGAGTGCGACCGATTCTCGACCTTCCTCCGCTTCACCGGTCCCATACGTGGCAACAGCGCAAATCCACCCACCCGCCGTATTTGGTGGCCGTGACTGTAATCGTGAAATGATTGAAATAAATAGATATTATATATTAACTCCACATTATAAGGTTATCTTTATATTAGTATAACGAAAAGGCAACTAAAACCCTTTTAAAATTAACTGTTAGCGACTGTGAAAGCTATTATATTGGGCAAACTGGTAGAAATTTTAATAAAAGGTTTACAGAATATAATATACAAGCTTTGAAAACAAATAACATGTCTAAAATAAAATCAAATTTTGCTGAACACTTATTAGTAATTGACTATAACTACACAAATATTGAAAAAAAATGAAAATTTAAGAAAGGCAAGGAGAGAAATTAAACTCAAAGGAAGAATTACATATCTATCTAAATTATAATAAAGATCCTCGTAACATTTTAATAGTAATCTGAAAAATAAGGCAAACCCAATTTTTGAAAAAAATAATATATGAAATACAGATTACTAATCAAAATTACAACTATTTCATTTAAATTTAACATTTGTTTAAATGATCCACATGTGTATACTTAATTGTTTATTATTAATTTAGAGGTTAATGTACACTGTTGATGGTTGAATACCGAAACACGTGTATGGCAATAAAAACATTTTAAAAGGGTTTTAGATTACTTTTCATTATACTAAGATATTATTTGATATACTGTAAATGAATACTTTTGTAAATCTCGTCAGAGATTTGTATAGATTAAACCTTTGAGTGCCAACATCCGATTTTACCGGACGTTCGGGAAAAAGTCACTAAAAATTGTAACCTTTAATATTTTTCTGTGTATATATGTACTTTCAAAGGAGTTTTCATCAAGCTTAAGTGTGTTTGTATAGTTTTTGTGTTTATTTTACAAACTTTAAATTATGAAACTCATATATAAACATTTTTGGTTGCCATAGCTACCGGAAACAATGTGACAATAGTTTCTTAAAAGTTGTATAACTCACTCATTATATTGAAGATAATAATATAAATTTTTCAAGATTTACAGACAATTGCATACACTTTCCAGTGATATGGACTAAGAAAAGGATATGCATTTTTTTGGATATGAATAATGTGGTTGAAAAATGAAATTTAAAAAAGTTTTGAATTTTTTTTAGGTAAGTCTATTTTTGGTATTCCTACATTTAGTGTTATGGTAACTTTGTTATTTTATGTTAATTAAACAGAGTTTTCAAAGAAAAATTAAAAAAGAATCATGTTGATAGCTTATTAAATAATCGAACTGTGAATTTTTTACTAAAACCTTGCAAAATGTTTTCAAAAGGGCTGGCACTTTTAGGTACACCCACTAGAAAAATACCTGGCACTTTTCATTATACCCACTCAATAAATACTTGGCACTCAAAGGGTTAACACGTTCGCTACCACCATGTGAAGAAAAGTCGTATACCCATAGACCAGCCGGCTCAAATATGAGCCGCACGGTTTCTACCCGTGCACCGGCGTCCCAAATATGCGCCGCTCGGGGCACCTCAAATAGACTGATGTCCCATATTTGCGCCGCTGTTTGCATGCCACTATTATTGCCTTGAAAATTCACTGGTCTATTTTAGAGACTTGATACTTTTGTATTGGTCTATGGGGATGTCTGGCTCACATATGGGACGCTTGGTCTCTGGATATCTTAAAAATTACGTCCCGCACAGTTGATAAACTTGTTCATTGCAGCCTACACTGTTCTTGTTGTAAACCTCACACCATGGGCTTCTTTCTTCTGAACTAGGGTTGAGGTTAAGTTTTGTTAAAATTTTTTCCACCTGCTAGACGTCTTCCTGTCGAATGGTGTCTACATTTTCTCAAGGCTTGCCACCAAAACAACCTACCTGAAGTTCAAGGACATCGTAATAAAAAATTACATTCAGATAGAGCCCATGCCAAGGAATCCTCGCTCCAGCCACTCTTCACAGTCTGCCCATACTCCCGTGAAGCTGTAAAAGCGTCTGAGATGCCATGTTTGCAGAGAGAGAAACCAGAAGAGGAAGCAAACATTTTATACCTGCTCCGTCTGCAGCTACTCAAATAACAAACCGTTTGGCCTATTCATACCAACTTGTTATAACCAGTAGCACAATAATTAGAATATGAATGTGTGAGCACTTAAATATAACGTAACGTGGTACATTCTGAATATTTGTGTAAATTTAATAATTTATATAATGTTCACTTATTTTGTAAGATAGTTATAAGATATGGATTAACAGTCGTGTATTATGTCTTGTAGAGTAAAAAGAATCCCATTTGTGTTTTGGTACCACGAAATAAAATAAACTTTATTTCTACTTTATTTTCTTATATTATACTTTTAATTTCTAAAATTAAAATTCTTGTAGGCCTATAGCCGAATAAGATATGTATAATAATAAATTAAATGAATCTATATTTATATGACTCTGTTGTTTGAGCTTTTGCACCATGAAATAAAATACTCTCATAATAAGATATGCATGTTTGATTGAAACTTACCCTAAAAACTACAGTAACTGAGCAAATAAATAGTGGCTCATATATGGGACGCTTGGTCTATGTTAAGATTTTGATGCTATAGACCGAGCGTCCCACATATGGGCCGCCGTAAAAATTACGCAAATCAGCAATATATCAAATAAGAACAGTACAGACATACATTTTAGGTTATTTTGTTGAATTATAGCTCAATTCAACAATATTTTATCCTTGGTCTGTGGTTAGTCTCACACCAATTATTCTCGGTCTGTGTATAACAACCACACTTTGTAACGTTGGTCTGTTACGGTGACCCGGGCGGCGCAAATATGCGCCGCCTGGTAGCAAACGTGTTAATCTTGAGATTAAGACTTGATTCAATCTATTATGATTAGAAGGGGTTAAGCTCTAGGATATAAACAGTGAACACAGCAACTAGTCTGGATATTCATGTTAGTTATACTAAATAAGAACTGAACATTATTAACATCCAAACATAATTATAATAAATATTATAGAACAAAAAAAGAGTGGAAATTTTATATCAAAACTTTTATTAATGTTCACTCTTGTATTGTGGTGGGCAATTCTAATACCATCACTTCAAAAGGCACCAACTTAAAATTCTTCAATATTTTTTCCACAAAAAACTTAAATTTCGGTGACGTAGCTAAAGGATGGTTCAATGCAAATATTGCAGTGTCAACTTCAGACGTACTAAATAAAATGTGAATAATTTTAGCAGTTAACATAAATATATAACACCAACAGCAGTTTAATATTGAGAACTGTGAGGAACCTAAAAAATTATTGATCATATTTATTTATTGTAGATACTTTGACAATAAAAGTAAAAGACCTTCAGCCAATCAGGAACGAGGATCCTTGACTAGCATTTCCTTTGGTGTAATGCTATATCAGAACCCATGACTGAATACGAAGAAAAAAGGGTCTCATCCCTTTCCAGCCTTCTCAAAAAACAGAATACAATATTGATGAACACTTTGATTCAAGAAGTGCAGAATGTATAATCGGTATTTCTGAACGCAATAAACACTATTTCTTACCCTTGCCAATGTACTATTGCTTTGCAGCAAAGGGTTGTTTAGCACATTCGACTTAAAAATCAAAGTTCCAACATTCCTTAAGATTATAACTTTACCAAGTAGCTGTTTGAAGTAAATCTCTTGCACGCCCTTGAAGAAATACGGCAGCCGTTTCTCCAGGACAGAGAGAGTGGAGTTAAGTTCCTCCAGGACCCCCACCACAGGAAAGTAGCGTTCCACGTTGTCTTTGGCTCGCTCTAAGGCCCAGCGATCGTTCAGGACCCTTCTCAACAAATCAGTCTGTATCTTAGTATATATATATATATATGCCAACACCATAAAATAATGCACGGTAAAATGCCAAAACCATATAATTTTTATTCATCATTGTAATGCAATTGGTGTTTGGTGGGGGGATTATTTCTTTATAAAACAAGAATTTTAATCACTACCCTTTCTGAAGACAAGAAAAATTGTTTGGACACTTCAAATGGAGTTAAAGGCATTTAAAGCAGTATTACGAGCATCTTTGAATCACTCAAAAAAGCATGGTTGAAGATAAGAATACAAATATTTACCGTGTTCATATTGTTACGCACCCCGCAGTATAAGGGTGACGCAGAAAGTTAAACAGGAAAACTATATAAAACAATATAAAAATGTTAATTTCTTTAAACAATATTTTATTAAAAACATGTAATTTTCTTAAATTATATTTAATTGAAAAATGGCAATTTCTTAAGTTATAAATCATGCGAAACATGTCACTTCCTGAAGGTATGGTTCGTGTATGTACTGTCAACATTTATATTTTTATCTTCAGCTGTTTTTATTTAAGCCTGTTTACAACCTTTTTCCTTCATAAATGCTGATAATTTCTTGGTGAGTGATAAAAAATGGTTTTCTTGTCTTTTTAAAGGGGAAGTAATTCTAGGAATGGAAAATTATTTAAAGGGCTGACTGAAATTAAAAAAAATTCATTGACCCAAAAACAGAACACCAGAACACACTACTACCATCACCCACATCCATTTCTGGATGATGTTGTACTATCATCCAGAATAGATCATTATAACATTTTTGTCACTACAACAAAGCACTTTAATCGGAGAAAAAACTTCTTAACTCTTCGTAGTTGTTACTTTTTGTGATTTTAGAGAAAGTTTTGGTTCTATTTGTGTATTAGATTAGTAATTTTACTGTTAAGAATTTTTTTAACAATTTAATGGTACAGTACTTAGACCTTTTCCAATTTTCAATGAATACAAACCAAAAACACTTGGTTTAGCCGTTTTTAGATTAGACTGTGTTAAATCTGTAGAAGACACTCAAATATATTTTTTCTATTGTTTGTTATTGTTTTTTTTTTTGAGCTCTAAATGAATCATGTTTTAAAGTTAAAATTGTTTGAAGGGGACACAGCTTAATACAGAAGTATGAACATGCATTGGTTTTCATTCTCATTTATCAATTTTTTAAAAATTCTGTTTTAAGCATCAGCTCTATGGTCACTTTGGCTATTTTCCTATCATGATTGGTCCTCCCTGGGATTTGAACCCGTGATCTCTCAGTTAGAGAGCCGTCACTGTATCCACTAGTCTACGGAGAAGGACATATCAATTATTAATGATTTATACCTATGACATTCCTTACTGTTGCTACGTTACATTTTATGTTCATTGTACGTTAAAATTTAAAACATATAGTAAACAACACAATCATACGTAAATAAATACAAATATTTACAGAACACAAATTGGCTGACGCAGTGGCCACATGTTCACATGTGCAGGACGGATGGTCCCTTCGACAACTACTACTGTAGGAAGGCACTTGTCAAGATTGACTTTGTAACTGATCCATCACCTCCAGGTGCATTGTCGAATCATACAATGAATTGGTTTTGTGTTTATCTTATCATTAAGTACATTGTCAGGGTCACTTTTTACTGCTATTGTATATGGAGTCAAATTCCTTCCTCCTGTAGTTGCAAACTCTTTAGCACGCGCAAACATGTAGTAGCCACCACGTCGTAGAAATTTGTGTTCTGTAAATATTTCTTTTATTTATTTATGTGTGATTTAGTTGTGAACTGATTGTTTTTTATTTTAATCTACAATGAAATGATTATGCTTGGATACATGAAGATATTACAGTGTTGACGAAATGCGTTTTAATAGTAAAATCATCTTTTACTATTAAATTTATAAATCATTAATATTATGGACATTTGAGCAGTATGAATGAACTTTAATATCAATTACTATCCCAAATTTAATGCCTTTGTTGTTCAAAAGTTAGTCTCTGATTTTCTTTTAATTGGTACAAATTGATTGGTTCCAAATGTAAAAATTAAGAGATGTACTGAACTCGTTGCCATCTTGATTCTAGCCTGATAAGAACAATGTTGCTTCAAACACTAGCAATCTTAGAACGCAAGACATGTAATTATAAAGATATGTTTAGTAAAAATCTAAACACTTAGTTTTTCAAATGTTTAATAGTTATACAGAAAAAACATTTAAACTTTTTTGTACTTCACATTTCTCTAGTAAAAGTTCTTTTACAACATTTTCCTAGAAATACAATGTTGCTAAGTAATCAGACTTCTAACTTAATATACCCCACTATCATAAAATTAGCATTTCTTGCACAAACTTATACTGACATGCAGGAACGGTCGTGGCCACAGAAGTAGGGGATGGCAAGATCGTAGAGGTGGCCAGTCTGGAAGCTGCACTCTGGGTCTGCAGTAAGCACACACTCTTCGAAGTTGGCAACCGTGGAGAGCCGGGGACGCGGCGGTGTCACATGGGGCAGATCGGGATTTTTTGGGGTTGGGAGTCACACGGCTGTAGTAGAACCTGGACAAATTATCAATTTGTGTTTCATTGGGATAAAAAATAGTCTTTTATGAGTAAAATCATAGTTTTTAATTCAAATGTAGGGTTTAAAAAATACATTTATGAATAAATAACAATAGTTGTGTATAAATCTTGTTTTCCAAATACTCAACATGCCACAGTAAAATTTAAATATTACAATTAATTTGTAATAACGCTATCTTTTCATACTCAAGTACAGAGGTGCTCGCCATCAGTGGCTGCCTCCATGGGGAGGCGTAGAAGATTTTCAAGGGAGTCAGTGTATTAGAATAATAGAAAAGTGTTGGGGAACATGCTTGCAAGCTATTCTCTTAATGCTTACGTGTTAGTTTGTTTATTATGTGATTTCAACATACATATTTTTTCAGTATTGTACTGTAGTTTGTTGGACCAGCAAATATAATAAGTGGGACAGGCAAGTTGTAGTACGCTTAAAAATGGCCAAATAACTACAAAAGAAAAGAGTATACTGATGATTATGTTAAGTATGGATTCATTTTCACTGTTTGTTACGTCAGTGCATTATTTGCAATGTTGTTTTGAGTAATGTTGCCATGTGGTCTAGACATATGAAACCCTACTCTACCGGAAGTTTTGAAATGGAAAACGAGAAAGCTGTTGAAGATACATCTACCACTGCAATCAATCGATGAATTTAAATAACTTGTATTAAGGCATTTCGTGTAACTTGAAAATTAAATGGAACAGTATTTTCCAGATGTTAGGTCAGAGAGTTGGAAATTTAAGTTTATCTGTTTCAACTATACAAGAGATTTATTTCAAACTGATGTGGGATGTATACGGTACTTCCTAACCACATCCAGGAAGAGACAATTGACATAAAATGTTATTCTCAAGCATTGGTGAAATTTCAAAACATGCATGGTGAAAACAGTATGTTCAATAAGGTATTTGAGGTAATATTAAACGTTTTGTAAAAAATGTATCAAATATTTTACTTCAAAACTTGCAAGTCTAACCTATACCCTAACTACTAACTGAAATTTTACTACTTGTCTTAACCACATAAGGTGATGATGGTAAAGAGGAAGTGTGACCAAATGTTATTGTACTAAGGGAGCTACAAAGTCTGAAAGGTTGAAAACCTCTGCTTTAGTACAAGCTTAACCAAACTGTTCTCGAAATAACCCTGTATTGTAAAAGTTTATACAACATAATTTAACGGATTGTGGAATTGATTTTGCATAATTAATTACCTTGTATTATAATGTAGGTTATCTAACCTATGCTCAGAGAGTTTTCTTGGGGCAAAGAACTATACCATTCAATTTCAGGGGTAAAAAAATACCTTATTTTAAGGGTTAAAGTAAAATATACACAATACCAGTGGTTGAGCTACGCTCTGGGGTAACCTTCTCAGAGGGTAACATTAGGGTTTATAGAGCATCTATACACTTTGGATGACTTCACTAAACTGCCAGGTTTTATCAATCAATCAATCTTTATTTGCCTTTTTACATATGACATGCATTGACAAAGTCAGTAATATTGTCTAGATGACATGGTCAGACACAAGCAATAAAACCAAACTATTCAGTTTTTAAAATATCATTACAGTTTAAAATTATTCTTTGAATATCAATATCATAATGAAAGACAATAGTTTAACAAAAGGAGATTTTAAAATAATTGAACAACAAAAGAATTTATAAAAGTTTAACAGATATTAAATTTAAAAAATTTTAACTGATTGCACGTGAATTACTATAATACTAGCACAACAATTTGAAATCTTAGGATAACAGGTTACAATATAAAATTCTACAGATGAAATTTAATCATACCAATCAACTAATTCCACAAAAAACTTCATCAGATATAACATTGTAGCTTACTGACAATGAAAAACAAAATGTATTTATTGTGTTTTTCTCATTGCCACTGTTATTCGTGCCAATGCTAATGTCAACATTTCAGAATTATTATTTTCTTATTAAATTTGTTGTAAGAAATATGTAGGAAAATCTATTTGTTGGATTTTGAGATCCATTTTGTAGGATTATTAGTGTACATAAGGTGTAGGTAAGTAATATCACTTTCTTATAACCATAATTAAAGCATTTGTTTAAAATGTATTGTTAACAATGGTTAATCTGAAAGTACCCACGGACATTGCCATTATTTTATAAAAATAAAACACTACCATTAGAGGATTGGAATCTGTATTGTCTATGCTTCCATGCAAGAACGCAGCCAGGAAAAAAATGTTGGGTGGGGGGGCAGACAAATGATATTTTCCCGTAGTGGACAGAGAATAAGGCCCCATTTTGTTTCTTAAAAGTTCTTGACCCGTTTCTTTGTTGAGAACGATCTTTCAGCAGTACATCTCAGTTATACTGAATTATTTAAATAATAATAATAGTTTACTAAAAAAGTAATTGAAAAAATTAAAAATTTGGGAAGGTCCGGGGAAGGACCCCCTTGCTGGATACGTCCTTGCTTCCATGTGAATGAATCTTTTTAGACACACGAAGAAGACATTGTAGAAGCTTCATTCGTATTGGAATTATTAATCAATTTAAAAACAAACACTACAATAATAAGTCAATTTTAATTGTGTCAGATTTTTCATTTTCAATGAATACATCACCAGATCCACATAAATGAAATCAAAGTGGTTACAGTAATAATATAAACTCCATCTAGAGATCTCTCAAGATCTAAATAGCATTGAATTCCCTATTTTTCAAATGTTTTCAAAAACCTTTTCGCTCCTTGAATAAGTGTTTTATGATTCAAAGCTGAGTATTTTAGAATTTGTTAGAAATGTTATGTATTATTTTTAAATAAATTATATATGAGTATTTATTATGCCACTTTTCCCTGTTGCAGTACAATGTATTCAATTTCATCAGTCTTAAATATAGATTTTTTAATGATTCACTAAATTACGCATATAAAATACAAAAATAATTAATATTACTACTTACATTATTTTATTCAATTCATCAACAGAAGAACTAATTACTGTATTATGACAAAACCAAAGAATTGATGTGAATAAGTTAATGCTTCTATACTTTAGCCTTATGAGAATACATATTATTTTAATAACCAGTTTGGTTTAATTTGATTAGTACAAAAGTTTTTTTACAAAATAAGTTACAATTGTTTAAAAACATCCAGTATCAATTGTTTAGCATTCTTAACTAGGAAATTATTTTACTTGAAAATGTTGGTAAATAAATAAATCAAGCCTAAGTAAAATGTGATTATAATTTATCGAATTGTACATGTGATTATTATAATATTTTAGCAGAGATGTAAAATAATTGATTGATAATAAAGCACTAATTTTTTTAACTGTTGTAAACCTTCCAACACTAATAATACAAAAAAGAATATCATTATATGCCATAAAATACTTTTTGACAAATCTTTAAAAAACGTTTAGAATATTTTTAAAATTATGTAGAGCAACCATGTAGACAATTTAAAATGATAAAATGAATACTGCGAAGTTTATTTTAAATGGTTTGATCTCGAAACAGTGAAAGTGAAAATAGAGATGTTTAGAGGATTACAACATTGTGTTTGATTACAGTTGCAGAAAGGACTGTGACACATAATGACATAATGTGCATCATCATAGCAATTCCAGTCATCATACCACTTAGAGTTTTTGGCTGGAGAAACCACCGCAACCGCGACTACCAACCGTGAAATGTGGCATTTGTCTCCTCGGTTTTCTCTTTTGTCATGTGTGATACGGCATTACGGGTCCGGAAGTTATTTGAGGTTATGTCACAGTTCAACAGTTTATTCAAAACATTAGGGTTGGGTATTTGAAACATCAAAGCCAACTTGATCCAGATACTTAGATAAGCTCTGTGTATTCCAGGTATGATTCAATATCAATTTCTATAAAACCTGGTGTGGAGATAAGGCTCACTGGTATAAGATAAGAAGTTTTTGTTAATTCTGGATCGTACCAGATATTTCCAGTCTATGACAATCACAATTAATTATAAACGTGCTTTTCCTCAATGATGAAGCATTTCATGTTGGAAGTGTAATGTAATTATTACAATGTTTAGTTTTACTTTATCGTCAAAAACCATTGTAAACATAAAGTGTTAGGCAACTAGAGAAATGTTTATATTCAATTCTTTCAAAAACAGCAGGAACTTTTATTTCATTCAATAACATTGTGGAGCAGAAATAAATGTTTAGGCCTACCCTAAAGAAAAATGCTATTGCAATTCCATTTTTTATTTAAGAAATATATTTACATAATTTGGTAAGTGCTTGTTTCTACAGATTTAAGAGGACACGCTAGTTAACTGCCAGTCCTCCATTCCTCCATCTGGGGCTCCATTTTTAACATCAGGATAAAGTTTAAAACTGTGTTATAAATAGGAATTTCATAAACGTTTGTGTCTTCAAAAACTTGAATTTAATGTTACTAATGTGAATGAGCTGTATGAAAATTATCAGTAAGTACTGATTGTTTATAATTTATATTAAGAATACATTTTCCAATAAACTCTATTTATCATAAATTGTAAACCACTACTACCAACAAATAATCATGTTTTTAACAATTTATTAGCATTCAGACATTAAAATCCAAGTTGTTGAAGTGAAACACTTATGGAATTCCTCTATTTATAACACTGTTTATAACTATATGCTCATGTTAAAAACAGATCTACAAATGCATAATTATGAATGCAGCTAACTAGCATGCATTCTTGAGTTTTTATTCAAGTATTACTGGATTTTAAGACCTTTAGTAGTATATGTCATAAAACTATTAGTTCCTCCACTATTCATTATACTGTAGTTACATTTTTCATTTTGGTGAAAATATTCTTTTGCGATCCTTCACAAGCAAACAATTTAGTTATTGGAAATGGCCATCATTATGAGGGTATACAATTTAAACACAATAATTTTCTCTATTTATAGCCCATGAAATATGGTACATTATGTAAAAATTACTATAACTTGTGTGCATAACTATCTCCAGACACAATTGTGCTTTGGTTTGCGTTTAAAGTAGATTTATAATTATGAGCTCCAAAACATAACCTAAACATTGACCTCCATGGTTCTTTGCAGGGGCGTACCCAGGAATTTATTTCGATATAGTGATAAATCCAGGATTAAGAGAGTTTATATGTACTATTAAAACTTAAAAAGTAACAAAATATTCAAAATAATGCGTGTGTTGACGTATTATTAAAATTTTGGATGGTTTTAGCTGCATCTGATAAATATTTGATGAAAACACCCTCACAAGGTAAAAAAGCAATATTTTTTACCTTATATCAAAATAATTTTCAGGGGGATTGATCTCCCATATCTCCTTCTGGGTACAGCCTTGCTCTTTGGCAATGTGGGGATGGCCAAATTTAATGTCTAGTGTGTATAGAAAAAATACATTCTTTGTTTTGGCATTATTTATTTTCCTTTTAATTTGAGAGGTATGTATAGAAATCTAATATAGGTCATTAAAAATGGGTATACCCACTGCTAGGTTTGACTTTAATCTTATTCCAAAACGAAAGAAGCGGTTTGAACTAATAAATTACTTAGATAATAAAACTGACATAACCAAACCATTAATGAATGTGTTGTTAATTGCTCCAATAATAAAACATCCCATTATACAAGTGGCTATTTAGATTACGCAATACCCTTCACCACCTGTCTGGCATTTCATTAACCTCTTTGTCAATCAATTAAGATTTTGTTTGTAAACACTGCAGTAAGCTCTGTTCCCATAGCATTTAGTTATCTAACGCGTTATCGTTATCACAGTTTCCACTATGGGAAACCAAGCTACCAAGGTGTTCCCAGTGGACTGGTTCTCATAGAACAATGGTAACAGTATTCAATTGTCTAAGCCAATAATGATGGATCAGAATACTAATCTTGCTCGAACTAGGTTCTATTCTGATGAGGTGGGAAAGTATGAGCAGTTGAAATCGTGACACTTGAGGCAGTGCTTTTCCATTTCAATAAACTTGCTTTAAGCGTGATTAGCTGATAACTCATTAAAATGGAAAAACTTTAAAATGGCTGTTTTTAGTCAATAAATTATTAAATTTGTTCTTAATTACATCTTAATAACACACTCTTTCTATACACTTCTACTTTAATTCTAATACTAACATGAAATATTTTATTTCTTACTTCTACTGCATTCATTGCAATAACGAGTATGTAATCTGACTGTATTATGGCCAATAATCAATATGACAATTTTTTTATGAAGCTCATAAAACATTGGTTATCAATATCCGTTTTATTAAAGACGCCTGCTCATCTTGGTTTGGCAGCTTCAATTATTACAGTTAGTACAAAATTTCCCATAGTAGTTAGAATTAAAACAACAATTTGATCAAACCGATCAGAATAACTTCTTTACCACTGGCTGTTAGCTTTTTGATAATTTGACGCTTTCTTCTTTGTTGTTGCTATCTTCTTCAGCAAAGAAGACAGCATCAAATTATCAAAAACTTGGCAGCCTGAGATAAAAATGATCATACTGGTCATATTTGTTATAATTGGATAATGTTCACCCAACTATTACAGTTAGTAAAAAGATTTACCATAGTAGTTATAATTAAAAAATCAATTTGGCCAAACCGATCAGAATAACTTCTTTAACACTGGCTGTCAGCTTTTTGATAATTTGATGCTTTCTTCTTTGTTGGTGTTGTCTCTTTAGCAAGAAGGTGGCATCAAATTATCAAGAACTTTGCAGCCTGAGATAAAAATAATCATACTGGTCATATATGTTATAGTTGGATAATATTCACCCAATCACCATACAGCTTCAATTCTCATAGAAGTGAATACGTATTATTGGCAGTTTCAGTTAACATCTGTAGACTGAAAATGGTTCTTCATAGGGAAAGCAACATATTTCAAGAATTAAATTGTATTAGTGCCTAACATGGTGTGAATCAAAAATCTTAGATGGTAGTATAATTGAAGTTGTAAAACATAAGGGGCATTATTTTTCCCCTTTTGGGTACATTATAGCTGATCATTAGTGAAAATACCATTCGTTTTACGTTTTGGTGAAATACAACTTCATTACATAATGTTGCAAATGTTCTGAGGCTTACCTTGAGACAGCTTTATCCACAGGGTCCCTCACCAGGTTGATGTACGTAGGCGACTGTCGGCCGAAAGAGGTGAAGTTGATGAAATACACATGTCTGTCAAATGATAGCGGTATGGTGGCATCGTGAAGGGATTCAGTGATTTTTTCTACAAGTTGTTCCTAGAAAACATATACACTTTTATACATTCCGAAAACATTTTAATGTTACAAATCAAAATTATAAAAACAACATAACATAACCTAATTTTATAACAATTATAATTTTTTTATAACATAATTATTATACCTAGTCCTATCTCACTTTGTTTACTATCAGAATATTTGCATCTCTTTTTCTCGTAACATACCAACGAACCCGTTACATTCCACATATTCACTTAGATACATCACCCTGAATGTGGCTAATCTCAGAAATATCTATCACCAAGTAGGGTTAAACAGTTTAACAAAATTATAATTTTACATGGCTAGAGTTATAATTTTGCTTTATCACGATCTAACTTAGTGCTTAACAAATTTTACTGAAACTCAAACGTTTATGAAATTGAAATTGTTGAGAAATCCAATTTTACTAATCATAAATATCCTTAGTTACAGGCTTTAAAATTGCTTTTATTGAGCGCCCTCATTTTGGAATTCAAGACCATGATTTGGATTAAAGTTCAAACGAGGTGTATATGAATTTATAAGACTTTTGTTGAAATGGCAAAAATTAAGCTTGGTTATTGTCAACTGATTTGAGGGAATATGTCAATGTTGATTAAATAAAATGTAAAAAATGTTTTATAAGTTATAAAATGCAACTAAACACAGTGTTGTGTATGTTACTCATGAATAGAACAAGGCAACCATATGGCACACCATGTGTCTAGTAAAAGGCTTCGCTGGGGTTCAATGTAAAATTTCAATTTCATACATTATTTAAATTATTGACAGATAGAACCACAGACAATCATACAAAAAAGTAATTTGCCCTGGCAGACAAAAGATCAATTCTGTCAGCATACTGAGTGATAGGCTTCAACAATGCTCAGCCAAATTTCATCGTTGGTTATTCAGCATCATAGAACTCATTCTTCTCTATGAAGACATGAAGATTCATGGATGATTTCAAATTTACAGATGAAATCTTTCTCAAGACATCTTGACACATGATACATTCATTCACATTTTTGTTCATTAAATTTGAAATCAACAATGAAAGTCTACACACTAAGTCACTTATTGGACTAAACTCAAGGTTGTTGAAATTACAAACTCAGTATTAATTGTAATTTCTCATTACAAAGAGAATCTCTACCAGACATGTTTATGTTTATCATTTCTAAACTGGTTTTCCCCTTCTATATCAGTAAATTGGTCAACAATAGGTACAATTAGTATAAGAGTCGTTATTTGGATGTACCATAATATGTAGTTAATTTAGTTCAGTCTGTTCATATGTCAATGTTAGTTCATATATTTATATATATACCAGGTGTCTTAAAAGTCCCAGCCCCTCCCTATAAACCTTTTTATACATAGAGATGGAAGTGATTTACTTTAGGGGTTGTTTATAGACCAGTTACTGTGTCAAAATGGTCTTAATGTGTCTCACATACTAACTGGTAAACAATAGGAAATAACTTGGCCAAACCAGCCATTAGTATTCCCAGAACTTCCTAATGGGTTTCTGTCAGACAAAACAGAACCTAATAAATGCTATACTGTATTATTATTGTTATTGGTTGATTCTTGTAATAACTTGTTTTATGATTAAGTTCTCAAAATAACTAGTAAGCGAATGTTTTATTTACCTTATAATAACTTTAAATATAATTTAAACTGTGGGGGTTTTATAAAGAATTCAAGCCTTAATTGGCCAACACATTTGATAGAGTGACATGAGAGACCTGTAGTTTACACCATTATTTTTCTTTTTATAATTTCTTTCATGTAAGGTGTCATTTGCTAGGGGTTCCTATTTTGAAATACCCCATTCAGTCATTTTTCATTGGAAGTCGAAATTTTCATGCATAAAAAACTCTTCAGCTGGTCATATAAACAACCCCTAAAGTACATCACTCCATCTCTATTTATAAAAATACTAATGGGGGGGCTTTTAAGACACATAGTATATGTATATATGTATCTGTCACATATGCTTATTTAAACGCATATGTGACAGATACGGCCAAATACAAAATAATTGAATTGTATCAAGTGAGGGCTCTGTGGTGTAATGGTAGCACATTCACCCGGCAAGTGAGAGATCCGGGTTCGAGTCCTGGCGGAGCAAGTACTTTTTATGATTCAATGTTTATTGAAATTAAATAAGGCTATTGCCATTTATACAAATTTATACATATATATATATATATATATATATATATATATATATATATATATATACAGGGTGTATATTATGTCTGGAAACACCCAAATATATCCTTTAATAATTTAAATATAAATTTGAAACCTCTTACAATCGTGATAGAGATTGGGCATCTACTTTTTGGAACAATGTTTTGTTATGTCACACCAACGGGGGACGTCCTGCCGAGGGTATCGTGAATATTCTTAATGGAAGCCTATACCTTGTGATACATAATTTTAAAGGTAATAGCTTACTGAATTGAATGCCACAAACCGCATCTCAAAGGAATTATTCTATCAGAAAAATAGAGCATTTTTAGTATTGAAAATTTACTGATGTTCAACAATGTAATTTTAACATGGTTCTTGCCACAAAATGTGTTACACTAATTTTTTAGCATTTTTTTAAATGTTCAATTAAATAAAACAAAAATTTCATTTTAAGCTGGTTCTATTAGCACAAATTTGCCAGTTTTTATTACAGTACAATTATGGAAATCCTTATGTTATTGATTTCTTATTACAAATAAAAAATAATGTATGCTGTTAGAAAAGTCTTACAACAAACGTTTTACCTGCATTTGGTGTCAAAGCAATTGTTCGAACTGTGTTCCTTCTACGGTTTGACAATGAGCCAATCTTGTGTAAAATGATTCGACAGAGTTGCCTAACATTTCTTCAGTTATCAAAGCAATCTCCTCTATAATCCTGTTTCTTAGGTCTTCCAAATTATGAGGCTTTCTTCTATAAACATTGGATTTTAAATGACCCCCATAGGAAATAATCGATTGGTGACAAATCCGGAGATCTTGGAGGCCATTCGATTTCTCCTCTTCGGCCAATCCATTTATGAGGAAACCTTAAATCCAAATACTCTCTTACCTGTCTCCCATAATGGGGTGGAGCACCATCCTGCTGAAACCATACATTATCAAAGTATTCTCCTGATGCAATTTGAATAGCTGGGATTATTTCATTTTGGAGCATATTGTAGTAAAGTTCGGCATTTAAATTTCCATTGATGAAAAAGGGTCCAACAATTTTGTTACCTAAAATTCCACACCATACGTTCAGTTTTTGTGGTTGCTGTGGATGGGACTCAGTAATCCAATGTGGGTTTTCACTAGCCCAGTAATGGCAATTGTGCCTGTTAACATTGCCATTTAGGAAAAACGTTGCCTCATCAGAAAATAGTATGTTGGTCAGAAAATCTCTATTGTCATCACATTTGCGCATCACAAGTTCACAAAACTCAACTCTTCTGTCGTAATCATCCTCACTTAACTGTTGGACTAAATGAACTTTAAATGGTTTGTATTTATTAATTTTCAAAATCTTACTCACAGACATAGGGTGCATATCATGTTGCTGTGCAGCTTTTCTGAGCGATGTATGTGGGTCTTCAATAAATGTTTGCAAAACATCTAGTGCATGTTCTTCATCTGTTGCAGATTGTATCCTACCCGACTTTGGCCGATTACGTACACTCCCTGTCATTTCAAAACGCTCAATAGTTTTTGATATTGTTGAAACACTTATGGGATTCCTTTCTGGGAAAGTGTCATTAAACAAATTACAAACTTCCCGATAAGATCTTTGACGATCGCCATATCCTCGCATCATCAACAGAGTAATTCGTTCTCTTTCAGACAATTCCATTAAAATGCCAAATAAAAACTGAACTACTGTAATTAGATAACTTGTTGACAGCAATGCTTCAGAGACACTGATTAACTCGACAGGAATGATATGACCTTTGTCCATTTGTAATTCCCAAGCTTAGACCTGTCTAGTGAAAGCTCCATGCTCAACAAACTGAAACCTGTAGACCAGATGATTAATAACACAATAATGTTTTCTCATAGGCTAGTGACCTTTGTCTCTTTAAACCTTCCTGCTGACTGGAAAACACCAAGTACAGATTCATAAGTAATCAGAGAAAGTGACTCATAAGTTTTATTCATTGTAATAAAAACTGGTAAATTTGTACTAATGAAACCAGCTTAAAAATAAATTGTTTATTTTATTTTAAGTGAACATTTAAAAAATGCTAAAAAATTAGTGTAACACATTTTGTGGCAAGAACCATGTTAAAATTACATTGTTGAACATCAGTAAATTTTCAATACTAAAAATGCTCTATTTTCTGATAGAATAATTCCTTTGAGATGCGGTTTGTGGCATTCAATTCAGTAAGCTATTACCTTTAAAATTATGTATCACAAGGTATAGGCTTCCATTAAGAATATTCACGATACCCTCGGCAGGACGTCCCCCGTTGGTGTGACATAACAAAACATTGTTCCAAAAAGTAGATGCCCAATCTCTATCACGATTGTAAGAGGTTTCAAATTTATATTTAAATTATTAAAGGATATATTTGGGTGTTTCCAGACATAATATAGACCCTCTACTTTTATAAATCTGAAGTTGTTCATGAGCAAGAGCAATAGTTCCTGTGTCACCACAAAGTTTCTCCTAGCTCGCCAACAGTAGTTGATGTACGATGGAAACATGGTTTTACTATATACATTTTCTTTAGTAATAGGTTTTTGTAACTTTACTTGTAAAATATATTAGTCCTATACAGCTTGGAATTTTCCTATTGATTTACTTTTATATGTTAAACCTTTTAGATTGGATCTTCTGGGGCCTTATCATGTCTTTTATTTGGAAAAGCTCTGAAAAATCAAAGCATAATCAAGAAACCAAGATTCTCTAGGTGGCACACCTGCTGGTGACGAGATAGCCGCCTGGTGTTGCCGCCTCCCAGCCGGACATGTTTGTACCCGTTGAGACCCTGCATCCACTGTAGCAGCAGCACCAGCATTTCACTGCCAGCCTTAGGTACGCGGTTGAAGAAGAGCACATGGTCGCTCAGCTCTGGCACCGTGGCGAGCATCTCACTCAGAGATTTAGTCACCTTCCGCGTACTCTGCACGCAAGAAATAATGTTAAGTGCAAAGCAATTTTTTTTCTTAATACCCATCAGGCATGACTTCTGGCTGGTTTATACCTTCCAGTTGAACCTACTACTGGGCACAGCAAAAACCAATGTGTCACTTCAATCTGGGCAACCTTATGGATATCCAGGAGGAGCACATGGAGAGCACAGGAGAGAGGCTGGTTCATAGTTGGCCTCACCTTTTTCTGGGAGAACATGAGATTAGTGCCCTAATTCTTCCTCATGGATCTCAATAGGAGGCGGCCCCTACCCCCTAACCTTACCCATCCTGAATATCCTGTCACTCCGGAAGCAGCGCTAAGGTTCTTATAGGACTAAGTGCAATTTATAAGATTCTTATCCTAAGAGAACATAAAAAAGCAATCTTTTACTCTTCTGTAACATCATTTAACCCTCCAAAAAGATATGGCATTTCAGCAGGAGGATCACTTTTATCAGACTGTAACACCTGGACAGTGTTGAATATAATACAGTAATAACAAGTTGAAGGTCTAAATTTTCCAGCTAACTTAGGGCTAAAAAGCCCTCTGTAACACATCTACTAAGGACCAGCGGATTAAGGATGGCTCCTGAAACACCACCAATGGCTGATCAGATGAGCTGCAGAATTCAGCACCAGTTACCCATCTATGGATTAGCAAGCTCACCATTTCTTTATTTGTTATTTTGTGATAGTAACTGCTCTAAGACATGAGGGAGGATCATCAGATAAAACTCATTTAAAACAATACTATTATTGATCAGCTTTTTATTTTAGTTTATCACCTATTATCATTGGGTATTCTACAAAATAAGTCAAATTTATTACTTAAAACACTCATACGAAGTAAATTGACACATTTTACAAAAGCATTTATGAAAGTTTGACTCATATGATTCCAACTTATAAAATGAGATATTTTATATCAAATTCTATTTCAAAAATTTTATTCAAATTTGAAACAGATGCACAATAATTACATTTATCTCATTTTAAAGAATACTCTCCACAAAGACTGCATGTCTACATGTGGAGAGGAGCTGATAGAACAGAAAGTGCCACACAGTCACAGTTGAATAAGAGGCCCTGGTAAGTCCGAAGTCCAGTGACAGGTTGGCTCATGGATATCCTGCCCAGGCACAGCTAAAGGCGGGATACTGATATCGTGTTATCAGTGTAGATAACGACTCCAACATTTTGACTGATGTTATCGCAGATTTTAAATAGACTGTATCTCTTCAATATTGCTTCTAAATCTACGTTGTAAGTATATCTCTACAACCAAAGAAAGAAAAAAAATTATTTCTTAAAGAAAGTAATACATCTGATGTTTTTCCTTGTTTGACAGTCAAACCAAAAATAATCCTCTTGAAAATGTTCTTTTCAAATTTGAACAAAGTACAAAACAAAATATGTTGAAAACAAAATAGAATATAACAATGCCTCTCTCGTGCTCAGTCTGACCTTAAGACAAAACACACATAATAACATTAAAAATATAACATATTATATTGTAACAAAATATAAACAACAATAACATTATACTATTAACATAAATTTTTACTTTCTTTTAGAGAAATACAGGGCCTCCAACAAAGCAGAGCTTGTAATGAGGTCCCATCCTTGAATTTAAAATGAATATTTTAGATCGATTTTACTATTGTACAGTACTTTCTTGATGGACTCCCTATTATTAAATTCTAAATAGAACTATTTATATTAGCATTACAAAAAAATAAAATATTATGGCCAAAGGTGTGCTACAGTAATAAAAGAAAAGAAAAATATATAGGTTACTAACATACATATATACATACATAATCTCAGACAACACACATATATACAGCTGCATTTTTATACTTCGGCACACAGTACACTTCCAGGCCAAAAAGCAATATTAAGGGAGTAAAAGAGGCTGTTTTGATTGGTTACTTTGTACTTAAAGGATATAGATAAGGTATTACAGTTCTTAAAAAAAGAATGTCCAAGAAGATAAAGTTTCGATAAGCGCTATTCAGTTATCACATAACCTAAAAAGAAGTGTTTAACAATGATATTATTTCTCTATGTTTTTCAAAAGTGTGTCTTCTTTACTCTTTGCTGCCTTTGTAACGAAGTATGCTGCATGAGAATAAAGAAAAAGAAAGTGTAAACACTGTACTTTTTTCTGCACCACTGGTACCAACAAAAATATAATAAAGGTGTATATTTTAATGCAACTTCTAACCAACATAACCTAAGTCTCACCTGAGAAGGGGTGACCTCATTGAGTCTGATTTCCTCATCTTCTGGTATTAGCACGTAGAGAGACTTCTTAGTTCGCAACACTGTCGTCCCAATCAGTGTTGCCACCATCAGCAATATGTAAATACATGTTTTGTAAGTTCTTCTCTTGGTGAACGTGTATTTGATGAATTTCTCTAAGTTGGTGTGAATTAATTTTGCCATGGCTCTGTCTCGAAATACATTTCTGCAATCACTTGTTTATGTTACCATTATTCGTTTTTTTCCTAAATTGACGTTAACCTTTCGTCATCTGAAACAAGCAATAATGTAACAGTAAAATAACAGTGACAAATATAGAAATTATGTTTTTTATTTTCACTTTAAGTAGTTTTAAAAGAAATCTAGCTTTGAAATAAACTAAAAAAAACGCTAAAATTCAATATTATAAATTTTAGATGTAAATAAACGCCAATCCAAATTTCAACTGAGCTTTCAGCATGTTACATTTATAGTAGTTATGTATACAACAATTTTCAAAATTATATGAACCATAACACACACACACACACACACACACACACACACACACACACACACATATATATATAATATTTTCATTTTTATATACCATTCAGCACAGTTGTAGTGGAGAGATTCTTCCCAGAATTGTATCCTTGACAACTTTTTTTGCTGTTTTTGATGCTGAATTAAAGAGGTTTAAAATAAAAGAGTTCAAGATAATCTAAATCATAGAAACTGTAGAATTAACTGCCCATAGAGTGCTTATAAAGATGCTGAAATGCTTCATGTTACTTGCATTGGTTTAATTGCCTCTGAGATCTGAGAGTATATAGAGGTAAAGGTAAAACAACAGTGCAAAATAGATAATAATAATAATACTTTAATCCTTTAATACTTGCTTTACGTTAAAACCAAAAAACACCAAGTAAACAATGGTAAATTTACAAAAATGAGCCCATTAAATTTACAACGGATTTGTTAAATAACTGTAAAGGTTCGTTTTTTATGGTTTTAATTGTCTTAGAATAATTTTTCTTCTTATTTTGTGTTGATTTCTTGTAAAGTATTTGCAATTTTATAACATTACTTGTGAATTCCTTGTTTAAGGTTTCCTACTGACGATGAATGTAGTTGAAAAGATAGGATATCAACACTCTCTATTATTATATGTTATAAAAATAGAACACTGCGTTTCAAGGATTAAAATCCACTCTCTTCCTCACGTATCATATTTTCTCGGGTATTACGGTTTTTGACACTTGTGCAAGAGGGTAGATTTCGATCTTCCTTGTGGAATTTGTTAAAACAGTGTTTGAGAAAATTCAGATTGTTTTACAAAAACTTATTTTTAGGCAAACATTTGCTAATAATCAAAACATTTCAAATATGGAAAACGCCTGTCTTCACGAATTTACTTGCTTGAATTATTTTTGACACATCATTGTTGTGTGTTGGTTTAGATTAGAATCTAACAATGCCTAAATACATACACTGGTTCAAACCCCGTGTAGAAATATGTACACTGGAAGGACAAGCATTTCAATAAGATCATCTTTTCATCTTTTTTTTAAGATCCCGAAATCGTGATTTCCATTGAAAACCAAACGTTTATGAATCATTGTAACGTAATAACTATGTAAAGCAAAACGGATACATGAAAACTACTCGTATATACAGGGTGTAAATTAAGTCCTGATACACCTGGATATATTCCAAACGGATTGAAATATCAATGTACAACCTTCACCAGACTTATTAAATTATTGTTTTGGAATTTTTTTAGGGTAATAAAAATTTCTCCCTCCTTTTCAAAGGGGGCTAGAAGGGGGTAACTTTAAAATTTTAAATTGCAACCCCTATCTTGTGACATGTCATTTTATAGGTCTATTCAACGGCATGGAAACACAATGGCATGAACATACATTGGCATTGTCCCTAAAGATTTTTTGGGATTATTTACCCATAACTTTTGCTAGAAACGGCGTACAGGTGGTTTCTTAGTGTCATTGTGTTTCTGTTGAATAGACCTTTAATACGATTTGTCACAAGGTGGGGGTTGCAATTTGAAATTTTATAGTTACCCCCTTCTACACTCCTTTGAAAAGGAGGGTGAAAATTTTGTTACCCTCAAAAAATCCAAAGAAATAATGTAATAAGTCTGGTAAAGGTTGTACGTTGATATCTCAATCCGTTTATACTATATCTTTGCGTATCAGCACTTAATTAACACCCTTAGATGTAAGGGGTTGTTTGCCCATAACTTTTGCTAGGATCATCGTAGAGATGTTTTGATCATGTAATTGTTTCTTTTGAATTTACCTTCCAAATAATATGTCACAAGATAAGGGTTGCAATTTGAAAATGTCAAATGACCTCCCCCCCCCTTTGGGAAATATTGTTTTCCTTCAACAAGTTCATAAAAGCATTTTAATACGTATGTTGAAGTTTTTACATCGATATATCAATCCGTTTGGAATATATCTAGGCGTATCAGGACTTAATTTACACCCTGTATATGTTATTATTCAATTGTACAAATTGTATTGCTGATTTAGTTTGATAAATATCGTGTTCAAAATCTTCGTGGAAATTTAATTCTGGTGTTTGTAACACAAGAACAGACCTCAACAACTGTTGCAAGAGTTGTTAACAGATTTAATATGTACACCAATAAACATATTATACAGATGTGACACTATTAAATAATGTTTTTAATGTTGTTTGTAACTTTGAAACTGTCCTCCTCCGTAGACTAATGGTTATTATAGTCACGACCCTCTAACCGAAAGATCACGAGTTCAAATCCCGGGGAGGTCCAATCATGTACTTTGTACTTTAATAAAAATACCAGTGCACTTCGAAGCCGGCATAGCTGACGCTGAGGCTTAAAAGAGATTAAAAAAACTTTGATACTACAACTTCAGGATAGTTAAGACAAATTTGAGCAACTTTAATTGTCCCAGCACATACATACTCTCTAAACAGCAGGCAGCTTATGTTACAGCATTCACTTCTACAGTTTGACACACATTCCCTGCTGTAATTAACTTAAGATTGCTAGGTTATGTAAAACGTACACAATTTGCTTATGAAGTACTGTAGCTTACACCAGAGAGGTCTGTACTAGCTAGACAAACCCTCTTCAAAGTACTGAACATCTCTGAAATACTTTCTCCCTGTACAAAATAAAGGGCATAGAAAAGATTAGTAGTAAGATCGTTCCATTCCGTCTACTAATAAACGGATGAAGGGAGGATCCGTTCCACATATCATTTTATTATTATTAGTTTTCTCACTCTCATGACGTTTTTAATAATATTTATTTACTACCCTTTTTTGGAAACTTCTGCTTGATTATTGTTATAGCTAAATTTCTATAAACTAAACACAAACTTCACATACAAAACATACAAATCTACAACTCGGGTCTACGCACAGCCCATCAGAACCCATGTACGAGTCTCTTTGCTCTTGCATTTTATTGTACAGTTTTTAGGAAGCAAATTATCTTAATGGTTTCTTTTAGAAACTTATTTTTTGTTACAAGAATGTTTTATCTTTTTGTAACTGATATGGAATCGCCATCACTCAAATGGTGCATATTTTTCTTTAGTTTATTATTTTTACTATATTTTACAATACATACCATGGTCCAGAAATTTTTGTAATTTTGGTGGAAATAAATTTTATTTCATTTTATTCAGGGAAAAGTAAAGAACTTTTGTGTACAAAGCAATGCTTGTTGTATTGCGTTAAACTGTAGGCTTTGCTCTACTAAATCAGGGTTTTTATATAAGGACACACTAGTTTGCTTTGCTGTCGTCGCGCATCACAGGCTCGATTTTAACATGAGAATAAAGTTGAAAATTGTATGGTAAATAGGAACTCTTCTCAAATCCAAAAATGCTTCATTTCAGAAACGTGAAGTTAAGTACTATTGGTGTATAATTTATTCAAGACAGAGTATCGTGAATAAATAAAAAAATATACATTGAATACCTATAAGTTATAAACTAATAGTATTCGTTATAAACGGAAGGTAATCGTATTTTTAATAATTCATTAGCATTGTCATCCAGAAATTTAAGTTTCTGAAGTAATATATTTGTGGATTTATGGATTTTCTACTTGTAACTCAGTTTTAAACTTTATTACCCATGCTAAAAGGAGAGCCTCAAAATGCAGCAGAAGGGTAAACGGACTGTAGGTCCACGTCATAAAACTGCCGGAAGCATTTCTTACCTACTTCTTAACACGTTCACCCCGAAATGCGCCACCGGTGGCGCACGCTCAAAAAATTCCAACATCAATAATTCTCGATGTTTTTAATAACATAGACTACTCTAAACCCCGACGTTAGTATTGTTCATGAGGAACGGTTTTATTCGCATATTATTATTCTATAATGTTATATAATACGTATGAATCAATATTTATCATATTTAATTCACATTAAAGTATGTGCCACCGGTGGCGCAACGTCATCCCCTGGTGAAGAAAGGTACTTTCTCAGACGACGTGCTACACCGGTGGCGCACTCTATTAGTGACAAAAAAATAGTGCGCGTAGAAGCTTCTATTGGCAGCCTTAAGAGTGCGACACTTGCCGGAGCTACTTATAGCGCTCTATTAGCAACAATACGAATCAGACCTTCTTTATAAGCCGCCATTACCTGTCTTCTTGTCGTAGAGATTGTTCTGTGTTGCTGTAAGTTCAGTGAGTTCATTTTTATTTTAGAAAAATGGATGAATCAGACATCGATGACGCCCTTGATGATGACTTTAGTGATCGGTTCTTTGACCGATTTTTCAGTTAGTGGCAGTGAATATATGCCATCAGATGAGGAAAGTGATGTAACAAGTGCAGAGGAGTTGAATGAAGAAGATGGCGTTGTTAGTGATTTAGATGAATTGGAATTGATGGAAGTAGATGAGGAATATCAAAGGGTTAGAGAGGAGAGTGGAGACGAAGAAGGCAATAATATTGAAAATGTAAGTGACCCTGTACAAGATGTAGTTTGTAAGGTTCATTGTGAATATGTAGAAAATAAGTTAGAGTGGACAGAACCAAAATTGACATGCAGATCATATCCTTTTCACAGGAAATGCAGGCTTAAAAACTGTTGGCCAATTTAATTTAAATGATCCATTTGAAATTTATAACAGTTCCTAGATGATACATTATTGAATTTGATTGTTTTGGAAACTAACAGGTATGCACATCAGTACCTTGCTTCAAAGCCTGTAAAAAAAGCGTTCAGCAATGGCTAGATGGGTTGATTGTACAACTGAAGAGATACACAAATTTTTTGGTGTACTGATGATCATGGGCATATGCCCCATTGCCTCAAAGACAAATGTACTTGGTCAAACATCCCATGTACCAAAATAGTGTCATCAAGAAAACTATGAGCAGAGACAGATTTGACTGTCTCCTAAAATGCCTACATTTCCAAAATAATGAGGAACCAGCAACTGAAGAGCCTCGTTGTGGAAAATAAAGAAACTGCTCAATCATTTAAATGCAAAATTTGAAAGTCTGGTAACACCTGAAGAGTCACTAGTTATTGACGAGTCTATGGTTCCATGGAGAGGGCGTTTGATTTTTAAACAATATTTGCCAAAAAAGGCTCATAAATATGGAGTCAAAATTTACAAGATTTGTACCACTGATGGGTATACTTTAAAAGCAAAAATTTACGCTGGTAAGTCAGACGTAACTGCAAGAGAGGCACATGCAGATAAAATTGTCATGCATTTGATGGAATCATTTCTAAATGAGGGTAGAACACTGTTTGCAGATAACTTTTACAACTCCACAAGGTTGGCCAACACTCTGCTTGAGAAGAAAACTTATGTTTGTGGCACCCTTCGAAGTGACCGAAAAGGCAATCCAAAAGAAGTCACTAGCAAAAAATTAGCCAAAGGTGAAGTAATTTGTCAAGAAAGCAGTACAGGAGTAAAAGTACTTAAATGGCATGACAAAAGGCCTGTACTGATGATAACCACTCGCCCTGAAGACGTTTTCTACTCTTGTGGCAAGCAAAAAAAACAACAAAGAAAGGCGAGGTTGTCATGAAACCATCAATGTGTCATGGCGTACAATGCAGCAAAAAAAAGGAGTGGACTTTTCAGATCAGATGTCCTCTTATTACACTCCTATCAGAAAGACTCTCATTTGGTACAAAAAAGTTGCACTGGATCTTCTCCTAGGTACTTGTGTAGTGAATGCACTAGTACTACATAACAAGTACTCATTAAACCAAAAAAATTGTTGTATGCTCACTTTCAGAGAAAAAATACTTCGAAATCTCCTTGAAGGAGAAAATGTTGGAGCCCTTGTTCAAACACCCCAAGATGGCAGGCAAGGTACCAAGAAACTAAAACATGTGCTCTCAAAGCGTGAAGGGACTGCAAGAGAAACCAGGTAAAATATTTCATTTTAATTTTATATAAAATTACAATATATCTACACTACGTCTTATAACAACAATAACACTACATACTAGTTTTAGATCCAAACTAATGGATCTTAGTTTTCGTCAATTTACCTGCATGTTCATCAATTTAGTTCAATAAATTAGTGATCTGCATTTTTGCTATGAATTTGTAAAGTTTATTTCAACATGGTTTCCCATATATTTGATAAAAATATAATTAAATACGTTTTATGAAAGTACAAACATCCAATTAGATTTATTCCTTACAGAAAAAACGGTGTGTCAGCTGCTACAGCAAAATGAAGGAAGAAAGGGGGGCCAAAGCAGCAAGGACGTACGCAAAACGTGTTTCAACTTACTGCAAAGGGTGCGATGAGACTCCTACAATGTGCTTAGAGTGTTTTAACTCCAAGCACTAAACTGAACACCATTTGTAATAGGAAAGCTAATGTTTAATTAAAATATCTTGAGTTTCAAATTTATTGCTTTGTATTTTTTTCCACTAAAAAAGGTCTTTATCAAAACCCGACGTGCGCCACCGGTTGGGAGCACATTGTAAAAGGTTCCATATGTATCGACAAAGTCATCTAAAACAAGTTGTAAAACTACGGCTTGGTTTAAAACAAACTAAAATGCCGTATAAGAGTGTGCCACGGGTGGCGCACGTCGGGGTTTTGGGGGATCGGCATGTGCCACCGGTGGCGCACGTCGGGGTTTTTGAGTGGGGAAAATATTTGATTCATTTATCCCGTCGGGCTGAAGGTGTTAAGGCGTGGACAGTGGGTCCACGGTCCCGGCCTGGGACCTACTGTCCGACTCGCGGGTTTCTTTTGACGAGGGGTTGACAAGGGATCGTCGTACTCACACTGCAGCACTTGAATGGATGTTTCGAGATCTAAACTCTATATCTGCGCTAAATGTTTTTCAGTACATAACATAAGACAGCCGCAGAAAGAATTAAAACAAAATGATATACACAAAAATAAAGTCAGGTTAGTTACGCCATTTCTAACTTAAGAATGTCTGTGACGATTATAATGGTCTTTGTTTTATTGGATACGTTTTCGCTTCGACTAGGAGAACAACGATTAAAATATCGTAAGAATGCACAGAAAAAATCAGGTAAAGAGAACAAGATATTTATATAATAGTAAAAGAGCCTGTTAATTTTAGTCAATTTTTCTGTGTAAACAACTGTTTTATAGTAAGCACAATCATATATGACATTAATTTGATCACTATTTTTTAAATTTCCTTACATTTAGTCGTGAAAGCATAGAGTAAGCTTGATAATAACAACACTTCTTATTTCAAACGTTTTGCAACCACTGTTGAGCACAAGTAAGACAAATATTTTAGATAAGAAAACTACAAGTTTTATTAAAAGTCTACTTTTAAGTGTACACTTTAGTAAATATAGAGTATGCATGGTGAGTACTGTGTGCAGACATCAAAGGAATGTACTATATAACTTTTATTTAAAGACTGTTATAAAATATATTACGCATAGTTTAATTTGACTTTTGAAAGAAATAGGCTTCTTAGAAGTTTCTATGTACCTTAGTTCGAGGAAACAAAGGGCACAAAAATGTATTAAGTCTGGAATAATTTACGATTGCCGTTAAGACATATTTACTTGGTCGTAAAAATAAGGAAATCTCAACATTGGCGTCGGATATATTAATTCACTTCGAATCAGAAGAACTCATTTGAAACCCTACGAAATTGCATGCAAAACCGCGGGGAACTACTATTTTTACCATGCATTGTAATCGTGTATCTTTCAAAACCCTTACAGCAATTTGTGCTATTTTATTAACTAAACTCCAAATTGGAAAAACGTTTAACGGTTAACGGTTTTTTTTAAAGGAGAATAAGCCTAATAGGGTTTTAAAAATACATTTAAGAATTTGGAGGGTTCGAAGTCACTTATAACTGCTAGTAATTAAACACACTAATCTCCTGTCGTTCGGGATCACTATTTGAAGTAACGCTAAACTTTCGTCGCAGCGGGATATAGCGATTAATAGCAATTGGAAGTTTGAAATGAAACTAGAGAAATTTTTTAGCCGTTCTTTATCGAATTCCTATTTTGAGTGATTATTACAACCTATCGTTAGGGAACATGAGATCACTATTATGTAAGTTAGTATGTCTCTGTAGGCAGATGTTTCGTTACTGTTTGGATTATATGCCAAAAGTTACTATTTAAGGTAATAAAATATTTTTGTCTTCGTATAGGTATTTTATTTAACTTAATTTGGTACAACTTTATTAAATGGTTATTGTAACTATTAACAATGTTAAATAAAACAATAAACCATCCATTTCAATTAACGTGTACAACGAGTAACGTGTCTACTGGCATATACAGTATTATACTAACGATGGTCCAATGTAAGGAATAACTAATACACATTTAACTTTAGATGTTTATGATTCATTAGGAACAATGCCAAATTAATCAGACAGTAATATAATGCTATATGGAATTCGTTAAGATATAAATCCCTATTAGTAATCCACTTCATATGTAATAGCTTGAGTAAACTGTTGTTAAATATTTACTGCTTTAGCAGTACGCTGTGCGAATGTAGTGGAAGCATCACTGACCAGAATAAAGAATAAGTGCAGGTAAAAAACTAATACACGGCCAGGTCAGTTTTGCAAAGTAGGACAGTTAGTCCACAGGTGTTGGCGTGGACTAACTGTCCTACCCTTGCAGAAAAAAGTGACGTCAAACACCCTCGTCAAACTGGGCGTGGACCTACAGTCCTACAATCCAGCAGAAGATTGCTAACGTTCCTTCACATGACGTATCTGTGTATTTCCCAGAATAATATGTTTTGTTCAAAAAGTTCCAAAGTTTCATTTTTACGTTTTAGTATTAATATTTTCTATTATTTATTATTTCACAAGTTTTATTAGATTTTTATAGTCAAAATTTAAATTTTGGGTGACTGACCAATAACTTTAGAAAGTTTAAGCAATATTATATATTCAGCGTATTTATCTCATTGGAGTTATACCACTCAGGGTGCAGGCAAAACTTTTACTTCTGTAAGTCTGTCCACACAATATTTCGCGAATTTATGGACCAATAGATTTGAAACTTGGCATAAAGCTACATTTCTATATAAACAACACCGAGTTCGATTATGGCGCATGTCTTTTGGTGGGATTTGGCTGAAGAAAGCAAGTTATCCCTCATGCGTTAGCAAAGCATATATATCCGCAGGAGATTCCGAGAACGAATTGAGCTATTGTCTTGAAATTTTGCATGTAACTTGATTTTATTTGGGCAACATCAAGTTTGATGATGTTGAATGTCCCTTAACCATCAAGGACGTAGCCAGCGAGGGCCCTTGGAAACCCCTCGCCCCAAGGCCCCCTTGGGGCCCCTTGGGGTCGGGACCCCCCCACCGCAAATTTTCAATTATTTCAATTACGTTTTAGTAAACGATTATTATTATTTAAATAATTCATTATTACTGAAATGTACTGCTGGAAGATCGTGCTCAACATAGATACAGGTCAAGAACTTTTTAACGAACAAAATGAGGCCTTACTTTGTGTCCACTTTGGGAAAATATCAATCAGTTGTCTTGACCCCCAAAATCGTTTTCCTGAGTACGTTCTTGCCAACCATCCGCATGATACCTAAGACAAATTAAGTTATAGACTTGCATACTGTATTTTTTGCTAACACTCAGGTGGTTGGAAACATTTTTCCGTATGTCTGTCATTTTTCCCCAGAATATATCAAGGACAAATTGAGCTATTGACTTGAAATTCTGTTTCTACATAGGCAACATCGTGTTTCATATGATGCATGGCCCTATGAGATTTGGTTGAGTGTTAACGTAGCTTAAGAATTAAATGAGTTACAGATTTGAAACCTTTGTATACAGCATCAACAAAAGCTATTACACAACACATGACCTACACAACTCTTACCTAATTTAGTTTGGATTTCGATTTTGCATAAATATTTTATGAATCTGATAGTGCAAAATAACACCTTAGTCAACCCAGACCTTTTAGAAATCTTCCATAGAGCAGAAGCAATAAAACAAAACGTTTACAAATAAACGGAGAAAGTGTAAATTAGATTTTAAAACATCGCATAAAATTAAGTGTCGGTTGATTACCTTGGACTAGCAAGGCCTTTAGACAAACAACTATAAAAGTCGTATAGTACATGGATGATGAGTATAATGACAGGATTACTTGTGAAGTTTCTGGAGAGAAAGGCATCTCAACCGGTCGGCCTTCCCGGAAGTCAAGGCTATAGAGCCATTGTTGTGGTATGGGTGACGTCATCATCCAGACACGTACGTTCGATATCGTCCTTCATCGTAGCGTAGAGGTAAGGCTGCGGTGTTTTCCTTTAACCGAGAGGTTACGAGTTCGATTCCCCGCGAGGTCAAGAAAAATTTGCAGATGGTTTTGAACTTTTTCCTCAATAACATTTAGTATAACTATATAAAAAGTGCAACATGTACAGAAATAAGGTTTTTGGAAACAATTATCTGAGTTTTGTTGCCGTATCATTGAGATCAACATATAAAGCGACCTGATATCGTCGAATTTAGTAATATCTGTTTTATTTATTATAATTTAGTTTCATTTTTTAGATGAAAAAGCAACAAAGATCAAATCATTCATCATTTTTTTGTAAAGATCTACGTAAGATTAAAAAAATTATGTTGAAGGCGAAATGACCGTTAAACGTGGACTGACATCATATTTGATGTTTGAATGTATTAATGAACTTACTATATGTTCGATAAGCTCAGATCATCATACTGATGCATTTGGACCATCATCAGAGTTTCCCTCTCAACGTACATTGGGGAAACAAAACAATAAAACTGAAGATCTTGCAAAAATATCATGTTATTATCGAAGGATAATAAATAAAATCTTCAAATAATAAAAAAATGAAAATAATTCCAACAAAGCATCAGATTATCGAAAGCCTGGCAGCCAGTGATAAACAAACCAATATTGATCACTGTTGGTCATAGCCCGTTGTTTAGTTAAGTTTCAGCCAATCATGGTACAGGTCCGTTCCCTCCAATTCACCTATACAGGCAGACATGTATTATTGTCAGTTGCAGATTGACATTTAGGCTCAAGGTGACTTTTGACAGTCAGGTCAATATTTTCAAGAATTGAATTGAGTTAACGATGTTTCGACGGTGTGTGACCGGAAAACTGAGGTATTTGTTCTGATACCGGCTGCGTAAGCCTAGTATAATTCTATGCTAATCTACCCAAAATTAATCCAAAATAAGGTTAGGTTTTCAGTCGCATGCTCGTATTTGATCCAAAAAATTAGTTAGTGAAAATAACTAAAGGATGCGCTTTTAATGATTGGGGTAATAGTATTGCACCAAAGGTTAAACCTTAGACAAAACAGAAATAGTTCAATTTTTTACATTTAGTTGCATTTATCCACTGTCAACAGAAAAGCACTCTTCTCGCAGGTATGTGGTGGATTCATTTACGTGTATAGAGCTCCAGTTTTAGGTAACTTATTTAGACATATAGGTACAAGCATTATATCAGATCCATTCGAAGAAGTAAGTCCTAAAAATCATGAAGCATTCTCGTAAAACCTATTTACGTAAAAGAATTTCTCCTTCGACTTTTTAAAAATAAAGCTAAGTAAAATACATATTTATCATCAACTTTTGTAATATTCATCCTGTCATTGAACAATTACCACTGGACCAGTCAGACTAGCTGTGGAAACCAATAATACAACTAGACTTTATTACTGGTATATGCGTACTGAGTCGACACGTTATCAGCCTACTGTAGTGTTTATAACTGGCTCTAGATTGCGCTTGCGCTGAGCAAATTTCCCATCATGCACTTCACCATACAACATCCCTTGCCGCCAACACTTCCTCGCTCATCTTCATGCTCTTCCCATCGCCGACCCAATTGCACCGGAATCGATTTTGTTGTTGCTAGAAGGCGATTTCCAAAATAAAAATCTTCAATCAAAACATACCTGATGTCAGCCGACCAATCTTGATCAAATGTTCTGATCAGGTATTAGAACATTCACGAAGCATTGGGGCTTTATAACATCCCACAATTCTAACTATGTGGTTAAATAGTATATTTATTGAATTATAATAAATAAAAATTAATTAAGAATTGTGGTCCTTTTCGTTAGGTATTTCGACATTACAAATAATAATTCACTTATGAGAGATTGATATTGAGCCGAAGGTTGCCTAATTGATTGTCGAACAAAAGAATTGACTTTTGACAGGAATTAGCCAGTGCTCGACTTCATTGTCGACCGGTGGGTGATCACATCGATGTCGATTCAGAGCCCACCTTTCCTACTGATAATCAACATGTACATTACTAATTGATTAATATCGATTTAGAATGACGTTATAACCCATAAATCATGCTATACGATAAGATCGACTTTCTTAGTATCATGTTATCAATCAAGTTGTCATCATTGGTTAACGACATTAGTGACCAATGGAAATCATACATTTTTGCATAAAATCTTATTCACTGGAATTTGGGTCTTGCATACAGGTAATCTAGATGAAACCAAGAAGGCATTTCGAGATTTGATAACCCTTGCTAGTTTTTGTTGTAAGTATTGGTTTTCTGCATTTGACGTTAAAATCTAAGTATGGAAGGTAACGTTATCATCGAAAAAGGTTACCTTATAACAAAACCGGCGACGAAGATGTTGAAAACGAACTCTTGCATCGTTTCGACATCAGAGACACCCAGACTAAAAAGGAACTTAGTCTGGTTATCCAGCCGCTATCCAATGTAGTCTAGACGAAGAGGTATTTTCTCATTGTGTCATCAGGTGCATAATTCAGTCAACTTTTCCCACCATAGCTACGTTATGTGTAGAAAACTCAACTGCCCCACCATGCTATGGGATAGAGTCTAAAACATCGTCGTTCACTTAATTGTACACCTGATGAGACAATGAGAATACATATTTATCTAGGCTATATTGGAAACCAGACTGAGCTTCTTTGTAGCCTAGGTGCTTCTGATGTCGAAACGATGCAAGGAGTTCGTTTTCAACATCTTCGTCGCCGATTTTGTTATGGATCTGTACAGACAGACGTGGACTCCTGATTCTAGGAGTCACTCAGTTCCAGTGTGAAATTTCAGACGCTCCACGCAACTGAATTCTAAATGGAGCTTAACTCAATATTTTTTTAGTTTAATTTAAAATTTAGCTTTAGTTTTATACTCGTATTAACTCTTTTACTTTTGTCTTTTTTCGGCGCACTTTAATTTTTCTTCCTATAACCTTATATATATATATATATATATATATATATATATATATATATATATATATATATATATATGTTAACCTTTGTTAAAAAACATCGTTGTCTGGGATAATTTTCATATTGGATTGTATTAAGGTCGCCGTTTCAGAAAATATCTGTGTGCATTCTCGGGGCCGTGGGTCTAAGTTTGGAGCTACTTTCCGAAACCATTCTCTAAGTCCGATATCAAGTTACCAAATTTTAGTATTATGTTACAAAAAGAAGGCTACAGGTCTTATAAAATTTACTCATTAGTAGATCTACTCTTATCATGTTACCAGTACATGCAATGTGTTACAAGTAAAATACTTGGATTTTTAGCGTCTCAATAAAACAAACTAAATAAGTCAAGACTATTAGTTAAGATCATCAAACCGGTTTCGGGTATGTCAGTCCAGAAATTGTGCAGGGAAATGTCTCACCAGCACTTAACTTTCTACCAGAGTTATCTTCCAAACTGGTTTTAATGAACGCCTGGCCTGTTTAGATCATTTGGATAAATTTCACACGGCACGTTATGTAAAGTTTGAAACCAGTTATAGGACTAATTTCACGCAAAGTTTGGTTCATTGCTTGACTGGAAAGCTGTCATCTTATAGATTAGACTGGTTAGTTCACATTACATCATTGCTAGGAATGTATGCAAATTAAATGGGAAACTGTAGAAGTTTTGAAACTAACAGATTTTACTAGTTTTTATTGGGTGATAAAAAAACTCAGGAGTACGCCAGACCAAGTGTTCAGGGAGAGACTTCACTGGAAATTCATTCAAAATTTCAAATCTATAGCTTAATCTGATCTCGAGTGTCCTGCAGATAATCGTGCTTAGCTAACGCTCAGCCTAATCCCATGGACTGACATTTATCACTATCAAAGTCGATGTTGCCTGTATAGAAATGAAGCTTTATGCAAAATTTCAAGTCCATAGCTCGATTCGTTCTAAAGTTGTCCTGCAGAATACATACAGACAGACAAAGAAACAGAGGGAACAAGAAGTTTGACAGGAAATGTGAATCTAAACTGAGTGATAACAAAATTTCTTGCGGAAAGTTCAACTTCGCTAAAGCTCAGCCAAATCTCACCGGGGACATTCACTAATATCCAAATCGATCTTGCATTTTGAAACTTCACGAAACTTTTCAAGTCTGTAACCCTGCAATTAGCTGTCTAGATATCGAGCGGATAGAAAAATAAACAAAAATAAATTTTTTCGTCCCCGAGTTTCGCTAACGCCTAGGCAATAAGAGGCCAATAATATAACATTTGTTATTATTTTAAGAATATGAACTGAATTAATGAAATGTCAGTTTCAATCTGCATATCTCTTGAGATCTCGTGTTATATAATTAAATTACATTATTGTTTAAATGGATTTATCAGAGATAAATTTGCCAATTTTCACAATATTTGTATAGTGTCATATATTAGGAAGTAAAATTCTGTAGCGATTTTATCAATTCTAGTATCCCGAAATCGATATTAAAAGTATTTTTATACATAACAAAATTTAGTTTCTCTATGATTATCACGTATCTTGGCATTCATTAATAGTTATTTCGGCGCTTCTTATTATCTGATTATTAAAATAGGCTCTTTTTTGTAGTTTATTTGTTGTTATTGATCCTCAGATAATGTAGGATCGCTTATTATTTCACATCCATTGATGGGCTGTTATTACTGTATTGTTTTTGTTCTGTTTATTTTTAAACATTGATAAATTAGATACGTGATTTATTTTTATTACACTTATTTTAGTATAATTATTCTTAGCATTGATACAATACAGTGTGGCACAAAAGTCACTGGACAGTTGGTTAAAACAAGACTAGAATTTATTTGAAATTATTTTTATTACAAACAATACTTACAAAATTATTTTTTTTATATTCAATTGTTTTCCGTCTTCATTTAATACATCTTTGAAGTCTTTCTGGAATACTGTTACAATACTCTACGGCATAGTGTGGGATCATTGTCCAAATCATAAAATGCGTCATGTATGTAGTCTTTCAGGTTCGTCAATAGTAAGAGGCTTTTTCGAGAATAAACAAGAGTCCTTGACAACTCCCCATAGGAAGGTGCAGTAGCAACCACTTTTATAAAATGTTTTTAACGCGAAAGTCCCTTTCTTCTTTCGTCCACATTATTTAACAAAAATTCTATTAGAAAAATAATAATTCGGGGACTACAGCTTTAAACACGTGTCACAGATGAACTCACTAGTTTCGATTGTTGTGTGTTTCATTGCATTGTATTGCCAACTTAAAAAGGCATAATTACCAACATTTAGTAATACCAACATCACGGACGAAAACTATTATAACTACGTACTTACTGTTATTTTTTTCTTCTTTTAACCAACTGTCCAGTGACTTTTGCGCCGTATTTTTTAGTATATATTATGAAGCTTGATAATAAGAACACTTTTTATTTCAACCTTTTCTGGATGATGAACACAGAGCAATAAAAAATTGCAGATAAGAAAAATTAAAGTTTTTGTAAAATAAACGGTACATTTTAGCAAATATTAAGTATGCAGTGCTTGATCATTATTGTAATGCAGATATGGAAGGAAAATTTACTATCCGACTTTTACAATAAATTTAAAGACTGTTATAACAAACCCATCTTAGATGTATTTTTCCCTGAACTGGACTTCTCATACGTGTGTATGCAGGCTCTATATACTTCTTGATCGTTGGCAACAAGGCAAACCCAATGTTGGCGTCGGAAATATAATTCACGTCAACCAGAAGTGCTGCAAAGCCTATAAAATTGCGTGCAAAGCCGCTGGTAAATACTATTATTGTTAACTTTTTTTTTGCCTTGAGAGTCATAAGTTTAATTGATAAAGATCATAAGATTCTTTCAATGTATTACGAAAGAAAACAATAAAATTGCAAACAATACCGCTAGGATTGTGACGTCTGTGCAACAACTTAAGAGTAATTTTATACTACTATGGAGCCGTTCCTATTAAGATAGAAAAGTCCTAAACATTTGTAACTTGATACATATTCCCTCTTAGTCCAAGAAAAAGCTTTATTGATTTAGAGTAAGAAAATAACAGGAGTTCATCTTTCTTATGCACAACATCTATTGTTACGTTCTGTCTGGTGAAACTTTGTTGTATCGGTCATCCCTTCACCGCCCCCCCCTTTTTTGACGGACTTTTGTTCCAGTCCATCGCACGACATGTAAAAAGTTGCATAATGCTGCGATACACATATTTACTACCACCAAAGAGCATTGACATACTAGACTTGGCTTTTGGGGGGTAAATCTGTTCATATACTGTCTTTTCTTAAATCTGGCTTGGACTTAATCCGACTTTAAATACGTTATGTATGCCTAAATTTCAAAGTAAAACATTTAACTATTGCATTTCAAAAAATTCGGTTTTGCTGCTATACATATATTTGAAAAAATAATTACGGCTTTGAGGGTGTTCTACCCCCTCATCCTCCGCTTAGTTACGCCACTGCTACAAAGAAATAAAGCAATATTAAAAACTCTAATTCAATGTCTCATTGAGCACTATACTCTGTCCGAAGAGCGATGGCCTCTGAAGGATGGACCCTCGCCGGTCTAAGCGTTCACGCACGCGAACACACAAGCCCTAATGATCATTACTGTCCTGTGAAATCATTGACTCTAAATATTATTAATTTTCATTCAATTCGATTAATTTCAGTACACATATAAAGCCAAAGATAAATAAAATGTGCAAAATAACTGTACTTATGAAATAGTAGTAAAGCTAACTATTAAATTTATAGGGCTAAATTAAAAATTATCATTCCACTACTGCAAACGTATCACAACTTCTGTCGTCTTTAGACTTATTTTTTTCGTGCAGGCAGGTTTCATACTTCTTTAAATTATTACTACATAAAAAAAATTAATAAAAGTAGTGTCCGTATGCCAATTATAAAGCACACAACAGGTTTAAAATAAAGTAGTTTGCCTGGTCCACAGTGTTGGTCTGTATAGTGTAGTGCCAGAAGAACCAGGGGCCCAGTTTTTTCTCCAGACAGACTATAAATTAGATAATCACGTGCCTAGGTTTAGATAACAGAAGTGAGGGCTGAGCCTCTCTTTCCCCTGTCTGGCACCTCTTTTTAATCTCTAAGAGCTTCGGAACTACAAGAGTGCACTATATAGTCCTTACTAGATTAAATCTACAATTTCTTCTTTACATGTTATTTAGTTACACAGTGACTGAGTTTGAATACTAAACTGTTACATTTAAATCAATTAATACTATGGTACTCGGCATTTTTGGTCAACAACCTCCACTGAACTTAAATTTTAATTAACTAAAATTATGTTTGTCTCTTAAAAAAAGGTTAGGAAAATTACTTGTAATTTTATTTATTTATTATACACGTAATAATTACAGAATCATGGGCCCCACCAAGTTAACATGACTTATCGGTAAAGTCCATAATGAAACTTAAAAAAGCAAGATACAAAAATTCCATTACACTTTTATAAATTGTTTGCTTTGGTTAGTTTAGTTTATACTTTTACAAAAATCTTTATGTTGCTCTTTATGTGGCTGTGGTGCTTCTATAAATCCAGATTTTTAAATATTATTGGCATTTTATATATAATTATGGGGATAATACACACTTTATCCAGATTGTAAGTAAGATAAGATAACATTACATAACTAGATAACAATGAATAAAATATCGCCCATTAAACAAATAGCATTCTGTAAATAGTTAAATATAAGCAATAAATATCTGAACATTTTTATGATTATTTAACAACAATATTAAATAACAATGAACTATTAAACAAAAAACAACAATAATAATAAATATGTAACACTATATCCACTCTAGTTTTTAACAAAATCTGGTTGACCGCTGATATGACTAGCCTTTACCCAATCATTCACTTATTTTGCCTGTCCATGTGTACATGTATGTACATAATGCATATGTTTGGGTGTGTGTTTAGTTTAGTTTTAAATGTAAGTAACACAATTATAGTGACACTGAAGAAAATCAATGCGAATTTAACTCTAACCCTCTCGCAACTTGAACAGATAAAAAGAACAATAAAACAGAATACATTTGATACAAGGATTCGGTCCGAACAGAGAACAATGTAGAAACCAGTACCGTTAAATGAATATTTTTCGTATGAATGGTTTATCTCCTTTAACCAACACAGTGAAAGGTTACCTCCCGTTTTCATTGTTTATTGCCAATATTTTTAAACTTAAGGTTTTGTATTTGATTATTAAATTCTTAATGTAGTCTATGTAAAGCATTTAAAAGCTACTGTATTTAAATAGTCAATAGTATTTCTCGCTTTGTTTTTAACAATACGTATTTAAGAAAACAGCGGCGCTGTGTTGGGGCTTAAGCGGGACCTTGTAACATGAAATTTAAAATAAGGTTATACGACGCAACTACTAATTCTCAATATGATTGGACTATTTAGTTCGTGTTTTTATCGGTAAAAAGAACGTTTTTATAAATCGAATTATTTGTCTCAAAAAGCCTACAGTTAATTGTTTTTGAGTTTATGGCTTTTTAAACTTGAGAATAAGACTTTCTATTTACCTGTAAATATAACAAACCAATTACAGACCGATGAAAAATATATAATACACCTAATTACATAGAATAACTCATATGGCCAAAAAAAAATCATTTTGATTGTGCCATTTATTTTTTCTATTTTGAACATACAATATCTGCTTTAAAATAAGAATGCTCTTCATCCATTCTGATCTTTCTTATGACTAAGGTGCGACAAAACAGCCGATAGAATATAGACCAATTTCAACAATGTGCTTGTTTTCAAATTTTGTCAAATTATGGAAGACTGTTTTTTTTTTTCAGTTTGGAAAACGTATTGTACATTTATCTTACTAACATACCATATAAGCTAATTAGCACATTCTTTATTTGACAAAATTGTACTGATTTCGGTTATTAAACTCTTGATTTTTCACCAATGGTTTAGAATTCTTTCAGGCCATATCCCATTGGGGAACAACACCAATTAGCTTTACGTCCTCCTACCCTCGTCTGCATTGATTGAATCAAGGACCATAACAATATGAAAGATGGTATTCCAGATCCCAAGACACTTCCTTCGAGAGCACAATGAGTTAAACCCTGTCTCACTGTCTCAGGCGGAATGCTAGAAAACGCGTCTTGGTTGAATATGATAATGGGATATTTCGTACTGAATCAAAATAATCAACAACGTCAAAAATTAGTCCATGACCAATAAGAAGCCGAACTGAACTTACCTATGAATAGGTAGTCCCCAAATTATAGACCTCAAGAGTGGTTCACCTTCACCTAGTAAAGCTACCGGAACGGTTGATTGTCCACAGCACAGCAGCAGGCTGTACCACCCCACTGTATCAGAGACGCGGGAACCGCGACTACTACCGTGACTGTGACTATGACTTGACTCCAGTCAGCGTGGGTCAAGTCACTTTCACTCGCCCCCCTCAGCCCCCTCCGCCCCCCTCCCCTCCCCC
Source organism: Homalodisca vitripennis (assembly GCF_021130785.1). Lineage (NCBI taxonomy): Eukaryota > Metazoa > Arthropoda > Insecta > Hemiptera > Cicadellidae > Homalodisca > Homalodisca vitripennis. The sequence goes on from NC_060214.1 coordinate 110,815,688, forward strand.
TCACCCCTCCCTGCCCACGATACATCACACTGTAGCTACACAGAAACGCCCAACGAAAGTGAAAACCAACGGCGGTCGTTTTGCTTTCTTCCTTCACAGCCGCCGCGCCGCTCCCTTCTGCTGGCTCTGTTCTCTTCGTTCCGCGATTAGTGTGGGCGATCAGTCGCCCGATTCAGTGACGTATCTAGGATTTAAATTTTGGGGGAGAGGGCCCCCCATCATCATCGAATTTTTTCTATAGTGGTTGACAAATTAAAAAATTTTAAATAACATAAGGGAGTATTTTTATCATGTTTTCAATCGTGTATGGCTTATGCAAAACTATACGTTAGGAATTCTTCTTGGGGGGGAGAGGGGTCATTTATAATTTTGGTGTAATTATTCTTAGTAGCCTATTGTATTTTAGTATATATAATTTATTCTATTATATAAACACCTAATGGTGTATATTTATATGTTATTCAATCATGTAAAAACTACTAGACCGACCGACTATATTGAAATTTCACATGGACATTCTTGGGTCTTTGGTTAACATTTATATGACTATTCTTATCTCTAAAACCCTCCGGACTACGCCCCACTGGTCACTACGGCTGCAAAAAATTTCATTTTTGCATTACAGCTAACAAATTTTATTAATTGAAAGAGTCTGTTAAAGGTAATACACTGTTCTGTGTAAATGACAGAGCAAAATCATAATATGTGCAATTAATTAACCACTATTTTCAGTTTGTTTACAGGTTATAGCCTCGAAAGCATAGAGTAAGCTTCAAAGTAACAAAACTTCTTATTTCAACCTTTTCTGCAACCGGTGTTGATCACATAGTAAAAAAATACCCAGGGAAGAAAGTAAAACGGTTTTGTACAAATAACTTTTAACTGTACATTTTAGCAAATATTAAGTATGCAGTGCTTTGTCAGTACTGTGATGCAGATATGAAAGACAAATTTACCATCTAACTTTTAAAATTAATTTAAAGACTTTTATAAAACCCATCTAAGTTATCTTTTTACAGAAGTAGGCTTCTCAGATCCGTGTATGCAGGCCCTATATATACTTCTTGATCGTGGCAACAAAGCAAACTCAATATTGGCGTCGGAAATATAATTCACGTCAACCAGAAGTGCTGCAAAGCCTATAAAATTGCGCGCAAAGCCGCTGGTAAATGCTATTATTGTACATTTTTGCAATGTTTATTCAATAATAGTATTGCCATTGAGAGTCATAAGTTAATTGATAAAGATCATAAGATTCTTTCAATGTATTACGAAATAAAACAATAAAATTGCAAACAATACCGCTATGATTGTGACGTCTGTGCAACAACTTAAGAGTAATTTTATACTACTATGGATGGAGTCGTTCCTATTAAGATAGAAAAGTCCTAGAGATTTGTAACTTGATACATAGTTTCCTCTTAGTCCAAGGAAAAAGCTTTATTGATTTAGAGTAAGAAAATAACAGGACAGTTCATCTTTCTTATGCACAACATCTATTGTTACGTTCTGTCTGTGAAACTTTGTTGTATCGGTTCATCCCCCCCCCCCTTTTTGACGGACTTTTGTTCCAGTCCTCGCACGACATGTAAAAAGTTGCATAATGCTGCGATACACATATTTACTACCACCAAAGAGCATTGACATACTAGGACTTGGCTTTTGGGGGTAAATCTGTTCTATACTGTAAGTAACTTGGACTTAATCCGACTTAAAATACGTTATGTTTGCCTAATTCAAAGTAAAACATTTAACTATTGCATTTCAAAAAATTTGGCTTGCTGCTATACATATATTTGAAAAATAATTACGGCTTTGAGGGGGGTTCTACCCCCCTCATCCTCCGCTTAGTTACGCCACTGCTACAAAGAAATAAAGCAATATTAAAAACTCTAATTCAATGTCTCATTGAGCACTATACTCTGTCCGAAGAGCGATGGCCTCTGAAGGATTAAGGACCTTCGCCGGTCTAAGCTTTCACGCACGCGAACACACAGCCCTAATGATCGTACTGTCCTGTCAATCATTGACTCTAAATATTATTAATTTTCATTAAATTCCATTCATTTCAGTACCTACTCAGACATATCGTACACATATAAAATCAAAAGAAATAAAATGTGCAAAATAACTGTAGCCTACTTATGAAATAGTAGTAAAGCTAACAATTAAATTTATAGGGCTAAATTAAAATTATCATTCCACTACTGCAACGTATCACACTTCTGTCGTCTTTAGACTTATTTTCGTGCAGGTTTCATACTTCTGTAAATTATTACTACATAAAAAGTAATAAAGGTAGTGTCCGTATGCCATTATAAAGCACACAGCAGGTTAATATAGTAGTTCGCCTGGTCCACAGTGTTGGTCTGTATAGTGAGTGGTAGTGCCAGAAGAACTAGGGGCCAGTTTTCTCCAGACAGACTATAATTAGATAATCACGTGCCTAGTTTAGATAACAGAAGTGAGGCTGAGCCTCTCTTCCTGTCTGGCACCTCTTTTTAATCTCTAAGAGCTTCGCAACTACAAGAGTGCACTATATAGTCCTTACTAGATTAAATCTACAATTTCTTTACATGTTATTAGTTACACAGTGACTGAGTTTTGAATGCTAACTGTAAAATTTAAATCAATTAATACTATGGTACTCGCATTTTGGTCAACACCTCCACTGAACTTAATTTTAATTAACTAAAATTATGTTTGTCTCTTAAAAAGGTTAGGAAAATTACTTGTAATTTTATTTATTTATTATACACGTAATATTACAGAATCATGGCCCCACCAAGTCAACATGACTTATCTGTGAGGTCCATAATGAAACTTAAAAAAAGCAAGATACAAAATTCCATTACAGTTTTATAAATTGGTTTGCTTTGCTAAGTTTAGTCTATACTTTTACAAAAAAAATTATGTTGCTCTTTGTGTGGCTGTGGTGCTTCTATAAATCCAGATTTTTAAATATTGGCATTTTATATAACATTATGGGGATAATACACACATTATCCCGATTATAAGTAGATAACGTCGCTGGTAAAAATAAGACATCTTTACTTTATATAAATAGTAAATTATATAACTGGATAACAATGAATAAAATATCGCCCATCAACAAAAAGCATTCTGTAAATAGTTAAATATAAGCAATAAATATCTGAACATTTAACAACAATATTAAATAACAATGAACTATTAAACAAAAACAACAATAATAATAAATATGCAACACTATATCCATTCCAAGTTTTTAACAAAATCTGGTTGACCGCTGATATAACTAACCTTTACCCAATCATTCACTTATTTGCCTGTCCATGTGAACATGTATGTACATAATGTATGTGTTTGGGTGTGTGTTTAGTTAGTTTAAATGTAAGTGACACAATTATAGTGACACTGAAGAATATATGTAAGTGCGAATTTAAATCCAAAAAATTTAACTCCATCCCTCCCGCAACTTAAAAAGAATAATAAAACAGAATACATTCATACTAAGGATTCGGTCCGAGAAGAGAACAATGTAGAAACCAGTACCGTGAAGCTGTTTCATCAAGCGAAGTGAACATTTTTCGTATGAATGATTTATCTTCTATGTAACTAACACAGTCAAAGGTTACCTACCGTTTCGCTGTTTATTGCCAATATTTTTAAACTTAAGGTTTTGTATTTGATTAAATTCTTAATGTAGTCTATGTAAAGCATTTAAAAGCTACTGTATTTAAATAGTCAATAGTAATTCTTGCATTTGTTTTTACAATACTGTATTTAAGAAAACAGCGGCGCTGTGTTGGGGCTTAAGCGGGACCTTGTAACATGAAATTAAATAAGGTTATATGACGCAACTAATTCTCAATATGATGGACTATTTAGTTCGTGTTTTTATCGGTAAAAGACGTTTTATAAATCGTATTATTTGTCTCAAAAAGCCTACAGTTAATTGTTTTGAGTTTATGACTTTTTAAACTTGAGAATAAGACTTTCTATTTACCTGTAAATATAACAAACAATTACAGATCGATGAAAAATATATATATAATACACCCAATTACATAGAATAACTCATATGGCCAAAAAAGGCATTTGATTGTGCCATTTATTCTTTCTTTGAACATACAATATCTGCTTTAAAAATAAGAATGCTCTTCATCCATTCTGATCTTTCTTATGACTAAGGTGCGACAAAACAGCCGATAGATTATAGACCAATTTCAACAATGTGCTTGTTTTCGTAATTTGTCAAATTATGGAAGACTGTTTTTTTTCAGTTTGGAAAACGTATTGTACATTTATCTTACTAACATCCCTAACTAACATATATAAGCTAATTAGCACATTCTTTATTTGACAAAATTATACTGATTTCGGTTTAAACTCTTGATTTTCACCAATGGTTTAGAATTCTTTCAGGCCAATATCACATTGGGGAACAACACCAATTAGCTTACGTCTCTACCCTGGTCTGCATTGATTGAATCAAGGACCATAACAATATGAAAGATGGTATTCAGATCCCAAGACACTTCCTTCGAGAGCACAATGAGTTAAACCCTGTCTCAGGCGGAATGCTAGAAAACGCGTCTTGGTTGAATATGATAATGGATATTTCGTACTGAATCAAAATAATCAACAACGTCAAAAATTAGTCCATCACCAATAAGAAACCGAACTGAACTTACCTATGAATAGGTAGTCCCCAAATATAGACCTCAAGAGTGGTTCACCTTCACCTAGTAAAGCTACCGGAACGGTTGATTGTCCACAGCACAGCAGCAGGCTGTACCACCCCACTGTATCAGAGACGCGGACGCGACTACTACCGTGACTGTGACTATGACTTGACTCCAGTCAGCGTGGGTCAAGTCACTTTCACTCCTCCCCCTCCCCCTCCCCCTCCCAGCCCACGATACATCACACTGTAGCTACACAGAACGCCCAACGAAAGTGAAAACCAACGGCGGTCGTTTTGCTTTCTTCCTCCACAGCCGCCGCGCCGCTCCTTCTGCTGGTTCTGTTCTTTCGTTCCGCGATTAGTGTGGGCGATCAGTCGCCCGATGCAGTGACGTATCTAGGATTTAAATTTTGGGGGAGAGGGCCCCCCATCATCATCGAATTTTTCTATAGTGGTTGACAAATTAAATTTTAAATAACATAACGGAGTATTTTATCATGTTTTCAATCGTGTATGGCTTATGCAAAAATATACGTTAGGAATTCTTCTTGGGGGGGGGGGAGCGGGGGTCATTTATACGAACATGCATCCTAAAATGTTAGAATAGTGCTGACATCCCTATGCCTCTATATACACATAGCAGTATTAGCTAAAATCGAACTAACATATTGACTTTAATTATTCTTATAGAAATGCTTCCATTATTATTGCACTTTATGGATTAAATTAACGATTATTTCGGTACTATTACCCCTGTCAAATCCAAAAACAGCAGTGAGATGTTATCATGATGTTTTTGGATTTGTACCTCGGTATTGTACAATTCTTGTGACTATCCACAACCAAGAGATATTTTATCCAATCGGGCAGTAACTTTACAAGATTTCACTTAACGTTATTGTGTATCATATCATATATTCTATTAAATGACAAGGTAGGAGAACGTCACACCATGTGTCTCGCGTAACAGGCCCTGATAGAGTTGCTTGCAAAATTGCAAACCTATATCTCATTTTATTCCTAGGATTCCCCTGCTGACAGACCTACATACGTTCATACAAAAAAGAAATTTGTACATTCCCTTCCCCCAGCAAACAAAGGAGAAACCGTGACAACCTCCTGAATGACTAACTCCAATATCGCTCCTATAGGCCAGCTCGTTTTCGCGTGATCGTGTGGACAAACATAAATAAATTTATTTCAGCCTCTCCATTGGCAGGCTGAGCGTTAGCGAATTATTACAACTAGCATTTGCCCGATGAAATCATAAACACTTCAAAATTGCTAAATTTGCGGTTTAAATAAGACGATTCTGAAAATGCAATGAAGATTTGCACAGGTTGGGTAGAAGTAAGCAATGCAAATGTACCGTTCATAAATCAGGTTACGCATTAGGGAATTTATTTGTTTTTCTCCAAAGTTTTTGGAGGTCCAACCTGCGCCCTCCTCTGAATACGTCATTAGCCTGGTGCATCGTGAGAAGTACGGAACAGCTGATCCGGTGCACTGTCCCTCCATGCTAGTCACGGACTGTGGGAAAGTGAAAGAAGAACGATTTGTTCCTTATTGAGGATTAACTCGGAGGTAGTATCAACATCCCATCTGATCGCCGATTTCCAAACCTAGAAGACTAATTTGATTTTGTTTACCACATTCTTCTTGTCGAGTTATTATGGTAAGGTACGCTGGTAAACCGCAGAATTTCCATCGGGGATTGCGTCGCGTCTTGTCGGACAGACTTAACCATACTGGTAGAAAATGTATTAAAGGTGTTGGATTGTGATACGGTATACCACATGGATCAATACTTGGACTAGTTTTCTTAATATCTGGTATTCGTGCAGATACTTACTTTTTTTCTGGACGATCTTAGCTCACCGGAAAAGTAAATTATTATTCTGGAGCTCCCCTTCAACCTTCATCTGGAAATTTTGAAATATCCTATATCTTACGCCACCTCATTCTAAAGCTTGTCCACAAAAATTCATTTGAGTAGAAACCAAACAATTTCGGAATATCTGTTCGCTTGCTTATCTCAAAAACATTTATTTTTAGAATTTGTTTGTATGTCTAAAGATTTTTACTTATCATTAATAATTATTTTAGTATGATAAAGAAGTTTAAACGCAACTAAGTTATAGAACAAAAAAAAAATTTTTAATTAACAATAACGAAAAAAGTGAGCCCTTATAATAAATAATAGATGTAATGGTGTTATGACGTAATAATACACATCTGGCTGATAAATTTGTATTTTACATTCTATTAGTTTTAAATAGAACCTCTTTTTTCCCGTTTAAAACAGTTTCTGAAATTTCCATTTATTCTAAACTGCATTTCCAGTCTGCGATGGTTCTGAAATAAGTCATAGCTTGACACATTGGGAGGGGGGGGGTCACAAGTTACTAGACCGATAGGTTGCTAAAATACTAAGCGCTACCAAAATGAACTGCTTTTATAATTTCCGAATTTGAATTTTTCCTCCGATTTCATTTGTTATTCAAAAATTACAGACAGTGCAAATGAAAATATTTTTAAATACGTGGGCGTATGAATAAATAAGTAACAACAATAATAAAGAGGAATTATTGACTTACAAGTTTATTTCACAATCTCATACAAGTGTATATAAGTAAATAGGTAGCAACAAATTATATTAATAAAATAAGAGGTAACGGAAATAAAATAAAGTTGAAAATACTAGATATGAATTTATGTTTTAGAAAAGAGAGAAGTATGTGTAATTTTTGTTATATTCAACCATCAATTTTGTAATTTCGGTTTAGTTCTAACAACAATTTGTATAACATATAACGTATCCAAGGAGCGTCCTCATTCTTGGTGGAAGGATTGTTAATCTACTGTTATAGGTACAATGTTACGATATATGCGACAATGTCCGACCCGGACTGGCCGATCCCGCCTAGCCTGCCGGCTGTAGGTCAATGGTAGATATAATAGCCGCATAGCAGCGGCAACAGTTACAATACATGGGAAGATAACCTTACATTTAGCACCGTCTCCGTGGCCTAGTGGTTACCGCTACGGCTCGCTAGATGAGAGGTCACGAGTTCAATTCACGGGAAGGGCATTTAAATTTAGTAGTCACCTTAAATAACAGTATTAACTCAATTAAAAGGGAATCGCCAACAGAAAGCGCGTTTTGGCATAAAACGAATAATTATACATGGTAACATCTAGGCTTTCCAATTTATCAGATGCCAGAACAATGTTGACACAATAAATTCTTTAAATATTTGAACCTCGCTTGGAGTCTTTTTCAGTTAAGGTGAGACAAGTTTAATTTTGTTATTAAATTGTGTTAATAGCAGTTAGGCCGATTTAGAGTAATAAATCAAAATAGGGTCCCACTCCTTTGGCTTTTAATTGTTTTACTATTTAAATGTGTGAATATTTTGGAAATGGAGAAATATTTTATTACACCCATGTGTTTTGCACTTCATTTCCGTAATTTATTATTGTTTGCGCAGAGATTAGCCAGACAAAACATTGTAGCTGACTTGTAAGATGGTTTTAAATGCACATTGAAATTGTAAGCAAACGGTTTAAATAAAACCCCCTCCAGGGGTGGGGCAAGCATCACCTCGTCTATCATTCAATTGTGATGATTCCTCGACTAACAATGACTAGCATACCACTACCATACTGAGACGCCGTCATACCAAAGTATATACTCAAAATCAAAACTAGAAGGGGGAGAAGGCAAATCATGGTAGTTCAGGTTGAAACAGATTCCTCTATTCGTCTGTAGTGGTTCTAGATACTTTTAGATTTGACACCATTTCAGTATGGTAAACAACTAGATATTCGCTGTCCAACTACCTAATATTGTTCCGTAATCTCTATTGCCATTTAGTTATTTTTATTTGTGCTTCTACAGGGGCATCTTCCCTGCCCATCACTGGGTTAGGAGGGAAAAGCGAATGATTGGAATGGTAAGCGAAGTGAACAATCCCTAATATTAATTCAAACTTACTACTTTACAAGCTGAACTCTTCCATTACATCTTTAAGATGAAATACTTACAACAGATTATTATAACGAATCATTATTGTTTTTTTATTGTTTTTTTTTTTTTGTTTTTTTTGTGCAAGGAATAAACCGACACAAAGGATTGTGGAAGGACCTCACAGAAGGATTTTTATCGTAAGGGTGATCATACAAACGTACAGACAGACGGACATATTTCCATCCATCCATCTTTTTAGTGATCTTCCATGGATAAAGAGGAAACTATGTGCCAATTTTCAAGTTTTAGGACTTTTTTATCAACAGCTATCGCGCATATGGACAGACGGACGGACGGACTTTCATTTAAACTTTTGATTCCAAAATCTATACAATTCTTCTTCAAGCTACGAGGACTCTACTGTACGTGCCGAATTTCAAGTTTTTAGGACCTTTCATCAAATTTTATCAGACAGACATACAGACGACACGGTGTTAAGAGGTACTTGTGGTGTTTTTAAGGAAGTGTTGAAACATTGTCCGCTCTTTACTCGTAAAATTACCATGTGCAGCAAAAACCACAATCGGTACAAGCGCTGAAGACGCTCCTACAGACCAGCTGCTGCCGCATTCCTGACGAAGACCCCAAGGTCGAGGACGACGGTTGCCTCTCAATCTCCGCCCCCACCGCTCAGGACAAGGAGCAGGACGAGACCGGCGACCACGGAATACCATTATTATTCCTCAATAGTAATCTGTGGTCGATGGGCGAGTCAGTTGCCCAACACAAGGACCTCGTGAATGTCAGAGTTGGGTACAACACCGCAAAGGTCGCAGTGAACGGCTGCAACACAACGTCCTTCCTAAGACCATCAGCATCACACCACACCGACTTCCATCTTGTGTATTACAAAGTACACTATACCGTGTCGCTTAACAGGCTTCGTTTATGTTTCATGCAAAATTCCAAATGTATAATTCAATTCTATTCTCGATGTCCTGCATACAGTTAGTTAGACGGTCATGCAGAAAAGAAATTTTTACGTCCCTTTGACAGACAAAAAAGAGACTGTGTCAACCTACTGGGTAATGACGCTTAGCCAAATTCTATACTTGGACATTCACTCATTTTTGTCTATGTTCTTCACTCAATTTAAAATCTACAGATGATCTCTCTCGATAAGTCTTGCCACAAAACATATTTACATGAAGGAAACAGGATTTTTCCGGACATTTGCCATCGTTCAGTGAAACAAGAAATCAGTAACACTACGTTTCGAGATCTGCAATCTGATCTCTTCTTCAGGTAAAGAACTAACCCAATACATAATTTATTACAAACTAGGTTAAAATAAACAAATCTTACCAAAGCGTTGTGGCACGCCTAAGTCAGGAATCACAACATACATGTTGTTTGTCAACTTCACTAACTCTATAAACATGCACTTAATAACAAACTATACAAAACACTAATCATTAAAACTGAACTACGGAATACAGGTCACACTTCATTCCTCTACTAACCACCACTTCATTCCTCTACTAACCACCTGCGACTGACCAGAGGGAAATGCAGATCTCGAAACGTAGTGTTACTGATTTCTTGTTTCACTGAACGATGGCAAATGTTCGGAAAAATCCTGTTTCCTTCACAATCCTTCCATCGTCAAAAATAACCTTCAAGCATATTACATGTTTCTTCATTGAGATATCCTAATCCTAATAGTATTATAAATGCGAATAAAAGTTTGTTTGTTACGCTTCCAAGTGAAAACTACTTAACCGATCATCATGAAACTTTGTACACGTATTCTTAGGTATTAGAGGTACCATAGGATACTTTTTATTAATATACAGAATTTATTGTCAAAAACGTCTCAAAATATAGCTACTTCAACGCCATCTAGCATTCCAGTATTGAAGTTCCAACCCTGCTGAATACTGTAATACCGTAACACTGTATTATCGAAGGTCATGTAAACATCTAATCCAATCCAATCCATAGTCTACAAAAATATTCTACATTGATACTCTTTTTAAATTGTTAGAATTCAAAATTATTTATTTTTGTTGCAGTGAAAATATATTTTAACATATGTTGTTGTAATTTTAAGAAAGCATATTTTAAGTTTTTTAAACTTCATTGTGTGTAGTAATTTTTGAGAACTGATAATCCTAGCTAAGCAATAAAATATAGTTATCATATTAATTCGCGAAGCCGCGATTACAAGCTAGTTGAGATATATTTCACGGCAGTGTTTTATTCTTTATCTTTTTTAAGCCTCAGCTCTTGGCTATGCTGGCTTGTCTAGGCCACTTTGGCTGTTATTTCTGTCTGATGGGATCTCCCCGGGATTTGAACCCGTGATCTCTCAATTAGAGAGCAGTGGCTATATCCACTAGTCAACGGAGGATGACAAACAAGGCGGTGTTTAAAGTAAACGTCTCGGCAAGGCAAGGAGGTTACTACAATGCAATAGTAGGCCTACGCTAGAGGCATATCTTGTCTTCGACTAACAACTGACTTTCCAATTATCATTTTTGTTCTTTCTACTCAATGAATAAGCTACATCTGTTAATATGCTACATGTTTCAAATATCATAGGATTGTCTTCAGCTTCTTCACAAATTTATTCATTCTAATATTTTCTCATAGTCATCGTGGATACCCATAAAAGTGATGTAAAAGTATTTGCTAACGCTCAGCCAAATCACATGGAGTGACATTGGACTATCATGTTTTGCCTTCTTAAGCTTCATGCAAAATTGCAAGTATATATGCCCGTTCGTTTTCGAGATATCGTGCGGAAAGACAGACAGACAGAAATAAAATACTTCCAGCCTCACGAGTGACAGGCTTCGCTCACGCTCAGCCAACTTTAGTCCAGATCCGAGTGTGTTAATTTCCATTTTATAAGCACACAATCTCTTCAGTTGTGCTAGTTTTAGTAGTGTCGAAATGAGAGTGTATTGAAAGTTTTAAAAGTTTAATACAATAAACTGTTCACAGGTTATGTTTTTAGAAGCCAGCGATAAAGATTAACAATTTGGTTGAACATGTTGGGTTTCAGTCTATTTGTGTGTTCAAATTAAAATGTTCTTTATTGCAGTTTACCAATTTTCCCAATTGTATTGCATGCATTAATCAGGTAAAGATGTAATATTAAGGGTTGCTTTAAGCGTTGGTTTCACAGAATTTGGAAGCGTATACTGGGCCTAATACTAAACTACGAGGTACGTGGACCTTTTCTGCAAGGCAAGGACTTAAAGTCACACTGCTGGGAGCTATATGGAGTGGGGCAGCCAGCTTTGAAGAACCAAACAAAATCTCTGTCCACGGAAGGATTCACCCGGAGACCGATGATCGAGAAGAGAGGGCTAAAAATCCTCTTGCTAATCACTCCAGAAGCAAAAAGTAATCACCAGTAAAACAAACAGCTGATCTAGCAACGAGGTTAACAACCTAGCCATCGCAGAAGACAAGACCAGCTGTGGCCGAGAACAGAAAAAAGGTCGACACAGCTACTGGCCCGACCACCGGCCAACAAAATAAAAGTGGCAGACGCCACAAAGATATATACTATGAATAACAAAATAAAACTCACACTATAATATTTTCATTCGGTCTTCCATTCATTCCATAGGTTTATCACGCACTCGGTCAAAATCTTACAATAATTTACAGTTATGTAACAACCTAAGTTCAACTTTCTGATCCCAAAGGTTTGGTAGGACATCATTAGCAAAAAAAACTTTTGACACTTGAAGATCACTTAATTTGATCTACACTTGCCAAATTTTTGATTAACTTGACATCAACGTAAGACGGAAGTCGTTTCAAAGCGGTTCTGTAAGTTTGGGGTTTCATGTTGTCTCTGTCCCTAGTATTGTATCTGTGGAAACCACTGCCCTGTGGCAATACCCATTTGTATCAACACAGGGCTACTTCCAGAATGTAGATGTAGAGTGTAGTCAGTAATCCCAAATTCCTGAAGGTGTACCTACACGACTCTCTGAAATTTAGTTTGGCAATGATACTATCTCTTTTTGGAACCTAGTCTCTTTCAAATTTGTATATGGTACATCCGCCTCACAACCTTATTCCATAAGAAAAGTACGTGTGTACAACACTAAAATAGGCCATTTTCAAGACGTTTAATGAGCATAACTTAGCCAAATTCCGGAAGGTAAAGACGTTGTTGGTGACTCTGTAAAAAACTGAATCGACAAGTCACTCCACATCAGCCGCCTCTATCCTCGATATGGATTAGATTCCGTCAGTCTCGTGCATTTCCAGGAATGTGGTAGAATCTACTTCCTCCAGTAGAGAGTTGTCCACCGTCACTGCGCGAAGATTCCGACTCTCTTCCTGTCTCAAACTGAACTTCATGGATCTAAACTTCTGCTTGTTGGTCGAAAGATTTTTCACCAAAGAATAGAATGCATGTGTTGAAGGTTTCAGTTTCTTAGCAGTTTTTTTTATTTTTCCTCTTAACCAGAGAGTCGTGTCGTCTACATACTGAACAAAATATTCACCTTGATATATCTGTTCAGATTGCTTACGTATATCAAAAAGAGAGTTAGACAGAGAACTGATGCATCATTTTCAAAATGTACTTAACTTTGATTTATATTATAATATGTCACTCTCCAACTCCCAACTTTTTTAATTTGTATCAGGTGTTTTAATGATCTGTATTGTGGGTTTAGATTGGGCGTTAAGACATTTATTGGTCGGTTTTACCATATATACGTTTTTATACCCTATTTGTATACACCATATATAATTTCTATACTACTGTGACAATGGTACAAAGCAGCGATCAAAGTTGTCTCTTTAAAGACCTGATGCTGATGATTAACAGACGGGCAATTTCATTCAACAGGCTGGAAATTCCTGGGAATGGTAATATTGTAAGTAGCTTACACCGTAAGTTTTCGTGACGAAAATGTACTGGCATGCTGTGTTGATCCAAAACAACTTTTCAACCAGCTTCAGAAGTATTTGCCAGTAGCCTGTAGTGTGTGTTGGTATGCCAAATGTCCTATACTTCCTCGCTGTCAAAACTACTGAAATAGCAAACGACTGTTGTTTTCATCTTCTGTCATAACTTTTTTACTTACATTTACAAGTTTTGAAGTACATCTAAGCTTTCTTTACCATGCCCATGTGTTTTCTATGTGACAAACCCATAATCGTCTTCCTTCTAGTGGGATCTTTTTAAGGATTTTCATAAATAAGTTTGCCACTACTGGTGAAAATTGTAAAAGATTATCGAACTAAATTGCCTTTTGAAAGACCTGATGCTAATGATTGATTATTTACATGAGCAATTTCATTCCCCAGTTTAGAAATGCGTGGGAAGTTTACATATATAAATAATGCAAGTAGCTTATACCGCACGCTTTCCTGAAGAAAGTCCTGAGAAATGGCATTAACAGAAACTCTCAGCTCCGATATTTTTATCTCTTCCATCAACAGCTTTTCTTAAAACCACATGTCAGTTAGCTTCAGTAGTAGGCCTACCTGGAAAGTTAGCGAGTTCAGCCGAAATCGTCCTACCAATTTGGAAACGAGAAACCCCAGGAAGTTGTATTCCATATTCATGCCAATAATGAACCTTATCAATCTCTTTTGCATTGATTATAATTTTCCTGTAGGCTGTGAAGTGTGAAGATGCTAACTGACACGAATGAATTAGCACAAAGTCCTGCTCACTTTTTTAATGTGTCAATGATGTGATTTTTAACGGCAAGAAAAATATTGATGGCTTTAGGCGTAAAATATTATACCAGGGCCTCTTATGATATTTCAGTATTTAAATATAGAGTCCTGAATAAAAAATTAAAATTGGATTCACGATGATTGATGTCTTCAATACACTCAGTTACATCTTGTTAGCTTTACTCAGTCAAAATCCTTATTTGAAGTTTGGCTAAATTGTACCTTTTACTTTCCATAAAATGGTACATAATGAAAGATCATTTTTATTTTTTACTTTATATGAAAGGGTTTACACTATGCACGATAATAGCTGATAAAAATCAGTAATATTGAGAACAAAAGTAACTTGACCACATATGGAGATCATAAATAATTATTAGTGATGTTTTCATTATTCAAAGTAATATTTAATCAGCTGTAGCAGTAAATAACTTCGTCTACGTTAAAATCGAAACTGGTCACTGAAAATTTCTCGTGAATATTTAGTAATACTAAAATTTTACTTGTAAGATTGTTACAATATTGTTGTAGAAATTTAAAATTCTCTTTTCTGTACCATGGAAGAAACACTTCTGCCAAATGATATTCAACCCGATACTGACCTAAAGCAGAGCGGAAACCTCCAAGAAAAGATCAATGAGATGTGGAAGACCATCGAGGAGCTGAAGAGGAGGGTGGCGGAAGAGAGGGAGCTTTTACAAAAAGAGAGGGCTGAAAACGAGAGGATGATGAAGACACAAGAGAGATTGGTGGGGAAATTGAGCATGCTACACTTACCTAATTGTCCAGCATACACCCCTCCGTGTCCAGTACACCCGTTCAGATCTCAACAATTTACGGTAGCGGACCAGGAAATTGGGCAGAGGGAGAGCATTACCCACGGAGACCACCTGGTGAACACTCTCAAGATAATGGGGAGGGGTTTAGATCCAATTGGAGGATTAAGTGATGAAGAAATCCTCGGTGTTAATCATTTCCGACATGAATATCTTTTTGGAAGCAGTGAACGATCTCAACAAAATATCTTGGATGATAGAGCAGCAACTGGGCAAAGGCCTTCTACTGCACCTCCGAAAAATGTCAATAGTGATCCCAAAGTACTTCAGTGTGACTTTACCCACCTGCTTAGTGAAAATTGGCGTCTTGGTTTAGCCAAGGGACCGACCGACAGTCAAGAAGCCGCCGTGGGAACTAGGATCGAGGATCAGATCCGTCTTGATAGGTTCCCTTTCAGAATTGGCGAGACCCAACAACTGGCTCAACTCTCAGATCCTTCAGACTTGTTCGGAGAAATGTGAAACAACGTGGCTGTATGATTTGGTAATTTAAATCCATTTTTAATTCGAATTGAAGTGGATTACATAGTTGTTTCGCTGTGTATAAATTTTCGATTATCTAACCACTTTAAAATATACAGATTTAAATCAATATTTAATTTTTGTAACAATGTAGCTAGTAATTAATAGTACCGTAGTTTTCCGGTTCACACCACGTCGGGAAATAGGTTACACAATTAAATTCATGTAATATTTCTGCCTCACTGTGAATTTCTGTATTCAGTTAACAGTGATGTACGACCGAAATTGCCAATAATATCATTCACTTCTACAGTTGAGTTATATGGCGGTTGGATGGAGCCCAACCAACAACCAATAAGACGAACGGTGATCAATACGGCTTCCTTATCATAAACTGCCAGCTTTATGATAATTTGATGCTAAACTGTGATTAAAATGTGGCCTCCTTATCATAGGTTGCCAGCTTGATGATAATTTGATGCTAAACTGTGATCAATATGGCTTCCTTATCATAGACTGCCAGCTTTATGATAATTTGATGCTATCTTCCTTTGTTCTTCGACGTGGTATGAACTGAAAACTTAAATGCTATTTATGACACCTGGGCTGAAGCGCAAGTTTAAGAACTAAAATTAGTAAATACATTTAATATTGTTATCCCGTACGTCAATGCAAACTCTGTCTAAGGTCTGCAGCATGAGTAAATTTTGACAGACCAGTACTTCTTAAAGAGCTTAGGCATGACTGGACGATGAACGTAGGGTTTCCCCGACTCGTTACTTATCAGTCAATATATTTTTGCGTGCAACTAAGATAAGTGACTTGGGCTTCTCGTAAACTAAATCCCTGTGTTTCTAGGTTCACGGTTTTCAGTGCACATATCACATGCTAAATGCAAATACAGTAATTTTGAAATCCTTTAATGATTTGCTTTTAAAACAGAGTGGCTTGTCGTTAGCTTTGAATCGGTTTCTCCATGTTGGATAACAAACCTCAGTCACAGACACAAATCACGAACAAAAGAGTAAAGCCTTGAGAACACCATGAGTCCTATCCTTATTGAGATCGAGGCAATTTTTGAGATCTCCACGCACTGCTCTCGATACTTTAAGTAAGAAGTTAATGATTGAACCAAAAGTGTGGCAGATCCTTGACACCACATGTCTCCCACTGGTGCATTTGTGTCTCATGGTGCACACAGTCAAATGCTTCAGACAGGCCGAGGAATATGCTTGACATGTTCTCGCCTTTCTAACCCAACAACAACGACAACCTAAAGATTGTTAAACGCGTCAATTAAGAATTTATTTTTTCTTCATCCATATTGTTCTATTCTAAAAAATGTCAAGAAATATTTTAAAAAATTTTGCTGAACACTGCAAGAACTGAATTTGGTCGATAATTGCTGGTGAGTTAAGAATCGCCCTTTGAAGATCGAAATGTCTTTTGCTGTTTTTAGAAGAGATAAAAAATCTCCGGCTTGAACAGTAAAATCGGTAAATGTTGTGAGTTGTCTCAACATATTTTTGTAGCAACATTTGTGTAGCCACTCTGATGTTGATGACACTGACTTTCTTTGGTGACACATATTTTTATCTCGTTCACGAGCTAACCTCCTTATCCACTGGAGTCAACGTGATGGATACAGTTGGTTATCTAACACCTCTACCACACATTTCAGATTCTGAGAATGAATGATGTTGAATGATGAAATAATAGCTGATAGCAACGTTTGTCTTCAACATAGTGTTATTGATTTTTATTGCTATCGGTCTGAGTGTTTATTGATAAAAATTTATATCCTGAAAAAGTCTACTGATGTATTCTGATGCATTTGAACTTATCCACATCCCGGAAATTCAAATTTATTTCTGATTCAAATACTCTTATTATCTACATCCCGGAAATTTCCATTTATTTATGATCCAAAAACTCTTATTCCGAGAGTTTGAACAAAATGCTTTCAACAAATTTTGAGGTTCTTTATAAAACAGAACCATACAAATAATCCAAGCCCTTTCGTAATTTTAAACACAGTTTCGTGTATAATTTATTTAGCTGCATAGGTCTTTTATGATCATTACGGGGTTCAAAACATGTATTATTTACGACTTTTAAGTAAAATTCCTAGCTCCACAAAAATTCGATAACATACAAACAGATCTGAGGCAAAAAGCAAGAACGCAGCCAGGAAAACATTTGGGGGGAGGGAGGTCCAGACAACTGATATTTTCCCGTAGTGGACAGAGGGTAAGGCCCCATTTTGTTTCTTAAACAGTTTTTGACCCGTCTCTTTGTTGAGAACGATTGTTCAGCAGTATATGTCAGTAGTACTGAATTATTTAAATAATAATAATCGTTTACTAAAACAGTAATTGAGAAAATTAAAAATAAAGGGCCGGACCCCACGAACCCCCTCGCTGGCTACGTCCTTGGCAATTCAAAGAAATGAAGGCTTGAATAATATAATTTTATTGGTGATTTTCAAACTGTGTAATCAATACATTTTTAATTGTGAATTTACTGTTCAAAATTGTTTATTTAACTCTGGTATAGAATAAGACCACAACATTTACAGCGGTTCTTACAACGAATATACATTTTAAAAACTGTTTAAATAATTAGGGAATGTTATAAAGTTGAGTTTACTTTAATTTTGGTATTACAATATTAAAGGCTATAATTTCAACAATACGTATAGTTGATTGGGATAACATTCATGACGCCTGCAAGAATTGGACGATAGTATACAAACAGTATTATAAAAATGATGTTGACAACAAAATGAAGGCGCTATTAGATTGGATATTCAAATGAAACCGTTTAGAAAATTGACAACTTTTGATTCTTTAAAAACAAGTAAAGGGTTTTTCCATTGAAAGTTTTGTTTTAATTTATATACTCTTTTTTATGTTATATAATTGTATACATATTTTTGAAATATTTTTTACATTACATATTAATAATTATATAATACTAGATAAACAATAAATATTACAATGATCACTGGCTTTTAAATATTAAAACCATAAATACTTCTACACATTATTTATTATCGTTTATATCAGTTTCTATAGTTTGGTCGGAATGATTTTCACTACAATCTCTTATTTCCGAAACAATCACTTTGTTTTCATTGTCATTATACTCTAAAAATAAAATTATGGGTTCATAATAACTAAAATAAAATTTATAAAATAAAACCTTGCTAAATTAAAGAATAATTATGCAGTTATTATTTCGCCATCGGCAATGCAACAATCGAGAAAAAATAACAAACACGATTGTGAAACAAGTAAAATAATCGATAACAGCGACCTAGATTCTGACATCGATTGCTTATGACTATCAGTCTCACACTACTGTGGCGTTTTATTATAGCGTCTATTGATGTACTTAATTGAATTTAAAGTTAATCTGTGTGAATATTACAGAATATAATGGCTGCACCGACTACACCAAGGTAATGGCGTTAGCCGCACAACTTCAAATAATATTACTGTATGTACTGTCGATAAATACTGTGGTCAACAATAGATTCTGAGGTATTGTATTTAAACGAAAATAATCACAACTGCTAACAAGAACAAAATGTTAATGGCCCTTTTACTAAGTAAAAACTCCGGAGTAAATTATCCAAATGGTACATAACGAAAGTTTTCTAACTAGTCCAAAACTTAGTGATATAAATATATTTGATTGTACTCAGTTTATACTAAATTTTGCGATTAATCTAGAATGAGCATACTTTTAACTAGATAAGTAGTGCTACCTATCGGGAAAACGTATAACTACAAATCATGAAGTGCCAGCGCATTCTCGTGGCAAACTGTAGAACTTGTTAGGTGCCTATTGCAACTCTCAAAACTAAAATGATAATAACTAGTTTATAATACATTAATTTATATGGAAGAACTAAAAAAGATGTATTCTATCAATTTTGTTGTTATTGTTATGATTTTACACTGAGAATTTGTCACTACTTTTCTAACTTCATGCAGACTTTTTGTGGGGATACATAATACATTATTGTACATTACATTGTATTATCAACAACATTTTATACCAGGTTATTTATGGCCGAATTTCCTTTTCAGTCCTGTCTTACAATGGTTATAAAGTATAGCCTACCATTTTCACTAATTGATTCAAATATATATATATATATATATATATATATATATATATATCGTATGGGGGACAAAGGCAGCTATCCATAAATAAATAAATGAAAAATTACAATTATTAAAAAGTACGTAAGAACAAAGTTCTTGAGTCATAAATTAAAAATAATATTAAAATCTCCCGTCACAAAGCTAAATCCAAATTACTGAGCCAGTTTAGAGACCCATCCTCTAAACCACTCAGACCAGCCAGACCACCAGAAAACAATCGCAAAGGGCAGTCGTTTACAATGTGCTCAATTGTCTGAGAGTTTGCGCCACAAACCATTGATTCAAATACTTGAAAGGTATATATGCATGTTTTTGAAATTTTGCATGCAACATAAGCAAAGAATATTAATTGAGTGGTATGCTGTTACATATCATATAAAAACTAGAATTCGGTTTGTTATTTTTCATACATTAGTAAGCTTAAACATTTTCTACATAGTATCTTGAAAGATAAAAAATTACACATTTGCTTGGAGTTTAAAAAAAAAATTGTTACTTAAGATGAATATAGAATAACTACCTTTTTCTTATTCTACAAATATTAGTTGATACAAAATATTTTCTGAACCAATAATTCTTCGTGGGCGATTTTATGAAGTTTATTAAATCATTTCGGCCATAAGTTAAAAAAAAAAACACACACACAACTCACATAAACATAGCAAATATTCATAATTTTTATATTGTATATTAAGCCTTGGGTATTTATTACACTCGTAGAACTACATTAAAATGGTTGTCTATTTATAGTCTACAATAAAAGCCAATGTACAACTCAGTTTTTTTATTAATTATCTTTGGGTTAACTTAATCAACACGTCAGGAAATGTAGTAAAATTGTGAGTTTTTGGAGGAGTGTAATCCGAAATGTGTAAATGCTTGCTAATTTTCCATATTCAAACCTCGGGTAAAGTACTGTGTTTTTAAACAGTGTAGCTTATACAGTAGCAAAAGCATTATCTGTTAATATTGTGTACACTCTTATCTTTAGAGGTTCTGATTAAAAAAAGGAAAATAGGACGCCTTATCCTGATTCCAGGAATCAATTTGTTCTTAATCGCTTCGTCATCAATAATGCAAGGAGAAAGCAAAACAATCGATTGTTTAACCTACTTTAAATTACTAAAATTGTCGAAAGCATGAATGTAGTGTTATTGAATCTAGGTATATCGTTTGCAGTAATAATCGCTGTAACGTTTATTGATGAACGGAATTGAACGTGAGTTAACACATAATTTATAGATTAATCTGTGTGAATATTACGAACGTTATGGAGTATAATGGCTGCACAGACTACACCAAGGTAATGGCGACAGGCACACAGCTACAAAATCTAATCGTCGAAACGAAAGCTAAATAGTTTATCCAGATGTTTACTTGAGGTAATATTATTTCAATATACAACAAACGGAACCGTTATCGAGAAAAAACAAAAATGTCCGCTTAATTGGTAAATTCGCAGGAGTCAATTACCCAAATGGTACACACACCAGAAGTTTCATAACAATTCCAAGATTGGTATATACGATAAAGAATAACTCTTCATAATGTATACGAAAATTACCCATTAATCTGGTATGGTCATACCATTTTAATCAAACATGCAGTGCTACCTACCGGCAAAAGATAAAACCACAACATCCTGCGATGCCAGCACAGCTACGCGGCCTGTTGTAGAACTTCTTTTGAGATGATCATTTTCGTTTCTATCGGTAACAACAAATACGTGAAAAAAACATTGATGATAATTAAACTCTTGTAACAGTCTAGCACAGGTATATGTTCAGGTAACAGTTCAAGGTATATGAAAGGGCTTATAAAAAAATTGTTTATGTTAGTGTTATTATTAGTTTTTCTCGGGAGATTAAAATCCAAAATGTGTAAATACCTGCTACTTTATCCCAACTTTAAAAAGGGATGGATAATGTTTGATTTAAATAATTATGTATTATGCAGAATACAGTGCAAAAGTGTTTTCCTTTTAACATAGCGTGCATTAGTACAGCTACAAATCCAATTTTATAAAATTTTGCACAAATGTTTTATTTATCAGAGGTAGCCTATTTTTTTATTGAGTATGTGACAGTGAAACGCGACGAATTAAATCCGAGAACCTCTTTTGAACATCTTGATTGCAATACCTCTTATATGAAAATTATCAGTTTATTTCTTTCTTTGGTCTGTGATTTTCTCTTAATGAGAAGGGTGGATATAAGTTGATATCGAAAAGGTTAAAAACATGAATAATGCTTATATCATCGCCAGCCAACGAGATTTATAGCCTAGACAAACCGAAAGTTAAACACATGAATAATGCTTATATCATCGTCAGCTAACGAGATTTATAGCCTAGACAAACCGAAAGTTAAACACATGAATAATGCTTATATCATCGTCAGCTAACGAGATTTTTAGCCTACAGAAACCGATTGGTGATCACATGAATAATGCTTATATCATCGTCAGCCAACGAGATTTATAGCCTAGACAAACCGAATGTTAAAAACATGAATAATGCTTATATCATCGTCAGCTAACGAGATTTATAGCCTAGACAAACCGAAAGTTAAAAACATGAATAATGCTTATATCATCGTCAGCCAACGAGATTTATAGCCTAGACAAACCGAAAGTTAAAAACATGAATAATGCTTATATCATCGTCAGCCAACGAGATTTATAGCCTAGACAAACCGAAAGTTAAAAACATGAATAATGCTTATATCATCGTCAGCTAACGAGATTTATAGCCTAGACAAACCGAAAGTTAAAAACATGAATAATGCTTATATCATCGTCAGCCAACGAGATTTATAGCCTAGACAAACCGAATGTTACACGGTATTTTTGAATAGTTGGGGTCAGGCATGGGTACTCGTATGGATTAAATTAATCAGCGACAGTTATTTTCTCAAATGCTGATTCATTAACTTGATACACTAACAAAAGTATGAAACACACAACCGGATTTTAAACACGTAACCAATGGATCGTCATCCAAAAGAATAGCCAAATTGGGGGTTTACGGATTAAAAAGCAGTAACAATAAATAAGGATTTTTAAAAGTTACTATATAATGAATCCACAATAATATTAAATAAACTATAATTGTTGAGTTCGAATCAATAAAATATTTACACGCAGTTTGTGATCGACAATGCAACAACCAATTGCAAATATACGATTGTCACCTTGTTTTAACGCATAACTGCAATCTCATACCGTTGTAGACCATCGTTATGACGGATATGATTAACTGAATTGAACGTCTTTAAACAATTAATTTATAGTTTTATCTTTGAGAACGTTGTAGAGTATAATGGCCGCACAGCTTCAAATAATCTGTATTTAACACGATTAAAACACAAAATAGTCTATGAACTCTCAACAGACTGTCTGAAGTAATGTTATTTAATTTGACAATAAACGGAATCGCTAACGATAAGAAATATAAATGACCGTTTAATTGGTTGAACGGTTCGGACTAGGCAAAATTAACCAAGTTATTTATAATCAGATATTTATTTACGACTCCAAGTTTGCAATATATCTATATCTTTTATTGCTGATGATATAATATACCCATCATTCTACTATTTACATACAATTTTAACCAAATAAGTAGTGCTACCTATCGGCGAAAGGTACAACTGCAGCAAACTGATGTACCAGCGCAGCCACGCGGCGCATTGTAGAACTTCTTGTTGCCTAATAAGAGATTCACAGTTTTGTCCTATCGATAAATAAACACGCTTGTCTAAAACTGAAATGTAAATATTTAAACTACTTTCATAGTCTAAACCGTACGAAAGACTTTATTTGAGACAAACAATGATTTATCTCAGTGTAAGTTGTTGCTATCATAATTTCATTCCAAGAATTTCGTCAATTGTTTCTTCACTTCAACCTTTTTATAGGTTAGGTTGTAAATGTACACACACTCAGCAATATACTATTATGCGTGATTCCACTTAGACAACTGTTGCAGTTCTTACGTAACATTTCCAAATCTATTATTTTCTTTTGAATTTCCCTTAAGACTTTGAAAGGGTTGTAATTATTAGCGAAAATTGTTTTCTCACGTTATCTCTTTATAGCTTGACGCACTTAAAAGCTTAAAGTAGGCCTACATAACTAATGGTTATTTAATAGTCTGCCAATGATATAAAAATACTGTTAATGTAACTATTTAGTGTATATATATATATATATATATTATATATATATAAATATGATATATATATATATATCATATATGGTATATAAATGGTATATATATTACCAAATAACGTAAGCAGAGTAGTCTCATCATTAACTATGATTGTCCTGAAGATTACTTGAGGTTTTTAAGAATTAAAAAGTAGTAAATATAAATAGGGATTTTTAAAAAGTAACTTTTGAACGAGAGATCGACACAAGTATTAAATAAACAATAATATTTAGACACAATTAAATATTTACACACAGTTACTGTTTTGTCATCGGGAAACCGATACCCAAAAATATACGATTGCGAAACCTGCTTTAAACGACAAAAATTTTCGATAACATCAATCCATAGGCGCAGACATATCGGTTTCATACGACTATTACAAACTCACCCCGTTGCAGTAGTAATCGTTATAATGTACCGTATTGAACGTGACTTAAAAATTAATTCATAACTTAATCTGTAAGTGCAATGCCAAATATAATGGCTGCACTGACTACACCAAGGTAATGGCGATAGCAGTACAGCTTCAAATAATCTGTGTATATGAAAGTAAAATGAAGTTACTGGAAGTGTAGTAATAAAGGCACTGAGATAATTTATTTAAATGTACGATAAACGGAACCTCTAACGAGAATAATAATGTGAATGCCCGTTGAATGAGTTAAACCCTTCGGAATAAATTTAATGAGATGGTCTATAACCAGACATATATTAAGAAGCCCAAGATTGTAATTAATCAATATATTTGATTGTAGATAAAGCATGTTATTATTACCAAATGATCCGCTATGTGCAAACTGTTTTAACCAAATACGTAGTGCTATCTATCGACGAAAGATACAACTACAGCACTCTGAAGTACCAACGCTGCCTGCCACGTGGCATACTTTAGAACTTTTTGGTACCCATTGAGAGATAATTATTTGTTCCTATTAATAAACATCCATGTCTACAAATTAAAATGTTAATAGTTAATCTCCTTTACTTCTGAAACTATACAGGTATTAGAAACAATGTAATATCTGTGAAATTAATTCAAGTGTTACTGTTAGGCCTATAATTAGCCTACATACTAAGAATTCGAAACTCGTTTCCCTACTTCATACTTTCCGTTGGTTGGAAGGTAATATATTTATTATATATATAATACATTTATTTTATATATATATATATATATATTATATATATTATATATATATATTTCCAGCAAGTAGTTTTCGTTAGATAACTTCTTGAATATTATAAAACGCGGTTGTTCTTCTTGAATGGCAATTAAATATGAACAACACTACGATTTAATATTTACATTTTAATTTGAAACATTCTCAAGAATTACTTTCCGGAAAGTACAGTCCCAAGTATGTAAATATCTGGTATTTTCCCTATCCAAAAATGAGAATAACGGTTTTTATTTAAAACAATAACGTCTTATACAATATAGGCTTACAGTGTCCAAAGGGACGGTAAATCTATAGCGAGTGTCATTTTTGAACATTTGTTCAATGAATGAAGTTTCATTAGGCAGATTGGGGCACGCTTCCACTTCGAATTCAGTAACTGCTCTCATATAACAATGCCATATCTGTATTTTCCTTGGTCGGTGAATTCACCCTAATAAATAAATACATATATAATCAGCTGTGCTTGTTTTGGTGGGAGTCGAGAAAATTACATGACATCGGAAGGACCCATTAACACCTTGACGCGGTACCAAAATGCCGATCACGAGTCACGGTAACGTCTCGTGTTAATTGACGGGGTACCAAAATGCCGATCAAGAGTCACGGTAACGTCTCCTGTCGTTTGACGCGGTATGAAAATGCCGATCACGAGTCACGGTAACGTCCCCTGTCGGCTGATGCGGTACCAAAGTGCTGATCAAGAGTCACGGTAACGTCTCCTGTCGGTTGACGCGGTACCAAAATGCCGATCAAGAGTCACGTTAACGTCTCGTGTCGGTTGAAGTGGTACCAAAATGCCGATCAAGAGTCACGGTAACGTCTCCTGTCGGTTGGCGCGGTACCAAAATTCCGATCAATAGTCACGGTAACGTCTCGTGACGGCTGACGTGGTACCAAGACGCCGATCACGAGTCATGGTAACGACTCGTGACGGCTGACGTGGTACCAAGACGCCGATCACGAGTCACGGTAACGTCTCGTGACGGCTGACGAGGTACCAAAACGCTAATCACGAGTCACCGTACCATCTCGTGACGGTTGTAGAGGTACCAAAATGCCGATCAAGAGTCACGTTAACGTCTCGTGTCGGTTGAAGTGGTACCAAAATGCCGATCAAGAGTCACGGTAACGTCTCCTGTCGGTTGGCGCGGTACCAAAATTCCGATCAATAGTCACGGTAACGTCTCGTGACGGCTGACGTGGTACCAAGACGCCGATCACGAGTCATGGTAACGACTCGTGACGGCTGACGTGGTACCAAGACGCCGATCACGAGTCACGGTAACGTCTCGTGACGGCTGACGTGGTACCAAGACGCCGATCACGAGTCACGGTAACGTCTCGTGACGGCTGACGAGGTACCAAAACGCTAATCACGAGTCACCGTACCATCTCGTGACGGTTGTAGAGGTACCAAAGTGCCGATCAAGAGTCACGATAACGTCTCGTGTCGGTTAACGCGGTACCAAAACGCCGATCACGAGTCACGGTACCATCTCGTGACGGCTGACGTGGTACCAAGACGCCGATCACGAGTCTAGGTACCATCTCGTGACAGCTGATGATGTACCAGAATGCCGATCACGAGTCACGGTAACTTCTCGTGACGGCTGACGCGATACCAAGACGCCGATCACGAGTCTAGGTACCATCTCGTGACAGCTGATGATGTACCAAAACGCCGATCACGAGTCACGGTAACTTCTCGTGACGGCTGACGCGATACCAAGACGCCGATCACGAGTCTAGGTACCATCTCGTGACAGCTGATGATGTACCAGAATGCCGATCACGAGTCACCGTACTGTCTCTTGACGGCTGACGCGGTACTAAAACAGCGTCACGAGACGGTACCACGTTGAAGACATACATTTATTTGTTTAAATATTAGTATTGGTCAAATAATTTATGGTTAAGATTGTGTATGTAAATTAACAAAAGAAATAGTACTATACATATAAATATGTTCTGACTCCAGAAAACACAACGTGAATCAAGTTATAGCACTATATTTTTGAACTTTTTTGATCAGTTACGTAATTAAATTGTCGGCAGTGTTATATTTCGGTAAAACGATCGATCGTTGTCTTATTTTGTAACACTTTGTCTGTTTTTTTTTTTTATGTTTCTGGCACATGTGGTTTCTGCAGTATACGTAATTTGGTTTTAGTAAACAAATACAACATTGAATAGCTTCCTTTCTGTTTTGATGTTATTACGGTGCTGCAATTTGAATTCTGGGAACATTGCAGAGAATTCTAAAATTTTATTTTGTGTTTTCAAAAATCATTAGGTTACATTTTAGCTTGTTTCATTAACTAAGAAAACTATAGCTCGTCAACCGAATCACAATAGAATTGACATTTCTATGAGTTTTAATAAACCCTTGCGCTTTTTTGCGTGTTTGCTTCGAGAACACAAACATCGTGTTTTACAAAAACCAACGTAAAATGGAAAAAAACATTAAATAAAATACAATTTTCCATGTAAAGAATATAATTCCGTATATAACTGTTTTGTAGTAAAAAAATCCTTGCTTTCAAAATTTACAAAAATTATTTTTAAACATTATTATGGAAAGGAAAAATTTATACACTTCAGATACTTATTAATTGCAGCATACTATAGCTTGTTTAATTAGCTAAAAAATAAATAAGTTCAGTTAACCAAATAGTAATAAAATTGCATACCTTTGCACATTTATTTGGATTTATACAAGGATGTTAAGTGCAAGAATATTGAGTGTCTAATGAGTTTACACATCTAAAATCCTATAACTGAATGTTAGAAACATAAATAAAGCTTACATCATCGTAGCTTGCACCATTCCAGGCAATTAGACAGTCTGCGTGTGGTTGGGTGAGGTGGTTAATATAAAAAATAACGTTTAATATTTTTACCCTTTTGAATACTCTCCCATGTTCTTACCAAATGTCCAGATTGTTGGGATCTCTCGGGAAGTTTGTAAAATAATTTATTTCCAGAAAATATTTACTGTATTAAAGGATTACAAAGTAGAAAATAAAGCCTATATAAGATTCCTTAAAGTTTTATTTACAGATACTTTAATAATACTAAACAAACAATAGCCTATTTATTGAGTTCGAATTAAAATAAACTATACACAACCATTAATGGTTTAATCATCAGCAATGCAAAAAGGGATAAAATCATTCGATTGTGACACTTATTTAAAACGACTAAGTGATTAATTACAGTAATCAAGCATTATCGATGTATCGAGTAGTTTTGTTTAAATTTAATGTAATTGAAAGATATTTTATTGCGAATCCTACGTTAATAACTAAAATAATAGATTACCGGCCCTATAGATTCTGACATATCCATTACCGTACTCACAAATATCACATTCTCACAGTACTGTATTGTAATCATTATAGTGTGTATTGGTTACCTGAATCAAACGTGAGTTAACACAATATTTCTGGATAAACCTACGTGGATATTTTGAACGATACTGAATTAATAGCTGTACTGTCTACACCAAGGTAATGGCGATAGAAGCACAGCTTCAAAATCCATTAAATTTTTAAGTTACAAAAATGGCTGAAGACTAAGGTGAGGTGATATTATTTAAATTTACAATAAGCGAAACAGCAAACGAGAAGGCATGAAAATGGCCAATAATTTGAACAAGCGTTCTGGAGTAAATTGCCCAAACGATACACAACCATAGTTGTATAAACGTTTCCATGATTATAATATATCAATATAATGAATGTTTTAATAATATATATCAATATTGCCCATTCTTCGGTTATGTGCATACTACTCTAGTGAGACAAGAAGTGCTACCTATCGGCAAAAGGTAGAACGACAACTCGAGGTGCAAGCACAGCCACGCGGAAAACTGTGAAACTAGTATTTTGGTACCTATTGAGAGACCATTAATTTTGCTCCTATCGATAAACATCAATGTGTTGTATTCAAACTCGCCTTCGGCCCCAGGCCCCTAAAAGTGGGGTGTTAACACATTCGGGGATAAGATGAATTTGGTGATTAGTACAATTTAGACCAAATGAGGTTTAAACGCCCTCTGTACTATATATTACGGCAATAGTGTTGTTAAGCCTCACTGCCTGTATGTACTAATGTTGCACAAAGCAAATTTGGACCAATGCAAATAGTAAATCGTCATAAGTTTGGATTGTTGGGTATTCTGAAATCTCTCTGTCCCTATCTACTGCAGAAATATTGTTGTTAAGTTTCACTGCCTTATGTACTAATATTTCACAAAGCAAATTTGGACCAATGGAAATAGTAAATCGCCATAAGTTTGGAATGTTGGGTATTCTGAAATCTCTCTGTCCCTATCTACTGCGGAAATATTGTTGTTAAGTTTCACTGCCTGTATGTACTAATATTTCACAAAGCAAATTTGGACCAAAGGAAATAGTAAATCGCCATAAGTTTGGATATGTTGGGTATTCTGAAATCTCTCTGTCCCTATTACTGCGGAAATATTGGTTGTTAAGTTTCACTGCCTGTATGTACTAATATTTTCACAAAGCAAATTTGGACCAATGGAAATAGTAAATCGCCATAAAGTTTGGAAATGTTGGGGTATTCTGAAATCTCTCTGTCCCTATCTACTGTGGAAATATTGTTGTTAAGTTTCACTGCCTGTATGTACTAATATTTCACAAAGCAAATTTGGACCAATGGAAATAGTAAATCGCCATAAGTTTGGAATGTTGGGTATTCTGAAATCTCTCTGTACCATATAATGCGGCAATATTGTTGTTAAGTTTCACTGCCTGTATGTACTAATATTTCACAAAGCAAATTTGGACCAAAGGAAATAGTAAATCGCCATAAGTTTGGAATGTTGGGTATTCTGAAATCTCTCTGTCCCTATCTAATGCGGAAATATTGTTGTTAAGTTTCACTGCCTGTATGTACTAATATTTCACAAAGCAAATTTGGACCAATGGAAATAGTAAATCGCCATAAGTTTGGAATGTTGGGTATTCTGAAATCTCTCTGTCCCTATCTACTGTGGAAATATTGTTGTTAAGTTTTCACTGCCTGTATGTACTAATATTTCACAAAGCAAATTTGGACCAATGGAAATAGTAAATCGCCATAAGTTTGGAATGTTGGGTATTCTGAAATCTCTCTGTCCCTATCTACTGGGGCAATATTGTTGTTAAGTTTCACTGCCTGTATGTACTAATATTTCACAAAGCCAAATTTGGACCAAAGGAAATAGTAAATCGCCATAAGTTTGGAATGTTGGGTATTCTGAAATCTCTCTGTCCCTATCTACTGCGGAAAATATTGTTGTTAAGTTTTCACTGCCTGTATGTACTAATATTTCACAAAGCAAATTTGGACCAATGGAAATAGTAAATCGCCATAAGTTTGGAATGTTGGGTATTCTGAAATCTCTCTGTCCCTATCTACTGCGGAAATATTGTTGTTAAGTTTCACTGCCTGTATGTACTAATATTTCACAAAGCAAATTTGGACCAATGGAAATAGTAAATCGCCATAAGTTTGGAATGTTGGGTATTCTGAAAATCTCTCTGTCCCTATCTACTGCGGAAATATTGTTGTTAAGTTTCACTGCCTGTATGTACTAATATTTCACAAAGCAAATTTGGACCAATGGAAATAGTAAATCGCCATAAGTTTGGAATGTTGGGTATTCTGAAATCTCTCTGTCCCTATCTACTGTGGAAATATTGTTGTTAAGTTTCACTGCCTGTATGTACTAATATTTCACAAAGCAAATTTGGACCAATGGGAAATAGTAAATCGCCATAAGTTTGGAATGTTGGGTATTCTGAAATCTCTCTGTCCCTATCTACTGGGGCAATATTGTTGTTAAGTTTCACTGCCTGTATGTACTAATATTTCACAAAGCAAATTTGGACCAAAGGAAATAGTAAATCGCCATAAGTTTGGAATGTTGGGTATTCTGAAATCTCTCTGTCCCTATCTACTGCGGAAATATTGTTGTTAAGTTTTCACTGCCTGTATGTACTAATATTTCACAAAGCAAATTTGGACCAATGGAAATAGTAAATCGCCATAAGTTTGGAATGTTGGGTATTCTGAAATCTCTCTGTCCTATCTACTGCGGAAATATTGTTGTTAAGTTTCACTGCCTGTATGTACTAATATTTCACAAAGCAAATTTGGACCAATGGAAATAGTAAATCGCCATAAGTTTGGAATGTTGGGTATTCTGAAATCTCTCTGTCCCTATCTACTGCGGAAATATTGTTGTTAAGTTTCACTGCCTGTATGTACTAATATTTCACAAAGCAAATTTGGACCAATGGAAATAGTAAATCGCCATAAGTTTGGAATGTTGGGTATTCTGAAATCTCTCTGTCCCTATCTACTGCGGAAATATTGTTGTTAAGTTTCACTGCCTGTATGTACTAATATTTCACAAAGCAAATTTGGACCAAAAGGAAATAGTAAATCGCCATAAGTTTGGAATGTTGGGTATTCTGAAATCTCTCTGTCCCTATCTACTGCGGAAATATTATTGTTAAGTTTCACTGCCTTATGTACTAATATTTCACAAAGCAAATTTGGACCAATGGAAATAGTAAATCGCCATAAGTTTGGATTGTTGGGTATTCTGAAATCTCTCTGTCCCTATCTACTGCGGAAATATTGTTGTTAAGTTTCACTGCCTGTATGTACTAATATTTCACAAAGCAAATTTGGACCAATGGAAATAGTAAATCGCCATAAGTTTGGAATGTTGGGTATTCTGAAATCTCTCTCTGTCCCTATCTACTGCGGAAATATTGTTGTTAAGTTTCACTGCCTGTATGTACTAATATTTCACAAAGCAAATTTGGACCAATGGAAATAGTAAATCGCCATAAGTTTGGAATGTTGGGTATTCTGAAATCTCTCTGTCCCTATCTACTGCGGAAATATTGTTGTTAAGTTTCACTGCCTGTATGTACTAATATTTCACAAAGTAAATTTGGACCAATGGAAATAGTAAATCGCCATAAGTTTGGAATGTTGGGTATTCTGAAATCTCTCTGTCCCTATCTACTGGGGCAATATTGTTGTTTAAGTTTCACTGCCTGTATGTACTAATATTTCACAAAAGCAAATTTGGACCAAAGGAAATAGTAAATCGCCATAAGTTTGGAATGTTGGGTATTCTGAAATCTCTCTGTCCCTATCTACTGCGGAAATATTGTTGTTAAGTTTCACTGCCTGTATGTACTAATATTTCACAAAGCAAATTTGGACCAATGGAAATAGTAAATCGCCATAAGTTTGGAATGTTGGGTATTCTGAAATCTCTCTGTCCCTATCTACTGCGGAAATATTGTTGTTAAGTTTCACTGCCTGTATGTACTAATATTTCACAAAGCAAATTTGGACCAATGGAAATAGTAAATCGCCATAAGTTTGGAATGTTGGGTATTCTGAAATCTCTCTGTCCCTATCTACTGCAGAAATATTGTTGTTAAGTTTCACTGCCTGTACGACTAATATTTCACAAAGCAAATTTGGACCAATGGAAATAGTAAATCGCCATAAGTTTGGAATGTTGGGTATTCTGAAATCTCTCTGTCCCTATCTACTGCGGAAATATTGTTGTTAAGTTTCACTGCCTGTATGTACTAATATTTCACAAAGCAAATTTGGACCAATGGAAATAGTAAATCGCCATAAGTTTGGAATGTTGGGTATTCTGAAATCTCTCTGTCCCTATCTACTGCGGAAATATTGTTGTTAAGTTTCACTGCCTGTATGTACTAATATTTCACAAAGCAAATTTGGACCAATGGAAATAGTAAATCGCCATTAAATTTGGAATGTTGGGTTTTCTGAAATCTCTCCGTTCTAACTACGAACGTCGGTTTTAAGAGCGTTCCGGGTTAATCGTTAAATATACGGGAAACATACACTGGACATTATTTATAGATCACACCATTTTCTACTTGTCAAAATAACTAAATTTGAGCTACTCCTAATCATTCAGCCGCTCTCGGGCTCAAATCATTAAATTTATATGGAAACAATGGAATTTCGCATAAAATGCGAGCGTTTTTTAGCCCAACAATATCAGATAGGACCAAAATTCACATGTCCTAACTTGTAGTTTGCATTATTTTCTAATTCACACAAACATTTAAACCTGACCTTTGTCCAACAGTTTCGCTGCTGTTAGGCCCGCAAACCAAATTATCAAATAAAAATTTTGATGAAAAAAAACTTTTTGCACTTAAACGCGTTTTGCAGCTTAACAAATTAGAGATAGGACTAAAAGTTATTAAACCTTTTTTGTATATCACTTAACTTGCTAATTGTATAGGTCAATTAGATTTGAGCTACGACCAACCAACCGTTCGGCCGTTTACTAGGCTCGAAACATTATGAAAAAATCTGTAATGTCAAATATGCAAGCGTTTTGTCGCTTAACCACAAAAGATAGAAAAAAAGTCACTGGACCTTTGTTTGTATTTCACCTTATTCCTGACTAACGATTCCTCGTCTGATATAATTTAGTGAATAGTTACTAATTATGTATAAGCATTACTAGGGAAAATACTAATATCACTATTGAAACCGTCACTTACAATTGTTGTGCAATAATTTATATTATATGTAAATTAGGTAAAAAAGTATATTGATATACTGAAATTATCTACGTTAATTGTTAAAAGACAGACACTTTTTAGATTTAGCTACTGTATGTGAATCATTGTGAAAAAATTATACATTATCTCCAAAATCAGGTTTGTTTTTAGGCAAGATAAATACACATATTTATGCAATCACGCACTTAATTTAGCTGATTTGTTGTTAGCTTGAAAAAAAAAAACAGTACCGCCTCAGCATTTTCCTTGACTTAACAAAGGTTTTCGATTGTGTGTCAGTTGACACGACTCTCTCTTTCACATGCAAATCAAAATTTCAAGTAAATTCAAGGTCACCGACAATTAAATGCATGCATCCAATACGTTGAAAACATAACTTTAAACTTAATTATTCATAGACAAATTACACACGATTTTTTAATGGAAGAACTGCACCATTACAGTACAAACCTGCTTAGATGTTGGACAAGAAGGTCCTGGATGAAGTTGACTGTACGAAACTCCTGGGAATACACCTCGATAGAGGGTTGACTTGGAGGAGCCACGTGGACAGTGTTGTGCGAGACTATCGAGTAATATCTATCTCTTGAGAGGTCTTACCGAATACTGTTCAGATCAAATAATGAAGACTGCATATTAAAGTTTGGTCCACCCACCACATTGTGGGGTGGCTGTTCAAATAGCAAATTTCCCATTGACTGTTTGTCTTGTAGAAGAGAGATATCATTAATTATAACCAAATCAGAGTTTAGAGAGTCGTGTGTAGGAATTTATTTAGTGAGCTCAAAATACTAACTTTACCAAGGTTTGTATATACTGGAAACTACTGAACACTGTCGGCTTTAGAGCCAAAGGTTCGAGGTCGGGACATTCACAATTACGATACAAGGTATCGTGAAAATCTCAGACCTGCTCAGTATAGATTAAAAAGATACGAGCAACATCCTTCTCAAGCCGGCATATAGTTTCTAAAACGATGTAAATCGAATCAAAAAGGGCATTACGACACTTTTCATTTTCTCATTCATTTTATACAGTTGGTGAATTCATGGACCATCTCACTAGCTTCAATGTGCGATATAGGACAGGGGGCGTTTGACATCCTAAGTTATTTTTAAAATATTAAATTTACTGCTTGACAACTTTTATTGTTAACTAACTTCGATATTTTAGAAATCAAATCATTAGCATTAGGACATATTATTTTGTATTGAACATGAAATTATTATTATGCGACGCATTATGCAATTTTAACATTGTTTCTGGTAATTAAGGTACATTGTATTGTATTGTATTGCAAACCTTACTGAATGTAATGACTGTCCTGACTACACCAACGTAATGGCGATAGTAGCACAGCTTCAAAATCGCAGTCTACAAGTCGGAAGTATTTCTGAATGTATAATATTATTAAATTTAGTAAGGTGATATTATTTAAATTTACAATAAACGGGGCCCCAAACGAGAAGACATGAAATGGCCGTTAATTTGAAACAAGCGTTCTGGAGTAAATTGACCAAATGATACACAACCAGAGTTGTATAAAAGATTCCATGATTATAATATATTAATATATTTCAATTTGACTAATATATATATATATATATATCAATATTGCCCATTCTTCCTCCATTTGCACACCACTTTAGTGAAACAAGAAGTGCTACCTATCGTCAAAACGTAGAACTACAAGCTTGCACTAGAGGTGCAAACACAGCCACGCGGAAAACTATTATTGTTATTTAAATTATTCCAAAATTACTGGCATGTACTGATGAAAGATCGTTATAAACAACAGAATCGAGCCAAAAAATTTTTTTAAGGAACAAAATGGGGGCCTTACTCTTTGTCCACGGCGGGACAATATCAGTTGTAAGGTTCTTGACCCCCCCCCCCCCACTAATTCTTTCCTGGCTACGTTCTTGATATTTATACACAATTACTATTTTGTCCATTAAGAAAACATCACCTAATAAATATACGATTGTGAACCCTGCTTTTAAACGAATAGCTAAGATTTTTTGAAAACAAACACCGATAAGCGCAGACATCGGTTTCATATGACAATCACAGTCTCACACTACTTTAGTTGTGATCGATATATCGTATATTAGATACTGAATGAAACGTGATTTAACAATACCTTTGGAGTTTAATATGAGTGAAAATTATGCAGTATAATGGCTGTACTAAACTACAATCAAGGTAATGGCGATAGCCGCACAGCTTCAAATAATCTGCATTTATTAAAAGTTGGTACAACTGTTAGACTTATATCGAAAGTTTTCTGGAGGAAATATATTTAAGTGTACAGTAATCGTAACCGCTAACGAGAACAAATGAGCCTGTGAAAGGAAAAGTGGTCTAAGTCAAGTTACCATAGTTTTGAGCAATGAAAGGGTTTACTAAAAACAGTTGCACAAATCCAAATGTAAAATATTATCTTAAACTTATAATCACATTTTTATTCTATGATAACCATTTTAACTTTTGGGCAGTTTCAATTGTAGTTTTTTACTTATTATAGTTTTATACTAATAAAATAATAATATTAAGTATGAACAGTTACGGAAGGTGATGCATAATAAAACGTTGTTGGCATGAAATAATAAGTTTATTATTTAAAAAATTTTATTCAAAGTAGCTAGTAAACATATTTATAAATATTGCAATAAAATATTAAATTATTTAAAATCAGGTTAAACATTTTTGTAATTTTAAAAAAAAATTAGTCTGTTTCTGATTCACTGTCGATAACTGGGTTCTCATCACACTGACTTGCAGTCACTAGATTCATAAAAAACCCATGGTGGATTGGTGGTGTGTATGGGAAGAAGATCTATCATGTCTTTCATCTTTGAAACAGTGACTTCACGAGGATTCGGAAAAAGACGGGTTCCATTAAAAACATTGCCCAGATTTTCGATGTGTCGTCCTCTCTTGGCAGGTGTATATCCAAGGCATCAAAAGGCATATCATCATTAAGAGTTTCTTAAAGGGTTCATCCTGTACATACCTTAACCATTGAATTTTGATCCAAGATATGGGTTTACCCACAGCATTTTTCTTTCTTCTTGTGATTGATTTCTCAAGAGTTTGAGTTGAAAGCATGTCTTTCTGTTGCATTTCCTTTACAAAATAAGGTTTCTTGTGTTTGGATTTTGCAATAATACTATACCAATCTTGAGGGGTATACATCATCTTTGGGAGGCTTTCTCTATAACCCCAAAATCACCATCTTTGGGCAAGTAAGAATGGCCACTCGTCATAAACTTATGATTGATTATCTTAATGTTATTATCTAACTTGCTGTACAAAGTGCATCATAGCTAGAGCAACTTTAACATTGCGGTTCTGCCCACCGCAACAGTCACTAAAACATGAAAACATGGTTACAGTTTTCAGGGACTCTGTGACGTAAAATGCTCAACTATGCAGGAACTTATCTCCTGAGAACCCCGTGAGGCTGTTATCTCCTTCCAAACATACATGTATCCATTTCCTGTGGATAGCTCGTGACACCCTAGGTTATACACATACATATTGCGTTTATAATACGCTACAGAACAGGTGAGTCTAGAGAAAGGTAATGCTTTTTGGAGATCAAAAGTAAATGCATATTAATTAACGTCTGGATTTGATTTAGGATTCTTCCATTGACTCTTTAAGCTTTTGCCTGGAAAGATCCGCTTTACGCAAAATGCACCTCATGAGCACTCTGAAGAGTTTGCTTCTCCTCATTGTTTTCACACATTTCAAATTTCACTTTGGAATGTGTCGCATTTTGTGCAGGTATCTTGCGGGGAGGATGAAAATGAAGATTAAATTTGAAATTAAAAGTACGGCGGTAAATGGGCTTCTGACACTGGTTCTGCATTGCTAGCAGCACAGTGTTCTTTGTACAAGTTGTACATCAGTCTATATTAAGGTCCTCTGAGAGGTATTTCCTATTTGGATTGTGGGTCCTTGTGTAGTGTGATTCGTTTGAAGGGAAAAGAAGAAATGTGATCTCTCACTATTTTTAAACGTTCATAGTCTATTTTGTATGTACATGGTTGCTTACCCCTCATATCAGACCCAGGTACTTGTCCTTGACTAATTTTTTTGTAAGGCTCTAAAAGTCCTTCCATCTGAAATCTGAAAAGTTAGTAAAAAAAAACTTTTTACTAACTACTACATTAGCATTTGGCAACTGAAGATGATACTTCACAGATTTGCCTTTGTTTCCTCGAGAGCCATCTCTTATTCTAAGTGTACTAGGCATGGTTACCTTGCAAAGCCCAGTTATATAAGCAAAACTGAAGAAAATCACAAGGAACAGTGGAATAAGTCAGACATACACCACTCTTCCATCTAATGGATCAGCTGTTCTGTTTAACACAGTGTGGAACAGTGAAGCAAGTCAGACTTACACCACTATTCCTTCAAACAAAACTATATTCTGTTAAATACAATTTTTTCAAAGACCAATAAACAGTATAAAGAATGGAGTTTTGACTTGCTTCACTATTCCATCAAATGTAATGACCCTTAAGGAGTTCATTATCAGGTTTAAAACTGAAAATAAAAAAAAAACTGACTTCCACCACTTTTTCTTTCACAGGCTCAAATATAAATGGCAGTTTAATTGGTTAAACTCTCCGGACTAAATTAACAAAAACGTTGATAACCAGATATGTACTAATGAGTTCCGACTTGTAATATATCAATATCTCTGATTGTAGATTAAGTAGTTTAATATTACCCAATAATACATTATGCCAATACTATATATAAATCAAACAAGCAGTGCTATTTATCGACAAAAGATACAACTACAGCGCTCTGAGGTACCAGCGCTGCCACGTGGCGTACTTTAGAACTTGGTGCCTATTGAGATATCATTAATTTACTCTTATTAATAAAACATGTATGTCTATTAATTAAAATGTTATTCGTTAAAACTCCTTTAACTCCTGAAGCTATATATGAGATGTTACAAACAATGTATTATCTGTGAAGTTTATTTCAGTGTTACTGCTGTAATTTCATATTATTAATTTGTAACTCGTTTCCTAACTGAATACATTCCGATTGGTGGTAAGGAGAATATATTTACTAAAGATTTATATATATATATATATATATATATATATATATATTTCCACGTAGTTGTTTTTATTAGATTACTTCTTGCATATTATAAAAACGTGGTTGTTCTTCTCGAATGTCGAAAACATTTTAATTTGAAAACGTTCTCAAGAATTGCTCTCCGAAAGAGTACAGTCCGAAGTATGTAAATAACTGCTGTTTTCCCTACCCAAAAAAAAAGAAATACATTTTTTTATTTAAAACAATAATGTCTTATACAGTATAGGCTAAACAGTGTCCAAAGCACGGTGAATTGTTATCGAGCGCCATTTTTTATTAATATTTGTTCAATGATTGAAGTTTCTAATGCCCGATTGGAGCGTGATTCCATTTAGATTTTTGTAAAAGCTTTCATATGACAATTCCCTATCTATATTTCCCTTGGTTTGTGAATTCACTCTAATAAATAAATAAATTTATAATCAGCTGTGCTTGTTCTTGGTGGGAGTCGAAAAAATGACATGACATCGGTGAGGATTTATTAACAGCTTGATGCGGTACCAAAGTGCCGATCACGAGATACGGGAACGTCTCGTGACGCCTAACGCGCGGGTACCAAAACGCCGATAAAGAGTCACGGGTACCGTCTCGTGACGGCTGACGCGGGTACCAAAACGCTGATCATGAGACGGTACCGTGTTGACAACACACGTTTATTCGTTTAAATATTAGTATTGGTCAAATAATAATGTTAAGCACGATTTTAAGCAAAATGTTAATTAAACAAAAGAACGAGTACTATACATATAAATATGTACGGACTCCAGAAGAACAATGTGAATCACTAGTACTATAATTTCTATCTTTTTCTAATCATTCCCTAATTGAATTGTTCCCAGTATTACATTTCGGTAAAACGATTGATCGGTCTTAATAAACACTTGCGTTTTTTTTGTATGCTAGGATTAGTGTAAGGAGAACACAAATGTCGTAATTTACAAAACCCAACGTAAAATTTAATAAAATAAGAATGAAATACAATTCTCCATGTAAAGAAATAAATGTTGTATAAAACTACACAAAATAGCATGGATTATATAACTCTGTTTTGTCCTAAAAACATGTTTTGCCTTCAAAATTTATAAAAATAATTTTCAAAATAAACATTATTATAGAAAGAAAAAAAACTTATACACTTCAGATACTTATTAATTGCAGCATATTATAGCCTGTTTAATTAGCTAAAAACGCAATAGCTCAGTTAACCAAAATGGTAATAAAATTGAAATTTGTTTAGAGTTTTGCTAAACCCTTGCATTTTTGGCACATTTAATTAGACTTGTACAAGAAGGTTATGTGCAGGAATATTGAGTGGCTAATGGGTTAACACACTTAAAGTCTGTAAATGAATGTTAGAAACGTAAATAACGGTTATATCATCGTAGCTAGCAACATTCCAGGCAATTAGGACAATCTGCGTGCTGCGTGTGTTTGGGTGAGGTGGTTAAAATAAAAAAATAACGTTTAATATTTTTTACCCTTCTGTATACTCTCCCATGTTCTTACCAAATGTCCACCAACAATGCAAAAAAGCGATAATAACATTCAATTGTTATTACCTACTTTTCACGACTAAAAATTATCAAAAAAAATTATTCAGCGTTGTTCGATGTATCGAGAAGTTATATTTTAATTTAATTTAATTGAAAGATATTTAATTGCGATTCCTACGTTAATAACTAAAGTAAGCAATAATCAGCCCTATAGATATCCTACAGACATATCGGTTACTCATGAATATCACACACACACACACACACACACACACACACAACACACACACACACACACACACACACACACACACACACACACGCACGCACACACGCACGCACGCACGCACGCACGCACGCACACACACACACACACACACACACACACACACAACACACACACACACACACACACACAACACACAACTGTATTGTAGTCATTATAGCGTTATTGGTTACCTGCATTAAAAACGTGGGTTAACACAATATTTCTAGATAAAAAACTATGTAAATATTACGAACGATACTGAATTACTAACTGTACTGTCTACACCAAGGTAATGGCCTTGTTTTGTTTGTTTGTTAAAATCAATTAAATTTAAAGTTTGAAAATTAGCAGAACGTTAAGGTGAGGTGATATTATTAAAAATTTTACACTAAGCGGAACAGCAAACGAGAAGACATGAAAATGGCGTTAATTTGAACAAGCGTTCTGGAATAAATTGCCCAAATGATACACAACCAGAGTTGTATAAACGTTTTCAGGATTACATTATATCAATAGATTTGAATTTTAGTAATACATATCAATAT
The DNA here is from genome assembly GCF_021130785.1 of Homalodisca vitripennis. Lineage (NCBI taxonomy): Eukaryota > Metazoa > Arthropoda > Insecta > Hemiptera > Cicadellidae > Homalodisca > Homalodisca vitripennis. The sequence continues at coordinate 110,856,966 of NC_060214.1, forward strand.
TGCCCATTCTTGGGCTATGTGCATACTACTTTAGTGAGACAAGTGCTACCTATCGGCAAAAGGTTAAAAACGACAACAACTAGAGGTGCAAGCACAGCCACGCGGATAACTGTGAAAACTATTTTGGTACGTATTGAGAGACCATTAATAAAATTTTGCTCCTATTAATAAACACCTATGTTATACTATATAAAAATCGCCTTCGCCCCAGGCCCCTAAAAGTGGGGGGTGTTAAACACATTCGGGGATAAGAGGGATTTGGTGATTAGTAAATTCAGACCAAATGAGGTTTAAACGCCCTCTGTACCTTATCTACTGCGGCAATATTGTTGTTAAGTTTCACTGCCTGTATGTACTAATATTTCACAAAACAAATTTGGACCAATTGGAAATAGTAAATCGTCATACGTTTGGAATGTTGAGTATTCTGAAATTCCCTCTGTCCCTATTTACGAACGCCGGTTTAAGAGCGTTCCGGGTTAAACGTTAAAGATGCCGGAAACATAAACTGGACATTAATTGTAGGTCACACCATTTTCTACTTATCAAAAATAACTAAATTTGAGCTACTCCTAATCATTCAGCCACTCTCGGGCTGAAATCGTTAAATTTATATGGAAACAATGGAATTTCGCGTTTTTTACCCTAACAAAAATTCACAGGTCCTAACTTGTAGTTCGCATTATTTTCTAATTTACATAAACATTTTAAACCTGTCCTTCGGTCAATAGTTTGACTGCTGTTAGGCCACCGCAAACCAAATTATCAAATAAAAATTACAAACTTTTTGCACTTAAACGCATTTTGCAGCTTAACAATTAGAGACAGGACGAAAAGTTACTAAACCTTTTTTGTAGATCACTTAATTTGCTAATTGTATAGGTCAATTAGATTTGAGCTACAGGACCAAACCAACCGTTCGGTTGTTACTAGGCTCGAAACATTATGAAAAAAATCTGTAATGTCAAATATGCGAGCTTCGCTTAACCACAAAAGATAGAAAAAAAGTCATTGGACCTTTTTTGTATTTCACCTCATTCCTGACTAACGATTCCTCGTCAGATATGATTTAGTGAATAATTACTAATTGTGTATAAGCATTACTATAGAAAATTCTAATTTCATTAAAAATAATGGACTGTTTCTAATCATTAAATTTTTCATATGAGTTATAATGAAACTGTCACTTAAAACTGTTGTGCAATATTTGTAACTATATTTAACTATAATTAAAACTCAAGATACGAAAATTTAACGAGTGTAACAATGAAGTTCAGCGTTTATCCAACGAGAATGTCCATTTGCGAAGTAAGGTTAATTCTTTAGCAACGGAAATAAGAGCTTTAGAACAATATTCTCACTGGAAATAACTTAGTAATCTATGGAGTTCCGGAAGAAAAAAACGAAAATATCCACAATGTTATGAGAAGATTGTCTACTACTATTCAGTTTCCTGACTGGTCAACCAACATCGTGGATGCTGTGCACAGAATGGGGAAGGAGAACAACGACGGTGCAAGACCCATTGTAGTAAAATTCGTCAGCAGACTTAACAGGGATGAATTCCTGAGGAAGAGGAAGGTAAGACGTCAACTCAAGGCCACTGACTTAGGCTTCAGCAGCAAGAACTCCGTATATATTAATGAGTCGCTAACTTCATCTACTAGAGATCTTCTCAAGCTCACCAAGATCAAGGCTAAGGAGAAAAATTACACCCAGGTGTGGACCTCCAACTGTTCGATTTTTGTTCGCAAGGAGAAGGGAAAAGGCGAATTTATCAAAATACTTTCAGTGAATGATCTGGGCAAGATGTAAAACTGTAAGTAACTGTAATAAATATTTGCCTGAATGTTGCGCTCAGTTAATTTTCACGCATTTGCGTTTCTTATCTATACCTCCATTGTTTAATTATTCTGTTACTTTGTTAAAAGCCATTATTATTGTTAGTATATATTAAGGAATTACATTTAAACTCTTACTATTTAACTTATTTGTTATTTATTCAGAGTCTATTTATTTGTTATTTATTCAGATTCTATTTGCTATTTAATCATAGTCTGTTTACCTGTTTTAGAATATGCATGTACGTATACGAGTATGTGTGTGTGTATGCATGTGTATATGTATGTATATATGTATGTATTTATGTATGGGTATGTATGTGTGTATATTTATAGTTATTTATGCAAACTATTACTTTGTTAGTCATTCTGAGTTTATTTATCTATTACAATAGAGCATTCATATATTTATCTATTTATAATTTGTTGAAACACTTGTTATTATTAACTTATGTTATGCTATATAATTAGCCTATATTTGAATTATAGTGCTCCAATGATAATATGCATTGAGTAATTCTGACGACTTGAATATTTATTATCAAAACGTAAGAGGCCTCAGATCGAAAATTAATTTATTTTTAAATAATATTATGGCCAGTAACCACGATATCCTAGTTTTAACAGAAACTAATTTACAAATCTGATGTTCATACCAGTGAATTGTTCCCAGATACATATAATGTGTTTAGAAAGGTCAGAGATTTGGGTGCAAACTGGGTTATCTAGTGGAGGAGGTGTTTTATTAGCTGTAAATTCCAATATTGTGTACAACAGAATTCATAACCTGGAGTGTAACATACCGAACTGTGAAAATATATGGTTTAAAAAACTGTCTAGCATTACAGGTAAATCGTTATATCTATGTGTTGTTTATATTCGGCCTAGAGCTTCTTTAACAACGTATCAAGCTTTTTATGAAAGTTTACAAATTAATCATTTCATTAATAATAGTTCTAATGTTTTAATCGTAGGAGATTTCAATTTGCAAATATTTGGAATTAATTATAATTTACAACAAGGAGATATCTTATGCAAAGAATTAAATGTTTTTAAATACTCAGAGCTTAAGTTTGAAGAATGGAGTTTTTAAATTTTCAAAATAAAACTTTAGATTGATCATTTCAAATATAAGTAATACCGAAGTGACTCGATGTTTAGATCCGCTTGTAGCTGAAGATCCTTATCATCCAGCGATAGAGGTGAGGTCTGTTAACGCTACTCAACAATTGTGCAAGTCAAGGTCTCCTGACCAAACAGGTTATTGTTATCACAGGACGGACTTCCTTCAGTTTATATCGTAGTTTGGCAGAAAATTGATTGGTCTCAACTCTATAGTATACATGATGTTAACGATGCGTTAGAATATTTTTATGATAAAGTGTACGGGATTATTAATGAAACTTGCCTCGTAAAAAGTCTAAATTGTCGAAGTTCCCTTTCTGGTTTACTAAAAATATTATTTCAAATTTTAAAACTAAAAGACAAATTTCACAAAAAATATAAAAAATTTCATGATCAAGAGTACTATATTAGAATTTAAAAATTTAAGGTAAATAATTAAGAAAGACATACAAGTTGCTTATGATAACTCTATTCATGAAGCTGAAAAATAATATTGTTGGAGATAGTAAACAGTTTTGGAAATTTATAAAGAGTAAAAAGTCAGCCAATAAAACTTGTGATGGAAAATAATAGTGTTCAATTAAATAATGGTAGTTTGATTGTTGATGGTTTTAAAGACTACTTTAGCTCGGTATATAATGATTACCAAGTGGAACCAACTGTGGAGATGGCAATGAAAGAAACCTCCATGACGGGTGGCGATTGTCTGATTCTGGGACCAGGTCACCGACCAGGATGTTAAATTGGCTATTAAAAAGTTGAAATCTAAAACTACTTTCAGGACCTGATTTGTTACCTCAGTACATATTCAAAGGCCGTGAAGATATTTTAATCAAACCGTTAAAATTGTTATACAATTTAAGTTTAAAATCAAGCACATTTCCTGAAAAATGGAAATTGACTAAAGTAACGCCTATTTTTAAAAGCGGGAAGGAATGCCAAATACATAAAATCATAGACCTGTAGCCGTTTTGTCAACACCTGCTAAAATATTTGAAAGCATTATTTTACAAATATTTATTTAACTTTTTTAGTAAATACGTATCTCCTAATCAACATGGTTTTCTTGCCTGGACGCTCAATTAACACGAACCTATTAAATTTTACGGATTACGTCTCCTTGGGTTGGACTCGTTGACCCAGACTGACGCAATATATCTTGATCTGTCCAAGGCATTCGACACAGTGGACCACTTGATTTTATTGAAAAAAAAACTGCACCATTATGGATTGTCAAGTAACTTAATAAATTTTTTTCATTCTTATTTAATAAACCGAAAACAGTTTGTATGTTATAGGAGTTATTTGTCATCTAATTTCTTGGTGCAATCTGGGGTACCTCAAGGGTCAAATTTAGGTCCTTGTTTATTCTTAATTACGATTAACGATTTGTGTGACCACGTTAAAAACAGTAAAGTCTTTGTTATTTGCCGACGATTTAAAACTTTTTTATTACATTTCCCCAATAAGAGACGCTGAAATACTACAAGCTGATCTGGGCAATGTGTATAAATGGGCTAGCCAAAATAAAATGAATTTTAATATCGCAAAGTGCCATGTAATGTCTTTTACCAAATCAAAATAGTTCCATAATACACAACTACAATTTAAATGGACAGTCAATTACAAGAGTCAATTTAGTTTAAAGACTTGGGCGTTACAATTGATAACGAATTATCGTTCAGTACTCATATTAGAAACTTGTGTGAATGCTGCGAGTAGAACGATGGGCTTTATTATTAGACAAGGTGTGAATTTAGAAACATCGGGTCTTTTATGGTGTTGTACACATCCTTGATCAGATCGAGACTTGAAAAGCGCCGCCATTGTGTGGAATCCTACACATTTAATTTATAATGATATGCTTGAAAGAGTGCAAAAGAAGTTTTTGAGATATTTATATTTCAAGTGTTTTAATGTTTACACGTATTTAGTTCTATACAATGAGCTGTTGGAGACGTTTGGGTTGACGAGCCTGAGCATGAGGAGGCGGGTCTTGGAGCAAGTACATTTGTGGGGCCTGGTCCGTGGTCGGGTGGATGACGCGTACTGTTTGGGGACCCTCAGCTATCGCGTACCGAACTTTAACAGCAGAAACAAGTTTTTGCTTAATTTACATCACTCACGCACAGTGATGCGATCGTCTTTTCCTCTGTTACGATGATGAGGGTTTATAACGCAATGCTTTTGGGTGGATCCGACAATGATGTTCACTTTGACAGTTTGAATATCTTTAAAGATAAATGCATTTCATTAATTTTGTATACCAGTCCTTCATAGTATATTTTTCCTTTTACAATTTCTTAAATTCAAGCTATATTTATTAAATGTTGATTTATTATTAACTTATTAATTAAAATTCCATTAATTTATTAAACTAATTTCCTGATTATTGTCATTACCATATATACTGTATTTGTTATTTATCTGAATGTGTATTATTTATTGTTTGTTTATTTATAATAGTGCCTATGTAACGTTTAGAATAATATGTATTTATAGTTATTTTGCTTATAAATATTCCAGTGATACAATGTATATGGGACGTGGACTCAAAACACTTATTTAACATTTTGATTTGTTTGTACTGCTATAAATGTAATTAGGTGTATTTCCTGTTTTATAGCATGAAAATAAAATAAAAATAAACTATACTAATGTAAATTAGATAAAAACGTATATTGATATACTGAAATGATCTAAGTCAACTGTTAACAAGACACTTCTAAGATTTGGCTGTGTTAATATTTGAGAAAAATTATATATTATCTCCAAATCAGTTTTGCTTTAGGCAAGATAAATACACATATTTATGCAATCACGCACTTAATTGAGCTAATTGTTGTTAGCTTGGAAAAGAAAACAGTAACGCTCAGCATTTTCCTTGACTTAACTAAGGTTTTCGATTGTGTGTCAGTTGACACGACTCTCTCTTTCACATGCAAATCAAAATTTCAAGTAAATTCAACGTCACCAACAATTAAATGTATGCATCCAATACTTTGAAAACATAACTTTAAACTTAATTGTTCGAAGACAAATTACATGATTTTTGGTGGAAGCTCTGCACCATTACAGTACAAACCTGCTTAGATGTTGGACAAGAAGGTCGTGGATGAAGTTGACTGTACGAAACTCCTGGGAATACACCTCGATAGAGAGTTGACTTGGAGGAACCATGTGGACAGTGTTGTGCGAGACTATCAAGTAATATCTATCTCTTGAGAGGTCTTGCCGAATACTGTTCAGATCAAATAATGAAGACTGTATATTACGGTTTGGTCCACCCACATTTATCCTACGGTATTATATTGTGGGGTGGCTGTTCAAATAGCAATTTCCCATAGACTGTTTGTTTTGTAGAAGAGAGATATCATAATTATAACCAAATCAAAGTTTAGAGAGTCGTGTAGGAACTCATTTAGGGAGCTCAAAATACTAACATTACCAAGTTTGTTAGTACTGGAAACTACTGTACACTGTCGGTTTAAGAGCCAAATGGTTCGAGGTCGGGACATTCACAATTACGATACAAGGTATCGTGAAAATCTCAGGCCTGCTCAGTATAGATTAGATACAAGCAACTTCCCTCTCAAGCCGGCATAAAGCTTCTAAATGGCCTCCCTAAAGAAATAAAATCAATAAACGATGTAAATCTGTTCAAAAGTGCATTGCGATACTTTTCATTTTCTCATTCATTTTATACAGTTGGTGAGTTCATCTACCATCTAACTAGCTTCAATGTGCGATAGACAGGGGCGTTGACATACAGAGTTATTTTTTATACATTAGTTTTACTGCTTGACAACTTTTATTGTTAACTAACTACGATATTTTAGAAATAAAATCATTATGACATATTATTTTTTATTGAATATAAAATTGTTATTAAGCGACGCATGCTATGCAATGATAACATTGTTTCTGGTAATTAAGGTACATTGTATTGTATTGTATTGAAACCCTTACTGAGTGTAATGTGTAATGGCTGTGCTGACTACACCAAGGTAATGGCGATAGCAGTACAACTTCAAAATCTCTTAAGTCTACAAGTAGGAAGTATTTATGAATGATTATTAGATTTGATAAGGTGATAGTATTTACATTTACAATAAGTGGGACCCCAAACGAGAAGAAATGAAATGGCTGTTATTTTGAACAAGCGTTCTGGAGTAAATTGCCCAAATGATACACAACCAGAGGTATAAAAGTTTCCAGGATTATAATATATTAATATAATATTTCAATTTTACTAATATATATAAATATTGCCCATTCTTCGTCTATTTGCGCACCACTTAAGTGAAACAAGAAGTGATACCTATCGGCAAAACGTAGAACGACAAGCTTGCACTAGAGGTGCAAACACAGCCACGCGGAAAACTATTATTGTTATTTAAATTATCCAAAATTACTTGCATGTACTGATGAAAGATCGTTATAAACAAAGAATCGAGCCAAAAAATTTTTAAGGAACAAAATGGGGCCTTACTCTTTGTCCACGGCGGGACAATATCAGTTGTAAGGTTCTTGACCCCCCCCCCCACCAATTCTTTCCTGGCTACGTTCTAGATATTTACACACAATTACTACTTTGTCATTGAGAAAACATCACCTAAAAATATACGATTGTGATCCCTGCTTTAAACTAATAGCTAAGATTTTTGAAAACAAACACCGATAGGCGCAGACATCGGTTTCATGTGACTATCGCAGTCTTACACTACTTTAGTTGTGATCGATATATCGTATATTAGATACTGAATGAAACGTGATTTAACAATAAATTTAGAGATTAATGTGAGTGAAGGTTATGGAGTATAATGGCTGCACTGACTACACCAAGGTAATGGCGATAGCCGCACAGCTTCAAATAATCTGCATTTATTAAAAGTTGGTACAACTGTTAGACGTATATATCGAACGTTTTCTGGAGGAAATATATTTAAGTGTATAATAATCTTAACCACTAACGAGAACAAATATAAATGGCAGTTTAATTGGTTAAACCCTCCGGACTAAATTAACGTTGATAACCAGATATGTACTAATGAGTTCCGACTTGTAATATATCAATATCTCTGATTGTAGATTAAGTAGTTTAATATTACCCAATAATACATTATGCCAATACTATATAAATCAAACAAGCAGTGCTATCTATCGACAAAAGATACAACTACAGCGCTCTGAGGTACCAGCGCTGCCACGTGGCGTACTTTAGAACTTGGTGCCTATTGAGATATCATTAATTTACTCTTATTAATAAACATGTATGTTTATAAATTAAAATGTTATTCGTTAAACTTTTTTAACTCCTGAAGCTATATATGAGATGTTACAAACAATGTATTATCTGCGAAGTTTATTTCAGTGTTACTGCTGTAATTTCATATTATTAATTTGTAACTCGTTTCCTAACTGAATACATTCCGATGGTGGTAAGGAGAATATATTTACTAAAGATTTTTATATCTATATATATGTATATATATATATATATATATATATATATATATATATATATTTCCACGTAGTTGTTTTTATTAAATTACTTCTTGCATATTATAAAACTTGGTTGTTCTTCTCGAATGTCTATTAAACAGGCCCGTAGCTAGGCCCTTGGAGGCCCCGGGGCAGAAAGTCCATTCGGGGCCCCCCTTTGTTATATATTTCGCACTTTTTTTAATTAATAGATATAAGCATACAGTAATTGGATCTTTAGGCTTAGAATTTATGTGCATTTTTTTATTATTATCCTATTATTATTATTATTATTACCTTTTTTTCTTATTAAATCTATAATACTTAATTGTTTGCTTAAACTATGTTTACAAATTTCTACGGTAAGTCATAAACTGGTAATGATTTTATATGCAAATTTGTATGACTCCTGGCCCTGGTGCCATTAGTTTGGTTTTTAGAGCCATTATTTTTTCAGCTTACCATTGTAATTGGTATTCTATTTATAGTGCTGAAAGGAAAATGAAAAACATAATTATTTTTTCAAATTTTATTCACAATAGATAATAAATAAATAAAGACATAAGTGCTGATGTCTTAAAACTTTTTAGTCTCTTCTTAGGCCTACATCCAAGCAATGTAGTTTAGTAGATAAACATACAAGTAATATCATTAATTATGTAATACCTTTGAATACACAATAAATTTTATATTTATTTATGGTGTTTATGGTAATACTGGTAATACCATTAATTATATATGATCAATGGTGGTAATACCCACTCATTCTCAAGTTTAAAATTGCCCAACTAGTTTGATAGTGAGAATGCAACTGAACTTACTAAAAAGACTTTCTTCTTGACTTGACACTAGCAAAAACATCAATAATTCGGTCAAAATCTATTTTTCGGGCTCTGTCATTTTCAATAGACAAAAGAGCCAAATCAGTGAGACGTTGTTGGGACATGGAGCTTCGCAGGTAGTTTTTGATGAGTTTTAATTTTGAGAATGATCTCTCTGCTTTGGCTACTGTCACAGGGACTGTGAGGTACATAAAGCATGCTGTTAGTACATCCGGGTAGGTTGATGCTAGGGAACTGTTTTCAATGAGTAGGAGATTTGCAACTTCTTTTACTTCTTTGAAATCCTTTAATTTGGATTGAAAAGCATTCCTTACTGATAAAATCTGAGCTTTGAACAATGGCGTTACATCATCTGAAAATCTGCTTACAAAATTATCAGCTTCACAACGCAGTTCTTCATCTGAACATGAGGCCAGGAAAGAAGGGTGAACAGTTTTATAGGCATCAATCACTTGCTTTCATGCCTTTAAAACGGTTGTCAATTTGTGACACTATAGTATCAACCATTGGGAAGAATATTGTCACTCTGAAATTGCTTTTAGGATCTGTCAGTCTTTGGTCTTCACAAAGTTCATCAAAGTGCTTTTTTACCTTTCTTGCACGTTGGCCAATAAATTCATGGGTAATCGTAATCCCCCATTTTGAACATACTTCTTCTGCTTCACTACAGACTTCTTCAAAGGACCAACGAAGTTCGGTTACTTTCAATAAAGCATTGCCTAGGAGATCGTACGCTGTCATTAAATCAATAGATTCCGTTTGCAAGGATTTTGAGGCAATGTTTATTTCCCCTAATATTTTGCACTGGACAGTCAAGAGCAAAACAAAACTAAAAGATTCTAACCTGTTTTTGAGCCCCTCAGCTTCATTCCTTTCCTTTGGCTTTTTGCTTGTCAAAATTATTTTATTTAAGGCTTTCATTACATCACCGAACCTTTCCTTTAAAGCGTACACAGCTTCATATCTCCCTGCCCAACGTGTAGGGTTTAAAGTCTTTAATGTTACCTTGTCTTTAGGAACAGGAGCCTTCGGATTCTCTGTACAACCAGAAACGACTTTTAGTTCTTGCCACCGAACAATGCTGTGGCCAAAAAAACTGTAAATATTTTGCACCGTCTCAAAAAATTGTGCTATTTCTCGATTGCATTCAACGGCATCTTTAAGAACCAGATTCAAATTATGGCTGGCACAGTGAATGAAATAGGCATGGGGTGTAAGTTCTTGGATTCTCTTTTGTACTCCATTATACACACCACTCATGACCGATGCACCATCGTATCCTTGTCCTCTGCATTTTGTTATGTCAAGGCCTTTTTCTGAAATTGATTTTATGATGACGTCTTCTAGCCCCGAAGCGGTTTGGTCAGTAACTGCTGTGAAAGATGTAAAACGTTTCACAAATTCTCAACTCACAAGGTTTTCCGAGTTGGTCATGGTCAATCTTTACATAGCGAAAAACTTCGCTTAGCTGATCTACTTTACTTACATCTTGTGTTGTGTCGTAAATTATGGAGAAAAAAGGCGCACTCAAAAGCTCTTCTTTAATTCCACTAAGCACTTCACTAGCCATCAGAGAAATAATTTCATTCTGAATTGTTGGACTGAGATAATTAACAGTACCACTTGGCCTTGTAATTAGATCTTCTAGGATAGTGTCATATTTTGACAGCAATTCAATCAATGATAGAAAATTACCTTTATTTCTATCAGTGATATGCCAACTGTCTCCACGAAAAGGAAGGTTGCATGTTGCCAACATAAGGGAGACATCTAAGACCCTCTTCAAAACTTTCCTCCAAAAATTCCGCTCCTCCTTCAAACCTTTTTCTAGTGCATCGTCTATTGAGCCATGACGTTGCCATTGCTCATAAACCAAGCAGGAATCAGCATGGTGCTGTGAATTCTCATGTGTCTTTATGCGATCAGACAAATGTTTCCAGTCCCTTAATCCTGAATCCCATCCTCCTACAGGTCCTTTCTGGGGAAACAACCAGCAAGGTTGGCAATAAACACAATCCAATTTGGACGAATAGCACAACCAAGTTCTTTTCAGTTTGAGCCCAGACTTTGACTTCAGGGTAAAATAATTGTCTGAAAAGGACCTACCTTGTTTTCCATCATATGGAAATGGGCCAACTGGTTGATAGGGTCCTAGTCCTAATTCAATAATTCGTTTTTTCACCTCTGGATCGATGATCTGGTCTGGAAAATGGGGTTCTCCGGTGTTTAAACAAGTTTCATTAATTTTATTCGTCCGGCTACATTCCACCTGTAAGTAGATTGCAATGCATTAGTATTTTTTTCTTACAAACATGATCATAACAATAGGGACTTACTGTAATTCCATGTTTACATGGAAGTAATACTGTTTACTTCCATGTAACCATGGAATATTTTATCGTAGGGATTCCATGTTTAGGGCGATAAAACAGCATATGTTGTTATGTTGAAAAATATAATATAAGTATTCTGTACTTGGCATGTCTACTTACTTGATCATTTACGCCGATCAGTTCACTGCTTGACGTAGGACTTGTTGGAGGTTTGGCACAATTTTCTTGTTGATGCCCTAGCCCTAGGCATGTTACTTCTTCATCAATACTTTCTTCAGCGTTATCTTGAGCTGTAACTTCCTCTTCAATCTCATTTCCTGGGACTGAGGCTGCAATAAAAAATAGCAAGTCAAAATAACATTAAGTTACATATAACATATAATTTAAAGCCAATTTTAATAACATTGTAAAAATATAATAAAATATATAAAAATATATAAAAAAATATAAAAAGAGTAGATACATGGCCTCATAAATAATGAATGTGCAAGCGAGTGTGGTGCATTTTTTACATCATATTATCACAAAAAGATATAAAATTACTATGATAGATATTCATGCTGTGCTGCTGTGCATGTATAAACAAATAAAATACCTACACAGAAAGAAGTAGAAACCAAAGGAATCATAAAAATCACATAAAAAATTAAATGACCACTACACAATAGTAGGTAATATGTAGCCTATATATGACTAGTGATAAATTCACAAACAAACATTGCTTATTAGATTAGAATAGATTGCAGTCTGAGTCAGACACAGTGGTCTAAACTCAATCAAACATCCAAACTCTAGTTAAATTTTAACACAGTTAATTTTAACATAGTTAAATTTTAAGATATTAATTATATAGTTATTGGCCAAGCTAATTAATTAGGCCTAAATACCGTATCTAAATTCAAACCACTCACCAATTATTGGTCTAGTTTCAGTACTAGATGTAGATGTGACATTAGTACTTTTAGTTGTAGTAGTACTAGTAGTAGGACATAACCAAGCAGATAGGGTGGAAGAACACTTTGAAGCATCCTCTTCTCTTTTCTTCTTGTCTTGCCTTTTCTTTGCCCCACTTTGATAGCTTCTTTTCATTTTAACAAATACAAGAATAAGAATACAAATTGTATAACACTTTAACACCGTAACAAACGAGTAACGGACGAACACCAAAACGTCAGTTTTTGGTGTTAGTTTACCATCAACATAACATAACCTTATCCGGGCTGTCTGTCACTAGCTCACTAGTCGTAGTCACTCTCACTGTCGTCTGTCAGCTGTGGCAGAGGCAGTCGGCAGACGGAGCCGTCTATGTCACGTCGACGTCAGGACGAGTTTATTACTGTTGGGGATGGGGGAGTAAGGTGAACTAAAAGTGCAAACTGCATTTCTTTAATTGCGTAACAACTGACAGGCTGATTGATAGTCTGTCTATTTTTGTTACGAAATCTCTGTGAGAACAATATCTGTCCATTATTTTATATTGAAAAGCTATTTAAATATTTTTTTATAAAGACATTTTGATGATTCGATGAAATATCCCTACGACCCTACAGTAATCAATAAATTTCACATAAACTTTAATTTCATTTTCAATTTTTCCACCTTCATTTGGGGGCCCCCCCTGGCCGGGGGCCCCGGGGCAATGCCCCGGTTGCCCCAGCCTAGCTACGGGCCTGATTGAGCCTTCTCCTTTGTTAACGGGTCCCAAATTTATAGCCGAAACATAGCTTAACTGATGTTTTAACTGTTGTGTTAGTGATATTTTACCACTTTCTGCCCACACCTCACTTGTCATCATGGCCAGGAACAGAAAATTAAATTTCACATTGTTGGTAAAAATCCTGGTGAGACATAAATAACCTTTCAGACTTTACTTTCAGTACAAAATAATTAACGCCTGTGTTTTCAGGAAAATGGGCAGAGAAACTGTTTTTTTTTTCAACATGGAGTGACCACTAGTTGTCTGTAAACAATCACTGTCACATACAAACTATGTCCTAAAAATATGTATCAGACATCTTAAATCTTTTATCACCTCAACTTCTTTAATAAGGTCATTCCTCTTTGACCTAACCTCGAGATCATTATATTTTGCCACTGTTCCATTAATAAGGGATGGCCTATTAACTGGTACTTAGGCCTCAAGGGCCATTGTCGTACCACATAAGTTTTCCATGAGGTCAACCAGTTTTCTGTTTCAGCAGTTCTGCAAACCGCCAAAAACAACTGATCAGATCCTCCTAGGAAAATTCACCACCTTTGTCTAGACTATCAAAGATGGAGTAGCATTCCCTTGCTATTACAGGACAGTCAAAGGGCAGGTGTTCAGTAATATCCTCCTGCCCGACACACATTATACAGAGCTGATCCTCCCAGAGAATGTCAACTCTGTTAAGGCATTTTCTCAGGTGACCATGTAAATAAATAACGTCTTTATTCAGCAAGCGTTCTTCAAAGTTACAGACTCTGATTTACAAGACAACTCTTGTCATAGCATACAGATAAATAATCATCATTCAAATCTAAAACTAAATAAAATTATATAAAAATCTTTTTGACATGATTTTTAAACAAAATATGGTAACTAAGTCTCTTTAAAGCAGGGAGCAAAGCATTGTATATTTCCAGTTCAAAGTACCTAAAAGCTTTCTTGCCGATTTCGAGACGAACCCGTGGCAAATAAAGTAGGCCGTCATGTCAAATAAAAGTGTTTATTTCATGCCTGAAAATAAGCATTTTCCTAAGATATTCTCGCTTGCCAGTATGAATAACTTTGTAAATAAGTTGAACAGTTTGCAAGCCACAGCAATCTTTAATCGATAATACCTTAGAACTTAACCTAAATTCACTGATGTGATCAAATTTGTTGAGACTGTACATAAATCTCAGAACCCTGTTTTGCAATCTAGTGAGATCTATTACATTTTTCCATGTAAGCCAACAAGCGAAAGATGGAAGAGCATAGTACACAGTAGGAAAAATTGTTGAGCGCACAATTTCCAACTTAGCAGACACTGGCAGTATTTTTACACATTTCTATAACGTCTTCAACTTGATTACGATGCTTTTACTTGACTCGTAAAATCAAGATTGGAATACAAAGTGACTCCAAGGATTTTTAGAAAATTGTCCATAACCAAAGGTTTGCCATCTATGTACCGTAATTACAATCACAACCCGAGAGAAGGTCAGACACCACATTAAGTGTGGGTGACTGTAGGACCATTCCGCTCATCCAGAATGATTGGGGGCCATCATGTTGGACACTGAGCCCAAGTTGGCCAGAGCATCAACTCTTTCGTTCCTACAGACTCCCTCATGACCAGGAACCCAACAAACAATCACATTGTCGATTCTGACAAGGGAAAAAAACGACTTGATAACAAAGTTTGGAGTTGAACACACAAGAATCTAACGCTTTTAGTGCTGTCTGGTTATCTTCATTAGTTCACTACAAAATCTAAGTACTAATACTTACTATCTTTGCAATCTCATCTGAGCCTTGGTGTAATGCAAGAGTCAATAAATTGCTACACACACCTCTTCACTATGCACATTCAGAAGCTTATCTAATTACTGATTAACTAATTATGTAGAACTAATTAAATTGGACCTTCTCACACACTTTTTTTGATCGCTTAGGGCAAGAAACAGAAACTTCTCATTGCATTCTTTGTTTAAAGGTTGTTTTTATGGAAGGATTGTGGAGGAAACTGGGATTGTCCTGACATTTGCCATCATTCGTGATACAACAAATCAGTAACACAACATTTTAAGATCTGCAGTCTGATCTCTTCTTCAGGTGAATAACTAACCTAACACAACTGCAATGTAGATTAAAATAAACATATCATACCAGAGCACTGTGTCACGAATTAGTCATGGGACACAATACTAAACACACTTTCTACATAAATGTACCAGTTCCAGAAACTCTCGGAATTATTAAATCACGTCTCAAAGAAGACCAAACATTAAAGGATAGAACTAAACTTCCCGTGCCAGTAATTATGGAACTGTTAGAACTATGCACTCAATGCAATTATTTTGAGTTAGAGGGTAAAATTTACCGTCAAGATGAGGGGATGGCAATGGGTTCTCCACTGTCTCCTATTTTCGCCAATATCTTTATGGAGGAATTCGAGCGAAAAGCTTTGGCTTCAGCTCAGTTCAAACCGAAGATTTGGTGGAGGTATGTGGATGATACCTTTGTTATTTTTTCTCATGGAGACATTGAATTAAATAATTTTTTGAATCACATTAATAGTATTTCTCCTTCCATCCGCCTCACAATGGAAGTGGAAGTCCAAAACAAGCTTCCCTTTTTGGATGTGTGTGTATTAAGAGATAGGGATGTCCTTAAGACAACTGTTTTTCGAAAGATAACACACACAGGAAAATATTTAAATTATCATTCCAACCATCAAAAATCTGTCAAAGAAGGAGTAGCCTACTCGTTGTTTGATAGAGCAAAGAGCTTGTGCTCAGATAAAGATGGACTAAAAGAAGAATTTAAGAAAATTGAATCGGATCTCAGAAGCAATGGATACCCTCAATTAGTAATTAATAAGTGCAAACGAACCAGAAGAATCATTCCTGAGTCAGAAAAACAGAATTGTGATAAATTTGCGTTTATGTCAATCCCTTATGTGCCGGGATTATCGGAGAAAATTAGAAGAGTAGGAAAGTACAACATTAGAACCGCGTTTAAAACACACAACACTCTTAGACAAAGTCTCGTAAAAACTAAACCAAAAAATGGCACACAGGATTCCAAAAACTGTGTTTACAGTATAAAATGTAGCTGCAATAGGGAATACATAGGCGAGACAAAAAGACCACTAAACATAAGGATAAAAGAACATAAAGAAAACACGAGAAAGGGTTTCACAGAAAAGTCAAAAATTGCACACCATTGTTGGTCCGAAGACCATCATATGAATTGGGATGAAGCCCACATAATACATCGGGAACCACATTTCTTCAAAAGGAAATTAATTGAGGCAACATACATTAAATTGGCAGACCAACCAATCAGTCAACCATCAGTCGAGATTAGGCCGCTTTGGTTGCCAATTCTAAAAAATGAACTAAAGAGAAAACCAAAAGTATCAAACGGATCGGATATTTGTAATAAACCAATGCGGAGTCACAATATGGTTTTAAGAAGTTCATCTCGCATGAACCAATAATAACGAAAGGCCCCATTCCTGTTCCCCTTCCCTTGTATTTCCGCCATCTTGTTTTAGCCAGCCGTCACGATTACCATTGGCTAGTCCCTCTGGTCAGTCGTAGATGGTTAGTAGACGAGTGAAGACGTATTGTGACCTGTATTCCGTAGTTTAGTTTTAATGATTAGTGTTTTGTATAGTTTTGTATTAAGTGCATGTCTTTAGTGTTAGTGAAGTTGACAAACAACATGTAGGTTGTGATTCCTGACTTAGGCATGCCACAACACTTTAGTAAGATTTGTTTATTTTAACCTAGTTTGTAATTATGTATTAGGTTAGTTCTTTACCTGAAGAAGAGATCAGATTGCAGATCTCGAAACGTAGTGTTACTGTTTTCTTGTTTCACTTAACGATGGCAAATGTCCGGAAAAATCCTGTTTCCTTCACAATCCTTCCATCGTCAAAAATAACCTTCAAACAAAGACTTATTTTGGTTGTTACAGATAAGTGTTGGAAAATTTTGAAGATTTTTTTTGGGACCGCCGATGATCAAGTGGTATGAAATGTCGCACTTTGCAACTGAGTTACAGACAACACAGCTTCAAATCCTGTCTGTGACTTTTTATCAGTGCTATTAATCTTGTATTCAGGTTTCCCCTCATTCTATTCAATAAGATCCTCGCATAGGCCAGTGGCCCATGAGAATAGACAAAATAAGGCTTAAAGGGAATCGGCCTCTCCTAAAAATAAGAATAAGCTTCAAACTCATTCTAAGCCAAAAGAAATGAGTAAAAAAATAATTCTGTTTCAAATATTGTCATGATTTTTTCAAATATTCTTTTCTTGCATTGAAGAATGTGCGTGAATGACAAAAATTTTAAAGATGGTTGAATATCAAATTCAAGGATCAATTCGAGAAATGTCAAAGCTGAAGCCACTTGGCGATTTTTGTGGGTGTCAGTCAATCTTTGGGTTTCTACACCACTCACGTATAACACCATCACTCATAATGTTTTATCCGTAAACACAGCACATTCCCAATAGATTTCTGCCGCACTATTTCCTTCTGATTCCAGAAAAAGTACAAATTCTAAATCCACATTTGGCAGGAGAATTAATAGAATAGCAATTCTTTGTTTGAAGGTTATTTTTGACGATGGAAGGATTGTGAAGGAAACAGGATTTTTCCGGACATTTGCCATCGTTCAGTCATCGTTTGCAGTCGTAGGTGGTTAGTAGACGAGTGAAGACGTATTGTTACTTGTATTCCGTAGTTTAGTTTTAATGATTAGTGTTTTTTATAGTTTTGTATTAAGTGCATGTCTATAGAGTTAGTGAAGTTGACAAACAACATGTAGGTTGTGATTCCTGACTTAGGCCTGGCCCAACGCTTTGGTAAGATTTGTTTATTTTAACCTAGTTTGTAATTATGTATTAGGTTAGTTCTTTACCTGAAGAAGAGATCAGATTGCAGATCTCGAAACGTAGTGTTACTGTTTTCTTGTTTCACTGAACGATGGCAAATGTCCGGAAAAATCCTGTTTCCTTCAGAATAGCCATGTTTATGCAATTGCTCCTCAGTGCAAACTGAGTACTTGAACTCTGCAGTGATAAATGACGTAGCAGAGAATATGCATGATAGACTAATACCCACACCACAGACCTGCCACGTGTCTGACCATCATGGCTTGAGATCGCATAAGAAAATAAGGTCCTTGTACAAGTTTGTTTGTCTACAAGGGCATGTGTGGTGCAAGGATGACATGATGGGCAGCTTTAGCTCTACTCAGGTTTAAAACAATGTTATATTCTCAGCCGTTTGTTTTCGTTGTTTCTAAATCACACTGTGAATGTGCAGGCAGGAGATTGTAATGTTTAATTTATTAGATTTATGAATATCTCTAATTTTTGTGACACTTGCCTTCACCGCTAACTTCCAAAACTCAAATTACAAATACACAAATGTATTGTAATATTAGGAATTACAAAGTAAACGGGATGAAGTAGAGTTTTGATATTCAGAAGAGAGGAAAGCCGGGAAAGGAATAAATTAATTATATTAAAATGAGGAGAGAATGGAAATGATTAATAAATATTAGAGTAATGAGTAAAAGAGCAATTAATTTTGACAATGGAGACTAAATTTAGAAGATATACTGAGACAAGTAATTAATTCACAGAGGTACGTGGACCTAAACTGATGCTAGGGATGTTTAAAATAGCATCTTTGCCATGGTGGGATGTCCAAAAGTAGGGCAACCAGCTTTAATATTCACTGAAATTTAATCTGCCAACAAATTATCTGCACGAGAAATGGAATCTAAGAGAGTGATCTACAAGAACAAATACTATAAAAACTGGAACATTGAAGTGAAAATTATATAGAATGAAAAATCTAGTTTTAGAAACAAAGAACCTAGATGGACAGACAAGGACGAGAGAAACATTGCTGTGAGACATATATGGGGCAAAAGCTCTAGTGGTAGACAATTTTTAAAATTGGTAATCACTTTTAACTAAATTTTTCAACTTTATTCTTAGTTAAAAACTGACCAATGTGGTTAAAATTCAAAAATAATTTAGCTTAATTATGGGCTGAATAAGAGACAAAAAGGCTTCCTCATACAAACTTTGTTTGGGTGTTTTCACAAATTAACAATTTTACTCAAAAATGTTTTCTTTGGTTCTGTATTAACCTTTTTACTTAATATTAAATCAGCCACATAACTTAAGTTTTCTAGCTAATGTTTTTCTCTCTCTTAGGGCAAGAAGCTTGGAAAATTGCACCTAGTCCTAGAAGGACCTTTCCACTGCTTCCGGAGTGGCAGGATAATTTGGATGGGTAAGGTTGGGAGTAGGGGCCGCCTCCTGTCAAGATTCATTTTATGCCACTAATCTCAAATAAAGTCCTCGGAAGAAAGAGAAACCAGCTCTGAACCAGCCTCTCCAGTCAAAGCAGGCAGGAGGTGGCACACTCTTATGTCTAGGCTGGCAAGAACCTCTGACTCTTAGGGAACGATCATTACAAACTCCAACAGTCATCTCCCGCAGTAGACTAGAACTATCGAATTACCTTTGCACCCCAGAATCTCGACATTTGCGGTTAGTGATGTACCGCTCCTAGACATCCGTAAGGTTGCCCAGATTGAAGTGACACATCGGTTTTTGCTGTACCCAGTGGTAGGTTCAACTGGAAGGTATAAACCAGCCAAAAGTGAACCCTCCTGGAGATGCAGGAAGACTTACTTGATCTTATTCTCGATAGCTTGCTCCTTGGTGGCCGCCTCGCTCTCGAGACGGCGAATGACAAGCTCGGTATGTCTGTCCCGCTCTCTCTTCAGCTCCTCCCTCAGAGCTGCCTCCCTCTCTTCCAGCCCTCCCTTCTGTCGAGTGATCCAGGCCTGTTTCTCTGTCTCGAGACACTCCTTCATCTTTGCCAATTCCTCCTGTAAGTAGTAAAATAGATGGTAAATATTTAACCATTTTTACTATATTTTTCTATTTCCCTATTTGCTTTGGAATAAGATTTTATGTATTAACAAAAAAATTAAGTCCGATTTATTAACATATCGCTAAGATAGCCTACTTTGCATTTTTTGGATCACACCTGTGATAAGGAATAACGCTTTGGCGAGGAGCTGTCAATACCTATTTGGGAAGGGTACTCATAAAACAGAAGAGAGCCCTATGATGCCTAGCAGGACTTAACTTTCGAGGGAGTTTGCAAAAATCTTTTAAACTGTTCTACATCCTCACTGTTGTATCTCTTTACATCCGAGAAGTAATCCTCCATGCAGTCAGCTCAGAACAGACTATACGCAGAGATCTATATCTAGCTGTAATGCCTCTAATTTCGCCCTAACATCTCATCATTGAAAAAAACCATCCTACAAAGGAGCACTTTATTTCAACCACCTTCCAGAATACCTGCGGAAAGAGCCTCCACAGCAATTCAAGAGGTTGCTGACATAGTGGCTACAATCAAGACCCTTCTACACTGAAAAATAATTTCTCAACCCATAAATAAGATATGCACTATAATAAATAAATGTATTGTATTATCAAACTGATGCACTGTATTGGACTCCAAGATCATGCCAATAAAGAATATTGTCTATTGAAAATTCTGCCAAGGAAAAATTTCAGTTCTTAACGGTATGTGGCCAAGATATTAATCATGATTTACAAAGACATTGCATACCGACTTCGTTAACAAAAGATACAATTGCTACTATCTTACCACATATTGGTTACTCACATATAAGAGTTTTAGATCAGATAATACCCAGATAAGATTTGCACTCCTCTCTGGCTAAGCTCGTTAGCAGAATAGAATAACTTGCATCACAAGAGTCAACACCACCTCAAATCATGTTAAGTTGCCTTTGATTCAGTCAGCACAGTTTTGAAACATGTCATACACAAAAATTGTTGTTTTTTAATTATAAAATATCACAATGTTTTTGTGTGAAGTTTGTTTTTGAGGATGGAAGGATTGCAGAGTTAACATCATTTTTCCGGACATTTGCCGAACGATGGAAAATGTCCGAAAAAATGTTGCTTCCTCCGCAATTACAGTGTTGATGGCTCAAGTATTTAGTTGCATGAAAGTATATCAAGCAATTTTGCTATAGTACTGGGTTTTTTTTGTGCCAAAACAAAGTGAAAATATTGTTATATTATGTTTTCTGTGCTTCTTCTTCTTCTTATTCAAAATTGTTGTTAAGGGTGCAAAGATTGAAGTATGTGCTCAATTTCATAACCTTCAGATGTTGATAGGAAGAACAAGCATACAACTACGAAGAGCAGCTTAGACAACAGTGACAAAGTTATGTACACACCTGATGTTTCTTCTCGTAGTCTGCCAACTTAAGTTGCAGTTTCTGTTTGGCTTCATCCACCTGAAATGCAAAGAGTTACCGGTTTACTAGAAACTATAATAGGGAATTCTACTACTACTTCCTTAACGGAAAGTTCAATTAAGTACCATGGTGAGTAAGAGTATTTGACCACACTAAAGGTTCATGTAAGTATAACTGGCTTTGATTGAATAACAATATCACCAACCTTGAGGAATGAATAACAATACTAAAGGAAGAATTTTCTTTTTTTTTTAAAAAGGAGACTCTCCCTTTTTAAGCTTATTCTGTTTGTCCTCATGGGCCACTGACCTATCAAACAGAATAAAGGGAAGAGTTGGTACAGTACAAGGTCGATGGTACTGATAAAATGTGCTATGGTCACAGACAGGATCTGACCTGTACTTACTCGCCATTGGCGTAGTGTAGCGGGTACAACTGTTATCGCAAAATAACCAGATCAAGCAATGTCGAGCGTGGCTGCTGCCTGCCTACCCGACCGTTAGTAGTGGTTCGGAAGTCACCTTTAAGCCGTTGGTCCCCAGGTTAAGTGTTAAAGAGGGCTTCTTAGCCCTAACTTCGCCTGGTAATATAAGGTATCTTTACTTTACTTCTCTAACTCAGACCCGTGTAACTAAGTCCAACACCTTAGACCATCGCTATTCCAGCTAGATACTAGATTTATCTGGAACAAGATACACTCTTGCCAGAATCAGGATATTATTAGACAGGAACACATCGTAGAACAACACCAGCTTTGTCAATACCTCTGTTTCTTCATCTCTAAGGTCCGGGGTTGGAAATAAAGAGTTTCCAGAACTCTATATCATCAATCCCAAAACAGAATTGGGTATACACTGACAATGCTGGAAACTCTGTCTCACATTGGTAGTAGAAATACACAATCTTCACCAGGAGTTCAATCTCACCAGCTATAATGTGGGACTCTGAAAATATATTCTTTATCCGCAGTTGTGTCTCACTGGCATATCCACCAATATCCACAATTATATCTAAACTATTTTTTTTATAAATACATCATAACCTGTATTAAATTTCAAATGTAAAGATTCAAATTGCTTGTTGCGTCTGGTATTCCTAAAAGTGTGAAATAGCCCGGAAAATATATTTTACTATAATCTAAAACAAATTCCAATTGTTCGCAAAATATTCCAGTAAAGATCAGAATAAATCATTTTTGACTTTCAACTAATGACTACTGCAGTTCAGAGTTTAGTTTTGAAAATCTTTAAAAATTTGATAGTGCTGAAGATTTCTGAAACAAAGAAAACAGAAAGTATAATAAAATACTTAGTTATATTATGAGATATTTCAAAATACGTATTCAATGAACTATACTTACTCTGAGTGTAAAATTAAAGTTTAAATGGATAAAGATAAATTATTAAAGATAAATAATTCACGGTGTTGAACTTTGAAGATAAAGGTGATTGATTTCACAGTACTTTCTGTATTGTCACTGATTTAATAAAGATTTAAATCGTATAAAAATGGCATTTTAATGTACGTCTTTGTGTTTACACTGACATTTTTCAATTCATCTCAGAATAATTGACTAATTTATTGAATAAGTTTTAAATTTTGTGAATCTATTAATGTTTCCTGGCTATAACTTATATTAACACTTACCAATTTATGTAAATTTATTTAATAAACACTATATCCCATCGCCCTGTAGTACGATTTTACTTAAAACAAAAAATTTGTCCACATCACTGTCAGGAGCATCTCTCCTATGTCTGCTTCGTTTGAGATTTTTCGCAAGAAGAAAGAATACCAGATTGCGGCGAAGTGCCCGGGACAATGTCCCTCTCCTCTCTCGTTAAAATCAACGTCTTCATGCATTAATTTAAGCTAATTCATTGTTAATAAATACACTACTATTAACATCCACTATAATTAATCAATTTGATTCTTTTCTATTTACCCTAATTATTTATCTATCAATTTTTCATTTAAATTACCACAACATGTGCTTTCTGAGGTCATTGTCCCTTTAACACTCAATTTGTTTCAACCCCCCAAATTAGCTTGTTTGCTTCATTATATTTAGTACTTTTAAATAAAATTAATTTTACTTATGTCCGATCCAATTTAATTATTTTAATTTGTTCCCATGTACAGTTAATTTATTTTTCTATTATTAAATAAATAGAGCAAAACTCCGACAACACGTTTTTACAGTTTAGCGTTTGCCAATTCCCTGCAAATATTTGAATATTGTGACAACATTTCTATCTATCTATCTGTCTGTCTACACAATATCTTGAAAACGATCTGACCTGACTTTTTGAAGAAATTTTGCACAAAGCTTTATTGCTGTACAGGGTGAGTATAGCAAAACCTAACAAGGTATGACTTTCATTACACCTAGCCATAGCTCACTTAAAAATCTAAATTTTTTCTGTTTAAAGTTTGGCTTTATCTTGAATGGCAAAGAAATGGGACCAAAAATACTACTCTTTATAAGTATTGTTGCATTTAGTATGCCATTGTGTTTTATAACCTTTGCATTTGGTTATTCAAAAGTGGCCTTTCAAACCTAGCCGTGAAATTTATTTTAAATTTTAATATTTGTCAAAAAACAAGCCTAGGTTTCCAATTTAATATAGACAAGACTGTTGCTCTTACATTTTCTACACATTCTTGTGTGAACTTAAGTTATTTCTCTATTTACTCCATATAACAATTTTTTTCTCTAGAAGTTACACATTAACAAAGTACAATAATTAGTTTTCCAAATTTTAATTACAACCAAAGAAACATAGTACATAAACATCAACCCTCCACCACCCCTCAGTCTTGTGTTACAAAACTAAGACGACTCATTGACAAAAAATGTTGAAGGATCCAGCTGTGCATGTATACAAGCGTTTCAATAATTTTCTCTCTGCTGCCTTCCGTGGAGTCTGGGACCAGCAGAGCGTAACTCAGGAATGGGCACATCAAACAGAAGATTTCCTCTCTGCTGCCTTCCGTGGAGTCTGGGACCAGCAGAGCGTAACACAGGAATGGGCACATCAAACAGAAGATTTCCTCTCTGCTGCCTTCCGTGGAGTCTGTGACCAGCAGAGCGTAACTCAGGAATGGGCACATCAAACAGAAGATTTCCTCTCTGCTGCCTTCTGTGGAGTCTGGGACCAGCAGAGCGTAACTCAGGAATGGGCACATCAAACAGAAGATTTCCTCTCTGCTGCCTTCCGTGGAGTCTGGGACCAGCAGAGCGTAACACAGGAATGGGCACATCAAACAGAAGATTTCCTCTCTGCTGCCTTCCGTGGAGTCTGTGACCAGCAGAGCGTAACTCAGGAATGGGCACATCAAACAGAAGATTTCCTCTCTGCTGCCTTCTGTGGAGTCTGGGACCAGCAGAGCGTAACTCAGGAATGGGCACATCAAACAGAAGATTTCCTCTCTGCTGCCTTCCGTGGAGTCTGTGACCAGCAGAGCGTAACACAGGAATGGGCACATCAAACAGAAGATTTCCTCTCTGCTGCCTTCCGTGGAGTCTGTGACCAGCAGAGCGTAACTCAGGAATGGGCACATCAAACAGAAGATTTCCTCTCTGCTGCCTTCCGTGGAGTCTGGGACCAGCAGAGCGTAACTCAGGAATGGGCACATCAAACAGAAGATTTCCTCTCTGCTGCCTTCCGTGGAGTCTGTGACCAGCAGAGCGTAACACAGGAATGGGCACATCAAACAGAAGATTTCCTCTCTGCTGCCTTCCGTGGAGTCTGGGACCAGCAGAGCGTAACTCAGGAATGGGCACATCAAACAGAAGATTTCCTCTCTGCTGCCTTCCGTGGAGTCTGTGACCAGCAGAGCGTAACACAGGAATGGGCACATCAAACAGAAGATTTCCTCTCTGCTGCCTTCCGTGGAGTCTGTGACCAGCAGAGCGTAACACAGGAATGGGCACATCAAACAGAAGATTTCCTCTCTGCTGCCTTCCGTGGAGTCTGTGACCAGCAGAGCGTAACACAGGAATGGGCACATCAAACAGAAAATTTTCTCTCTGCTGCCTTCCGTGGAGTCTGGGACCAGCAGAGCGTAACACAGGAATGGGCACATCAAACAGAAAATTTCCTCTCTGCTGCCTTCCGTGGAGTCTGTGACCAGCAGAGCGTAACACAGGAATGGGCACATCAAACAGAAGATTTCCTCTCTGCTGCCTTCCGTGGAGTCTGTGACCAGCAGAGCGTAACACAGGAATGGGCACATCAAACAGAAGATTTCCTCTCTGCTGCCTTCCGTGGAGTCTTTGACCAGCCGAGCGTAACACAGGAATGGGCACATCAAACAGAAAATTTCCTCTCTGCTGCCTTCCGTGGAGTCTGGGACCAGCAGAGCGTAACACAGGAATGGGCACATCAAACAGAAAATTTCCTCTCTGCTGCCTTCCGTGGATTCTGGGACCAGCAGAGTCTAACACTGGAGTATGATTCATATCCTCCACTCTTCTCTACAGTTCACTCTCCATTGAGGTACCATACAATCACCTCTGGCCATCTTGAACCAGAGGTGGCACTTTCTTCTTGGCCCATTAAAATGGGGTATTCACTTAACGACAGTCTAATATCAGCTCTGTGACAGTTCATCATTCTTGTGGAGGGCAATTTAAAATAATTGGGGCACAGCTGGGATTAAGAAAATCATGATGTTGGACCTAAACATTTTAGTATGTTGACACTTCAATTTTTGGATTTGGAATAAATTTTGTGTTTACTTTACCATGGAAACAATAAACAGTGATTCATTCATTATTGTTAGAATTTCTTTTTATAAATTTTAATTTTTCCTTTCTGCCAGTTATGAGTAGTATAGATGAATGCAGTGAATGCACTGGCAGTAGAGGTAGCATGGTAAAGGCTATCATCACTGTGACTGCGTTCACTCTGGAACATTTATCTAGGTCGTTGAGTTTCACCAACTACTATGACACTATATTCCATGATCTGGTGAATGGAAACCTTGACATATATTATCATTTTTGTTCAATATAGTTTTCACTGAACAAGGCGTGATGTAAAATTCTAAAAGGAATCTTATTAAAGTTAGCAAAAATTGTAATACTGAACATCCATTTTTTTCTTATAAAAGCACTTAATTTTATCTGATTCCTGAAATGTATATACTCTTTTAATTTTTACCATTATTATATTTACATTTATTTTTTCTCAAATCAACGTTTTCGTAATAAAGATTTAAAAAATTATAACGAATTTTATCTGTGCTTAATTTTAAATACTTTCCTAAAATTCGTATGTGCTGCCCTTTTGTGTAGGAATATTATTGCAAATTGCTGTTGTGTTCTCCGATCTTTGCCTTAGGATATTCAAAGTGTCTACCACTTGTTTTTAAAACATTCTGTATAATAAGAGATACTGTATATTATTAAAAATGTGAAGTCCTATCAAATTTAAATATTGATTACAATTATCTATTAACGACCTGTGATGGATTTGTTTGATAATAAATCAAGTAGCAATGCCAACTATGTTCAGTTACTTACTACCGGTATGGGCAAGTGTATCTTCGACAACTACTGTACCTTTTTGAAAAAGTTTGGGAGAAATGATAGGGTATGATATTTATGCCTTATCAGATTTTATTTATTTTAGTTAATCAGTCAACTTTTTGCTGTCTGTGAGGAAGACGTGTATTGTTGTCTGTCAAATATGCCATTCACCATTGAGGAATCACAGTTGCTGCTGCTCTGTGTGCTCAATGTAACCCCGACAATGTAATTTTTGTAGAAAAATTTAGTTCCGGGTAGAACTATCTTTGGAAAACAAATTATTACAATTCGAACATTTGTAACTAAAGTTAGTTAAGTAACACATTCCTGGACCGAAATAGTTAAAACCTAGATTTATTGTAGAATAATTACTTAAATTACAGCATGCAACGGAGAAGAAATTTAAAAAACAGTAAATAATTCATTCTACAGCAAATACAAAAGTTCAAAACACTGTAAAGCAACTAAACGTCATGAAAATTAGTATTTTTGTTGCCATTGCTAAACCATTCTCCACGATAAAGCCAAATTTATATACATAAAACTTTGGGTTTTAAGCGAGCTATTGATAAGTGTAATGAAAGTCATACCTTGTTATTTGAATTTTTAAGGTTTTACAAATTTTAAATATCCTGAATTTTAACTATTAAAAGAAATTGAAAATGTGCTGAAAAGTGACAACTGCAACAAATTTAAAAAAGAGTAGCTGGATAAAACAATTTTTGCTAAAATTAATAATAAGGTACAGTCATAAAAAATTTAAAACCATACAACTTCAACATTTAGAATCACCCTCTATACAAGAAGCGAAATAATTTAAACTTTTCAAAATTATCAGTGAATATCAATCAATCAATCAATCAATAAATACTTTATTCAAGTAAAAATGCACACTGTACATTGAATAGGGTCAAAATAACATTAATTAGTTTAACATAATTTATGCTTAGTTATTAACAGTTTACAATTAATTGTTCAAAGTATTATAGACTACTACTATTTTACCAATAAAGTTTATTTATCCAAACATATATATATATATATATATATATATATATAAACATACATACATATACATACACACACACACACACACACACACACACATACATGTATACACACACACAAAAAAACCATTATTAAAATTTAATATAAATCAATTATCCTGAAAAGAACTCATCAAGTGAATATAAAGGAAGTTTTAACAAATGTTCTTTTAATTTCCTTTTGAATTTGCCAAGATCTGGTTCTAATCTCAGATCCCTTGGCAAATTAAATAAAAATTTTGTTCCCATGAATGTAGTTTTCTTTTCAAAAAAGTTTAATGAAATATACCTTTCAAATGAGGTATGGCTTGATCTACCCTAACATTTGAAAATCTTTCAAATATGACTCACCCCCAAAGTGCCATTTTGTAGTATTTTTGGATTTTTAAAATTATCTTTCCGAATTCTTTGGGCTCGAATATGGTTTTTTTTCTTGAAACGAAGGCAGTTTTCTGGGTTCAGACGCTGTACATCACAGACGGGTGATCTGCCTCACCCTGTACAGGCACTCCATGATGATGCATGTTACTCCATACAATTTGTTTGGGAGTTGGTGAATATTTTTACATTGATCTTATGATCGCAATTAGTAAATAGCATAACAAATAAATTTGTAAAGAAACAGAGTATAACCATATGAGATTTTAACATGTGACACTTTTATTCATAGAATAGAAAAAAATAGAGTGAAAAGTCAATGTTAAAAGTGAGAGACTAGATTTGATTACAGCCCACTTATGTGTTGTAGAACCGAACAAAAATGTAAATGTATCATGTGGCAAGACATCTTTAGAAAGATTTGATCTCTATGGACTTGAGAAATTTTGTACAAAAATTCATTTTTACATAGACAAGAATGAGTTCTATGATGGTGCATGATAACCATGCTGTCTATCTGTCTAT
This sequence comes from Homalodisca vitripennis, assembly GCF_021130785.1. Classification (NCBI taxonomy): domain Eukaryota; kingdom Metazoa; phylum Arthropoda; class Insecta; order Hemiptera; family Cicadellidae; genus Homalodisca; species Homalodisca vitripennis. Next base: position 110,886,106 of record NC_060214.1, read on the forward strand.
TTGTCCACAGGAGAGAATAAAATGAGCTATAGATTTGAATCGTGCATGAAACCTTAGTGAAGCTTGATATGCGTCACGTGGTGTGTCATGCTCCTACCTTGCATGAGTAGTGGTGAGAGCACTATGCTGATTTAATGGATTGCTTAGCAATCAAAAGGTTTAATACTTCAGAAAAATTTGGATTGTGACAGGAATTTTGTAACAGTAAATGTCCATTAGTGTCACTTTTCATCTAAATAACACACCTGTTTGGCCAACTCGGTTTGTTTTTCTGCCAGGATCCGTTCATTCTGACGCTGCAACAGCTCTTTCTCCTGTCTGACCTCTTCCAACAACCGACGTCTCTGCTCCTGGTAGCTCTTCTCCACCTGACAGAGCTCCTGCTCCAGCCTACGGAATTGATTGATAAACGTTAAAAATCACTTTCTCACATAACCAATAACACAAAAGTACATTTGTGAGATACAGCAGAACGGACCGGCGAGAAAAGTTAGGATTAGGTACCTGAATTGGATCTCAATACATCCACTGAAACGCCAGCTTGAAGCATCATCAGTCCTGGCAATCATTTTTGTGTACAAAACTCATGTGGTTAAGAGAATTTCAGTGACAACTCTCTTGAGTATCTTATAGGCATTCAGTGTTGAAGTATGAACCTAACTGAAGCATAATTAAAATCCCATCATTTGTCAGTTATCAGGGCAGGTCTACTACTACAGTTCTCCAAATATTTAGAACTAGCTGTTTCCCGCAGCTTCGCACGTTTTTTGTAAATTTTGTCCATGTATGAGCACTTCTGGTTCAAGTGGTAATGTTTACAACGCCAATGTAAAGTTTACCTTGTTACCATGAGCAAGAATTCTGTCAAAAGTATATGTTTATAGCAATTGTACACGTAAATGTACTTTTTTATAAAGTGGTCTAACACTCAAGCTTTAAGGGGAGTCGGGTGTCTCTATCCTTACAATGTTAAATTGACTGTCTTTGATGTACCTTTTTGAAATAAGTACAAATACCATAATTCTAATTTTTATTTTAAATGAAAGCCTACTCCTTTTTTTATCATTTACATGGATGGTTTACTGTTTAAGTTAATATTGGTATTTTTATGATTTTTTTAAAATTGACTTTTTAATCTTATGTAAATTAGTTTTTTAATACTCTAAAAAATAAAATAAAATAGTTGCAAAAATATTCTCCATAAAAATTAAAGAGGACAATGAGCTAAACAAAATTTTAAAAAATCAGTCAGATATCTCATGTGGTTCCTGAGAAAAGGTACACTAAAGCTGAAAAATGTTAACTTCCGGAAAACGCAAAAAACGCGTAGGGCTAGAAATACTAGGTTCACAATTAGGTATGCTGGGCCTACGACTAACTTCACAAGTAGAGTTGTTTATACTGTCCTCCACTTCTTCTAGTCTAACTACATGACATTTTGGTGTACCAATAAACATCCTTTTACGCTTCTTGAATACTTTACCGACTTCTCTAGGCGTTTTTGTTGAGCGAAACTTGTTGAGCAAGCGCAACTTCAAAAATTTATAACTAAAAAAGTAATGGTCATAAATGAATGAAGTTTTCAGTAAAATACACAGTAATAATTCAGGAATATTAAAAAAAAATAATCTGGAAAATTATTTTTTTTAATTTTTAGTCACCTGACACCCCTTAAGTTTAACCAGAAATTTATTTTAAAGACAAATATACATCAAAACTTAGTGCCTTCAAATAATGTTTAGCTATTTAATATACGCAACTGTCACGTAATTCAGTTTATAGTGTGCAGACGCTTTGATAACTTTTATATTTTGCAGTGCCGCCTGGCGGTGAGTTACATCCATCAGTGGACATATAAAACTTCTACGTGGAAAAATACATACAGGATACATACAAATTGTTATAATGATCAGTGAGATAGTTTCTGAGTCTATAAAGGACATACAAACAAACATTCATATATATATATATTACTGCCAATACGAAAATAATATTGATTGTTACTTGGAATTTTAAGCTATGTTTTCTTCATAATGAATAAAATTGTAATCTTTTACAAAGGTCCATGTAACCAGCAACTGAGGGGTAGAAGAGTTCACATTATAATTATAATTGGTATAACTATACAAAATATATAATAAAAGCATGTGAAGTAACAATAAAATTACATAACTAATCATTCATTAAGAAAGTTACTTTAACTTCCAGTTGAACCTACACTGGGTACAGCAAAAACCGATGTGTCACTTAAATTTTGGCAACCTTATGGATGTCCAGGAGCGGCACATCACTAACTGCAAACGTCGAGTTGTTGGGATACAAAGGTAGATTGATGTCTAGATGATATAATCGTTCATCACACAGAGAAGGAATAGAGCTAATGTTTTAAAAGTATTTCTAGGAGATTATTTAAGGCAAGGGCCTGTTAAACAAGTATCTAAATTTCCTTTTGCTGATCGATTATTATCAACAGATCGCCTCAGATCGGTTATGGGAATAAAAGGAGGACCTTTCGAAGACTGCCTCCAGGAATTTAGAAGGAGGACCTTTCCAAGACTGCATCCAGGAATATAGGAGGACCTTTCCAAGACTGCATCCAGGAATATAGGAGGACCTTTCCAAGACTGCCTTCAGGAATTTAGAAAGAGGACCTTTCCAAGACTGCCTCCAGGAATATAGGAGGACCTCTCCAAGACTGCCTCCAGGAATATAGGAGGACCTTTCCAAGACTGCCTTCAGGAATTTAGAAAGAGGACCTTTCCAAGATTGCCTCCAGGAATATAGGAGGACCTCTCCAAAACTGCCTTCAGGAATTTAGAAAGAGGACCTTTCCAAGACTGCCTCCAGGAATATAGGAGGACATTTCCAAGACTGCCTTCAGGAATTTAGAAAGAGGACCTTTCCAAGACTGCCTTCAGGAATTTAGAAAGAGGACCTTTCCAAGACTGCCTTCAGGAATTTAGAAAGAGGACATTTCCAAGACTGCCTTCAGGAATTTAGAAAGAGGACCTTTCCAAGACTGCCTCCAGGAATATAGGAGGACCTCTCCAAGACTGCCTCCAGGAATATAGGAGGACCTTTCCAAGACTGCCTTCAGGAATTTAGAAAGAGGACCTTTCCAAGATTGCCTCCAGGAATATAGGAGGACCTCTCCAAAACTGCCTTCAGGAATTTAGAAAGAGGACCTTTCCAAGACTGCCTCCAGGAATATAGGAGGACATTTCCAAGACTGCCTTCAGGAATTTAGAAAGAGGACCTTTCCAAGACTGCCTTCAGGAATTTAGAAAGAGGACCTTTCCAAGACTGCCTTCAGGAATTTAGAAAGAGGACATTTCCAAGACTGCCTTCAGGAATTTAGAAAGAGGACCTTTCCAAGACTGCCTTCAGGAATTTAGAAAGAGGATCTTTCCAAGACTGCCTTCAGGAATTTAGAAAGAGGACATTTCCAAGACTGCCTTCAGGAATTTAGAAAGAGGACCTTTCCAAGACTGCCTTCAGGAATTTAGAAAGAGGACATTTCCAAGACTGCCTTCAGGAATTTAGAAAGAGGACCTTTCCAAGACTGCCTTCAGGAATTTTTTTTATTGAGTATGTGACAGTGAAACGCGGCGAATTAAATCCGAGAGCCTCTTTTGAACATCTTGATTGCAATACCTCTTATATGAAAATTATCAGTTTATTTCTTTCTTTGGTCTGTGATTTTCTCTTAATGAGAAGGGTGGATATAAGTTGACATCGAAAATGCTAAAAAATATCAGGGATGTTTTTATCTGATTCGTTTTTTAGCCTGCCACACTTAAAAGAACACAGAAACTAAATGTTAAAAACATAGAAATGCTTATAACATGCATGTTTTGAATTATGCTTATATCATCGTCAGCCAACGAGATTTATAGCCTAGACAAACCGAATGATAAAAACACGAATAATAATGTTATATTATTGTTAGCCGACGAGATTTATAAACAAACTGAATGTTAAAAAATTTAGTTAAAAAGCACTAACAATAAATAAGGATTTTTGAAAAGTTACTATATAAAGAGGGATCCACAATAATATTAAATAAACTATAATGATTGTTGAGTTCGAATCAATAAAAGATTTACACGCAGTTTGTGATCGACAATGCAACAACCAAGCAAAATTACAATTGTCGACCTTGTTTTAACGCATAACTGCAATCTCATACCGTTGTAGACCATCGTTATAACGGATATGAATTAACTGAATTGAACGTGTTTTACAATGAATTTATAGTTTCATCTTTGAGAACGTTATAAAGTATAATGGCCGCACAGCTTCCACAAAATAGTCTAAGAACTCTCAACAGACTGTCTGAAGTAATGTTATTTAATTTGACAATAAACGGAATCGCTAACGAAAAGAAATATAAATGGCCGTATAATTGGTTGACCGGTTCGGACTAGGCAAAATTAACCAAGTTATTTATAATCAGATATTTATTTACGACTCCAAGTTTTCAATATATCTATATCTTTTATTGCTGCTGATATATACCCATTATTCTACTATTTACATACAATTTTAACCAAATAAGTAGTGCTACCTATCGGCGAAAGGTACAACTGCAGGAAACTGATGTACCAGCGGAGCCACGCGGCGCATTGTAAAACTTCTTGTTGCCTAATAAGAGATTCACAGTTTTGTCCTATAATAAACACGCTTGTCTAAAACTGAAATGTAAATGAATTGGTCATTTTACAAACAGCATAAGTCAAAAAATAGAACTTTCGGAAAACGCCAAAAAATTGTTTTAGTTATTTGCTGTCAGTATGAAAATGTGTTAAAAATTATATTATTTATCTTTGAGTTAATTTAAAACACAACTTAGTAAACCAAAATTTGTTTTAAAATTTTTTGTAATAAATTAAAAATATTTTAAATCATTGACTTATGCTGTTTTTGATCGAATTGAGGTAAAAAAAAAATAATAACCAACTATTTTTGTTGAATTAATAAAGTTTTATTATAAACATTAAAGCCTATCAATATCTAAACATTGTAAAACATTTTAAAAGAAACTGTAAATAGATTACACATCAATTTGTTCATAATTTTCCATCGTAAGTCTCCCAGGCGAATATTGCTTCATAAAAAGATTGAACTTCCTTCATTTTCAGGTAGGTAAGGTCAGAATTTTAAGATATCATTCATTTTCTTTTTTGTTTATAGGGATATACCCCTTAGAGTAAATTTTTCCTGAAGGCAATAACAGGTTTCTGTTACTGTTTCTTATGAGGAAAGTATGACATTGAATGCCGTCAATGTACTCTCTTGCAAGAACTACTCCTGGTTTGAATCTGAGTGTGTGAAGTGCATAAACTTTGAAATGCCAAATGGAATTTTTGTTGTCTCTTGGAATATCTTTCCCACGGGTTTCTTGAGATATTACATTTTTCTTAAAAATATTAGGCCACCAGCCTTTTACATCAAGAATATCATCAGAATCTGGTAGCGTTACTAAAAATGAATTTTTCGCTGATGATTGTAAAATCAAAGCAGCAAGTTCTTTAATGTGAATATTCTGTCAAACTTTTCTAAGTTTTCTTTTGACCACTGCATAATCACGGTCACAGGGTAAAAATGAGTGACCCCTTATGGGGAAACAATGATCAACACTTTTAAATTGATTCAAAGACACTAAGGCATTAGCCAGGTCCGGATCAATGAATGGTTTTTATTCTGCCCCCCGCATCCGTCTGAGAATGTATGAAGATTTTCAACACCTGCAATATGTTCTTCTAGGTAATTAAGTATAAAGGTGCAGACTTCGTTTTGGGCTTTTCCCGGCAACACCTTCATAGTACATATAAAACACAGCAGTGTTGTCTTTCAAGTTATGTATGCAGAACAAACTCACAGTTAACTGCCGCAAATAGAAACTTACTTGTATCGGGATAGTAGGCAGTTTTATATTCTGCATAAAATCAATGCATATACCACCAATTTTGCCTTCACTATTTTTCACTTCAGTTGTAACTTGCTTGATTTGTTTGGAAAATCTTTTTAGCTCACCTAATATGGACAACTTTTTCTGCAACAAAAACATGTTTTGCAGTTTCATTAATGAACTTACTTTTTATTTTAACATCAAGTGATTCACAGGTGCAGCATGTGTCTACCTGAGGTGCGTCCAAAGTGTAGATTAAAGTCTTCTTTGAAGATTTTAAGATAGTACTTATAGCCTACATCAATATCTGGGTGTGCCTGCCTGAATAACTTGAACATTTCAAGAACATTGAGCCGTTCATTAAGATGATATTCGTTAGAGCTGTAGTGAGCGATCTTGACTGGGAAAGATGCAATATGTGATTTAATAGCAGAAACCACAGTTTCTGGTTTGGCATTTGCAGAAACATGTTTTCCACATCGATCTGTTTTCCTGTGTGAGAAACATAAGCCGAACCAGTCACTCTTGCTCTTTTTATAACTTCAAACTTGTAGTTTTTCTTTGTGTCTCTTGCCCCCTTTAACTTATATTAAATACTACAATTTTTACTTGTTACCGGTACTTCTAAATTCATCTTACAAACAATAAGTAATAATGACAACAAAGTCAAGCTGACTGTGATTCACATTCACATTCACTACAGCTAACCTTTCCAACTAACTGTAAATAAATGGCATCAGCTGTTGGCTGAGAACAGCTGACTGCTCAGTCCATCTGATTCTAGCAGAAAACAACACAAGTCACTGACTTATGCTGTTTCTGAAAATGAATTAAAATTTCTATTCTGCTATTAATAGTGGTAGAATACCGGACTTGTGTTGTTTTTGAATGGAAAACATGTATCTACATATGAAAGATGTAAAAAAACACTGCTAACTCAATTTTCACAAAAAAATGACTTATGCTGTTTCTAAAATGACCGATTCAAATATTTAAACTACTTTCATAGTCTAAACCGTACGAAAGACTTTATATGAGACAAACAATGATTTATCTCAGTGTAAGTTGTTGTTATCATAATTTCATTCCAAGAATTTCGTCACTTGTTTCTTCACTTCCTTTTTATAGGTTAGGTTGTAAATGTACACACACTCAGCAATATACTATGATGCGTGATTCCACTTAGACAACTGTTGCAGTTCTTACGTAACATTTCCAAATCTATTATTTTCTTTTGAATTTCCCTTAAGACTTTGAAAGGGTTGTAATTATTAGCGAAAATTTTTTTCTCACGTTATCTATTTATAGCTTGACGCACTTAAAAGCTTAAAGTAGGCCTACATAACTAATTAATAGTCTGCCAATGATATAAAAATACTGTTAATGTAACAATTTGTATATATTATATTCTATCATATAACATAAGGAGAGTAATCATTAACTATGATTGTCCTGAAGATTACTTGAGGTTTTAATAATTAAAAAGTAGTAAATATAAATAGGGATTTTTAAAAAGTAACTTTTGAACGATAGATCGACACAAGTATTAAATAAACAATAATATTTAGACACAATTAAATATTTACACACAGTTACTGTTTTGTCATCGGGAAAACGATACCCAAAAATATACGATTGCGAAACCTGCTTTAAACGACAAAAATTTTTTTTCGATAACATCAATCTATAGGCGGAGACATATCGGTTTCATACGACTATTACAAACTCAACCCGTTGTAGTAGTAATCGTTGTAATGTACCGTATTGAACGTGACTTAAAAATTAATTCATAACTTAATCTGTAAGTGCAATGCCAAATATAATGGCTGCACTGACTACACCAAGGTAATGGCGATAGCAGTACAGCTTCAAATAATCTGTGTATATGAAAATAAAATGAAGTTACTGGAAGTGTAGTAATAAAGGCACTGAGATAATTTATTTAAATGTACGATAAACGGAACCTTTAATGAGAATAATAATGTGAATGCCCGTTGAATGAGTTAAACCCTTCGGAATAAATTTAATGAGATGGTCTATAACCAGACATATATTAAGAAGCCCAAGATTGTAATTAATCAATATATTTGATTGTAGATAAAGCATGTTATTATTACCAAATGATCCGCTATGTGCAAACTGTTTTAACCAAATACGTAGTGCTATCTATCGACGAAAGATACAACTACAGCACTCTGAAGTACCAACGCTGCCTGCCACGTGGCATACTTTAGAACTTGGTGCCTATTGAGATATCAGTTTACTCTTATTAATAAACATTTATGTCTACAAATTAAATGTTTATAGTTAGACTCTAAATGCTGAAGCTATGTGAGAGATTTAACAATCGCCAATCACCAGGCGGTACCGTGATGCGGCGACACACGTTGTTAAATATTTGTTCTAAAGTAACGTTTTGGTACCTATTGAGAGATAATTATTTGTTTCTATTAATAAACATCCATGTCTACAAATTAAAATGTTAATAGTTAATCTCCTTTACTTCTGAAACTATATGAGAGGTATTAGAAACAATGTAATATCTGTGAAATTAATTCAAGTGTTACTGTTAGGCCTATAATTAGCCTACATACTAAGAATTCGAAACTCGTTTCCCTACTTCATACTTTCCGTTGGTTGGAAGGAAATATATTTATTATATATAATTTTTCAATAAACATTGAATCACAAAGAGTACTTGCTCCGCTGGGACTCGAACCCAGGTCTCTTACATTCCGGGTGAATGTGCTACCATTACACCACAGAACCCTTACTTTTTACGATACAATTATATTGCAATTGGCCGTATCTGTCACATAATATGCGTTTTTAAATAACTAAACTAACATATAATCAGAAGACCAAATACCTGTCAAACGACTTTTGTTTACTTAAATCAAATGTGTATAAATGGCAATAGCCTTATATAATTTTTCAATAAACATTGAATCACAAAAATTACTTGTATCACGAGTCACGGTAACGTCTCGTGGTGACTGACGCGGTACCAAAACGCCGATCACGAGTCACGGTACTGTCTCGTGGTGACTGACGCAGTACCAAAACGCTGATCACGAGTCACGGTACTGTCTCGTGACGGCTGACGTGGTATCAAAATACCGATCACGAGTCACGGTACCGTCTCGTGTCGGTTACTGACGCGGTACCAAAACGCCGATCACGAGTCACGGTACTGTCTCGTGACGGCTGACGCGGTATCAAAATGCCGATCACGAGTCACGGTACCGTCTCGTGGTGACTGACGCAGTACAAAAACGCCGATCACGAGTCACGGTACTGTCTCGTGACGGCTGACGTGGTACCGAAATGCCGATCACGAGTCACGGTAACATCTCGTGACGCATAACGCGGTACTAAAACAGCGATCATGAGACGGTACCACGTTGAAGACATACATTTATTTGTTTAAATATTAGTATTGGTCAAATAATTTATGGTTAAGTATTGTGTATATAAATTAAACAAAAGAAATAGTACTATACATATAAATATGTTCTGACTCCAGAAAACACAACGTGAATCAAGTTATAGCACTATATTTTTGAACTTTTTTGATCAGTTACGTAATTAAATTGTCGGCAGTGTTATATTTCGGTAAAACGATCGATCGGTGTCTTATTTTGTAAAACTTTGTCTGTTATTTTTGGATGTGTATGGCACATGTTGTTTCTGCGGTATAACGTATGGTATTAGTAAACAAATACAACATTGAATAGGCTTTCTTTCTGTTTTGATGTTATTACGGTGCTGCAATTTGAATTCTGCGAACATTGCAGAGAATTCTAAAATTTTATTTTGTGTTTTCAAAAATCATTAGGTTACATTTTAGCTTGTTTTATTAACTAAGAAAACTATAGCTCGTCAACCGAATCACAATAGAATTGACATTTCTATGAGTTTTAATAAACCCTTGCGCTTTTTTGCGTGTTTGCTACGATTTGTGTAAGGAAAACACAAACATCGTGTTTTACAAAAACCAACGTAAAATGGAAAAAAAACATAAAATAAAATACAATTTTCCATGTAAAGAATATAACTTCACGTATATAACTGTGTTTTGTAGTAAAAAGTGTCCTTGCTTTCAAAATTTACAAAAAGAATTTTTTTAACATTATTATGGAAAGGAAAAACTTATATACACTTCAGATACTTATTAATTGCAGCATACTATAGCTTGTTTAATTAGCTAAAAAAAACAGCTCAGCCAATAAAATTGTAATTTCATGTGAGAGTTTTGCTAAACTTTTGCACATTTATTTGGATTTATACAAGGATGTTAAGTGCAAGAATATTGAGTGGCTAATGGGTTTACACATTCAAAATCCTGGAACTGAATGTTAGAAACGTAAATAACGGTTACATCATCGTAGCTTGCACCATTCCAGGCAATTAGACAGTCTGCGTGTGGTTGGGTGAGGTGGTTAATATAAAAAATAACGTTTAATATTTTTACCCTTTTGAATACTCTCCCATGTTCTTACCAAATGTCTAGATTGTTGGAATCTCTCGGGAAGTTTGGAAAAAAATTTATTTCCAGAAAATATTTGCTGTATTAAAGGATTACAAAGTAGAATAAATAGCCTACATAAGATTCCTTAAAGTTTTATTTACAGATACTTTAATAATACTAAACAAACAATAGCCTATTTATTGAGTTCGAATTAAAATAAACTATACACAACCATTGATGGTTTAATCATCAGCAATGCAAAAAGGGATAAAATCATTCGATTGTGACACTTATTTTGACGACTAAAGTGATTAATTACAGTAATTCAGCATTATCGATGTATCGAGTAGTTAGGCCTAAATTTGAATTTAATTTAATTGAAAGATATTTAATTGCGAATCCTACGTTAATAACTAAAATAAGCAATTATCGGCCCTATAGATTCTGACATATCCATTACCGTACTCACACACAAATATCACATTCTCACACAACTGTATTGTAATCATTACAGTGTGTATTGGTTACCTGAATCAAACGTGAGTTAACACAATATTTCTGGATAAACCTACGTGGATATTTTGAACGATACTGAATTAATAGCTGTACTGTCTACACCAAGGTAATGGCGATAGAAGCACAGCTTCAAAATCCATTAAATTTTTAAGTTACAAAAATGGCTGAAGACTAAGGTGAGGTGATATTATTTAAATTTACAATAAGCGAAACAGCAAACGAGAAGGCATGAAAATGGCCAATAATTTGAACAAGCGTTCTGGAGTAAATTGCCCAACTGATACACAACCATAGTTGTATAAACGTTTCCATGATTATAATATATCAATATAATGAATGTTTTAATAATATATATCAATATTGCCCATTCTTCGGTTATGTGCATAGTGCATACTACTCTAGTGAGACAAGAAGTGCTACCTATCGGCAAAAGGTAGAACGACAACTCGAGGTGCAAGCTCAGCCACGCGGAAAACTGTGAAACTAGTATTTTGGTACCTATTGAGAGACCATTAATTTTGCTCCTATCGATAAACATCCATGTGTTATACTAAAACTCGCCTTCGGCCCAGGCCCCTAAAAGTGGGGTGTTAACACATTCGGGGATAAGATGAATTTGGTGATTAGTACAATTTAGACCAAATGAGGTTTAAACGCCCTCTGTACCATATAATGCGGCAATATTGTTGTTAGGTTTCACTGCCTGTATGTACTAATATTTCACAAAGCAAATTTGGACCAATGGAAATAGTAAATCGCCATAAGTTTGGAATGTTGGGTATTCTGAAATCTCTCTGTCCCTATCTACTGCGGCAATATTGTTGTTAACTTTCACTGCCTGTATGTACTAATGTTGCACAAAGCAAATTTGGACCAATGCAAATAGTAAATCGTCATAAGTTTGGATTGTTGGGTATTCTGAAATATCTCTGTCCCTATCTACGAACGCCGGTATAAGAGCGGTCCGGGTTAAACGTTTAATATATGGGAAACATACACTGGACATTGTTTGTAGATCACTTCATTTTCTAATTGTCAAAATAACTAAATTTGAGCTACCCCTAATCATTCAGGCACTCTCGGGCTGAAATCTTTAAATTTATATGGAAGCAATGGAATTTCGCGTTTTTTAGCCAAACCATATCAGTCAGATAGGACCATAATTCACAGGTCCTAACTTGTAGTTCGCATTATTTTTCAATTCACACAAACATTTAAACCTGACCTTCGGCCAATAGTTTGGCTGCTGTTAGGCCCGTAAACAAAATTATCAAAAAAAATTACAAACTTTTTGCACTTATGCCTACACGCGTTTTGCTATTATGGTATGCATAAAATGCCGAGCGGAAATGCCGGATTCTGGGAGGGTCTGGGTCTGGTTAAAAATTCATAACAAAATCATTTATTGTATAAAGTTCTGTTTTTTTTTTTTTAGATAAATATATTTTCTGTATAAATATAATACATTGATCACTTATTTACCGTTTTTTATACCAATAAAAAAACATTAACAAAAACGTTATTAGCAAAAACATTTTATTTTTTAATTTAACACAACTTAGTGATATTGAAATATTTTTTTTTTTTTTATTTTAATTATTCTATCTTATACTCCATTTAATTCTTTACAAAAAGACGTATTAAAACTTTTTTTATACTCATAAATGAAGTATGGAAAATAAATATGAACCACTACAAAACTAGAAATTTTCTAAACTAACCTAACACTCTGTGTACTGTCTACACTGGTAATGCTTAAATCTAATGCCTGCAATACTAGATCTTCATTGTCAGCAGTGTTTTTACGACTCACTGAACAAACACAAAAACATAAAAACTAAATAAATGTATTTAGTAAAGTACTAGCAGCTTACGATCACCGTAACTCATGGTCAAGCCATTGTTCTACTTACACACAGACTAGAACAACATACACAAACGAAATAATTTGAAGATACTAACACTACAAACCCATTTACACTGAAAGACTTTCAATATGTACAATCATTTGTGAAATAAACAGCAGCGCAAACAAAACATGTGACTGCTCGTCCGCGTAGCAGTCGATTCTAAACTCGACTGACGCGCTCACTTTAAAACCGCCGTAAAAATCAGAATCTAACCAAAATGCAACAAAACCTACATCAAAAGTTACGTTGAACCCTTTGGAATGCGTATGTATAGTCATTGCGCCAATTTAGATAAATACTACATAAAATATAAGCGTTACTTCAGAAGTTACAAATAGCGATTCTGGCATTTCTTGAATATCATGCAGGATCGCAAATAGCGATGCTCCGGCACTTAAAGGGCTAGGATTGTTTATATGCAGATGACACTAATCTTCTTGTAACAGAGGACAATATAAAACAGCTTGAATTATCATCTTTTCTTAATATTTCCAATCTTATTCAAAATATGGCCCAAAAAAATTATTAGTCAATTATGAAAAAACACACCTTATGCAATTTTTCACAAAACAAAATTCAAATAAAGAGACCAACCTTAAAATCCTAATAGAGAATCATGAACTGGATCAAACAGACAGCACAAAATTTCTAGGGTTGACGATTGCCAAAAATTTAGACTGGACAAACCACGTAAATAGAATTTCATCCAAAATTTCATCTGGATTATTTGCTCTGAGAAGAATGTCAAAGCTGAGCAATCTCAAAACATTGAAAACAATTTATTATTCACTCATTCATTCTCACATCAAGTTTGGAATTAGCCTATACGGGGGGACAGTCAAAGCAAATCTCAATAGAATTCTGAAATTACAAAAACAGGCTGTCAGGATCATGTTAAATCTTAGATGGAGAGACTCAGTTAAAATTTATTTTGCTCAGCTGCAAATTCCAACAGTATTTGCCTTATATATTACTACCACAATCTTAACTGCAAAAGAATGTATTGAAATATCAGATCATCCTAGTCAAAAATACAATACCAGGAATTCCAGATATAGAATAATTGGGCATCATAATCTTGAGTTCTATAAAAAAAGCCCAACCTACGTGAGACTAAAATTTCTTCAAAGATTACCTTGCCACATTAGATCGGAACAAACCTTGCCAAAATTTAAGAAAAAATTAACAAGTTACCTGACAGCAAAGGCACTTTACTCAATAGAGGAATTTTATGAATCAGATGGCCCATTAGTTAGTTCATTAATTTGAAGCTTATTTTTAAGAATTTAAAGTTCTCTTTAATTTGTAATATGAACTTAAAGATATATAATGTTTATAGATTAACCATTATATATTATGTATGGCTATTTTAAATGAGAAAATATACCCAGAATTCTAATTTGTTAATGTAAAGATTAGTCAACTATATTGTATATACAATGCTGACACTATTCATGTATAAAATGTATATAACTATGAATAAAGAGATTTTTATCTTATCTTATCTTAGGATAGAACTATTACAAGAAAATTCTGTAATGTCAAATATGCGAGCGTTTTGTCGCTTAACCACAAAAGGTCACTAGACCTTTTTTTGTAGTTCACCTCATTCCTGACAAACGACACGTCATTCCTCGTCAGATACGATTTTGTGAATCGTTATTATCGTTTATAAGCATTACTATAGAAAATTCAGATTTCACTAAAAATAATGTATTCTTTCTAATCATTTAGTTTTTCATATGAATTATAATGAAACCATCACTTAAAACTGTTGTGCAATATTTGTAAATATAAAATATAATGTAAATTAGATAAAAACGTATATTGATATACTGAAATGATCTAAGTCAACTGTTAACAAGACACTTCTAAGATTTGGCTGTGTTAATATTTGAGAAAAATTATATATTATCTCCAAATCAGTTTTGCTTTAGGCAAGATAAATACACATATTTATGCAATCACGCACTTAATTGAGCTAATTGTTGTTAGCTTGGAAAAGAAAACAGTAACGCTCAGCATTTTCCTTGACTTAACAAAGGTTTTCGATTGTGTGTCAGTTGACACGACTCTCTCTTTCACATGCAAATCAAAATTTCAAGTAAATTCAAGGTCACCAACAATAAATAAATGTATGCATCCAATACTTTGAAAACATAACTTTAAACTTAATTATTCGAAGACAAATTACACGATTTTTAATGGAAGAACTGCACCATTACAGTACAAACCTGCTTAGATGTTGGACAAGAAGGTCCTGGATGAAGTTGACTGTACGAAACTCCTGGGAATACACCTCGATAGAGAGTTGACTTGGAGGAACCATGTGGACAGTGTTTGTGTGAGACTATCAAGTAATATCTATCTCTTGAGAGGTCTTGCCGAATACTGTTCAGATCAAATAATGAAGACTGTATATTACGGTTTGCTCCACCCACATTTATACTACAGTATTATATTGTGGGGTGGCTGTTCAAATAGCAATTTCCATACACTGTTTGTCTTGTAGAAGAGAGATATCATAATTAATTATAACCAAATCAAAGTTGGGAGAGTCGAGTAGGAAATCATTTAGGGAGCTCAAAATACTAACATTACCAAGTTTGTATGTACTGGAAACTACTGTACACTTTCGGTTTAAGAGCCAAATGGTTCGAGGTCGGGACATTCACAATTACGATACAAGGTATCGTGAAAATCTCAGGCCTGCTCAGTATAGATTACAAAGATACAAGCAACTTCCCTCTCAAGCCGGCATAAAGCTTCTAAATGGCCTCCCTAAAGAAATAAAATCAATAAACGATGTAAATCTGTTCAAAAGTGCATTGCGATACTTTTCATTTTCTCATTCATTTTATACAGTTGGTGAGTTCATCTACCATCTAACTAGCTTCAATGTGCGATAGACAGGGGCGTTGACATACAGAGTAATTTTTTATACATTAGTTTTACTGCTTGACAACTTTTATTGTTAACTAACTACGATATTTTAGAAATAAAATCATTATGACATATTATTTTTTATTGAATATAAAATTATTATTAAGCGACGCATGCTATGCAATGATAACATTGTTTCTGGTAATTAAGGTACATTGTGTTGTATTGTATTGAAACCCTTACTGAGTGTAATGTGTAATGGCTGTGCTGACTACACCAAGGTAATGGCGATAGCAGTACAACTTCAAAATCGCAGTCTACAAGTCGGAAGTATTTCTGAATGTTTATTAAATTTAGTAAGGTGATATTATTTAAATTTACAATAAACGGGACCCCAAACGAGAAGAAATGAAATAGCCGTTAATTTGAACAAGCGTTCTGGAGTAAATTGGCCAAATGATACACAACCAGAGTTGTATAAACGTTTCCATGATTATAATATATTAATATTTTTCAATTTTACTAATATATATATCAATATTGCCCATTCTTCGTCTATTTGCGCACCACTTAAGTGAAACAAGAAGTGCTACCTATCGGCAAAACGTAGAACGACAAGCTTGCACTAGAAGTGCAAACACAGCCACGCAGAAAACTATTATTGTTATTTAAATTATCCAATATTACTGGTATTTACTGATGAAAGATCGTTATAAACAAAGAATCGGGCCAAGATCTTTTTAAGGAACAAAATGGGGCCTTACTCTTTGTCCACGGCGGGACAATATCAGTTGTAAGGTTCTTGACCCCCCCCCACCAATTTTTTTCCTGGCTACCTTCTTGAGATTTACACACAATTACCGTTTTGTCATTGAGAAAACATCACCTAAAAATATACGATTGTGATCCCTGCTTTAAACTAATAAGATTTTTGAAAACAAACACCGATAGGCGCAGACATCGTTTTCATGTGACTATCACAGTCTCACACTACTTTAGTTGTGATCGATATATCGTATATTAGATACTGAATGAAACGTGATTTAACAATAAATTTAGAGTTTAATGTGAGTGAAAATTATGCAGTATAATGGCTGCACTGACCACACCAAGGTAATGGCGATAGCCGCACAGCTTCAAATAATCTCTAGTCTAATATTAAAAGATGATACAACCGTTTTAGTTATATATCGAATGTTTTCTGATGGAAATATATTTAAGTGTACAATAAACGTAACCGCTAACGAGAACAAATGTAAATGACAGTTTAATTGGTTAAACACTCCGGACTAAATTAACAAAAACGTTTATAACCATAAATTTATCAATGAGTTCTGAATTTTAATATTTCAATATCTCTGATTGTAGATAAAGTAGGTCAATATTACACAATAATTAACAATCCCCATACTATATAAATCAAACAAGCAGTGCTATCTATCGACAAAAGATACAACTACAGCGCTCTCAGGTACCAGCGCTGTTAAGTGGCACACTTTAGAACTTGGTGCCTATTGAGATATAATTTTACTCCTATTAATAAACATTTATGTCTACAAATTAAATGTTTATAGTTAAACTCTAAATGCTGAAGCTATATGAGAGATTTTACAAACTCCGATCACCAGTCGGTACCGTGATGCGGCGGCACACGTTGTTAAATATTTGTTTAAACATTAGTATTGGTCAAATAATAAGTTGTATGTTTTAAAATTAAACAAAACAACTAGTAATATACATATAAATATTTCCTGACTCGATAAAATCAATGAGAATCTAGTTACAGTATATTTTTGAATTTTTTCTAACCAGTTATACAATTAAATTGTCGACAGTATTACATTTCGGTAAAACGATCGTTCGATGTTTTATTTTGTAAAACATTGTGTTTATTTTTAGATGTCTCTGACACATTTTGTTTCTGTAGTATAATCTATGGTTTTAGTTAAAAAATACCGATTGGCGTACTTTCGGATTTATTGTTATTACGATGGTGTAGTCTGAATTCTGCGAACATGGCAGAGCCTTATAATAAGTTTGTTTGTGTTTTCGAAAAACATTACATTATATTCTAGCCTGTTTCATTAACCAAATAACATTAAAATTGACTTTTTTTCGTTTATTATTAAAATTGAGTTTTAATAATAAACTTGCGTTTTTTTGCGTGTTTGCTAGGATTTGTGTACGAAGAACACAAATATCGTATTTTACAAAAATCAATGTTAAACTGAAAAAAAAACTAAGAATGAAATACAATTATCCATGTAAAGGGTTAAAATACATATACAACTACACGAAATATCGTGGATTATAACTGTGTTTTGTACTAAATAATGTATTGCTTTCAAAATTTACGAAAATAATTTTTTAAATACCGGTACTATTTTGGAAATTTAAAAACTTATATCCTTCAGATACTTATTAATTAGAGTATATTATAGCCTGTTGGCCGGTTGGAGGAGGAAAATTTACGTGTGCGGTGGTTAATATGAAAAAATTAACGTTTGATATTATCATTATGTATAGTCTCTCATTATGTCCAACCAAACTACCAGAACCTACATATGCACCAAAGAGCTAGATGTATGTATTATGTAGATGAATGTTAGAAACGTAAATAACGGTTATATAATCGTAGCTTGTACCGTTCCAGGCAATTAGACAGTCTTCGTATGGTGGCTGAGGAAAATGAATGTGTGCGATGGTTAATATGAAAAAATTAAGGTTTAATATTCTTATCCTTTTGAATACTGTAATCACTCATTTTGTCCAACCAGAACTGAGTGCATGTAACATTACTCTGACCTGCGAATGTAATAGTTACAACTGCAACTATGTATGTCTTGTAACTCATATCACAGCATTTTAGTTATCAGTAATGTGTGAATGTCGAATGTTCTCTCCAATTTCCTAGATTGTTGGAATCTCTTGCGAAGTTTGGAAAATTATTTTGCGCAGCAAATATTTGCCGTATTAAAGCATTACAAAGTAGAAAAAAGCTTACATTAAATTCTCTAAAGTTTGATTTAGAGATATAGAGCAATAATATTAAATAAACAATATTTATTGAGTTCGGATTAAAATAAACTATACACAATCATCAATGGTTTAACAATCAACAATGCAAAAACCGATAGAAACATTAGATTGCGATACGTAGCCTACTTGAAACAACAAAAATTATCAATAACAGTCATTCAGCATTGTTCGATGTATCGAGTAATTATATTTGAATTTAATGTAATTGAAAGCTATTTTACTGCGAATCCTACGTTAATAACTAAAACAATCGTTTCGGCCCCATAGATTCTGACATATTGGATACTCATTAATATCTCATTCTCGCACTACTGTATTGTAATCGTTATAGCGTTTACAGGTTACCTGAATTAAACGTGAGTTAACACAATATTTCTAGATAAAACTATGTCAATATTAAGAACGATACTGAATTAATGGCTGTACTGTCGGTTTAGGGAGTTCAAAATACTAACATTACCATGTTTGTATATACCGGAAACTACTGTACACTGTCGGTTTAAGAGCAAAATGATTCGAGGTCTGGACATTTACAACTGCGATAGGTTGCCTGATCAGAATAGGTTGAAAAGATAAGAGCAACTTCCTTCTCAAGCCGGCATTAAGTTTATTATTTACCTCCCTGAAGAAATAAAAACAATAAATTATGTAAATCGGTTCAAAAGTACATTGCGAAATTTTTTTAGTGTCTCATTCATTTTATACAGTTGGTGAATTCACGGACCATCTCACTAGCTTCAATGTGCGATAGTACAGGGGCGTTGACATCAAAAGTATTTTTTGTTCTATATTAATTTCACTTCTTGACAAAGTTAATGTTAACTAACTGCGATATTTTGGAAATCAAATCATTAGCATTAGGACATATTATTTTTTATTGAATATAAATTATTATTATGCGACGCATGCTACGCAATGTTAACATTGTTTCGGGCAATTAACGTATATTGTATTGTATTGCTAACCTTACTGAGTGTAATGGCTGTGCTGACTACACCAACGTAATGGCGAGAGTAGGACAGCTTCAAAATTTCCAAGTTAGGAATCTTCATTCAATGATTAATAAATAATTTAGTGAGGTGATATTATTTAAAATTACAATAAGCGGAACCGCAAACGAGAAGACCTGAAAATGGTTGTTAATTTGAACAAGCGTTCTGGAGTAAATTGCCCCAATAATACACAACCAGAGTTGTATAAACATTTTCAGGATTGCAATATATCAATATAATGAATGTTATTAATATATATCAATATTAATATCAATATATGGCTGTACTGTCTATACCAAGGTAATGGCGATAGAAGCACAGCTTCAAAATCCATTAAATTTAAAGTTTGAAAATAGCTGATGAGTTTGAAATAGGTGAGGTGATATTATTAAAATTTACAATAAGCGGAACCTTAAACGAGAAGACCACATTTTCATGGCCATTAATTTGAACAAGCGTTCTGGAGTAAATTGCCCAAATGATACACAACCAGAGTTGTATAGAGGTTTTCAGGATTAAAATATATAAATATATTTGAAATTTAGTAATACATATAAATATTGCCCATTCTTCGTCTATGTGCATACTATTTTTGTCAGAGAAGTGCTACCTATCGGCCAAAAGTAGAACGACAACTAGAGATGCAAGCACAGCCACGCGGAAAACTCTGAAACTTTTTTGTGCCTATTGAGAGATCATTAATTTTGCTCCTATCGATAAACATACACGTGTATAAACTTTAACGATTAAAAGCGGATCTGAATGTCCGCCACCCAAGGGTTACCGTGATGTCGTCCCTTCCAGAAGACTTATGACCGCCATATTGCCACCTCTCCTTCAGAACCAACTTTATTGCATTAGTCTATGATATAATGTCATGAAACGCTTAAATCTTTTGTCTTAATATATGTTTTATTTGTGAGCTGAAAAAATGTATTAAGTATGGTAATACTTATAATGAATAGGCTTGATACCTTTTTATTAAGCCTGTGTGTGTCAAGGCTGTTATGGATGAAGATGACACAATTCAATGCGACTTTACCTGTCAACCGTTGGTTCCATATTAAATGTATCGGAATGCCTAAAGCTGGATACAGCAAATACAGTAGCAACAATAATATGAAGTGGCCGTGTTCCAGGTTGGATTGCTCCGCCCTAGCTAAACACTCTCCTAGTGATGTATGGGATAAATTGAACACCATGATAAGAAAAATTGATGCTCTCAACAACAAGGTAGAGTCCCTTCTTGATCTCCCGGTCAAGATAGATGATATTGAGAGAAAAATTGATCGTGTCAAGGTAAAGCTAGATGGTTTTGGAGGCTAGGATTGAAAGTAGTGAAGGTCGCATTGATAGCCTTGAAAAAAAGTTGACTCTTTGGCATCTGAACCGGCACCTTCAACCACAGAGAATATAATTTCTGAAATTAACGACCGCTCCAAGCGCGCATTCAACGCCATGATATTCAATATTCCCGAAAGTTTCTAGTTCATTAATTGATACCAGAAAACGTCATGATATCTCATACGTTAAAAATTTGTTGAATTTGTTCCAGTTTGATACTTCCTCTGTTGAGATAAAATGCATTAGGGTTGGTAAATCAGCTAGAAATAAGGTTCGGCCCGTAAAAGCAATTTTTCAATGACTCAGAAATAGTTCGAAAATTTTGTACTAGTTTTTCCCAGGGATACTGTGAAGAATGCTTACCCCGAACTATCTTCAGTTTGCTGTTACCAGAGATCGTACTTCGGAAGAGCGAAATCATCTGAAGAAGCTCCGAGATGAACTAAAGAAGAGAGTCGACAGTGGAGAAACAAATTTAACCATTAAGTATAATAACGGTGTTCCTACCATTACTGTGGTCAGTTCAAAAAACGATTAGATTCTCACGGCTTTTCCAATATTGTATTATACTTTCAGAATGTCAATGGTCTCAGAACTAAAATGGGAGACTTTCAAGAAAGCCGTGAATACTTGCATTTATGATATAATTTGCTTATGTGAAACTAATCTCTCCGAGGACATTTCTAATTCTGAACTTGAACTAGCTAACTACAATGTACACCGTCAAGACAGATTGATACACACTAGTTCCAAAAAATCTGGGAGGCGGCTCTTTGATAGCTATTAACAGTGATTTCCCATCTTGGCGACTGCATTCCTCATTCACCTCTCTCGAATGTGTCTTTGTCTGCATGAAGTGCTATTCTACCTCTTTCTTACTTTGCACTGTATATATTCCACCTTTTGCCTCTTTCCTCAGTCTATGAGGAGTTTAGCTTGGCTACGGAAGATATTTTGTCATCAGGTAAATCTTTCGATAAAAATAATCATTACTGGGACTTCATTCAGTCAGCGACAGTTTGGGATAGTCCTTTCCAGTA
This sequence comes from Homalodisca vitripennis, assembly GCF_021130785.1. NCBI lineage: Eukaryota > Metazoa > Arthropoda > Insecta > Hemiptera > Cicadellidae > Homalodisca > Homalodisca vitripennis. Next base: position 110,908,212 of record NC_060214.1, read on the forward strand.
TCTTATTTGAGCAGCTCTTCCGGGTTTCTGGTGGACTTGGCTTCGATTCTGAACCTTCATCAGCTAAATACCGTCAGGAATAAGAGGGGCGTTGTCTTGGATTTGATCTTCTCCTCTGACTCTTCAAGTGGTATTGAACCAGCTCATGATGTTTTGATTCCTTTGGAGGACGATCATCCAGCTCTGACTATGAACATAGGCACTGAGAGTGGCCGTTCAAATGGAAAATTGCAACTTGTTCCTGATCTCAGACGCTGCGATCTCCCAGCTATATTCAAACTATATAGCCAGTTTGTCTTACCCATTGGTTGATACTACTAATGCGGAAACGTGTTTCAGTCACTTCTGTGATGAACTCAGGAATCCTATTCTAATGAATTGTCCATACAAGAAAATAGGCACAACCTCATTTCCTCATTGGTTTTCCACTGATTTGAAAAAACTGATTATTCAGAAGAAGCTATCTCACAAACGTTTCAAGGAAACCTCTGATCGTACTCCACTACGCGATCCTCCATCGACTTAGAGCCCAATGTACTGTTCTTGTTTCTCAGTGTCGTCGTAAGCTTCTGGATCGCATCAATAATTCAGTGTCGAACAACCCTAAAAGTTTTTTGGAGCTATGTCAGTCAACAGAGGGAAAAACATCGAACATACCCAAGATGATTCGTCATGAGGAATCGGTTGCGGAAGATCCTGTAGAAATTTGTCGTGTTTTTGCCAGCTACTTCGCTACCATTTTTTAGTAAAACTCACGATGATCCTCCTGTCTAACCATCCTCGAGAGTTCAAAGTCTTAACAACCTGGTGCCTTTTAGTTGAGGGCATTGAGCGTAAGCTTAGCCAGCTAGATCCAAACAAAGGGGGCAGGTCCTGATTCCATTCCTCCATCGGTGCTTAAATATTGCAGTGTGGTGATTTCTCCTCATTTATATATTTATTTCAACATATTCTTCTCTAAAGGTATTTTTTTCCAGACTGCTTAAAGACAGGATACATAGTTCCCATATTCAAATCTGGCAATAGTACCCTTGCATCGAATTGCAGACCGATTGTTATTTTAAACACATTGTCCAAAATTTTTGAGAGTCTGGTGTTAGATGGACTTGAATTTGAACTTAAACACCAAGTAGTGCCGCAGCAGCATGGCTTTCGCTCCGGGAGATCCACAACCACTAACCTCATCATTTTTCAACAACTACATTACCTCAGTATTCGCAAGAGGTCGGCAGGTGGACTGCATATATCTGGATTTCGCCAAAGCCTTCGACCGGGTTAGTCACAAAACACCTATTGGCTAAATTGGACTCTCTAGGATTCTCCAGTTCTCTCCTGCAATTCTTCCAATCCTATCTTCGGGGTTCGAACGCTGAGTGTGAGGTGTGGTACTGCTATTTCTCACCCCATTAGTGCTGAGTCAGGAGTTCCTCAAGGGTCACATCTGGGACCTTTCCTTTTCAACCTCTTCATCAATGACATTGGTGATGCCCTGACCGCCAAACATCTTTTATTTGCTGATGATGTGAAGCTTTTTCTGGCATCATCCTCGGGCCATGATGTGGACCGTCTCAGATCGTCATTAAGGGGCAGTGGAGCACTGGTGCTTTAAAAACTCTATGGACCTGAACGTATCTAAATGTTTCAGTTATGACCTTTTCCAGATCTCGGAATCCACTTTTTCATGACTATTACCTTGGCAGCGAAATTCTCCATAGAGTTCTGGAAGATGAAGGAACCTTGGTGTCATAACTACTTCAGCTCTCCATCCCGATGAGCATGTGCGGTTCATTTGCGGGAGAGCCAACTCCACGTTTGGCTTCGTCTTTCGTTTCTCTGGGGGGGCTGCATGTTGACTCTCTAGTAACATTGTATAAGACACTAGTGCGTCCGCTCCTGGAGTACAACTCTTCTGTGTGGCTCCGCATCAATCTACTCTCATATCGGATATTGAGAGAGTCCAGGTCCGATTCATCAGTCATCAGAGTTGTTGGCTGCCGAATGGGATACAACTACCTTTGAATCCCTGTAACCACTACTGAAGTCTCACTTCCGTCTTCATGACTTAGACATTCGCAGAAGGATTCAAGACTCAGTTCTCCTCTTGAAGTTGGTCAATGGTGTTGTGGGCTGCCCTGAGCTGTTACAGGGAGCTTCCTTTTTCACATTCCTGGTCGTACAAGATCCCAGGATTTGTTTGAGAGGCTTCAGTACTCTAACGTTATACCAGCAACGCAGTACGCTCCCACGCCTTTTACAACTCGGCAATGAGATATATGGATCTGTGGACTTTTTTCTCTCCTGGTGTGGCTCGATTTCGTAGCCAAGCCGTGCGCCTTCTTACTGCAAATGATGGAGTTAGTGATGAGTGATTGGTGGCGCTAAAATTAATCCTTGAGAATTAAATATGCAAACCACTTAAGCAGTTTAGATAATATCCATACAATCCGATGTGATTAAGATGTATAAAAGATTGCTAAATTGCTTGCAGTAGGATACATTTATTACTAGTCATACTGCCAACATATACAATTTGCTCATATGTATATGTATTTCTTAGTGGTATAGTAAGTAACTCTATAATTTATATGCTACTTTAATTAAGTTTTTTTACGGATCCACCTGCATGTTGCACTTGCTTATAAACTATAATTGCTGTTGTAATTTTTCTTTTTATTCACGATGTTGATGTCATTTTGGCACTTGTTTTTGCTTGTTTTTGCTTTTGTTTGCTTTAGCATGTATGCATATAAACTATTTATGTAAGTTGTTTTTATCAAGTCTCCTTGCATTTTCATGATACCTATATCAATGTAAAATGGTGTATACCGTATGTAAATAAATAAATAAATAAAAAATAAATAAATACCTTCAAAGTGTACATAGTTATCTCAATCCGTTTGGAATATATCCAGGAGTGTCACGACTTTATTTACAACCCTGTATGTGAGGGACAGTTTAATAACGGCGAATATCACTCCATAGAATTTGGCTAAGCATAATTGAATATTTTTACATTGGTGTTATGGGGTAACCATGACGGAAAATAAAAAACAGCAGAATAAATAAATTTGTAAACAAACTGTGTACATATGAGATTGTAACAAGTGATACTTCACAGATAATAAATAAAATAAAATATACTGAATTGGTTCAATATTAAATTCAGTGAAAATATCCACTCCTACTTTGAAGTACCCTCACTGACATATTTTATTACATGTAGCCTAACTATTCCAGCACAAAAAAACACTATTTCATAGTAACTTGGTGTGTACATTTTTACTTACTAAACCAAATTCTGAATGTATCATGTGGCAAGATTTCTCAAGAATTAGAAATTTGGATGAAAGTTCGTTTCTAGATAAACAAAAAAGTGTTCTATGCTGGTGCATGGCCAAACAACCATGAATGCGTATTACTCAGTTGGCTGAGACAAATTCTTTTTTGTCTCCTGGGAGGATGGAAACATTTCTGTTATGTATAATTACATGTCTCCTTATCTGTCTGCAGGACATCTACATAATGAAATGAGGTTTATAGATTTGAAACTTTGCTTGCAATTTTCAGGAAACCTGTTACGCCACATGTCATGTGGCGTACTTCTACCTTATATAATGAGTACCAAGTAAGAACTAGAGACAAAACTTTCTTCTTTGGCTGCTGTAGTAAGGGAATGATGGAACCTACGTCATCCCTGTCCACAATCCCTTAGTTATCAAACTGCTGAATCGTTACTAATTATTGCGTATAAGCATTACAATAGAAAATTATGATTTCAATAAAAAATTACTCTTCCTAATCTTTAGATTTTTGTTTGTATTATAATGAAACCGATATTTAAAACTGTTTAATAATTTACATATAAAATATAATGTAAATTAGGTAAAAAACGTATGTTGATATACTGAAATAATAGAATTTAACTGTTAACTGCTTAGATTTTGGCTGTAAGAATATTTGAGAAACAGTTATGTATTATCTCCAAATCAGTTTGGCTTCAGGCAAGGTAAATCCACAATCGATACAGTAACGCTCCAGCATTTTCCTTGACTCGATTCCTTAACAAATTGCACAGTAACGGTTTTAGAGTAATGTCGCTGAAGTGGCTTCAGTCATACCTTTCTGATACAAAACAACAAGTTTCAGTTGAAAATTTAATTTCACGTACAACCAGTCTATAACGACTTAGATTATAGATATTAATATTCCAGAATATTATGAATAAAAATTATCAATCAGACGTCTAAGGACGGTATAACATATTTTTGATTAGTAAGCTCAGAGTCAATATTCAGTAAAATGTATTACTAAATTTTTAAACTATTATATATTATCTGGTTTATCTAAAATAAAAATCACAGTTCTAAATAAAATAATGGATTTATTTAAAATGGCAAATTAAATAGTTTAATGATTCAGAGTTTGATCACTCTCTATTTTCCAACAAAATAAATTAACAAACCTTTTTAGTAATATTAAAAAGGTCCTTTAGCAAGAAATAAAAATTTCAGTCAAATATAATCAAACTAAAAATTAGACCTCTCTTCTGTAATAAAATAATAATGTTTTCAAATAAAAATCAAATATCACTTGGAAATATCTAAAATAAAAATGTTCACTTCTAAACTAAGTTCCAATCAAAATTCAAAAATTAAACAGAGATATCATAATTATAACCAAATCAAAGTTGAGAGAATCGAGTAGGAAATCATTTAGGGAGCTCAAAATACTAACATTGCCATGTTTGTATGTACTGGAAACTACTGTACACTGTCGGTTTAAGAACCCAAATGGTTCGAGGTCTGGATATTTACAACTACGATAATTGTAAATGTATTTCAGACCTTTACAACTACGATACAAGGTATCGTGAATATCTCAGACCTGCTCAGTATAGATTAAAAAGATACGAGCAACATCCTTCTCAAGCCGGCATAAAGCTTCTAAATGGCCTCCCTGAAGAAATAAAATAGAAGAAGAAATAGAAAAAAGAAATAAATTCAATAAATTATGTAAATCGGTTGAAAATTGCATTGCGACACTTTTAATTTTCTCATTACTTTTACACTTGGTGAATTTATGGACCATCTCCGTAGCTTCAATGTGCGACAGTACAGGGGCGTTGCCATCCAAAGTTCGTTTTATATATAATAATTTTACTGCTTGACAACTTGTATTGTTGACTAACTACGATATTTTAGAAATCAAATCATTAGCATTAGGACATATTATTTTTTATTGAATATCAAATTATTATTATGCGACGCATTCTATGCAATGTTAAAATTGTTTTCTGATATTTAAGGTACATTGTGTTGTATTGTATTGCAAAAGGTACTGAGTGTAATGGCTGTGCTGACTACACCAAGGTAATGGCGATAGCAGTACAGCTTCAAAATCTCTTAAGTCTACAAGTAGGAAGTATTTATGAATGGTTATTTGATTTAGTAAGGTGATAGTATTTACATTTACAATATGCGGGACCACAAAAGAAAATAAATGAAATGGCTGTTATTTTGAACAAACGTTCTGGAGTAAAATTGCCCAAATAATACACAATCAGAGTTGTATAAACGTTTCCAGGATTATAATATATTAATATATATATATATATATATATTACTATATAAATTTTACTAATATATATCAGTATTGCCCATTATTCGTCCATTTGCACACCACTTTAGTGAAACAAGAAGTGCTACCTATCGGCCAAAAACGTAGAAACTACAAGCTTGCACTAGAGGTGCAAACACAGCCACGCGGAAAACTATTATTGTTATTTAAAATTATCCAATATTACTGGCATGTACTGATGAAAAGATCGTTATAAACAAAGAATCGAGCCAAAAAATTTTTTAAGAAACAAAATGGGGCCCTTACTCTTTGTCCACGGCGGGACAATATCAGTTGTAAGGTTCTTGACCCCCCCCCCCACACATTCTTTCCTGGCTACGTTCTAGATATTTACACACAATTACTACTTTGTCATTGAGAAAACATCACCTTAAAATTTACGATTGTGAACCCTGCTTTAAACGAATAAGATTTTTTTAAACAAACACCCACAGGCACAGACATCGGTTTCATATGACTATCACAGTCTCACACTACTTTAGTTGTGATCGATATATCGTATATTAGATACTGAATGAAAACGTGTATTAACAATACCTTTGGAGTTTAATGTGAGTGAAAAAAAAATTTATGGAGTATAATGGCTGCACTGACTACAAACCAAGGTAATGGCGATAGCCGCACAGCTTCAAATAATCTCTATTAAAAGTCGGTAACAACTAAGTAAGTTATATATCAAAAGTTTTTTGGAGGAAATATATTTAACTATACAATAAACGTAACCGCTATGGAGAACAAATATAAATGACAGTTTAATTGGTTAAACACTCCGGACTAAATTAACAAAAACGTTTATAACCATAAATTTATCAATGAGTTCTGAATTTTAATATTTCAATATCTCTGATTGTAGATAAAGTAGTTTAATATTACCCAATCATTCACTATGCCCATACTATATAAAATCAAACAAGCAGTGCTATCTATCGACAAAAGATACAACAGCGCTTTGAGGCACCAGCGCTGCCACGTGGCACACTTTAGAACTTGGTGCCTATTGAGATATCATTTTACTCCTATTAATAAACATTTTATGTCTACAAATTATTAAATGTTTATAGTTAAACTCTAAATGCTGAAGCTATATGAGAGATTTTACAATCGCCCGATCACCAGTCGGTACCGTGATGCGGCGGCACACGTTGTTAAATATTTGTTTAAAACATTAGTATTGGTCAAATAATAAGTTGTATGTTTTAAAATTAAAACAAAACAACTAGTAATATACATATAAATTATTTCCTGACTCGATAAAATCAATGAGAATCTAGTTACAGTATATTTTTGAATTTTTTCTAACCAGTTATACAATTAAATTGTCGACAGTATTACATTTCGGTAAAACGATCGTTCGATGTTTTATTTTGTAAAACATTGTATTTTAATTTTAGATGTCTCTGACACACGTTGTTTCTGTAGTATAATCTATGGTTTTAGTTAAAAAAATACCGATTGGCGTACTTTCGGATTTATTGTTATTACGATGGTGTAGTCTGAATTCTGCGAACATGGCAGAGGCTTATAATAAGTTTGTTTGTGTTTTCGAAAAACATTACATTATATTCTAGCCTGTTTCATTAACCAAATAACATTAAAATTGATTTTTTTTTTCGTTTATTATTAAAATTGAGTTTTAATAATAAACTTGCGTTTTTTTTGCGTGTTTGCTAGGATTTGTGTACGGAGAACACAAATATCGTATTTTACAAAAATCAATGTTAAACTGAAAAAAAAACTAAGAATGAAATACAATTATCCATGTAAAGGGTTAAATTACATATACAACTACACATATCGTGGATTATAACTGTGTCTTGTACTAATAAATGTATTACTTTCAAAATTTACTTGTACAAGGAGGTTATGTGCAGGAATATTGAGTGGATAATGGGTTAACACACTTAAAATCCTGTAAATGAATGTTAGAAACGTAAATAACGGTTATATAATCGTAGCTTGTACCGTTCCAGGCAATTAGACAATCTGCGTATGGTTGGGTGAGGAAAATGTACGTGAGCGGTGGTTAATATGAAAATATTAACGTTCGATATTCTTATCCTGTTGTATAATCTCTCATTTTGTCCCACCAGAACTGAGTGCATGTAACACTACTCTGACCTGCGTATGTATTAGTTAGAGTTGCAACTATGTTTGTCTTGTAACTCATGTGACAGCATTTTAGTTATCAGTAATGTGTGAATGTCGAATGTTCTCTCCAATTGTCTAGATTGTTGGAATCTCTCGGGAAGTTTGGAAAATAATTTCTTTCCAGAAAATATTTGTCTTATGAAAGGATTACAAAGTATAAAAATATCCTACATAAGATTCCTTAAAGTTTGGTTTAAAGAATTAAAATAATACTAAATAAACAATATTTTTTGAGTTCGAATTAAAATAAACTATACACAACCCTGTTTATACTTGGGTAATCAGCAAAGCAGCAAGCAATAATTTCATTCGATTTTGACACCTGCTTGAAACGACTACATAAATTGTAACAGTAATCCAACAGTATTCGATGTATCGAGTAGCTATATTTAAATTTAATTCAATTGAACGATATTTGATTACAAAACCTACGTTAATAACTTAAATAATCGATACACGGCTCTATAGGCTCTGACATATCGGTTACTCACAAATATCACATTCTCACACAACTGTATAGTAATCATTATAGCGTTTATACGTTACCTTAACTAAACGTGAGTTAACACAATATTTCTAGTTAAAACTATGTGAATATTACGAACGATACTGAATTAATGGCTGAACTGTCTGTTTAGGGAGCTCGAAATACTAACATTACCAAGTATTTTTTTTCTGGAAACTACCGTACACTGTCGGTTTAAGAGCCATATGGTTCGAGGTCGGGACATTTACAACTACGATGATTATAAATGTATTTAAGACATTAACAACTACCTGCTCAGCATAGATTGAAAAGATAGGAGCATCTTCCTTTTCAAGCTGGCATAAAGTTTATTAATTGCCTCCATGAAGAAATAAAATCAATAAAAGATGTAAATCTGTTCAAAAGTGGATTACGAAACATTTTAGTGTCTCATTAATTTTATACAGTTGGTGAATTCATGGACTATCTCACTAGCTTCAATGTGCAATAGTACAGGGGCGTTGACATCCTAAGTTATTTTTAAATATTAAATTTACTGCTTGACAACTTTTATTGTTAACTAACTTCGATATTTTAGAAATCAAATCATTAGCATTAAGACATATTATTTTGTATTGAACATGAAATTATTATTATGCGACGCATTCTATGCAATTTTAACATTGTTTCTGGTAATTAAGGTACATTGTGTTGTATTGTATTGCAAACAGTACTGAGTGTAATGGCTGTGCTGACAACACCAACGTAATGACGATAGTAGCACAGCTTCAAAATCGCGGTGTAAAAGTCGGAAATATTTCAGAATGTATTTTAAATTTAGTAAGGTGATATTATTTAAATTTACAAAAAGCGGGATCCCAAACGAGAAGACATAATATAGCCGGTAATTTAAACAAGCGTTCTGGAGTAAATTGCCCAAATGATACACAACCAGAGTTGTATAAAACTTGCCAAGGTTATAATATATTATATTTCAATTTGACTATATTATATACGAGTATAAATATTGCCCATTCTTCGTCTATTTGCGCACCACTTTAGTGAAACAAGAAGTGCTACCTATCGGCAAAACGTAGAACGACAAGCTTGCACTAGAGGTGCAAACACAGCCACGCGGAAAACTATTATTGTTATTTAACTTATCCAATATTACTGGCAGGTGCTGATGAAAGATCGTTATAAACAAAGACACGGGCCAAGAACTTGTTAAGGAACAAAACGGGGCCTTACTCTTTGTCCACTACGGGACAATATCAGTAAATGTTGTAAGGTCCTGCCGCCCTACCAATTCTTTCCTGGCTACGTTCTTGAGATTTACACTTAGTTACTGTTTTGCCATAGGGAAACATCACCCAAAACCTACCTAGGGATTGTGAAACCTGCTTTAAACAATTAAGATTTTTGAAAACAACTAATTTCCGATACAGACATCGGTTTAATATGACTATCACAGTCTCACACCCCTATAGGAGTTATTGTTATAATGTATATTAGGGACTAAATGGAACGTGATTTAACAATAAATTTAGAGTTTAAAGTGAGTGAAATTTATGGAGTATAATGGCTGCACTGACTACACCAAGGTAATGGCGATAGCCGCACAGCTTCAAATAATCTGCATATAATTAAAGTTGGTACAACTGTTAGACATATATCGAAAGTTTTTTGGAGGAAATAATATTTAACTATACAATAAACGTAACCGCTATGGAGAACAAATATAAATGGCAGTTTAATTGGTTAAACACTCCGACTAAATTAACAAAAACGTTGATAACCAGACATGTACTAATGAGTTCTGAATTGTAATATATCAATATCTCTGATTGTAGTTATTGTAGTTTAATATTACCCATTCATTCACTATGCCCATACTATATAAATCAAACAAACAGGGCTATCTATCAACAAAAGATACAACTACGGCGCTCTGAGGCACCAGCGCTGCCACGTGGCACAGTTTAGAACTTGGTGCCTTCAAAATTTCATCACTCTGTATTTTCCACAAAATAATTAACAAACCGTTTAGTAATATTAAAAAGGTCCTTTGGCATCAGTGCTCTCTTCTGAAATAAAATAATACAGTTTTTAAATAATCAAATATCACTTGGATTGGATGTATTTAAAATATAATGTTCACTTCTAACAAAATTCGATCAAAATGCAAAAATTAAAAATTAAACTTCTCTTTCCACTAGTTGTACCTTAATTTTCAAGTCTTTGCAATTCAGATACAACTCTCTCAAACAATTATTAAAGTTCAATTAATTTCCGATAAACTATGTACAATAGAACAGTTCAAATCAAATATTAATAAATTACTACATTTCCAAAATGAAATGAAAGTTATTAACAAAGTTCAATTTTAATTCACCTTTCTTGCAAGTTTGAACCAAATGTACTTGTTTGATTCTATTGTACTTTATTTTTCATCAAGAATCAGTTATAGAGGTTGCTCTGAAGTTTCTATAAATTTAATTTTTCCTAGAAAAAAGACAACAAAATTAATTTAATATCAGATCTGGAAGACTATTTCAATATAACGTACCATAAATTTGGTGCTTACCTCAAAATCCCTCGAGGAAAAAAATGTTAAAACGCACAGTTATCAACTAACTCACGATAATACCAAAAAGGGGCCGAAAATTATGAGCCGGCAGTTTTTATAGTTCTCCTTCCTCCCCCTTCTGATGGACCTATCCAACTTGAAACATAATAGCCATCTCAGATCTGACGTAAATGCAGTACACAAGACAAGTTCTCATCAATACAAGGCAGTGAACCGCCTTCCTAATAATATAGTTACCAGCTCTAACTTGCCAAATAATTACATATTCGTATTTATACTAACTTTTCACAATCTAATTAAAATTAAATCCCAATATTTCTTTCTAAAAAATTTCAATTAATTTAAGTTTTAATAAAAAAAACCAACCAATTTAGCTTTAAAAACGCCACACAGTCTTAGATATGGGGGGATCCCAGATCAGGGATCCATCCTCGGACCAGTTTTGTTCCTGGTGTACGTAAACAATATGAATTCAAAGATTCATAAGGACACATAGTCCAATATGCAGATGACACGACTCTCTCTTTGTCATGTAAATCAAAATGTCAAGTTAAAATTCAGTTTCACGAAGAATTAAATGCATGTAATCAATACTTTGAAAACATAAACTTTAAACGTACTGTTGGAAGACAAATCACATGGATTTTGGTGGAAGCTCTGCACCATTTCGGTACAAACCTGCTGTGATGTTGGACAAGAAGGTCCTGGATGAAGTTGACTGTACGGAACTCCTTGGAATACACCTCGATAGAGAGTTGAATTGGAGGAACCATGTGGACAGTGTTGTGTGAGACTATCGAGTAATATCTATCTCTTGAGAGGTCTTACCGAATACTGTTCAGATCAAATATTGAAGACTTTTTAAGGAACCAAATGGGGTCTTACTCTCTGTCCACTACGGGACAATATCAGTTGTAAGGTCCATGACCCCCCCCCCTTTTCTTTCCTGGCTACGTTCATGAGATTTACACACAGTTACTGTTTTGTCGTAGGGAAAACATCACCCAAAACCTATAGGATTGTGAAACCCGCTTTAAACAAATAAGATTTTTTAAAACAACTAAATTCCGATACAACAATCGGTTTCATATGACTATCACAGTCTCACGCCACTCTAGTAGTTATAGTTATAACGTATATAAGGGACTAAATTAAACGTAATTTAACAATAAATTTAGAGTTTAATGGGAGTGAAAATTATGGAGTATAATGGTATTGTATTATGGTATTTATGGAGTATAATGGCTGTACTGACTACACGAAGGTAATGGCGATAGCCGCACAGCTTCAAGTAATCTGTAGTCTACTTATTAAAAGATGATACAACTGTTAGGAATATATCGAAAGTGTTTTGGAGGAAATATATTTAACTATACAATAAACGTAACCGCTAACGAGAAAAAATATAAATGGCAGTTTAATTGGTTAAACGCTCCGGACTAAATTAACAAAAACGTTGATAACCATAAATTTATTAATGAGTTCTGAATTGTAATATATCAATATCTCTGATTGTAGATAAAGTAGGTTAATATTACCCAATATTACATTATGCCCATACTATATAAATCAAACAAGCAGTGCTATCTATCGACAAAAGATACAACTACAGCGCTCTGAGGTACCAGCGCAGCCACGTGGCACACTTTAGAACTTGGTGCCTATTGAGATATAATTTTACTCTTATTAATAAACATTTATGTCTACACATTAAATGTTTAAATTTAAACTCTAAATGCTGAAGCTACATGAGAGATATTACAAACACCGATCACCAGACGGTACCGTGATGCGGCGGCACACGTTGTTAAATATTTGTTTAAACAATAGTATTGGTCAAATAATAAATTGTATGTTTTAAATTTAAACAAAACAACTAGTAATATACACATAAAAATTTCCTGACTCGAGACAAACAATGTGAATCAAGTTACAGTACATTTTTTAATTTTTTCTAACCAGTTAGGTAATTAAATTGTTGGCAGTATTACATTTCGGTAAAACGATGGATCGATGTCTTATTTTGTATAACTGTGTTTATTTTTGGATGTCTCTGACACATTTTGTTTGTAGAGTATAATCTATGGTTTTAGTTAACAAGTAACGATTGGCGTACTTTCGGGTTTGCTGTTATTACGATGGCGTAATTTGAATTCTGCGAACATGGCAGAGCCTTCTAATAAGTTTGTTTGTGTTTTCGAAAAACAAAATTATATTCTAGCCTGTTTCATTCACCAAAAAACAGAAGCTCATCAACCGAATTACAATAAAATTGAATATATTTATTTTATTATGAAAATTTAGTTTTAATAATAAACTTGCGTTTTTTAAGTGTTTGCTAGGATTTGTGTAAGGAGAACACAAATATTGCATTTTACAAAAATCAACGTCAAACTGAAAAAAAAACCAAGAATGAAATAAAATTCTCCAAGTAAAGGGTTAAATTACACATACAACTACACGAAATATTATGGATTATAACTGTGGTTTGTACTAAAAAATGTCGTGCTTTCAAAATTTACCAAAATAATTTTTTAAATACTATTCTGAAAATAAAAACGTATATCCTTCAGATAATTATTAATTACAGTGTATAATAGCCTGTTTAATAAAATAAAAAAAAACAATAGCTCAGTCAATCAAAAAGCAATAAAATTTATTTTTATGTGAAAGTGTTGTTTGCTAAACCCTTGCATTGCGTATCTTTGCATATTTAATTGGATTTGTAGAAGGAGGTTATGTGCAGGAATATTGAGTGACTAATGTGTTAACACACGTAAAATCCTGTATATGAATGTTAGAAACGTTAATAAAGGTTATATCATCGTAGGTTGTACCATTCCAGGCAATTAGACAGTCCATCATATGAAAAAATGAACGTTCGATATTCTTATCCTTTTGTATAATCGCGCGTTTTGTCCAACCAGAACTGAGTGCATGTAACATTACTCTGACCTGCGTATGTAATAGTTACAGTTGCAACTACGTTTGTCTTGTAACTCATATTACAGCATTTTAGTTATCAGTAATGTGTGAATGTCGAATGTTCTCTCCAATTGTCTAGATTGTTGGAATCTCTCGGGAAGTTTAGAAGATAATTTCTTTCCAGAAAATATTTGTCTTATTAAGGATGAAAAAGTAGAAGAAATAGCCAACTCAAGTTTAAAAGTTTGATTTTGAGACATAGATAAATATTAAATAAACAATATTTATTGAGTTAAAATGATCTATACACAATCATCAATGGTGTTAATCATCAGCAACGCAAAAACCGATAGAAGCATTCGATTGTTTTACCTACTTTTGACGACTACTATTATCATTAACATTATTCTGCATTGTTCGATGTATCGAGTAGTTATATTTGAATTTAATGTAATTGAAAGCTATTTTACTGCGAATCCTACGTTAATAACTAAAACAATCGTTTCGGCCCCATAGATTCTGACATATTGGATACTCATAAATATCTCATTCTCGCACTACTGTATTGTAATCGTTGTAGCGTTTACAGGTTACCTGAATTAAACGTGAGTTAACACAATATTTCTAGATAAAACTATGTCAATATTAAGAACGATACTGAATTAATGGCTGTACTGTCGGTTTAGGGAGCTCAAAATACAACGTTACCATGTTTGTATATACTGGAAACTACCGTACACTGTCGGTTTAAGAGCGAAATGATTCGAGGTCAGGACATTTACAACTACGATAGGTTGCCTGATCAGAATAGGTTGAAAAGATAAGAGCAACTTCCTTCTCAAGCCGGCATTAAGTTTATTAATTACCTCCCTGAAGAAATAAAAACAACAAATTATGTAAATCGGTTCAAAAGTACATTGCGAAATTTTTTTAGTGTCTCATTCATTTTATACAGTTGGTGAATTCATGGACCATCTCACTAGCTTCAATGTGCGGTAGTACAGGGGCGCTGACATCCAAAGTATTTTTTGTTATATATTAATATTTCACTTCTTGACAAAGTTATTGTTAACTAACTGCGATATTTTGGAAATCAAATCATTAGCATTAGGACATATTATTTTTTATTGAATATAAATTATTATTATGCGACGCATGCTACGCAATGTTAACATTGTTTCTGGTAATTAAGGTACATTGTATTGTATTGGCTTGCAAACCTTACTGAGTGTAATGGCTGTGCTGATTACACCAACGTAATGGCGATAGTAGCACAGCTTCAAAATTTCCAAGTTAGGAATCTTCATTCAATGATTAATAAATAATTTAGTGAGGTGATATTATTTAAAATTACAATAAGCGGAACCGCAAACGAGAAGACCTGAAAATGGTTGTTAATTTGAACAAGCGTTCTGGAGTAAATTGCCCCAATAATACAGAACCAGAGTTGTATAAACATTTTCAGGATTGCAATATATCAATATAATGAATGTTATTAATATATATCAATATTAATATCAATATATGGCTGTACTGTCTATACCAAGGTAATGGCGATAGAAGCACAGCTTCAAAATCCATTAAATTTAAAGTTTGAAAATAGCTGAAATATAAGGTGAGGTGATATTATTAAAATTTACAATAAGCGGAACCTTAAACGAGAAGACATGAAAATGGCCATTAATTTGAACAAGCGTTCTGGAGTAAATTGCCCAAATGATACACAACCAGATTTGTATAGAGGTTTTCAGGATTAAAATATATAAATATATTTGAAATTTAGTGATACATATCAATATTGCCCATTCTTCGTCTATGTGCATACTATTTTTATCAGAGAAGTGCTACCTATCGGCAAAAAGTAGAACAACAACTAGAGATGCAAGCACAGCCACGCGGAAAACTCTGAAACTTTTTTGTGCCTATTGAGAGATCATTAATTTTGCTCCTATCGATAAACATCCATGTGTATAAACTTTAACGATTAAAAGCGGATCTGAATGTCCGCCGCTCAAGGGTTACCGTGATGTCGTCCCTTCCAGAAGACTTATGACCGCCATATTGCCACCTCTCCCTTCAAAACCACCTTTACTGCATTAATCATAAAACGCTTAAATATTTTGCCTCCTTAAATGTTTCGTTTGCTTTGACCAACCCAAAAAGGCTGAGCATACTGTTTTATTTTAACCCTTTGTGCGCCGCCGCTCCCGCGCGCCGTCGTTCGTTAGACCGCCAGACGTTTGAGCACCGCACGGATCCAATACCGCCACGGCAAAATCACCCGTTTTTGCATGGTCACATATTAAATTACATAACTTTCGTAAATTTTGAGCTAGCCTTTTAGTTTTGGTTTTGTTTTTAAGGGGAAGAGATGTACTTTCATTTGATGTAATAAATTACAGTTTTATTATTTTTTTACATTTGTTTAGTAGTATGTATGCCTGTCGTAATTAAAAAAATAAAAAATCTTAAGTTTGAGGTCCAAAAACACACTGAATAAGTAACTTGGGCTCAAATAACGTTTTTTAACCTAAAAGTACGTATTGTTTTGAGCATATACTAAAAGTTACAAATATATTACTGTACACAGAAATTGCATAAAATAATGTAATTTAAGTAAAATTCAAAAATTTCAAAAATTCCGCTGTAGGATTAAGATATACTTGTTACTATAGAAACAAGTAAATATCAATATTTTATAGTTGAAATGAAGCAGAGCAATACAATTCAAAGTTGATATAAATATATTTAAATATATTTTATATATATTATGTTTAAACTATAAGGACAAAGACGTAAAGTTCACAGAGCCACTATAGTGGCCCGCGGCGCTCAAGGTAGGTACCGCAGACGGCGAGCCACTATAGTGGCCCGCGGCGCTCAAGGTACCGCATACAGCGAGCCACTATAGTGGCTCACGGCGGTCAAAGGGTTAAACAATAAAGGTTATACAAAATATGCTCTAAAAACATGGTGAATTAATACCGAGTGCCCCTAATGAACATAGTTTGACGAACGAAATCAGCAATATACAATGATGCATGATTCCACTTAGTGAACTGTTGCAGGTCTTACATAACATTGCCAAATCTACCTTTTGAATTTTTTTCACAAAGGTGAATAAAAAATATATAGTCGGCTTTGATTGTTTTGGTTGAGTTCTAAATGAGAAGATTTTGAAAGGGTTATAAGTATTAGCAATAATTCTTTTCTCAGATGTTATCTAACTTGACACACTTAGAAGCTTAGTAATACACATATCCATCGAGTAATTTGAATAGATTATTTAATTTATTAACTATATCTGTCGGCAATAACCATTAATGTCCTATAGATTACTACTTGAGGTTTTTAAGGATTAAAAAGTAGTAGATATAAAGAGGAATACATTGAAAAATAACTTTTGAACGATAGAGCGACACAAGTATTAAATAAACAATAATAATAAATAAGTTCGAAGCAATAAAAGATTTACCAAGGACGTAGCGAGCAAGGGGGTCCAAGGTGTCCGGACCCCTTCCCACAAGTTTCAATTTTTTCAATTAATTATTTAGTAAACTATTATTGTTATTTAAATAATTCAGTATTACCGACATGTACTGCTGAAATATCGTTTCAAAACATAAAAAAAAAAACAAAAAAAAAAACAAAAAACGGGAAAAGGGAACAACTTTTTAAGGAACAAATGGGGCTCTCTGTCAACTACGGGAAAATATCAGTTGCCTAGACCTGCCCCCCCCCCCACCACACCTTTTTCCTGTCTACGTTCTTGAGATTTACACACAGTTACTGTTTTGTCATCGAGAAAACATTACCCAAAAGTAAACGATTGTGACACCTGCTTTAAACAAATAAGATTTCGAAAACAACCTATTTTCGATACAGACATCGTTATAACGTATATTAGGGACTGAATGAAACGTGATTTCACAATAAATTTAGTGTTTAATGTGATTGAAAATTATGGAGTATAATGGCTGCACTGACTACACCAAGGTAATGGCGATAGCCGTACAGCTTCAAATAATCTTATTCGTGGTCGTTTACAAATACAAGTGTATGGAAGTATGTCGATAGGTTTTTGGAGGTAATATATTTAAATATACAATAAACGTAACCGCTAACGAAAACAAATAAATATAAATGGCAGAGTAATTGGTTAAACTCTCCGGACTAAATTAACAAAAACTTTTACAACCAAACATGTATTAATGAATTCTGAATTGTAATATGTCAATATCTCTGATTGTAGATAAAGTAGTTTAATACTACTCCATAATATACTATGCCCATTGCCCATACTATGTAAATCAAACAAGCAGTGCTATCTATCGACAAAAGATACAACTACAGCGCTCTGAGGTACCAGCGCAGCCACGTGGCACACTTTAGAACTTTTTGGTGCCTATTGAGAGATTATTATATTATATGTCCTATCATTGAACATTCATATCTACAATTTTATATTAAAACTCCTTTTTCTGCTGAAGCTATATGAGATATATTACAAACAATGTAATAGTCAGGATGACTAAAATTCCATAATATTTCATTAGAGAAGACCAATGCAATCAATGGGCAATATTGATATAATTATATATATTATTAACATTTATTATATTGATATATTGTAATCATGGAAACGTTGATACAACTCTGGTTGTGAATCAGTTGGGCAATTTACTCAAGAACGCTTATTCAATTTAACGGCCATTTTCATGTCTTCTCGTTTTGGGGTCCCGCTTATTGTAAATGTAAATACGATCACCTTATTAAATCTAATAACTAATGTAGTTCCTACTTGAAGGGATTTTGAAGCTGTGCTACTAACAGTATCGCCATTACCTTGGTGTAGTCAGCACAGCCATTACAATCAGTACGGTTTGTAATATTCACACAGATAAATCTAGAAAATATTTCATACTGCATAATTGAATATTTTTATTGGGGTAGTCTGCATATTGGACTATGTGTCCTTTATGAATCTTTGAATTAAAATTGTTTACGTACACCAGGAACAAAACTGGTCCGAGGATGGATCCCTGAGGGATTCCGTATTTAAGACCGGTTATACGTGAAAATGAGTTTTGAACTGAGACTTGTTGTTTTCTATCAGAGGGGCATGATTGAAGCCATTTCAGCAACAATCCTCTAATACCATTATTGTGCAATTCGTTGAGGAATCAAGTCAAAGAAAATGCTGAGCGTTACTGTATCGATTGTGGATTTATCTTGTTTAAAGCCAAACTGATTTGGAGGTAATATAAATAATTGTTTTCAAATATTCACACAACTAAATCTAAAAAAAGTCTTGTTAACAGTTGACTTAGATAAATTCAGAATATACAGTACATAAGTTTTTTAGCTAATTTACATTATATTTTATATGTACGAATAATGCACAACAAGTTTAAGTAACGATTTCATTACAATTAAAATGAAAATCTAAACGATTAAGAGAATGAATTATTTTTATTGAAATCAGAATATTCTATAGTAATAATTATACACAATTAGTAACGATTCAGTAGCTTTATAACTAAGGAATTGTGGACAGGATGTCATAGGTTCCATTATTTTCCTACTAGCTGCTCAATAAGAAAGTTGTGCCTCTCGTTTTTCTCGTGGTACTCATTAACGTAAGGTAGTACACATGACGTGTCGTGTAACAGGTTTCCCGAAGATTGCATGCAAAGTTTCCAAGAAACAAATCTGTGTATCTCGTTTTTTTTTTTTATCGTGGTACTCCATTTAGATAAGGTAGCAGTACGTTATATGGACGTGTCGCGTAAACAGGTTTCCCGAAGATCACATGCAAAGTTTCAAGAAAGAAATCTGTGTCTCTCGTTTTTTTTTTTATTGTGGTTAATAATTTAGATAAGGTAGCAGTTACGTTATATGACGTGTCGCGTAACAGGTTTCCCAAAGATTGCATGCAAAGTTTCCAAGAACAAATCTGTGTCTCTCGTTTTTTTTTTTTTTTTTTATTGTGGTACTCATTTAGATAAAGTAGCAGTACGTTATATAACGTGTCGCGTAACAGGTTTTCCGAAGATTGCATGCAAAGTTTCAGAAAAATCTGTGTCTCTCGTTTTTTTTTTATCGTGGTACTCGTTTAGATAAGGTACGTTATATGACGTGTCGCGTAACAGATCCCCCGAAGATTGCATGCAAAGTTTTCAAATCTACAAATCTCATTTCATTATCTAGAAATCCTGTGGACAGATAAGGAGACATGTAAATTATACATAACAGAAATGTTTCCATCCTCCCAAAAGACGAAAAAGAATTACGTCAGCCAAACTGAGTGATACGCATTCATGGTTGTTTTGGACTTGAATCTTCATAGATAACTCATTCTTGTTTATATAGAAATGAACTTTTATTCAAATTTATAACTGTAACAGATGTAATCCTGCCAACATGATACATCCAGATATTTGTTCGGTAAGTTGGGTTTAAATAATAAAAATGTACACACCAAGTTACCATAAAATGGTGTTCTTTGTGTTGGAATAGTTAGGCACATGTATAAATATGGTCAGTGAGCGTACTATATAAAGTACGAGCAGATATGTCACTGAATTTTAATATTAAATTCAGTATATATGTTATTTTATTTGTACTCTGTAAATAAAAGTATCACTTGTTACAATCGCATATGTTCACATTTTGTTTAATAATATATTTATTTAGCTGTTTTTTTCTTTTCCGTCATGGTTACGCATAACATCAATGTAAAAATATTCTCTTATACTTTGCCAAATCCTTTGGTCTGACTCGCCATTATTAAAACTCAGTGTCCCTCATATACAGGGTGTAAATGAAGTCGTGGTGCGCCTGGGTATATTCCAAACGGATTGAGATATCAATGTACAACCTGAAGCTATTACTTATAATTATTTACCATACTAAATACATTTTTTCACCTTGCAAACCAAACATATAATGAGGCTCAATATTTAAGCGTTTTATGACGTTATATCGTAGACTAATGCGGTACGGCTGTGGTTTCCTAGACGCGTAATAGATGCGGTGGCGTTATGCGTATCTAAGACGCAGCACCACTTGTCATGAGGTTTCGTATAAGTGGTTTCCACGGCAATGTATCAAGTGCGCGCGCGCATCAATAGCTGCGTATTTGGCTTACTGTTTTCAGAGCAGTCAACTCTGAGATACGCTGCGTAACAGACATGTCTTGTGCAATATCAAAATTTAGAATTGGAGGGAAATGTCGCCGAGAAGGTAAAATTCTCAAAAACAATGACGACGAAGAGTTGATTGAATTGGTCTCATTCTAACGAAATATTATGGAAGTTTAGTCATCCTGACTGTAAAAGTAATATAATAGAAGGACGTTTATACGGAAGAGAAAATAGGAGTTTCGCTGAATAAATCAGGTAAGTTGTTCATATAATTATATTTTTTACATTATAAATTAACATGTTTGCTACTGTGACTAAAACATCCTTGAGGACCACATTAGTTCACCACTTTGTAGTTTTCTTGTGTTTTTTGCCACTCTTGTACGTCGTTTTTGTAATACACACTGCTGAAAATACTCCATGAACATACTCCTCACTGTAAAACCTTCAGATTTGGCAAATCCGCCGGTTCCAGTCAATGGTGTCATGTTCTTAGTTGGGACCTCATCTACAACGACATGTGTAGGAGTTTGGGGGTTGTTAGCAATGAACTCGTTCCTTAACATGCTGTGGAGGCAACAACACACAAATATTACCAAATCTACTGTATCAGGTTTCAAATTAATTCGGGTAAAGAAGACGTAAAGTCATGTTACGCACAACCGTGTGTATTCTACGCAGTGTAGGAAACCACTGGACGGTACAAGCCGCAGCGCCTCTATTACGCGTCTAGGAAAACCACAGCCGTACCGCATTAGTCTATGAGTTTGCGAGGTCAAAAAAAAAATATTGGAGTATGGTAATACTTATAATAATTAGGCCTAATACTCTCAGGTTGTACATCCATATCTCAATCCGTTTGGAATATATCCAGGCGTATCACGACTTCATGTACACTCTGTATGTGAGGGACACTGAGTTTAATAATGGCGAATGTCAGACAATTAGGATTTCGGCTAAGCATAAGTAAATATTTTTACATTGGTGTTATGGGTAACCATGAAGGAAAAGAGGAAAACAACTGAATAAATAAAATGTGTAAACAAACTGTGTGCATATGATATTGTAACCAGTAATACTTTTATTCACAGACAATAACTAAAATAAACATACTGAATTCAATATTAAAATTCAGTGATAATATCTACTCTTACTTTGAAGTACCCTAACTGACATATTTATATTTGTAGCCTAACACAAAAACACCATTTTATGGTAATTTAGTGTGTACATTTTTATTATTTAAACCCAACTTACCGAACAGAATTCTGGAAGTATCATGTGGCAGGATTTCTAAAAATATTACATCTGCACAGTTATAAAATTTGGATGAAAGTTCATTTCTATAAATAAACAAGAAATGAGTTCTATGAAGGTTCAAAGTCCAAATAACCATGCATGCGTGTCACTCATTTGGCTGACACCATTTTTTTCTCCTGGGAGGAAGGAAACATTTCTGTTATGTATAATTTACATGACTCCCTATCTGTCCGAAGGATATCTAGATAATTAAATGACATTTCTGGATGAGAAACTTTGCATACAATCTTCAGGAAACCTGTTACGCGCGACACGTCATGTGGCGTATTTCTACCTTATGTAAATGAGTACCAAGATAAAAAAAAAACGAGAGACACAGCTTTCTTCTTGGAAACTTTGCATACAATCTTCAGGAAAACTGTTACGCGACACGTCATATAACATACTGCTACCCTTATCTAAATGAGTAACAAGATAAAAAAAAAAAAAACGAGAGACACAGCTTTCTTCTTGGAGATTTTGCGTTCAATCTTCGGGACACCTGTTACGTGACACGTCACATAACGTACTGCTACTTTATCTAAATGAGTACCAAGATAAAAAAAAACGAGAGACACAGCTTTCTTCTTGGAAACTTTGCGTTCAATCTTCGGGACACCTGTTACGTGACACGTCACATAACGTACTGCTACTTTATCTATAATGAGTACCAAGATAAAAAAAAAAACTCGAGAGACACAGCTTTCTTCTTGGAAAACTTTGCGTTCCAATCTTCGGGACGCCTGTTACGTGACAACGTCACATAAGTACTGCTACTTTATCCTAAATGAGTACCAAGATAAAAAAAACGAGAGACACAGCTTTCTTCTTGGAAAACTTTGCGTTCCAATCTTTCGTGACGCCTGTTACGTGACACGTCATATAACGTACTGCTACGCCTTATCTAAATGAGTACCAAGATAAAAAAAAACGAGAGGACACAGCTCTTCTTCTTGGAAAACTTTGCGTTCAATCTTCGGGACACCTGTTACGTGACACGTCACATAACGTACTGCTACTTTATCTAAATGAGTACCAAAGATAAAAAAAAAAAAAACGAGAGACACAGCTTTCTTCTTGGAAGATTTTGCGTTCAATCTTTCGGGACACTGTTACGTGACACGTCACATAACGTACTGCTACTTTATCTAAATGAGTACCAAGATAAAAAAAACGAGAGACAACAGCTTTCTTCTTGGAAACTTTGCGTTCAATCTTCGAGACACCTGTTTACGTGACACGTCACATAACGTACTGCTACTTTATCTAAATGAGTACCAAGATAAAAAAAAAGGAGAGACACAGCTTTCTTCTTGGAAACTTTGCGTTCAATCTTCGGGACGCTGTTACGTGACACGTCACATAACGTACTGCTACTTTATCTAAATGAGTACCCAAGATAAAAAAACGAGAGACACAGCTTTCTTCTTGGAAACTTTGCGTTCCAATCTTCGGGACACCTGTTACGTGACACGTCACATAACGTACTGCTACCTTATTTAAATGGGTACCAAGATAAAAAAAAACAAACGAGAGACAGCTTTTCTTTTTGGAAACTTTGCATAAAATCTTCGGGACACTTGTTACGCGCCACGTCATATAACGTACTGCTACCTTATCTAAATGAGTACCACGATAAAAAACGAGAGGGACACAGCTTTCTTCTTGGAAACTTTGCGTTCAATCTTCGGGACGCCTGTTACGTGACACGTCACATAACGTACTGCTACTTTATCTAAATGAGTACCAAGATAAAAAAAAACGAGAGACACAGCTTTCTTCTTGGAAAACTTTGCGTTCAATCTTCGGGGGACACCTGTTACGTGACACGTCACATAACGTACTGCTACTTTTATCTAAATGAGTACCAAGATAAAAAAAAAAACGAGAGACACAGCTTTCTTCTTGGAAACTTTACGTTCAATCTTCGGGACACCTGTTACGTGACACGTCACATAACGTACTGCTACTTTATCTAAATGAGTACCAAGATAAAAAAAACGAGAGACACAGCTTTCTTCTTGGAAACTTTGCGTTCAATCTTCGGGACACCTGTTACGTGACACGTCACATAACGTACTGCTACTTTATCTAAATGAGTACCAAGATAAAAAAAAAACGAGAGAGACAGCTTTCTTCTTGGAAACTTTACGTTCAATCTTCGGGACACCTGTTACGTGACACGTCACATAACGTACTGCTACCTTATTTAAAATGGGTACCAAGATAAAAATAAACGAGAGACACAGCTTTCTTCTTGGAAAACTTTGCGTTCAATCTTCGGGACACCTGTTACGTGACACGTCATATAACGTACTGCTACCTTATCTAAATGGGTACCAAGATAAAAAAAAAAAACGAGAGACAGCTTTCTTTTTGGAAACTTGCATAAAATCTTCGGGACACTTGTTACGCGCCACGTCATATAACGTACTGCTACCTTATCTAAATGAGTACCACGATAAAAAAAACGAGAGACACTGCTTTCTCCTTGGAAACTTTGCATACAATCTTCGGGACACCTGTTACGCGCCACGTCATATAACGCACTGCTACCTTATCTAAATGAGTACCACGATAAAAAAAAAACGAGAGACACAGTTTTGTTCTTGGAAACTTTGCATGCAATCTTCGGGAAACCTTTTACGCGACACGTCATGTAACGTACTGCTACCTTATCTAAATGAGTACCACGATAAAAAAAAACGAGAGAGACAGATTTGTTCTTGGAAACTTTGCATGCAATCTTCGGGAAACCTTTTACGCGACGCGTCATGTAACGTACTGCTACCTTATCTAAATGAGTACCACGATAAAAAAAACGAGAGTCAGAACTTTCTTCTTAGAAGAGATTGATGAAATCTACGTCATCCTGTCCACAATTGCTTAGCTATGAAGCTACTGAATGGTTACTAATTGTGTATAATCATTACTGTAGAAAATTCTAACTTCGTTAAAAATTATTTATTTATTCTAATCGTTTAAATTTTCATTTGAATTATGATACCGCTACTTAAAACTGCTGTGCAATAATCGTACATATAAAATAAAATTAAAATTCGGTAAAAACGTATATTAATATACTGAATTTATTTCAGTGAACTGTGAAGTACATTCTAGATTTATCTGTGTGAATATTGCAATCCGTAGTAAGTGTAATGGCTGTGCTGACTACACCAAGGTAATGGCGATAGCAGTACAGCTTCAAATAAAAGTATGGTTCAAGATCACTAAATAATTTTTGGTATTTTTATTTAAGTTTACAATAAACACAACGGTTGTCGAGATAAAAATGTAAATGACCGTTTAACCGAATAAACTGTCGAAGAAAATTACCCAAATGGTACTTAACTAGACTTTTCTTCTAATATATTAAATTGTAATTTAGGAATATATTTGATTGCTTATAATACAAACAAAGATTGTCCAATAAATTTACTATGAGGGTACTGTTTTAAACAGATTATCTCGCTACCTATCGGCAAAACGTATAACTACAGCATCTTCCCCGAGAATCAATTCTTTGTTTGAATGTTATTTTTGACGATGGAAGGATTGTGAAGGAAACAGGATAAGATTTGGTAAGATTTGTTTATTTTAACCTAGTTTCTGATTATGTATTATGTTACTTCTTTACCTGAAGAAGAGATCAGATTGCAGATCTCGAAACGTAGTGTTACTGATTTCTTGTTTCACTGAACGATGGCAAATGTCCAGAAAAAACCGGTTTCCTTTACAGCATCTTAAAGTGCTAGCACATTCACTAGGCTAACTATTGCACTTATTTGCTGTCTACTGAAAGATCATTTGTTGCTGTCGATCTATCGTAAATAAAATTACAGTAACTTAATTATAATAGCCTAATTTATATGAAAAATCTTTCAAAGGATGAAGTATATTAATTCTCATTGGCACTGTGATGATTTCATAATTTTTCTCCTTTTCTTTTCATAAACTTTTCTTTAGTTTCCCCAACTTGATATATATTTTGGGAGGAAGGTACAGTGGCGTATCAAAGGGGGGGCGGCGGGGGCGGGCCGCACCGGGTGTCACCTTTTCTGGGTCTCTCAACTTTAAGAACAATGTACAAACAAACAAAAAATAAATCGCTAGCACAAAAATTTCTCTTTCAGGGATTCCTCCACTACCACTAGCTCAGCTCTATGTATAATTCAGGGATTCCCGCAAAAGAGCCTGACGCTGTCGTGGGGGATTTTGACAAAAATCTCATACTCGCGTTCTTTGACGTTTCAGTTGTAACATTTCTCATTTGTTTCGTGAAGTCTGTTTTGTTTGGTTGGCGTGAATTGTTAAACGTGTATTATTCTATAGCGATAGATAATAAAAAGAAAAATAAATTTTATCCATGACCTTTAACATATAAAATGTATTGATTTTTTACTTTCGATGGGGAAACACCACCAACATCCGCACCGGGTGCCACCCAAGGTAGCTACACCACCGGGAAGGTATAATATTCTTTATATATTTTTAAATCGAGCTATATAGGTTAGAATTCCTCTTGAATATTATAAATATAATATTTAATAATGATGTTTGGTGAACCGATGTTTGTAAAAGAGAACTTAAACTTTAAACCTTTTGGAATTGGCCTGCAAACTTCATTTTGAAATATCAGCTCCACCTGAGATGGATATAGTTTTATAGTAAGTATTTACAGATCACAAAATTCTGTATGCTGTATTAACTCTTTTTTTGAAATTTTGAGCGCTACCTAAATTTTATTTTCTAACAGACATAACACTGTTGTAAACTTAGGTTATTTTAATATTGACGTTTTGATCCACACTATCCCATACATGCAGAGGTTACCGGGTTTTAAATTACACACAACTGCATATTTCAGTTCATTGTTATAAATTAATTGATGAACTTAATCGAATGTGATTCAACAATGAATACATGTGTGTAACCAATGGCTAATGTAATGGCTGCACTAACTACACCAAGGTAATGGCGATAGCCGCACAGCTTCAAATAATATATACAATGCAACAAAAGTAAATGAAAAAAAATTACGATGCTTGATTGGAGGTAATTGTATTTAAATATACAATATACGGAACCGCTAACGAGAATAAAATGTAGACGGCCGTTTAATTAATAACAGGCTCCGGCTTAAATTACCAAAACTGATTATAACCAGATATTTATTAATGGGTATAAGACTGTAATATAACAATATCTTCGATTGTTGACAATAATATATACCAAAACTAACCACGTCTACTAAGTGCATACTGTTGTAACCAAATAAGTAGTGCTACCTATCGGCAAAAGATACAACTACAACGCTCTGAGTACCAGCGCTGCCACGCGGCATACTGCAGAACTTTTATGGTCCCTATTGAGAGATCGTTAATTTTTATCTTATCTATAAACTCTAATCTTATCTTATCTATATGTCTAAAGAATAAAATGGTGATAGTGAAACTCCTTTAATAATCTAACCTGTAAGATTTTTTCAAACAACGGTCCATTTTTGTGTTGGTTAGGCTACTATTGTAACAATTTCATTCTAAGAATAAGTCACTTCCTTCCTAACTTAATATTTTCTGCTGGTTGGGGAGGTTTATATTATATTACATTATATTCAGGTGCTGCACGTAAGAGGAAGGTGAACTGCTCCCTAAATTCGACATTCACGTCGAATCAGCCCTTCCTACCATAGCTGCTTTATGTGTAGAAGACTCGGTTGCTCCACCGTGCTTTGGGATCGTCATCCTAGTGCACTCAATTGTGCACCTGATGAGACAATTACCTCTTCACCTATATTACACTATTTCTTTTTAGTCTGGGTGTCTCTGATGCCGAAACGATTCGGGGGGGGGGGGGTTCGTTTAGAGCATCTTCGTTCTTCGTCACCGACTATTTTTGGATCCCTTCAGACGAACACAACTCCAGATTTATATATTTGTATATATTTATACAAATTTATATTGGTTGAATTTCCTCTGTAATATTATTCAAGATGTCTTTTCACAAATACGTTCTTATTCTTAAATGACAGTTGAATATGGAAAACACTACGAGGTTTTCTAATATTTTACATTGTGATTTAAAACGTTATCAAGAATCAGTTTTCCAAGGACTGCAGTCTTAAGTATGAATATACTTTCCAAGGGAAAATTAATGTTTTATTTGAAACAATGATGTATTGTACAGAATATAGTGCGCAACATTTTGACAGTAGTTCAATGAATGGAATCACCAATATCCAATCGGTACGTGGTTCTAATTCGACTTCTGTAATAGCTATTATATGACAATTCCAATCTATGTTTCCTTGGTCTGTGAATTTCTCCTTGTAAAGAAATATTCATTCAGTTGTGCTTGTTTTGGCGGGAGTCTATAATTGAGATGGGATCTAAAGGGTTAAATTATCAATCGTTGATTATTTTCTCATATTATTGAGCTTATCACACTAAGGGGAGTTGAACGCAAAAATCGGTAAAAAATGTGTTTTTGCTTTTATTTTTTATTTTATTATTTGATTATTTCTGAACAATTTACTGCAATCCCTACATAAAAATGGCTTTCCGTTGAGCTTCTATGATTTTTCAAATATAAGACTACATAACAAATTTCGCATCAACTTTGCCCTCCGCCTCCTAACACCTGGTGCAAATACAGTTTAGCAGTAAATGAAGAAGAAATTACCTACAATCA
The DNA here is from genome assembly GCF_021130785.1 of Homalodisca vitripennis. Classification (NCBI taxonomy): domain Eukaryota; kingdom Metazoa; phylum Arthropoda; class Insecta; order Hemiptera; family Cicadellidae; genus Homalodisca; species Homalodisca vitripennis. Next base: position 110,937,112 of record NC_060214.1, read on the forward strand.
CAAACATTCTCTACCTCAAGCTGTATTGACAGCAATAAAACCTACATACAGAGATTTGTCAAGATTAGAGCTACTAAAAAAATATCTTCACGGTAAAACCCAGAACGTGAACGAAACTTTCAACAATGTAGTGTGGAACCGAATCCCAAAAAATGTGTTTGTTGGAAGAGAGACTCTTGTATTAGGTGTTCATGATGCTGTTCTAACATTCAATGAAGGTAACATTGGAAGGATCAAGGTTTTAATGGAGTTAGGAATAAAAGACTGTGGCAAATACACCGTAAGCACATTGAAGAGCCTCGATGAAGTCAGGATGAGGAAGGCAGATCTGAAAGCAGAGTCAATGACTAAGGAAGCAAGAATAAAGAAAAGGAGACAGTTATTAGGTGAGGAAGAGGAAATGGATGGTAGTTACTGTCCTGGAGGCTTCTAAAGGTAATATAAACTTATAATTATTTAGATTTTTTGTTTTCCGCTGTTTTTGAAAATTACCGGTTTTTAATATGTACCTTTTTCTCAGAAACTATAAATGCTACACACATGAAATTTTTACTGGTTATAAAGTAGCCTTTTAGAAGTATGTAGCTCTAGTTTTATCAAATTTCATCAATAAATAAATATTTTATCTTAAAATATAAACATAAAAAATAACACAAATATAAAAATTTTTTTCTTTAGTTGTATCAATTATTTTACAAAGATTTTAGAGGTATATAAATACAATATTATATCCTACACCTTGTGTAAAAATTTCAACTTCCTAACTGTTATGAGTTCTGAGAAAAAGGTACATAAATGTACCTCATTTTAACATTGGGCCTTATGGACCGTTCAACTCCCCTCGTACCTGACACGTAAATGGAATGTTACACACGTAAATAATGGTTACGTCATCGTCGCTTGCTTCGATGGTTTAACTTTAATTTACTTGTACGACGGTTAATAGTGTTAATACACTACAAATACAAACTACAAAATAATTGACGTTTGATACATTTAAAATTTTGTATAATCTCCTGTTTTGTCCACCAAACTAAATGACCATAGGGTAGGCTATATACAAATTTTTAAAAGTTAGTTTTGATTTAGAGGTATACAAGGTGGATACCTTGTGTACCTCTAAATCAAAACTCAGAAAGTCAGAACCCCCTCTCAGTAGAAGAATATTTATTAAACAATATGGTATTTCAAACAATACATCACTACTATATTTTAAACAATATATCACAATTCAGACAATATTTTTCCTACGCTGGTCTAAAAATATTTAATCAGTTGCCTTTGCACATTAAACAGATAGAAAACGTAAAGGTATTATGTGCACAAGTAAAAAAGAGGCTTTTTAGAAAACCAGAATTGAGTTATTTATTTAGAATACTATCATAATTGTATGAGTAAAATTTTGACATGTTGATAACTGTTTAATTTAATAAATTTTAATAAGAAAATAAGTAATTTTAGTGTAAATAATTAACTATTAGTATAATAATTTATTTAGGTTCGCAAAATTATTGTGGACGCTGCAGAAGCTCGTATGTTTATATATGTTTAAGAAGCTAGACATAGAAATTTATTTTGTTTTAAATCAGTAAATCGTAAATTAATTGTTGTATACATTTTAGATTTGTATTTATATTTTTTCTCGCTGCCTCGCTACTTGTAAAAGAGGTCATTGTATTTTTTCTGTCATTGTTAAGTTAATTCAGTTTTTTAAGTTTATAAAAAATAAACCATTTATTCATATTTATTTACTTTGAATTACAATAGCAAATGTATAAATAGTCGTTACTTGTTTGACCATTAGTAATGCAAAAAACGATAGAGACGTACAATAATTATTAAGATACTTGCATTAAACGACTAAAATTATCGATAAGATGAATTAAGTGTTATTTGATATATCGAATGAAAATATATTCCCAGAATCTCACACCATAGCAGTATAGTTATAACGTATATTGATTTAACGAATAGAACCTGAGTAATGACAGTAATGTCTGTAGTAACTTGGGTGATAATTTCGAACAATGGCGAGTATAATGGCTGCACTGGCTACACCAAGGTAATGGCGATAGCCGCGCAGCTTCAAATATTCAATCAATAATCAATAATCAATAAACCATTCAAAACCATAAAAACGTAAATTGTTGAACGTAATATTATTTATACTTTGCAAAAATGCAATCACAAAGGAGAAGTAAAGTGAAGTACAGTTTATTTGGTCAAAATCCCCGGAAAATAAATTACCCAAACTATATTATATAACAAGAGTTTACTTAGAGTCCAGGGTTTTAGTATGTAAATATATTTCATTTTTGATAATATATAAAAAGATACCCATTAATGCACTATGTGCATACTGTTTTGACCAGACACGCAGTGCTACCTATCGGCAAAACGCACAACTTCAACTTCAAATGTAGTGTAGAAAATATCCGTCTGATTTATTGTTTCAAAAAGCCGTAGTACTGCCAATACAAAAATCTTATTTATTCATATTTACAAAAATTTCGGTTCGATTGTTTCTATGATCCCACATCTTTATAACACAAGATATGCAAATATAGTCGGAATTAACACTAATAACCAACACAAATCTTTTGCGACAGTAAATAGTTTTTATCTAGCACATATTTTATATCGCAATTATTTTAATAATTTTATAAATTTCAAGCTGTTCGATTCTACCTATTTTGAGTTTTTAAGAAAAATGTCAAGGAGTATTTTTATTCTTATCAGCAGTGAAGATGCCGAGTTACTTACTTATCTCTGTTTTGATTCTTATCAGCAGTGAGGAGGCCGAGTTACTTACTTATCTCTGTTTTGATTCTTATCAGCAGTGAAGATGCCGAGTTACTTATTTATCTCTGTTTTGATTCTTATCAGCAGTGAGGAGGCCGAGTCACTTATCACTGTTGACTACAGACGGACGTAGACTAACTGACAACTGACTGACGGGATTGTCCCCTCTCCTCTCCAAACTAAAGATAGAAAAATCCCTTTTCACTAAGTAATTATCATATTTTTATTAATTTTTGTTCACTCATTATTTTTATTTGGTTTGTTTATTTTCTCTACAATATTGTTAATATCACAATTCTTAATTCATATTCATATGTTCTACTTTATACTACTTCTTTCAATTAAAACGTTGTATTGGTCTAACACTGCTCAAGATAAAAATCCTAGACCTAAAACTTCAAGTCAAGTCTACGCACAGGCCATTAAGGCCCAAGTAGCCTCTTTCTTCAGGTGTTTTCTTAATTAAACAGGAATTGGGTAGCAAATTAATTCTTTTCATATTAATTTTTTTACTTATTTCAATATATGGATGTATTTTTTGTGATGTAAGGTTTTTTTAAATATTAATTCGCAATACATTATTTAAAGTTAACTATTGAGAATTGTATTACTTGAATGTTATTGTATATCGTATTACCAATTGGTATCCAAATACATTTGTTTTCTTTATTCAATGCAAAATATTTCACTCAGTTTTTTATATGTAATTTGTGGAAATAAATGCGATTTGTGATTTTGTTTTTAAGGTACAATCACAGCCACCCAGCAAATTGTAGAACATTTTTGCTTCCTGTAAGAGATCATTAATTTTGTTTCTATTGATAAACATCCATGTCTAAAAAATACATTTATCAGAGATCGACTAGAATATTTGCCGCCCATGAGCTACCGCGATAGTGCCGCCGCCTTCCGTAAACGAAATACCATTTCATCGACACCTTTCCCTACATAACCTTACATTGCAATAATCTTGTGAAATACAACTAAACAGTTGCGTGGAGATTATTTTTTTGTATTGGAAATCGTGCATACAGACAGACAGGCAAACATTATATATCCCAACATAGTGATAAATTTCGATAACGCTTAGCCAATAACGTGACCATGAAGAGAACAATTATAGCCGGGTATTCCAACATTGACATGTAACTTACCCAGCATGAAAATGTACTATTAGTTTGTTCTGAATAAAAACTTGTTATTTAACTTTATATCTCTAACTCAAATCAAACTTTTGAAAATCTTCTCTTTACGTTTTCTACTTTGTAATTCTTAAAACGTGAATATTGTGAATACAAAGAATTTAAATTAAACTTTTCCTGAATTACTTCCTAGCTACAAACTAGTTACCAAATGAAATAAAAAATATAGTGAAACGTTTGACTTAAAAACACATCTATTACAATATACAGGATGTAAAAAAAGTCCCGCACGGGCTTTATAAATCCCGAACGAATACAGACAAAGCAAAAAAACTGTTTTTAGTTAGTACAAATATGTGACGAATTATCAGTATAAAATCATCATGCCAACGAACCTTGATATAATTCATCCTTTGGAAGATGTTTAATTTAAAATAGGCTGTTATAATTGATTTTTGTTATCATTTTAGTTTTGAGAGATGCATGTCCATCATTAGCAACTTATGACCTTTTAATAGACACCAAATAAGAAAGTACCATATTATGCCGCTAGGCTGCGCTAGCACTTTAAGATGTAGTTATATGTTCTCCCGATAGGTAGCACTACTTATCTGGTTAAATTAAAATGCTCATGATACGTTAATCGCAAAATTTAGTATATACTACGAAAAATCAAATGTATTTATATTTCAACAATATTGAATAGTTAAGAAAACATTTGTGTTCTATCATTTGGTTGATTTACTCCGAGTGTTTCACTTAATTGCAGAGCTATTAATATTACTTCTTGTTAACGGTTGTTTTTATTATATATTTAAATACTATTATCTCAGGAAATCCAATGCTATTTTCCTTTATGCAATACGAACTCCAAGAACAATATTTGAAGCTGTGCGGTTATCGTCATTACCTTGGCGTAATCAGTACAGTAGTCAGTGTTATTCATAATATTCACACAGTCAGTACAGTAGTCAGTGTTATTCGTAATATCCACACAGTCAGTACAGTAGTCAGTGTTATTCGTAATATCCACACAGTCAGTACAGTAGTCAGTGTTATTCGTAATATCCACACAGTCAGTACAGTAGTCAGTGTTATTCGTAATATCCACACAGTCAGTACAGTAGTCAGTGTTATTCGTAATATCCACACAGTCAGTACAGTAGTCAGTGTTATTCGTAATATCCACACAGTCAGTACAGTAGTCAGTGTTATTCGTAATATCCACACAGTCAGTACAGTAGTCAGTGTTATTCGTAATATCCACACAGTCAGTACAGTAGTCAGTGTTATTCGTAATATCCACACAGTCAGTACAGTAGTCAGTGTTATTCGTAATATCCACACAGTCAGTACAGTAGTCAGTGTTATTCGTAATATTCCACACAGTCAGTACAGTAGTCAGTGTTATTCGTAATATCCACACAGTCAGTACAGTAGTCAGTGTTATTCGTAATATTCACACAGTCAGTACAGTAGTCAGTGTTATTCGTAATATTCACACAGTCAGTACAGTAGTCAGTGTTATTCGTAATATTCACACAGTCAGTACAGTAGTCAGTGTTATTCGTAATATTCACACACAAGTACAGTACAGTAGTCAGTCAGTGTTATTCGTAATATTCACACAGTCAGTACAGTAGTCAGTGTTATTCGTAATATCCACACAGTCAGTACAGTAGTCAGTGTTATTCGTAATATTCACACAGTCAGTACAGTAGTCAGTGTTATTCATAATATTCACACAGATTAAACTATCTATAAATTCATTGTTAGCTCACGACTGCTTCTGCTAAATTATAGCACATAGTTTCATACCACCTAACCTAAAATAATCGTGAATTCAGTGGTGTGTTATTATGCGCTGTAAGATTAGGTACTGTGCGACGATCCTCGATTCGTTTAGGACTTCTTCGAGATTTCTTGAGCTTAAAAACCTAACAGCTTGTTACGGAATGCTTAAAAGCTTGGAATGTTAGGTGCTTAAATAATGGTTATATATTCGCTGCTCGCCCCTTCCATCTAATTAGACGGTCTTTATAAGGTTGGTTGACAATAATTTACGTGTAAGGAGGTTAATATTAAAACATCAATAATCTTTAACTCACGTGACAGGGATGTAGTTTTAATCGGTAATCTGCGAATGTCGGTGTTCTTATCAATTCTCTTTATAGTTGGAATCTATCGAGAGGATTGGGAAATAATTCCTATATTTTATTTTCAAACGTGTTTGAAATAAAAGGTTTTGCTACTTTTGGTTTACGTTTGGTTTTGTAATAATTTTATAATTTACATATTCTTGAGTAACAGAGGTTTTGTTTCGAAGCCGGAAATCGAAACCTTAATGTTAATTCTAGCAGGGTAATTTTTTAACTAACGCAACTCAGATTGCAGACATCCTAACAGCTTGTTACGGAATGCTTAAAAGCTTGGAATGTTAGGTGCTTAAATAATGGTTATACATTCGCTGCTCGCCCCTTCCATCTAATTAGACGGTCTTTATAAGGTTGGTTGACAATAATTTACGTGTAAGGAGGTTAATATTAAAACATCAACGTTTGATAACTTTAATCTTTAACTCACGTGACAGGGATGTAGTTTTAATCGGTAATCTGCGAATGTCGGTGTTCTTATCAATTCTCTTTATAGTTGGAATCTATCGAGAGGATTGGGAAATAATTCCTATATTTTATTTTCAAACGTGTTTGAAATAAAAGGTTTTGCTACTTTTGGTTTACGTTTGGTTTTGTAATAATTTTATAATTTACATATTCTTGAGTAACAGAGGTTTTGTTTCGAAGCGGAAATCGAAACCTTAGTGTTAATTCTAGCAGGGTAATTTTTTAACTAACGCAACTCAGATGTCTGCAGTAAGGTTGTTCTAAAAAAATATTTGCTGTATTAAGTATTGCAAAGCAGAAGACCTAGGCTATATAAGATTCATTTAAGTTGGTTTTTGATTTAGGTAGATTTGGAACGTCATTACAATCAAATCTTAATATTTGTAATAATTATTTTCAAAATTTAAGAACATTTGTTTAGGTTAAGTACCTATGGATCAGTAAAGAAATATGAGAATTGCAATATTCTCAATGGGAACTTTTAACGTTTAAATAAATTAAGATTCACTAGCTACATAATTCACTGTGAGGTATTTACTCACAAGGGTATCCGTTAAGTTCACAAAGAGAGACATATAAAATTAAGAAATTATGGATAAACCGGAGGACCAAAAATGATAAGTTCGGAGAGAAAAACAGAATCCGGTTCGGAGGCAAAAATGTAATGTGAAGAAAGATATACACAAATGAAATTAAAATATGGAGACATCCGTAGATGTGAGGATGGGTGACACATGAGGTTTAAAGGGTGCATTTGAGGATAGATGCCAACTCACCGATGTTGATCTTGATTCTTGCCTCGCTTCATCCGGAGGGGGGGAGGACTTCCAGCTCGGCCAGGACCTCTAGGTCTGCAGTGAGATTCACGGAAGAACAAGTCACTTTCACTAAGAATCTTCACTGGCTCCGGGGTAGGAACAAGTGTAGAGAGAAACGAGGGTAAGCTACTGTAGTCGGACCATGTCACCTCCGACGGGAGCTATGAGACATTATACAATGAATATGAGAAAAGAGGCCATAGAGACCAAGGGCGACACTTCCACTACTGTTGGAACAAAGGGATGATCGACCGCAACAGGATTATGTCTCCATAACGGCTCCTACGGTACAACTGAATGTTCGGGCGTCTAAGGGACGCTCCTGGACGGTAGACAGACAGACAGACGAGACCACGTGATGTGTCCACCAATGAGAGACGGCGGATAAATCGGGCGATAAGCTCAACGGTCACTTGGATAAGCTCACCAGCATTGGTTTTAGCATAGAAATGCCCTAAACTATTTTAAAGGCAACAAGGAGTCTTCTACTGAATATTAAAAACCAGAACCTACTCTACTGGATATATCGTAAATACTGTACAAGGTTATCAAAAAAGAATGGTGCGGTTTCAAACATTGTTTAAAGAAAAACCGAATTTCTTACAGTTAATGTTGTTTATTCATCTAATTTGCCATCGCAAAAAGGTTTTTATCATCTATATACAGGGTGATTCAAAACTAAACGTGCAATCTCTTCGGGAGCTTATTCTATAGCTAAAAACAAGTAAAAAAGTTCATATAAAACCATATGCCCGGAAACGCTTCGTTAGCGAGTTACGCCTAGCGAAAGATTTCACCCGGATTTCAGAACCCTTGGTGAAGTCACAGGCCGTATAAAAATGGTTAAAGGTAGTTACAAAAGATACAAATACGATTGTTTTTTATGTTTTTATATCTGACAAATTTATTAAAATTCGTCCCAGAGCTGTAAATGCAATACTTTCAGAGATATCTTACGTAAAACACAAGAATTGGTGCAAAGAAATAACACATTTTTGTGTTTAACGTAAGATTACTTCCATAAATGTTTAAATAAAGGTCATTTTTTTTCTTAAACAGATTTGTAGAACATTTAATTCTGAAAAGATTCATGTGAATTACTTAGGAAAAAAAATTAATAATAGGTATTGAAATTTTAGCTTTATTTAAAAATAAAACAGACGCACAAAATGCATATTCTTATCTGCATAAAATATTAACTAATGTTTAGGTTGTGAGTAACAGCTGATCATTTATTCTAGACTGAACATTAACATAAAAATGTATTTAACTTTATAAAACTGTTATAATCACCTATAATAGTTGCTCAAAGTGTCCTCCATTGTTAGCAATGCACGTTTTCGCACGACGAATCCACTCTTTTCTAGCGCGTTTTCATAACGTTTGGAGCATTCTTGATAGTTTCTGCCGCCTCTGTAATGCGATTACGTAACTCCTCTATGGTGTTAATCCGTTTTGAATAAGTCTGCTGGCGTGAGGTCAGGAGAACGTGGTGGCCATTTTACTGGTCCATTTCGACCAATCCATTGTCTACCGTATGTATCATTTAAATAGTTTTTCACGATCATTAGAAAAATGTGGAGGTGCTCCGTCGTGCATAAACCATGCATTTATTCTGTTTTGAACAGGAATATCTTCCAAGAGGGTAGGCAGGTTTGTTCTTAAAAAAGTTTAAGTACGCTACTCCATTAAGTCGATTAGGGAGGAAAAATGGACCAATCAAATTATCACCCCAGAACACCAAGCCATACATTGACTGAAAATGTATGTTGAAAATGCCTCGTCGCAGTTTCATGTGGGTTGTCGTACGCCCAAGTATGGTTATTACGAAAATTTACAATTCCATTTCTAGTTAAAACAGGATTCATCAGTACCGAGAATACGTCGAAGAAAATACTGATGTCGTAAAACAATTTCTTCTTAACCAGCGGGCAGAACATCTTCCGTTTATTAAGATCTTGCGGTAATAAGTCTTGAACACGTGTTATATGGAATGGGTACAACTGTGCTTCATGAAGTGTCCGCCATACGCTTGACTGGCAAATATTTAACTGACGTGATAATCGTCTGGTGCTTGTGGTTGGTGAATAATTCTACAGCATTTATTATCGCTTGTTCATTATTATAGTTCCTTGCGCTACGTTGACGACCAGTATCTATTCGCTTCGGTTTAAAGCTACCAGTTTCTCTAAGTCGTCTCTCCACAGCTTCAAATGTTTGCGATCAGGTGTTCTTCGATGTGGAAAAAGTATCACGATATTCTGAACTGCAGCTAAACCATTCTTGTTAACTTTGCCGTAAATCAGTATCATGTCCCGTATACTCTTCAAACGAATACATACCATTTACATTATCTGCCATTATTTACTAAGATAATTACATACACTTTTATAAAAATATTTAATAAAATATTTTAAAAATAAAAAATAAATATTTAAAAATAAAATATTTTAATAAACTTATATAAAATATTTCCAAATAATCACAGGATCTCACAAAATACAATCTTCATACGCCACAATACAAAAAACCTCCATAAAGGTTATTCAAATATTACTTTATGAACTTAATTGTTGATCAGCTGATATTGCCAACCTTTGCAAAGAAAATATGACGATAAAAAGTGTTGAATAAATGATCAGCTGTTACTCACAACCTAAACATTAGTTAATATTTTATGCAGATAAGAATATGCATTTTTGTTGCGTCTGTTTTATTTTTAAATAAAGCTAAATTTCAATACCTATTATTAATTTTTTTTCCTAAGTAATTCAACATGAAATCTTTTCAGAATTAAATGTTCTACAAATCTGTTTTAAGAAAAAATGACCTTTATTTTAACATTTATGGAAGTAAATCTTACGTTAAACACAAAAAATGTGTTATTTCTTTGCACCAATTCTTGTGTTTTACGTAAGATATCTCTGAAAGTATTGCATTTACAGCTCTGGGACGAATTTTAATAAATATGTCAGATATAAAAACATAAAAAACAATCGTATTTGTATCTTTGTAACTACCTTTACCATTTTTATACGGCCCTGACTTCACCAAGGGTTCTGAAATCCGGGCGAAATCTTTCGCTAGGCGTAACTCGCTAACGAAGCGTTTCCGGGCATATGGTTATATGAACTTTTTTACTTGTTTTTAGCTATAGAATAAGCTCTTGAGAGATTGCCGTTTAGTTTTGAATCACCCTGTATATATATATATATATAAATGCGAATGTTTGTTTGTATGTTCCGTTATAACTCTGGAACCAATGCACGAAACATCGTGAAATTTTGTACAGTGATTCTACACGTTCCTGGAAGTAACATATGCATACTTTTAGAGAGGTATTTGGTCCAATTTTAATAGTTTATTTCATTAATTTTTTAATTATAAATTGTTGTTGATGTTGGTGTGTTTTATATTGGATCCGACAGACTGCTGTGCTACGACACGTAATACAAAGCGAACTGATACTTAACAGCTGAGAATACTTTCAGCTGAAGTCCATCAAAGAGGCAGAAACATTAGTTTACATTTAAAATTTAAAACATTTTTATTGTAAAGTGCTTGATCAGTAGTGTTTTTAAATTCAGATTGCATCAATGATCAATAAACTATTTAATTCAAAGAAAATACTATTAAACGCTATCATGAAAACAACCTCATTATACAAATCCGTGAATGTTTGCACATAAGGTAATCGAATTTGGTTACATCGAAGGTAAATGAAAAGAGCCGAAAGAAGACACTTTATGATCGAAACTTGGTTTCTTTGATACATTTTTTTGAAGGCACACTCCTAAAATAATACTGGAAATATCTTAGACAGAAAATTAATTTTAACACACCGAATGTGATTCTTTATAACCTAATTAGTTTACCGAGATTCATCCATATATATTAATTGTTCTGAATAACTTATCAACAACTAGCAAAAACAACGAAAGATAGAGGCAGGAATATGATACATACCTTCATAATGCGCCCAAGAGGCTCACGAAGGAACGACTGTCAATTATCTCAGCAATGTTTAGAATGTGATAGAAAAAGAATAAGTGAATATAGTGTACTGTTTTCAACGGGAAATTGCGTGCGAAGCCGCGGGAAACTGCTAGTGATTAATAAATTTCAATATGTACGCCGTTAGTCGCTCGAAAATGTCCAAAAGATACACAAATTCTCTCCAAACATTTGTTAACATTTCTTAGGTTATGGTTGTCATTGCTTCATTAATCCTGTGCTTTAAGTGGTTCAGATCGCGAATGTTTTTGTGAATAGACAACGCTTTTGATGTATCCCACAAGAAAATAGATCACAATGTGTTAGGTCTGGACTTCTTGAGGACCACAGCATAGGTCCTTGCCGGCCTATCAATCGATCTCTAAATCTTTTTGGGTGGCCCCGTATTAATCCTAATATGTAGTATTTTAAATGCGGTAGTGGTTTTATTTGTTTGTTTTTATTTCACGCACAAACTATTCCACTGACTGTACTGAAATAATTTTACATGGACATTTTTATGGTTCCTGGAATGAATATAGACCTATTCTTATTTCGAAAATTCCTCCGGGCTACGCCCCACTGATCTTTAAAGTGGCGAAAAATGCCATCTTGGTCTCTAAAGTTGTGTAATATTAATTAAATGAGCCTGTCAAATTTTATCAACTGTTCTATGTAAACATTGTTTATTATTTTAAATTTGGTTACATTTATAGTGAGTGAGTGAACTGAACTGAACCGTGGAAGAAGGGGAGGTTCCCCAGAAAGCAGCTTCTGAAAAAAATGTCCCCATGACTACTGGATATCAGAAGCATCAGAGTATTTTAGCGTACACTTTAGTTCTGGGGGAGAATGGTACGTTTTCTGAAGTGTAGTTAATGGAGTCAAGTCGATAACAAGTAGATGAACAATACAGAAGATGTACATGGTCGGCGGAGTTTGAGGATGGACGGCAAGTCTAGATGAGTGAGGCGCCTAGGGAAGGTCGTCCAGCAATGCCCTGGGCCGTCTCAGGTTACATTTATAGTGAGTACAATGTCTAAAGAGAACTCATAATTTTTCAGTTTTATATTTCAGGGATTAAGAATTTGAATCCAAAGACTCTCCCTTTAAATTTTGCTGGACTGTTCTTTTGAACTAATATACTAATTTCAGCTTTAAATGTTCTAACATACTAAAAAGAACTGTTACTATAAATTTAAAAACTTATATAACACCCATCTTAGTTCTCGTTTGACAGAAGTAGGCTTCTCTGATCTGTGATATATATTTTCTGGATCGGGAAACAAAACAAAATCAACTATAGAACAAAAAACATACTAGAAACGAAGTAAATTATAATGGGCCATAGTTACAAACTTTTTGAGGTATTTTCTTGATCGTGGGGCAACGAGGCAAACTCAACATTGGCGTCGGAAATTTAATTCACTCGAACAAGCACTGGTGGTAAAGCACAAGAACTACTTTTAAAAATAGTATTTTGGTGTTTCACCCCAACTCAAATTTTGAAAAATTCGCAATTTCATTTTAGTCAAAATTTTTAAATAGCAATAATGTTGTACAATATTTTCATGGTCTCGTTAAGACGTTTAAATTTAAACTTTTTCCGTATCTCTAATGGCTTGTCGAAATAATTAGCAGAAAGATGTTTTTACGTAATATTTCCAAGATATTTTAGTGACAATTTGGCCATTAACCTCCAAAACTTGGTATTGATGGTACTAAGTTTGAATCTAAATTATTATCTTTTTATGAATGAAAATTACAAAGTAAGAGAAAAAAATTGTTTTAAAAAATCATAATTAACCTTAACTTGACCTCAGACATTAAAATTCTTATACTGCTATTAAATATTATATACAGGGTGAGGCAGAAAGGATGGATGTTTTTAGAACAGATAGTATTCTGATTGGGTACTGGGGTAGTGGGAGTGGGGCGACTGAAAGTGGCCATGTGTTCTGGTTAGAACATACCATTTCGGCATTTTGTCTAGTCATTGTTTTAGTTGTCATCATGGAGTCGTGGAGTGTGTAACACCGTGTGTTTACTTACGACAGGTTTTGTTCGTAATAATGAGAGTATTGTTGCAGTTCAGCGCGAGTCTCGTCGTCATTTCATCTTGTGAGAAATAACAGTGTACCCACTCGTAACACCATTTTACGTTGGGTTCAATCATTTCGTTCAGTAGGAACAGTGATGAATAAACGACCGCCAGGGGCTCATCACACTGTACGCACTCCAGAAAATGTAGCCATACTCCGTAGTCCTGGTCGATCTGCTAGGAGACATTCTTCTGAACTGAACATCAGTAATCGGTCAGTAAAGGCGTTATTTTACATAACGATCTAGGATTTCATTCCTACAAAATTGCCATGGTTCAACAATTGAATCCTGGCGATTATGTAAAGCGGCTTAAAATTTTTGCTCGAGAAATGAAGGCCATTACTTGACCAAAATGAAAACATCATTTTTGTTTACGACAGATGAAGCACATTTTCATTTGAATGGTACCGTTAAAACAGCAGAACTGTCGTTATTGGTCAGATGAAAATCCAAAATTAATGCATGAGAGACCATTACACAGTCCAAGGTGACAGTTTGGTGTGCTGTGAGCAGTACAGTTGTTATTGGTCCATACTTTTTTGAAGACGACAACGGGACCACTGTAACTGTAACCTCGGAACGTTGTAGACAGATGTTCACTGAATTCTTCCTACTTGAACTAAGAAGAAAACGTATTCCTATCCGGCAAGTATGGTTTCAGCAGGACGGGGCGACAGCTCACACAGCAAGAAATGTAATGGAAGCACAGTCGGGCTGTTTTTCGTGGTCGCATCATTTCTCGGTTTGGTGACATTGATTGGTCTACCTCGTTCCCCAGACACCTGTCCATATGCGACAACTTCTTGTGGGGTTTACTCAAGTCACCGTGTTTACCAGCATAAACCACGTACACTTCAAGAACTAAAGGAAGCAATTCGTGTGGAAGTCGAACAAATTGGCAGGGCAATGTTAGAAAGAGTAGAAGCCAACTTCCCGAGGGGGGGGAGCGGCTTGTAAAATACATCGCTGAAAACGGCTGTCACTGTCAGATGTTGTTTTCAAACATTAATTTTCTAAAAATGGTAAGATCATGTGAATATTATTCTGTATATAAATGTTGTTTTTTTATGCAGAGGTAACGACATATTGCTTTTTTTGAAAACCGTTCATCCTTTCGGCCTCACCCTGTGATATTATATAGCTGTACTGGCTACACAAGGTAATAGTGATAGTTAGTACAGCTTCAAATAATTTATAAAAAAGGTAACAACTCAAAACCAATCATGTGATTGATAGTGGCATTTTAATTTAAATGTTCAAAACACTAACGATCTCGATGTATACTCTGAAATTCCGCTTTATTGCGTAAAACCTCTAGAGAAGTTAAAACCCCAATATGGCACATAACAATTTTACACCGTTTATTATTCCGGGATTGTAAAAGGTCATATCTTTTATCGTTTTTAAAAATATGATTAAAATAATCATTAAATCTACTACGTGCATAAAATTTCAACAGATAGATATGGTGCTGCCTTTAAGCGAAACGTTACAGCAAACATGAGGGTATTAGCGCAACCTCGCGGAAAATTTCTAAAACTACGTGATCTGATAACGGCGTGGGAGACCATTCTTTTTCATCGGTGAATATCCACGTCTCGAGATTAATAACAGTAAACTGGACAATAATAACGTACCCGTAGATAAAACATACTTAGTTTATTTATATAAATATGATAATAGCCATATTATAGAGATAAATGATCTTACAACAGATGTTCACTTTGGTTTTATATCTAGTTGTTGTAATGATAACATGAAAAAATAGCCATTCCTCCTGTCATTAATCCGGGTTCTTTTTCTAGGAAATATAATATTCTTCTTATATTTTCACGCCCTCTCCGCTTACATTTTCTAAACAAAATTGCTTTTACCTCTTACAAACTTGTAATTTCGAGGTGGCGATTAAATGTAGAAAAATATAATTTTGAAATAAGGGGAAGAACAATTGGGGGGGGGGATTGATTCAATACGAATGTTAGGCTAAGTTCAGCTCGATTTCGCCTTCCACTTATTTAATGTAGTGTCTGTAGTCTAACTTTGTGACAGACCTAGCTCCTGGTAGAATTTAAAATTCGTATTTAATCAACCCTTCCCACCATTACTCTACGTTAAGTGATAAAAACTCGGTTGGTCCAGCGTGATACGGAATCGTCTCAAAAACATCGTCTGAGGAGACAACGAGAACTCTCTTCTTCTGGATTACATTTTTTTTATCCAGGTGTCTGTGATGTCTTAAAACAATGTGAAGGTTAGTGTCTTCCTGATCGTGCCTTAAATGATTAGTGTATGTATAGTTTTTTATTAAGTGCATGGTTTAGAGTTAGTGAAGTTGACATACAACATGGTGGTTGTGATTCCTGACTTAGGCGTGCGACAACGCTTTGGTATGATTTGTTTATTCTTTTAACCTAGCTTTGTGATCATGTATTAGGTTAGTTTTTACCTGAAGAAGAGATCAGATTGCAGAGCTCGAATACGTAGTATTACTGATTTTTTTTTTGTTTCACTGAACGATGGCAAATGTCCGGAAAATCCTGTTTCCTTCACAATCCTTTCGTCGTCAAAAATAAACTTCAAACAAAGAATGTAAAGAGTTCGTTTCGAACTTCTTCGTCACCGACTTTCTTGGATCTCTTAAGACGGTTGCTGATTCCTGACTACCAGGAGTCAAATCTGTCACAGCGTTAGACTTCAGACGCTGCACTAAGTGCAAGGAGAATGGAGCTGAATTTGACAATCGTATTTTGACACGTTACATTTAAGGATTAAAAAAAATAATAAAATTGGAGATGATATAATTTACAATGAACAAAATTATCACAATTTGTTAAACTCATTAGGTGGTTCAAAAATGTCATAAACCGTATTTTTATAAGTCCTGAAGATAAAAAATTGTATTTTGGTTTTATACAAACGTAAAATTGAAATCATATCGTACATTATGTACAGCAAGCCGCCATCAAGTCCAGATACGTACAGTTACGACCTTCGTAATGGAGGTGGTGGAGCATTGAAACGATCTTGCCAACCTAAACTTCCCAGAAATAAATAGCGAAACCTAAAATGGAATTTAAAAATTGTCTCAATAGTGGAGGTTCGTTAACAAGTAAAATGTTGTTATACGGGTTAAATAAAAAGTCAGGACTCCCTCTATTCTTTTTAAAGTTTTATATAAGGATGTATCCTTTGGGCTTCCAAGGCATTTATAAAGTTAGGAATTATAAAATAGGAATTCCATAAAGAATAGGAATTCCTATGTGGAAAGGATGATTCCCATTTGATGACTTTGAAATTTTTTGTGTCCCCCAAAATGCCGGGTTTGGGCGCAACTCGAAAATTTCAAAATTTAACCTCCCTCAAGTGGGGGGGGGGGGGGACCCCCCCCTCCTTTTTGAAAAGCATAAATAACTTAAACAATGGTTAAAAACCAAAAGATCTTTGATCTCTTTCCCCATTTCCAAAATAATAGGTCGTCATAATTTTAATGAAGTCTTTACACCAACATGTACAAAACAGCAGTAGAAACTAAAACGTTAAAGGTTTAAGATACAGGATTGTTGAGGCCTGCAACCAAATTACACTTCAGGCTTTTCGAAACGTGAGAGAAGCTCATCCTACGCTAGTCTCACTGCCAAAATAATTGGAAGGCTTCAGTTTGAACATTTGATTTGACTTTGAAAATTAAAACTATTGTTCTAGTAACACAGACTACTACATTTGGATGGGAAAGAGATAGCGAGGTCGGGTTTTAACCATTGTTGGAGTTTGTTTATGCTCTTCCAGACGAGGGGTCACTTGATATTTACATTTGAAATTGTTTTGTCCCTCAAAAATGCGGTATTGACTTTTTATTCACCCTGTATAAACTTTTATCACACCTATTCCCATTCTTCTCTCTTTTGATCATTCATGCTGATGAATGTGAAAAATTCTGTTCCAGGCAGGAATTCCATATGATCAATAAAAATCCCTGAGACCTCACGTGGTGTTGACCGCGCGATGCAATCTGCACCTAGACAACACGAAGTATGCGGCATCAGCATATTGTAAGTGGCATCAGCACGGTTCGTTCTTCGTATGTTGTCTGGTGCTACATGATTTGCTGAGTAGACGGCGTCAGTTCATCAGCAACTGGAAGCCGAAGAATTCGTTATTCTTCGCTAATCGCAACAGAATTAGTTGAGTTGCTGCTATTCTTTATCGCCCACATAGTTTACCCAAGTATTACCTAGTAAAGCAATGTAATATTGCTAGAATACAAGGAATTTATCTTATCCCAAAAGCTGTGCACATGTGTTCCGTAGGCTCTAAAGAGCTGCAAATGTTCAGTGGGTGAAATAAACATCTGTAATGTTTTACTGTCTATAGAAACAATGTTGATAAACAAGATATGATTTAAGTCCCCTACTGAATACTGAGTCTTGGCCTCTATTTTCAAAATCTCAACTTTCTTATGTTTTAATTTTCTGAGGCAGTCGATGCTTTAACAATCTGCTTTTGATATTAATATGTGTACCTATCTGAGTTTGTAACAACCCCTACTTGTCATCCTATTGAAATGAATGGAATGTACTACGTTTTAAATGTTTTAATCATGTAGGTCGTACTGCTAAAAGCAGAAAATATCATAACCTACAAATTGAAATGACAATGTATGTCTGGTTTTAAAAGTAGATGACTTTATGTAAAAAATGGTTTAGTAATAAGAATACATAAAATGTTAGTTGACATTGAAAGTTTTTTTTTTATATTGGATTGTAACTATCATTTTTACAAGCATGTATTAAGCAATAAAAGTACTCATCTGACTGAATAATTTAATTCTGGTTTCATACAATCTTTATCCTGCGTTTTATCTCCTTTGTTTTAATTTTATCATGTTGCTTGCTGATAAAAGTCTTGTTTTATCTCGTCCACAACACGGCCGACTTTAACGATTTCTTCGTATTATGTAAAAGATAGTTTCTAGAAAAACCAGGTGCGGAATCGTTGGTCTAAATATAATTTATGTAAACTGAATAAAATATATTTCAAGCAGTAATTTCCGTTTCCATAATAATTGTCTCATTCATACGTATTTCACAGTATTTAGTTTTATTTTCATTTATACGATGTTTAAAACCTACCATGACAGTTAAAGTTTAATTTCGCATAACTATAGTTTAAGGCTCTCTCTAGCAATGAAAATATTTCTTTAATTTTAAACTAACTTTTAATTTGGGATCAACGGTAGTTATTGAGTAGATATATTATAGTTTTTAAATAATAGAATTTCTTTCAATATATCTATTTGTTTTACTGTTTAATTGTAACTTTCTAAATATATCATTATGTTTCAATTTCATTCACTGTATTTTATATCATTATTTTTAAAATATGCGAATATCAATTTATTTCAGAAATATTTCTTATTGTGTTTGTTGTTGTTGTTTGAATAAAATTGTCTGTGATAAAATTGTTTAGTTTACTTAGATCACCTATACTGACAGTATAGGTGGATGAGTGGATTTAGAATTTAAATTGATATTTGCGAATATACGAATGCAAGAAATAAGAAATAGGAAACTAGGTATAAGCATTGGAACTAAGATAGGAGCACTGGCATTTGCGGATGACGTGGTGTTAGTTTCCAATGACAGAGATGAACAGGAATATTAATAGACAAAACCCGGTCAATAGGACTAGAAATTAACGACGCTAAGACAAAGTTGATTTATTTTAGGCGAGGAAATAATGGTAGAGAAGATTTGAAAATACTGAACCATAAATTCGAACAGGTTGAAAGATTCAAATACCTCGGAGCAATAGTTAATTCAAAGAGTAATGAACTAATAGAAATCCAAAATAGAATAAATTTGGCAAATAGAAGCATGTACGCATTAAATAATATTTTAAAATCAAAATTACTGTCTTACAAAACAAAATTAAGAATATATAATACTGTTATAAGACCAGTTCTTCTTTATGGAGCAGAGACATGGACTATAGATAAACAGGCAGAAAAGTAATTGGTTACATTCGAGAATAAAATTTTGAGGAAAATTTTCGGACCTATTAGAGATGGATATGGATGGAGAATCAGGCACAACCAAGAAATCAGAGAGATGTTTCAATCTCCAGACGTTGTAGGAGAAGCAAAGAGCAGGAGACTTCGGTGGCCAGGCCATGTGATGAGGAGGGAGGATGATAAATTGATTAAAGAGGTTTGGAAACACAATCCAGTTGGAAGAAGACCTCGAGGTAGACCCAAAAATCGCTGGAAGGACCAGGTGGAGAAGGACTGGCGGAATTGAGAGCGGGTCAGGGGGATTGTGGAGACAGGGAGAGATGGAGGCAACTGGTTGGCGAGGCCAAATACCACCTAGGGTATCCATGGCCATGGGAGTAAAAGTAAGTAAGTAAGTATTTGCGAATATAAGCAGTCTCAAAGTTTAATGCATACTGAACTGTGTATCTGTGATGCACGAAAACAACTTGAGCAGATAGACTTTTTTTCTAAAATTAAAATCTCAGAACTTAGTATTATATTGTACCGCCACGAAATCGGCCAGAAATTTAAATAAGTAGACAAGCACTGTCGGAACTGAACGCATGGAACTGGAACTACCTCGCGGAACTAGTTCCGAGCCTGGAACCTTCCAGTCGGTACAGTTCCAGTTCCGGAACGGCCTGGCACACATCTGTTCAAAACTGCAAGACAGTTTTTGGTGCCTGCAACTAGTTCTATGCTCTTTCGGCTGCTACTAAGGCAGCACATCTTGTACCGTAATATCTTGCCCCCTACAATGCCTTCAACAGGCATCTGACTCCGAGGTTCTGAGCAATAATCGGAATCGCAATCAGCGTGAATTCCTACCGTATCCTAATCTCACAAGACGGTTTATCACAAGAGCGTGTTTACTGTCGGGTGTTTGTAAACTGATATTGTTTGTTGCACAGATTTCTTATCTCGGCTTTTAAATGTCTGTACTGGAATTTTAATTCCAGAAAGTTTCAAAAATTTGCAACTTATTTCAGTTCACCGTGATCAGTATTCTTCTAAACATTATTTTATTGCAAAAATACTTAGTTTTGTAAAGTTTGATTATTAAAACCACCGATAAGTTCCAAAAAACTAATTTCGCGCACCAGTAAATTTGAGGTTGTCTTTGAATCTGACTGAATACCTTGCACTTTTCACTAATTAAATCTAATGTTTACAGACAATTTTACATTGGAAAAATATTTATTGTATTACAAATGGAATTAGAAAATTGGGGAACTTGGAGATAAATTTAGTGCTATAGCACAGACACTTCTTATTTCTTAGAACGCATACAGTAGGCATTGATTGAAAAATAAGAGCTCTAGTTGCCTTATACTAGGCATTTTTAAATTTAGTTTAAAACCAATAGAATATTTGTATTTCACATACAACATTCTCATTGAATCAACCCTTCCCTCCATACCTACGAACCCCTTAACAGTTATCTTTTTCTAATTTAAACCATGTTGTTTTGCTGAATTTTTCTGTTTAGACATATAATTTTTTATGAAATAAAAGTTATTTTTAGTGTATTTATTTATTCAATATTTTAAAATATATATAGTTCACTAAGTCATTTTAACTATCCGTGTATGTAATCATTACGAAAACGATGTCATCGTCTATTTATGCGTCGGATATATCCACGGCACAATAAAAATTAGAAATAAAACAATAAAATACACCAGGACGGGTAACATGCTACAACAGTTGTCTGTACTGTTATACAGCGAACACACCAACATGCAAACACGTATGACAGAGGACCAAGGAAGTGCTGACATCTGGTAGAGAAAGCCAGAACTACTAGCGCGACGCGCAGTTTTCATTGAATTCTTCTTGTGGCATTAGTATAGCAGAATAAAACAGGAGCATTATAACGATGCGTAATACTCACATTTTTACGTAATCATCACTATGAACGTAATATTATGTCAAAACCGTGAAGGGTTTAATACGTGGTTTACACCACATTAAATAAAAATATAAATAATTACGGCAATGTCAATAAATTGTTATTAACAGTAATAAAAACTCCAAAGAATGTCTACAATTATTGTTAATAGTATTAATTTATTTATTTAAGCTGATAATTTGTTATTCAGAATAAAGAACTATCAACCAACTAAAATAGAGGTACATTGACTAGCGCTCCTATAGGTTTAGTACCCAATTAGCCCCAATAGGCGAAGAAGAAGAAAACATATTGCGCGTCACCATATTATATGAGTTGCTATTATAAGATATAACAATAAAGTAGCTCTAGTGCCAGTTTTGAAAAAAATTATAAAATCACTAAATTATTTTTAAAAATAAATAAAACCCAAGAAATACAATATTTATACAATTTCTATTATTTACAATATCCACTGGAAAAGGTTACGCATCGAGATACTATCTTTTATTTTATAGCAACAAAAATTTGATGGTAATTTATAACCCTAAATTTAACTACTACGCTAACGCTAATCGAATGACTTGATTATTCCGCCTGGCGCCGCGCCGTCAAGGCACTAGAAGGTGTGGAGGGTGGAGATGCACCTGTAAAAGCGCAAGCAAGGCCGACTGATAAGCTAATCAGAGCTGTTATCAGCACAAATATTGAGCGACACAGGAAGCTTCTGATAGAGACAGCGCGTGGACTTGGACCCGGCAGTGAAGGGTGCACTGAAAATGTTATTTATATTGTGAACAATCGTGTTTATACTTATTGACTGGATTTCCCACTAAACATAATAAATAGCTCTGTTTTATTATTCAGGGTTTTTTTTTTCTTCTATGCCAATGTATCTTTTAATCTATATTTATTAAATATTTCTCTGAATAACAGTTTAAAAACCCTTGCAAATTTAGAATGAATCTCCTCGGGATCGAACCTGTGACCTCTGGGGTGAAGAGCTAAGTGACGACTTTTTAAAGTTAATCCTTATATAAATACAGAGATTTCAGTGCTTTATAAATAATTTCAATCAAGAAAGTCAATCAATTTTTTTTTAATACAGGTAGCAAAAAGAAAGTAGCCAGGAAAAACATTTTTGGGGGGTCTAGACAATTGATATTTTCCCGGAGTGGACAGAAGGCCCCAATTGTTCCATAAAAAGTTCTTGGCCCATTTCTTTATTAAGAACGATCTTTCAGTAGTGCATGTTAGTAATACTGAATTATAATAATAATCGTTTACTAAAAATTTAATTGAACAAATTGAACATTGGGGGGTTCGGACCCCATTATCACCTTCGCTGGCTACGTCCTTGAGTAGTAAAGAGTCTGTCTTTATGATGAATTCCATAAATAGTTCATCGCACTGCATACTTATTATTATTAATATTAATTACGTGTATTTTATTCCATTTTTTAAACTACATATACCTCAACACGGTTACACAAAAATCTTTAAAAACATTTTATAAAACGGTTTTGTTTGTGTAATTGAAGCCCCAGTATTACATAGCAAAACTTACGTCGGAAGGAACTGTATACTTTATAAAATTTAATTATTTTGTAAATTGTAAAATATTGGTCTAGGGATTGATTGGCCGCTTCCCTTTATACACAAAGATTTAAAAGATTGCTTATGTACGTATATCTGCTTGCAACATGTTAAATGAGAAAGATATACTTGATACAAAGTATAAATGATACAAAAGCTACAATATAAATAATCGTGGTAGGAAATTATATTTATTGTTAACTTATTATCTGAGAAACTGTATCATAATTCCGTATTACAACCTGAAATGTTAAGGTATTTCTAAGAAATCAGACAATCACATTTATAGCCTTGTTGACAAACAAACGCAGTTCGAGATAGTTCGCGATTAACACAAGAGATAAGGGTTTCGTTTTACCCAGGAATGAGTGGGAAATATTTTCAAGGAGTCTTACAACATTTGTAACCTCAATCAATCTGATAGTTTTTATTACAATCGTATGATGTATTTTAGTAGTTTATTAGGTCTCAATAGCTAGATATGTTAGATTAATAGATCAAGTAATTTTATTTTTCACCAGCGTATATGGTGGCAATACGCAAATATAATTTGTAAAAACAATTCCCAATGCATTTCTGCCCACCCAATCACTCTCTATCTCTAT
Source organism: Homalodisca vitripennis (assembly GCF_021130785.1). Classification (NCBI taxonomy): domain Eukaryota; kingdom Metazoa; phylum Arthropoda; class Insecta; order Hemiptera; family Cicadellidae; genus Homalodisca; species Homalodisca vitripennis. The sequence continues at coordinate 110,960,714 of NC_060214.1, forward strand.
ATAAAAACGTGGGGTCTTTTTCGTTTAAGGGCCAGCACCTTACAAAACATACTATACCTGACTGACAGTGCATTTAATCGTTTTGTGTGTGTGTGTGTGTGTGTGTGTGTGTGTGTGTGTGTGTGTGTGTGTGTGTGTGTGTGTGTGTGTGTGTGTGTGTGTGTGTGTGTGTGTGTGTGTGTGTGTGTGTGTGTGTGTGTGTGTGTGTGTGTTGTGTGTGTGTGTGTGTGTGTGTGTGTGTGTGTGTGTGTGTGTGTGTGTGTGTGTGTGTGTGTGTGTGTGTGTGTGTGTGTGTGTGTGTGTGTGTGTGTGTGTGTGTGTGTGTGTGTGTGTGTGTGTGTGTGTGTGTGTGTGTGTGTGTGTGTGTGTGTGTGTGTGTGTGTGTGTGTGTGTGTGTGTGTGTGTGTGTGTGTGTGTGTGTGTGTGTGTGTGTGTGTGTGTGTGTGTGTGTGTGTGTGTGTGTGTGTGTGTGTGTGTGTGTGTGTGTGTGTGTGTGTGTGTGTGTGTGTTGTGTGTGTGTGTGTGTGTGTGTGTGTGTGTGTGTGTGTGTGTGTGTGTGTGTGTGTGTGTGTGTGTGTGTGTGTGTGTGTTGTGTGTGTGTGTGTGTGTGTGTGTGTGTGTGTGTGTGTGTGTGTGTGTGTGTGTGTGTGTGTGTGTGTGTGTGTGTGTGTGTGTGTGTGTGTGTGTGTGTGTGTGTGTGTGTGTGTGTGTGTGTGTGTGTGTGTGTGTGTGTGTGTGTGTGGTGTGTGTGTGTGTGTGTGTGTGTGTGTGTGTGTGTGTGTGTGTGTGTGTGTGTGTGTGTGTGTGTGTGTGTGTGTGTGTGTGTGTGTGTGTGTGTGTGTTGTGTGTGTGTGTGTGTGTGTGTGTGTGTGTGTGTGTGTGTGTGTGTGTGTGTGTGTGTGTGTGTGTGTGTGTGTGTGTGTGTGTGTGTGTGTGTGTGTGTGTGTGTGTGTGTGTGTGTGTGTGTGTGTGTGTGTGTGTGTGTGTGTGTGTGTGTGTGTGTGTGTGTGTGTGTGTGTGTGTGTGTGTGTGTGTGTGTGTGTGTGTGTGTGTGTGTGTGTGTGTGTGTGTGTGTGTGTGTGTGTGTGTGTGTGTGTGTGTGTGTGTGTGTGTGTGTGTGTGTGTGTGTGTGTGTGTGTGTGTGTGTGTGTGTGTGTGTGTGTGTGTGTGTGTGTGTGTGTGTGTGTGTGTGTGTGTGTGTGTGTGTGTGTGTGTGTGTGTGTGTGTGTGTGTGTGTTTGTTATTAGTTCGTAGGGCAGTGGTCCAGGTATTACTTCTAGTATAAACTCGTCTAATCTAATCAATGATAAAGGCGCGCCGCTTATCTTTTGCCGGTGAGTTATACTTAGTTTTTCATGTTCAATAAAGCGTGGTGAGTTGATTTGGGCTTGGACTTTGCAAGCTCGAGTTAATTTTTTTTCTAAAAGAGCAAGCAGCGCAAAGCGCTGCGCAGCTGGCAAGCATCGCGTGATCTGAGTTTTGAATAGGCAAGCTAGAGTCTTTTGTGCTGGCCCTTAAACGAAAAAGACCCCAAACGTGAAATCGTGTATTTGATGAGCCAGTGAGAAAAATCTCTATTTAGATTACACTGGATGTATTTTAGCTATGCCAGACGGAACTTTGCTATTTTGTAGTTTAGTAGTCTCTGATGTCAAATCGATCTAGTACGAAAACATCTAGGAACTAACTCATCGTGTTATTGAGAGTATGTTTTGAATACTGAAATCACCGGAAGTACTCAGTACTATTGGCAAGTTACTCTACAGTTCCAGTCTTTCTGGATCTCCAGACGGACAGAAGCGGACGTGGACTCCAGATTCCAGGAATCAGTTGTCAGACGCTGCTCTCAGTGGAAGGAGAATTGTCAACGTACGGCTATATTTACGAGCGTAGGTTTCATCACGACTTTGTTAATGAAGTCTTTTACTCTAACCCAAAAAATTGTAATTTTATTTATTTTAAGTTGCTAAATAATATGTTGAAATGTGTAGAATTGCCTACTATCATTGCTCTAAAAGTTGCGATTATTTTCAAACAATTTTTCATTGTAAGAAGGAATACTTTAATATCTATAAATAATGTTAACTTAATTATTACAAGAATTATTTATTGCTGAATTAATTTAATAAATATAATGTCAATGTATTTATTTAAAACAATATGCATGTAAAGTATATTTAATATAATCAAAAAAACGTTTTTTATCACATTTTCTTCCTTGATTAGCATTGCTCTTCTGAATAAATTAATGTTTAATTTGAAAAAAAAGAAACTTTTAAACAATCTATGTAATTAGTAAAATACCTATTGATTTTTCATTTAAATTTAAGTTAATGTACGTGTTAATATTTCTCAGTTTCGTTTAAGTTAGAAGAACTAACAGATGGCTAAATAAGTATACCTACTATATTATTATCTTTACAATGTAGGGTTATCTTCATAATTCAAATAAAATTTTGTAATTACAAATTGTTAAAATTTGCATCTCTTGCCAGCTAAAGAATTTATCCAACTTACTCATCCTTATTGGGAAGAGGAAAGTTCAAGCCAAAAAATTCCAAATTTGGAAAACGTGGTTTAAAATGTGGCTTGTAATGTTAACCTTCCACACACACACACATACAAATTCCTAAGTAAAATCACTCAAAAAGTGATCTAGAAGCTAATAGAAATCTCTAACAAGAAAAATTCAACATATAATATGGTTGTTGAAGATGCAGTTTGTATTGGCTACTATTAACTTAATTGCATTTAAAACACACAAAACCAATATTTAAAAACTTTTATTTTTGTGAGACCTTTCGATAGCAAGGCTATCTTCGTCAGACACACCACAAAAATAAAAGTTTTTTAAGTAGTTGGTTTTGTGTGTTTTAAACGTAATTAAGTTAAAATATAATATGGTATTGACGGCAGACTCTAAGGCTGTAGCAGGTCCATTACAAGTATATCATTTACAGAGAAACGCAGGGTCAGGCAGGTCAGAGTAAGTTGTCTGGCTCGAACCCGGGACCCTCTGACAGTTATTGCCTCGTATTTCGTGACTTGCAACTTTTCTTACTCAAGTACTTAACTACCCTGCCACACCTCTCTCTCTTTCTCTCTTCTGACACATTCTTCTTCCTACTCAGAATTTTCCGTGATTATCTTGCGATTAAAATACCTCAAAATATGGATGGAGCCAATGTCATCCTTAATCAGTTTGTTTGCAGTATGTGCACTGATAAAAATGGTATTTCAGTGTTGTTATAGCAGTGGTAAACAAAAGTACTAGTTGAACAGAAATGTATTTTAAGAAACTATAGTAAATACATTTGTAAACAAACAGATTACAGTGATTATAATATGACATACTACACATTTATTTATAGAGTATTGAAACTTGCTTGTAGAGACAAGAATGCTTTATTTGAATTTTTAAGATTGAAGGATTGTGAAGAAAACAGGATTTTTCTGGACATTAGCCATCTTTTAGTGGTACAAAACTCAAAGAAAAAGAAAAAACAAGAATAAGGTTATTTAAGTCTATCAGTAAACAGTCTGAAACCATTACTCTTTTGTCTGTCATGGATAAATTTACTTCAATTTTAAATTTTGCAAGCAATATCAGTAATACTACTCATTACTTAATTTATGAAGGTAGTGTCTTTATAAATATCTGCCACTGCAAATTTAGAATATAAAATTTAAATACGAGATTATTTTTACAAGCCAATTATCTTCTCGCAATGTTTTAAAAACTATGAGAAATTGTGGTTTTGATTATATTATCATAAAATAAAATTCAATTACTGATAAATCCAAACAAATTTTTTCGTAAAAATGTATTTAATTATATTTTGTTTGGTATATAACTATTCCAAACTTATTCTTAGCCGTCCAGTTGCTATACATATTATTTATAATTTATACAATATTATGAAAAAATTGTACTTTGTAACAAAATCTGTTGAATAAATTTTGGAAATTTACTCCACTAAATAATAATTTCTTAAAAATAATGCCTCTGCTATATTTGGAGGAATTTAATTAATAACATGAATGTTATTTTTGCCAAATAAAAGAACAGAAATATTAACTGAAACGCGACGTTTCAAAAGATATAATTTGCATTCAGGTATCACACATTCTTAAAGAAGCATATAAATTGAAAAATATTCTGAAACGGAGCAAAGAGCAGATTGCAGACAAGGATTGTAGGACTGTAGGTCCACGCCTAGTTTTGACGAGGGTGGCTGACGTCACTTTTCTGCAGGGTAGGACAGTTAGTCCACGGGTGTCGGCGTGGACTCACTGTCCTACTTTTAAAAACTGACCTGGTCGTGCAATCATTTTTCTACCTGCGCTCATTCTTCATTCTGAGGAAGAATGTGAGTGATACTTCCACTACACACGCACAGCGTACTGCTTAGGCAGTAAATATAAACCACAGCTTACTCAAACCAAAACTCAATGTATCACATATGAAGTAAATTACTAATTGGGATTAAATTTGATCAAATTCCGTACATCACTACATTACTACCTGAGTAATTCGGCAATATCCCAATGAATGTTGAACATCTACAGTAAGTTTGTTTTAATTATACCTTATCTTGGTCCATCGTTACTGTAATACGGTATATGCGAGTAGACACGTCACTCATAGTACACGTTAATTGAAATGGATAGTTGATTGTTTTATTATTACTGTTATTAATGAATATAACACTTTAGATCATATTTAATATATCACATTTATAATTGTATCAAATCACTTTAAATAGATAACTATACATAGACATAGACAAAATTTTGTATTACCTTAAATAGTGGCTCTTGGCCCATAAACCAAAAAATTCAATGAAACTGTCTACAGAGACATATTAGCTTACACAAAAGAGTGCGAGCATATACGAATACTAACATGTATCAAGAGGTAAGATATTATTAAAAATTAAACTTTTAAAATAGGTATAACTCAATTAGGGAAATTTGTTGATTATTTGTTAATACTTTATGTTTATTAAAAAAAACTTGCAGTATTGACAAATTTACAAAAAGTTATGAAAACTACTTATGATCTCATATAACAATTCTTATTTTTGTATTACCAATACATGATTAATTATAATTAACAGATAAATGCTGAATTGAATAGGAAAACTAGATTAACCTAAAATGTAAGTTAACTTTCGACTTACAAATTTAATATAATTCAATATTAAATTGTACAATTTAAAGTATATTTTTACCAAAACTTTTAATTTTCTTATCTGAATATGTTTCTTACTATGTGTTCAACAGTGGTTGCAGAAAAGGTTAAATAAGTAGTTGTTACTATCAAGCTAATTCTATGCTTTCAACACCAAATATAAATAAATTGAAAATAGTTGTAAAATAATTACACATATGATTGTGCTATCATAAAATAATATTAATTTTAAACAGAACAGTTTAACAAAACTGTTAACTAAAGTTAACAGACTCGTATTATATAAAATTCTTGTTCTAATTACCTGATTTCCCGTGCATTTTACAATTCTTTAATAGTTGTTTTAAAAGACCATTATAATCGTTACAGCAATTCTTAAGTTATAAATGGTGTATAACTTAACAATACAGAAAATAAACCCGACTTTCATTTATGCATTTAGCTTTTTGTTTCAATCTTTCTGTAGGTGGTCTTCTTCTGTAGCGAGTCAGAAAGAACTAGTAAAAGTACAGTAGTCTACTGAATAATATTGAGTATATATCTCGATACATCCGTTCAAGGGCAGTAGAGTGAGTATGGCGATCCCCTGTCAAACCCTCGTCAAAAGAAACCCGTGAGTCGGACAGTAGGTCCACGGTCTCGGCCTGGGACCCACTGTCCACCCCTTCAGAAGCAGGTAAGAAATTATCTCGACAGTTTTTACGACGTGGACCTACAGTCCGTTTACCGCAGACAAGCTGCATCAACAGAGATTAGATAAGCTACGATTAGAATATAGAAGTCTTGTTGATTACAGATTCCAGGAGTCAGTTCTGTCACAGCGTTAGACTTCAGACGCTGCACCAAGTGAAAGTTAAAATGGAGTTGAAATTACCACTTCTTATTCTGTTTATTTTTTAATTCTGTGATATTTTTGACACTGTCTTGTGATCTATTAATATAGCCAGAATGAAATAATAATGAATAATTTATTTTCTCTTACACACAAAAATCAAAAATACATTTTTTAAACAAACAGAGGAAAACATGACAAAACTTATTGATACAAAAATAATCATTACTTAAAGAAATTAAAATAAATTAATACTCAATACTATGAGTGAGTATCATTTAAAACAAAAAATATTACATTTTTCATATATAATTACAGGACATATAATACACAATTGGCTTCTTAATTGCTGGCGAGAAAATTTAGAGCCTTAGAAGGCTAAGCCCAATTAGAGTTTCCATTTTTAACATTACTGAAATTGGCCACGCTCATACATAACTAAAAAAGAATCACACCAGTGCTAAAATAATAACATCAATACTCTTACCGCTCAACATTATTATACCATTTGTATTAAATTAACATTGGTGAAATGAAATAAAACTACACCGACGTGAACTGTTTTTATAAAACAACAAGAAAAAATATCTATCTTATAATGCATAAGATTTTCAAGATTTTCTAAAGATAGTAAACATTCTTTAAGTTTTTAAAAATAAATATTTACTATTTGATTTTTTTTTATATAGCAGGAATGAGACATATAATGTTAAAAAAAAAAAATTATATGTGGAAAAAACATACTTCAGTGAGACATTTTAATCTGTTTTGCCTTTAAAAGGGAGTTAGGGAGTTAAATTATGAATTTTGTACGCAGTTTTTCCGATGCTCGTCTGTAAACAAAGATGCACCAAGGTCTTTCCGTGGTCATGGTCTTCGACAGTTGGTAGTTTTGTCCTTTTAATAATAATTTCCATTCACTTACTTCATCTAAATAAATTCTCACTTTAATTTTATTTTTCATTTCTATATAAATTTATTTTGACTTTACTTTTTTTACTTAATATACTAACATGTTTACGGTTTGAAATACCAACTGAGTGCTTTGTGGTGACTCGTTCTCATGCACAGGCTTTGTAGCCCATGTGAGAATATTTCCCAAATAATTAAATTAGAAATATAAATTTATTTGGCACATTACACTTTAAAAACCAAACTAATAATTTAATTATATATTTTTAAGGCAATGAATATATTAATATGTATCTTTTGTTAATTTTTCTGAAAATAAACGATTTTTATTTGATTAGTCTGGGATCAGTAACTAAAAGACTCTAATACAAAATAATATTAATAATTAGGTAATAAAACGTATCAATAGTTTCAAATCAGGGAACCCCAGGCTAACCAGTTTAATAGTTACAGCTCTATGGCTATGTAAAGTGCACCCTGAAGCACGCACTGGGCCATTAAGCTAAGTTAATGGACTAACAAAATTCCGTTAGTCACACCGCATCTGGAAATACACGCTGCATGAAACTTACACCACTGGTCTTCTATATTGGGCAAACCCAGGGTGGAAACCCCCGCAGTTAGTAAATGTCCTTTATTATTACCCACATGTTTGATGAAGCAGTTTTGTTTTCTCTAAACCTGCTCATTATTCAAATTTCTCTAATTAAGAATAAGCTTATTTTTAAAACAAAATCCCCGAAGACATAACTTTCTAATCCGTTAAAAAAAAGACACAATTTCTCGATTTGTTAGAAAGATCGGAAGGAAACAAACAGAAACTTACTCATTCCTTTAAAGACGATTTTATTAAAGCTGGACTAGAGGACTATTAAATCTTCTCCTATTCGATGAGCTCACCATATTTATTTTTGTATAAAGCTTGAAACCCTCAACATTTTTGGGAGGGCCTTATATACTTTTAAAGTGTTCAAATGTTTGCAAATCAATTCAGAAATAAAAATCATAATCACACCAATATCGGGAACAATACTGACTCATAAGCGCAGCTATCTACTAATATTCTAAAAAGAATTTCTTTAATTGTGTACAGCGAATTTAGGTATCTAAGATTATTTGTATAAAGGCCGTACTCAGACGGGATTTTTTGGAAAACTTTACAGGGGCCTGTCCGGCAATCTAATAAAGATTTAAACTGCTGCTCTACTGACAAATGATTTGAGAAAATTCCAATTTTCTTTGGAAAGAGAAGCGTTGAAAAGAGAAATATTATTTGGCCGTGTATCCCTTATTTTAGTAATTTTGGGCTATTTTTTTTATTTTTCCTCCACTAATAGCCTCTTGGCCATAGTGGTCGGAAATGGCAGTGTTGCCGCATACAGTGCGACACTTGGAAGGTTAGTAATTAAGTTACCAATTGCTGCCTGTGATGTTGCCGTGACGCGCGTTGGTGTTTTGACCGACAATTCCGGACCAAACGACTTTAACAAGTTGACTAACCGTTTTGTGGATGAGTGATGGGTGTCTAACACATCGATGTTAAGATCCCCCGTTTGGATATAATCCTATTTACGATTGGTCAGATCAATCAATACGGCTTTGAATTTTGAAAAAAGTTGTCTTCATTTCCGCTGGGTGACCTGCAAATTCCAATGACGATTGATTTTGATTTGTTTGAATTTGCTCCCGACTGCTTCAAAATCTTTTAAAACTGTTACTATGAGTGAAAAGGTGTCAAAAGAAAAATTTTTCTCACAAACATTTCCACTAGTCCTTTGGATAAGTGTTGCCTAGTATAAAATTTGGAATATGACAACTGTCAATGTTTTTGATATTGAAACCGGTCTTAGTAACGCAACGGATAATGCAACGTCTGTTCGCAAATCCTCACATAACAGTTTTTACTCATCAAATTTGTTAGTGGCGGATTGGGCATTTTGGTGAAATAGCCGTATTGAATCTTTATTGCTAAATTTTGAGGGTGTCTGTTTTTGTCAATTTACGTCAGTCAATTTAGTCCTTTGCTGGTAAGTGGGGTCCCTATAAAACAGTTAATTTGGTGATGGTCAGGATGTCGTGAATATTAGGCGAGATGGTTTGTCCAGTAGGTTGTTTATCACCGCCTCTGCGTAGCTGCAGTGCTGATGCGTAGTGTCCGAGTGGGCAGAAGAAGAAGTGGTGCTACCAGAGGCAGGTTCCCCGCCGTTTCCAAGCGTCAGCAGTCAGTAATTGGCGAGGATGTGTCACCAGGCGAAGTCGATGTACAGGCAGTATTTGGTTCAATTGATGGTTTGCCTGCTTCTTCATCTTGCCCAGCTATCATAAGACTCCAGTAACTTCTTACTCGGCATACGAAGATGCATACCATGCCGAGTGAACCAGCGTCTTCCGATGGCATTGAGTCTAGAAGTAGAACTCCCCGTACAGCTCTTCAATGAACGAGTTTGCCAAGGCAGTCTGTTGGTTCACCGGGTGGTCTGGCCGGCGAGAGGTCATGGCGGTGCCGAACCAATGTGGGTAATGATGCGCTGCTCCAAGAGTTTGAGTATGCCGCTGTTGACACCAACCGCAATGTCGTTCGCCCCGCAATCAAGATGCTGTAGCCGTCTGGAGTAGTTGGGTCGCTATCAATATGTGGTAGCCTAGCTTACAAATACCACTTACACTGGCCTTTGCAGTTATTAAACGCTGAACAAAGACAGCAAGGTGTCAAACTTGGCTATCCCCGCTATGTCAGTCACCTTGAATCGCAGTTGGTGTGTGTTACTCAGTTTGAGCGAGTTGCTGAGAATTCTTTCATTTCGCTTTGTGGTAGGACTTTTCTTGCGGGTGTTTTGTTTTTGTTTTTGATGCAGGTGTTGGATTCAAGGAGTTGGATTTATAATTGGTAGGAACAGTATTATATTTGTTTTTTTTTCCTAACTACCACCTAGCCCTCCTTACTCATATCCCTATTACTCTCCTCCTTTGCCTTTCTCTCCACATTCCTGAAAATTTCCAGTTCAGCTTCAAGAACCTCAAAGGTTGTTTTTAGATTTGTGAAGAGATTCAGGCCCTACTTCACCGTTCTGTGCTGCCTGTACTTTACATTATTAAAAACTATGCAAAGGTTCGCCTGTTTTGGTTTTCTGTAGAGCGAAAATGATAAATAAATAAATAACATAAAATAAGTTACAATCAAAACATTTCTATTAAAAACAGTAGTGCTATAAAATCTCAACAATAAATAGCAATCAATAAACTAAGAAGGATAAAATATACTAAAGGATTTCTATTTGTAATTTTAATCTTATGACCTCCAAGGTATAACGCAGTCACTACCGCATCTGCTATCAGCGGTTGTGATAAGAAGATGTAGATCTGATGATAAGGTTCGGCGCTCGGCGATAAGATAAGAAACTTGCTGGTATTACTGCTAGCAAATCTAACCTTGAGTTAGTGGTCAGCGTTTTATTACTTATAAAGTAATAAATAAGTTGACCAAGTCATGTTTATATTTGCACTATTAAAATCACTTAGTAGTTTGTATAGCGAAAGTATTCGTAATGTTCTAAAACACACATAAATTAAATTAAACCCAGAACATTGTAGATACCCTGCTTACTGTGTAAGACCAGGGCTACCGTCACCTAGTGATGGGAGAATCGAAAAGTATTCAAATACAGCCCGGGTATTCACATATTCGAATACCTCAAAATGAATTCGAATACTTTTGAAATGAATACAACTTCTCTGGAACAATCGAATTCTAACCTACAGTATTCATTCGTTTGGACTAATAGTATTCAAATAAAATATTCTACAGTTGTATTCGTATTCATATATAAAGTATTCATTGGAGGGTTTTAGATGAATATATACATTTTGGAATAAGTAATTAAATTTTTCAAACCTAACAAAATGTATAATTGTACAAATATTCAGTTAATAAATACATTTGTAAACAATAAAGACAAAAATTCATGTTTTATTTCATGTTGTTGTGTACAAACAAAATATGATTAAGGTTTTTGGTTTCAATCTATTTCTACGATCATTGACAAAACCTGCAGTAGTAAAGAATCTTTCAGACGGGACTGAAGTAGCAAGTAAACAAATATATTTTTCTGAAATTCATAAATCATCGGTATGGCATGTTTGTAGGAGGCACAAAAGGGCAAAGGATTTTCCCACCTTTTCGGCAGAGTAATCCCAAATAACCCAGAAACAATGGATTACGTACGGGAAGGAAATAAGACAAATCTGGACTTGTGTGTTAGAAATACTCAACGCAAATAAATTACTCGAATACAAGGGCGCTTTTGAATACACCGTATTCGATTCTTATAAGTACTCGATTCTCCCATCACTACCATAACCGCTGTTTCCTTCGTTTCCCGCTAGGCAGCGCACAGTAAAAACGTTTCAAGTGGAACAAATTTTAGCATTAGATGCAATATCTTTCCTAAACGTTTTAGAAATATATTTAAGCGTGTAGTATAGGTACACTGCATAAACTGACATTAAAAGTGTTGTACTTAGGTAAGATTTTTTGTGATTGTATTTTCAGTATTTCAGAGTGGTCTTCTGGTCAAAATTGAAAGCTTTTAGTGTTTGGTACAAAAAATGTTGTGTTTTCGTTATTTTTAAAATTTTAGTTGTTTTATTTAGCCTACAAGAATTGCAATCTGCGATATAATTATGTGTATGGAATAACAGTTCTTATTTCCACCGCAAGGTTCAAATCTAGCCTGAACCCCTTTATTTTACATTTATAGATACTCTGCATTAGCAGACTTTGGAGTGATCTAGGAAGAGATTTTAATTTAATTTTGTGATTTCATTACTTCCCCACATCAATAAAGACGGCCAAGAACGTGTTGACCCCTGGTCTCCCAGAAGTGACGTGCTTGAGGATCGTACATCAGTATATCACAGCGGCATGGTCGCTTGGCATGCACTGATAGTGTAATACTCGGCACAAATAAATATGCACTGGACAATATATGCAATCAACACCCTAATAGTTTCTCTTTGTTCTTTCCGTATGCATGTTACGTGACTTGAGATCTGCGTTAAAATATTTCTAGCCATTAGCGATATGCGGCTTGTGATTTGAGGAATTGGTAGGAATCGATGGCGAAAAGACGTACTACAATAATTCGTGTTTCATTTCAATGCAAATTCATTGCTAATATAGTATACCAATGATTAGTTTGGAAATCGTACAAAACTAATTTATTACTGTATACATTTAGCTTCTTATTCAAGTCAATAAACAGAAAAACAAGTTACATTTCGTTCTTAAGATAAATAAAAAGTATTTAATATACAACCCGGACATGTATACAACAGTGACGTAATACAACTCTTTACGGCACTTTTATACCCAGACACTAAACCCTCCTATACAACCAGTCACGTAATGAACCTCAATACAGCATATCTGTGCCCAGACACTACATTCTTCAACACAGCCGGAATCCTCAATAAAGCACTTTTGTACCCAGACGCTAAATCTTACTACACAACCAGTCACGTAATGAACCTGATTACATCTTATTTTTACTCAGACGCTAAAACTTACAATACAACCAGTCACGTAATTAACCTCATTACATCATATTTGTAACCAAACGCTAAATCTTAGTATACAACCAGTCACGTAACAAACCTCAATACATTATATTTGTACCCAGACGTTAAATCTTGCTATACAACCAGTCACTTAATGAACCTCATTACAACATATTAGTACCCAGACGCCAAATCTTACTACACAACCAGTCACGTAATGAACCTGATTACATCTTATTTTTACTCAGACGCTAAAACTTACAATACAACCAGTCACGTAATTAACCTCATTACATCATATTTGTAACCAAACGCTAAATCTTAGTATACAACCAGTCACGTAACAAACCTCAATACATTATATTTGTACCCAGACGTTAAATCTTGCTATACAACCAGTCACTTAATGAACCTCATTACAACATATTAGTACCCAGACGCCAAATCTTACTACACAACCAGTCACGTAATGAACCTGATTACATCTTATTTTTACTCAAATGCTAAAACTTACAATACAACCAGTCACGTAATTAACCTCATTACATCATATTTGTAACCAAACGCTAAATCTTAGTATACAATCAGTCACGTTACAAACCTCAATACATTATATTTGTACCCAGACGTTAAATCTTGCTATACAACCAGTCACGTAATGAACCTCATTACAACATATTAGTACCCAGATGCTAAATCTTACTACACAACCAGTCACGTAATGAACCTGATTACATCTTATTTGTACTCAGACGATAAATCTTCCTATACAACCAGTCACGGAATAAACCTCAATACGTTATATTTGTACTCAGACGATAAATCTTCCTATACAACTAGTCACGTAATAAACCTCAATTACGTTATATTTTTACCCAGACGTTAGATCTTGCTATACAACCAGTCACGTAATGAACCTCGTCACAGCACATCTGTACCCAAACACAATCTTGCTATACAACAAGTCACGTAATGAACCTGATTACATCTTATTTGTACTCAGACGATAAATCTTCCTATACAACCAGTCACGGAATAAACCTCAATACGTTATATTTGTACTCAGACGATAAATCTTGCTATACAACCAGTCACGTAATGAACCTCAATACATTATATTTGTACTCAGACGATAAATCTTCCTATACAACTAGTCACGTAATAAACCTCAATACGTTATATTTTTACCCAGACGTTAGATCTTGCTATACAACCAGTCACGTAATGAACCTCGTCACAGCACATCTGTACCCAAACACAATCTTGCTATACAACAAGTCACGTAATGAACATCAATGCAGCACTTTGTATTCAGACGCTAAATTCTTCTACACAACCGATCACATAATAAACCGCATTACAGCACTTTTGTATACAGACACGAAATACTTCTATACAACCGGTCACGTAATGAACCTCATTACAGTACAAGTGCGGTATGAGTCTAAACATTAAGATTACCTAAAGCTTGATTAGCTAATGAATGTCACAGACTAGATTAAGAAATCTTGAACGAGAAGGTATACAGTATTTATACCATGACGTCTACAGTAGAACCAGGCATTGGTTTAATCACGAGAAAAGAAGATACGTACCTAGTAAATATAACCTCAACTATTGTTTGATGAATTAAAAGATAATCTATAGTTTTGAGAGAATTGGAAGTAGGTGAAATACTGTACCTAATACATAAGCAATTGCTCTATTTAACGTACATAATCTTTTATTACATAGTAATTAGCAATACCTATGCTAAATATAAGTTTCGTTAAGATTGTAAATAGCTTTCAAGCATTCTACCTGGGGAAAATATGCCCGCATTCCTTGGAGGGAAAGAAATCTTCTCAACCCCACTCACATTCTAAATTTGAATTGAATTTCTATTGAATTTACCTTTTAAATGGCATGTCACAGAATAGGAGTTGCAATTTGAACATTTACAGTGAACCCCCTGTACCCCTCTTTGAAAAAGGGGAGGGGAAAAGTATTTTTTGCTCTCCCCAAAAAGTATTTTAATAGGTATGGTGAAGATTTTACATCAACATCTCAATCCGTTTGAAATATCCAGGTGTATCTGGACAATTTACACCCTGTATACCTACTCCTTATTTAGTTATTGTCCAAAAGGATCCTAAATTATAAAGGTTTTAAAACAAATTTACACCCCCCATTTAGATACGCCCCTGCCACATACTGTAGTGCATGACTCGTAGCAAAGTCCACTGAGTAGAACGCTGCATTTAGTGCGCTTTGCTCGTGGGCAGAGCTCGAGTAAAATTAGACACACGTGACTCAGTACAAACCGCTCCAGCTGAATATTGATTTGAGGTTATGTGTGCACCAAGATTTATCGATCGTTCTGTCGCTCGTGGTGGCAGTAAACTGAGAGCTATTGCCAACATTAGAGCAATAATATACGATGGAAAAAATGCCAATTACCACATTGGCAAACTTTATATCCTTCTAATACACAACAAAAATATCTTCCAACCAAAACACGAATTCAGGGCCATTTTATTGAACTACCAGTGGCTCAATAATAAGATGAAAGCAGATCACAATATATCTGGTTATTTTCAAAGCAGGTTCAGAAATGCTATTTGACATAAACTTCGACGACGTTACTGAGAAATTTTCGTCAAAGAAAACAAAAATGTTGTAGAATGTGGAAATGGGTGTTTATGAGTAGTAACGTATATTGTCTAAGTTGCTAAGCACTGTAATTTTCTTATTGTTTGGTTATTGAAGAAAATCATTTGTTTTCTATAAAAATATTTTTATAAGATTTAGGAAATTATTCTATTTCTCACCTTTTGGTAGAACAATTATCTGTAAACTACAAACAAATTTGGGGGGGGGAATCTTTTCTGGCTTAGAAATTCAAGAAACATACATCCGCCACTGTGAACAACTGATTTTCGTTTTATGATTAAGTTATAAATATGCTGTTTTATATGTTTATTTTTAAAATCTTTTAGGGCTTTGGGAGGGTGGCTCTAACTCCCCCCTCCCCTTAATTACGCCACTGGTTCTATGTAGACTAATTATTATTGTAGTATGTTAAAATAATATGCTATTATTGTAATGACATATACTTACATTATAAAACGTATTAAGAACCTTCCCACAGAGCAAGCAAACAAGTTACAGCCAACGTTTTTATTGCGTTTTACCCATTTCCAATGAAATCTGATTTAGACAATTTATTGCTTTTATTCTTATTCGGCCCGATAGATAAGACTGTTTTTGTTTACACGATAATCTTTTAGAAACAGATAACGCGATCTCTCGAACCAGACTTAGGTGTGTACAGTCTACTAGCCTACTTGTTATGTGCTTCGGTTCAAGTATTTATTTATTTTAATAAAGTAATGGGTACAACGTTACTGTGATTATACACTTAATTTATAAACAAACACTCCAATAATTATTTGCCTTTCGCGTTCAAAGAACACGTCAACAGACCCACATAACTGAAATACAAGTGGTTACAGGAATTCAATAATTATTGGAGTTTGTTTATAAATTAAGTATTACATTCCAATAAGAAGATGTTAGTGTCCACTGTAACATGGTAAGAACATTTTTGGTTTGCCTAGGTTTGCTCACGTAGTGAAAGTCCATTGCCATTCCATTAGCCTGTGAGTCATTGCCTAATTCAACATCATTGCCACCACCAACATCTTCATACTTGCTTTCATAGTAAACTTTATTAGTCCTCTTAATCTGTCATGGTTAAATAAAATAATGCCAAATTTGATTTTAAATTCATGTTAAGTTTAGCTCCAGTTAAAACAACGTCTGGAATCTAATGCTGTTACAGAATTGACTCCTGGAACCTGGAGCCATATTCTTCCGAAGAGATGGAAATAAAAGGTCAAAGCAAAGAATCTAAAGACGAACAATTTACATCGTTGCAAAATATAAAATATAGTTTAATCCAGGTGAATTGACGTTCTCAATGGCTTAACAGGTGAACAATTGAGTGCACTACGATGTTACTGATTCGATCTCTAAGCACGTTGGAGCAATCGAGTTTTCTACACACAACGTACCTATGGCGGGAAGGGTTGATTTATAATGAATATTGATTGAGTTTAGCTCCTGGTCACCTTCCTAGTAATTTATTCCAGGAGTCAAGTTTGTAACAGCAACAGATTCCAGATGCTACATTAAGAGGA
This sequence comes from Homalodisca vitripennis, assembly GCF_021130785.1. NCBI lineage: Eukaryota > Metazoa > Arthropoda > Insecta > Hemiptera > Cicadellidae > Homalodisca > Homalodisca vitripennis. The sequence continues at coordinate 110,977,389 of NC_060214.1, forward strand.
ATCTGGGTGATGCGAGAATCTAGAAGTCCACTGGTCCCGGAACCTAGAACGTCCCAAACTTTAGGTGGTCTTCTGACGATGGAACCAATATCCAATATACATATACACAAGTTTAATGTCTGGGAAGTCTACTTCTGTGAAAAAGTTTTTTTTTTTTTTTTTTTTTTTTTTTTTTTTTCTTTTTTTTTTTTTTTTTCTTTAGGACAAGAAGCTTATACATTGCACTTAGTCCTGTAAGAACTTTTGCGCTGCTTCCGGAGTGACAGGAGGCCGCCTCCTATCGAGATCCATGAGGAAGAATTAGGGCACTACATCTCAAAGTCATCCCGGAAGAAGGGGAAGCCAGCTCTGAACCAGCCTCTCCAGTCAAAGTAGGCAGGGGGTGGCACACCCTTGTTGAGGCTAGCAAGAACCTCTGAGGTAAGGGAACAAACCCCACCAACTCCAACAGTCATCTTCCACAGTAGACTAGACCTATCGAATTGCCCATCAACCCCAGAATCTCAACATTTGCGGTTAGTGATGTGCCGCTCCTGGACATCCATAAGGTTGCCCAGATTGAAGTGGCACATCGGTTTTTGCTGTGCCCAGTGGTGGGTTGAACTGTTGGTATAAACCAGCCAAAAGTGATCTCTGCTGGGTGTGAAAAAGTGCTTACTTCCAACGTTTTGGTTCAAGGTATTTATGGTGCTGTAGTATCGTGTGCACTGTTGCCCGATAAAGAACATACATACGATTACATGTATAGATCTGAAGTCATCTTTGATCAAGAAGCGACTACTTCTGAATATCGCAATGTACTTCCGGTCACAAGTGTTTCCGGTACCGATAGTCTGTTACGTGCGTAATACCCAGGTAAGTCAAATTTCGCCTTTCATTGACATTGGGAAGCTGAAACACAAGTTCTTCTAGGGGCAGCAATCATATTTCAACCTCTATGGATAGTTGTCTTCATGATAACTCTTTAAATTGCCTGTTAAGAGCTTAAGCCACGTGTATTTGAAATTTCTTTCTAGGCCACCGTAAAAACAAAACTATGGGTTTTGTAGAAGTTGAGAAACACCATTTTAACCCCGTTTGGTGGTCGATCTTCATGAAAATGCTTTCAATTATGTTTTGGAAGTCATAAAACTTGTGGTGTCAAATTTCATCTTTAAATAACATCGCGAAGTTGGAAAAAACAAAATTAGGGTCTTTTTTCGTTTAAGGGCCAGCACCTTACAAACATACTATACCTGACTGACAGTGCATTTAATCGTTTTTTTTTTTTTGTGTTATTAGTTCGTAGGGCAGTAGTCCAGGTACTACTTCTAGAATAAACTCGTCTTATCTTATCAGTGATAAACGCGCGCCGCTTATCTTTTGCCTGTAATGAACCTGCGTTAGTTCTGTCTGACGTTGATTTGTGTGATGCCCATTTGGAGGGATATCAATTTGTATTGGCCTCCAGGAACAATAAGTTTTTGCTCTTAATTATTTCCATTTTCTCATGAGTGAGTTATACTTAGTCTTTCTTGTTCAATAAAGGTTGGGACACACATATCCGCACCGCGCCCGTCACGTGAGTCGGCCGATTGTTGGCCGTCATACGGTGAAAAAATTGCAGCGCAGTATTCAACCTGCAAGTCCACACATGTCCGCGACGACACCAGACCGTCGTGGCCGCACCGTGCCCGCACCGTCACCGATATGTGGAGTTTGAATTTTGACGGGCACGGTGCGGTCTACGAGCGGCATCATATGTTGTTTACTGTTGCGTTCTTCTTTTTAAAAAATAATTTAAGTAGTCTACACGTTATATTTTATTGAATTATTTAGTATAGCCTACAACCTCTACATCCTGTGTTCGCGTACAAAATCATATTTATTGATAAAAGTATTACATTTTCTTTCCTTAGAGTAAACTAGTCATATTATCTTATTGTGCATATTTTCTTATTACAACAAATTTGAAAAAACCATGTTGTACATTAATTGATTTTTAAACAACTAAATTCGAATTATGAAAAATCTATAAACATTTTTCATTGATTAACAAATGACAAGCATGTAATTATTTGAGCAAAAATCTATTTTTTCTTTGATGTATTGAAGTTACTTGATAAAATTTATTCCGGTATTTTGTAAGAGTCATTTAGAATGTTTCTACGACATTTTTTATTTTTTTATTTCTTCACTTTAATAAAGTAAAAATAAAAATATTTTATTTACAATACGATTTTCAAGCAAGAAAAACCATGTTTAAAATAAATAATAATAATAATAAATCATTTATTTCCCCATAATAACAAACTGAATATTACAAATAAATTTTATTGCCAGTGCTTAGTAATAAATAATACTATGACATAACGTATTTACAATAGCAGTAAATAACAAATACAAAAAAAATGTTTCTACTTACTTTATTCTAATTTATGTACTTAGAGTAATAAAATATAAAAAGTAGGTTACATCCTTTTAGATTTTTATTTTTTTTTATTAACTTAATAATTAGGCCAATAGATTTACAAAATAAGGGAAATTTAGGTACCCCATAAGAGCAAGAATGAAATGATAAAAATGAGTTATTGTAGCTTATGTAGTAAATAATATACTATTACGCATCAAAGTTTAAATTTAGTATAACTAGTGTGCTGTATTAAACAAAAAGGATTTATGCATGATTTACAATTCAAATATTAGGCTATATACATGTAACATTAAATATTATATTATAAATAATTATTTTATAATGCTCTAACGTGTCTATTTAAATATTATTATAATTTAGCAGACAAGACTAACCATCCTAATTTAATTATCTTAAACATATACTCATTATCATTTTGAACGATCATCCATACTCTAAGTTTTTTAGAAAATATATTTATTGTTTCTACTATTTTTTACTAATTTCTGGCAATACATTATTTTTTCCTCGGAGCTTGTAAAAGAAAAAAATTTTTAAAATGTGTTTTTTGTATGTTCTCCAGTATATATTTTACAAATATTTAGTATTTTTTACAAATTATTATAAACGGGCTTGCAACATGGCAAACTCTCTGACATCTCACTATAGCTCTTGGGTTTAATACAAAAAACACCAAATATACTGTTTATAGTGTATTTTGACCGAAATTCACTGCAATGAAACACAATGAACAAGAATTATAGGGATAAAACATGTAACCAGGATAATGATATTTACAAATTTTACATACTAGCTGATTGTACAAAGCTTTACTGTAGGATTGCAATGTTTCATTCATCACAGAGATTAATAAACATAACAACAATGAAATTAACAAATTATCTCAAGCAATACTTAATCTTCCGATTATTTTTTTAAGTATCTGTCACTTCGAATTCAAAAAGAAACATGCTCTAGTACAAACAGTGAGATTGTTGCGCTCGGACTGCATACGGACATGTGTGGCCTCACGGTAACCGAGCCGAGCCCGCACCGACAATCGGCCGACTCACGTGTCGGGCGCGGTGCGGATATGTGTGTGTCCCAACCTTAAAGCGTGGTGAGTTGATCTGGGCTTGGACTTTGCAAGATCGAGTTATTTTTTTTTTTTAAAGAGCAAGCAGCGCAAAGCGCTGCTCAGCGGACAAGCATCGCGTGATCTGAGTTTTGAATAGGCAAGCTAGGGTCTTTTGTGCTGGCCCTTAAACGAAAAAGACCCCAAAATTATAGTTAGTTAAAGGGGTTGCAAACGCATCAAGCTTCTATCTACAGATCAAATTATGAGAAGGAGAGGCTTTTTAGAGACGAGTTACTTCCGAGTGGACTAAAGAACCAGTGATCATAAATCAGAGGGTTTCTAAAGCCTTTAGATGGTCTATACGACCAACAGTTTTCAAGAGTATACATATACTTGGTTGTCTTTGAGTAGTGTCTATACAGGACCTATCAGTTTCGTTACCCAGATGACTAAAAGAGCTCTGTAACCTATGACCTTAATTTGTGGCTCAGTGGACGAAAGGTCTTCATGCATCCTTTATAAAAACTTTTCATACATTTATTAAGAAAAATGCGTAATTTAATATTATTAATTTTTATTATAGTAATATGTATTTGATTATTTCCTAATGACAATTAAAGTAAATAAAGTAAAGATGCCTTATTTTACCAGGCGAAGTTAGAGCTAAGAAGCCCTATCTAAGACTTAAAAAGAAGGTATACACACGCAAGACTCTTTTGTCTTTGTTGAGGTTTTGTACAAACTTAAAAAATAAACAGTAAAAATACGAGTAGCATTTTACATGATAAAAGCTTATTTCTTAAAAAACTGTTGATACATAGTTTTACTTCTAGGTTTTTTTAAATAGTGTTAATGTACTTACGTACAAAGGCATTAAAAGGATACTCATTTTGCTTTGTCAGATAATCAAGTCGATGACATTGTGTGTTCAGCTATTACAGAGCGGGCGGTCTGGCCTTGTTGACTCTACTTCGTAAATTGATTTCCTCGCCGAACAAGAATAATCGCCTACTTCTGGAATTGAGTCCATGAATCTCTGCATGGGAATCGACTACGCCGCCTCTTATATGAAAACACCTTTCAACTAAATGCTCAGTATTCAGTAACGCTAAGTAATGTTTCAAAAATGCAATTATTTTAAATTATAAAGTCATATTTCATTGCGAGTTGCACCTGTGTTTCTTTTATTAATCAGGAAAATTCGTATTTCAACGAAGTTTTAAATTCCATTAGTACGACAAATTGTGACTACGACAACTCTTTAATACCCGTAATCGAGTAGGAAGTGTTTGAAAATATGGAATTTGTGGAACTTACTGACTAAAACTAAAACCTTGACGCAGATACTGTTTGTTTTGATTACAAACTAAGGATGAGGTATTGTAATTTCCTCACACCTGTTGCCCTTTTAATTGATGTAGAATTATTTTAAACGCTAAATGGGTTAAATGTTTACAGTTATGATTTTTTAACACTAGTTTTAACGCAAAGAACTTTACTTAAAAAACAAGATAAAACACTGAAATCTCTACACAACGTAGGTATGGTGGAAGGGTTGATTCAATGTGAATGTTGAATTTGTCTCTAGTTCACCTTCACTTCAGTTCGGAGTGCAGCTCTAAAATCTCACTCCTGGAAAGCGATCGACGAAGAAGCTCAAAATGAACTCTCTCTCTCTATACTAATTAGTAAAACGTTTATTCTTACTACTAAAGACAATAAGGACATTTTTGATTCTTCAAAGTGAATTAATTGATTGAGATTTTAACCTCAAACTTCTCAATTTTCTTCCTCGTAGCAGGATTGAGCAATTCCAGGAACTCAAGATAAATCAGAGAGAACGATTTTTATTAAATTAATATACAATCTATTCAAAACACTAAATCACGTGTTCTAGTGCCTAGGACTGGTGCAATCATCCCGGGCTTAGGTGTTACTGTAATTTTGTTAGTGTAAGGGTGTTGATGCGATGGTGTTAATACGAGGGTGTTCATACGATGGTGTTAATATGATGATGATATGCGATTTTGTTACCATGAAACTATTCTCGTATGAGAATGTTACCGTGAGGTTGTTAATGCGAGAGTGTTAATGTGGGGGTGTTACCATGAAGTATTTCTGCAATATGCTGAAACGGGCGTCAATGTGAGGTGTTAATCCGGGAGTATCAATGCGAAAATGTTAATGCGAGTGTGTTTATGCTGGGGTTTGTAAACTGGGGTGTAAAAGCGAGGGTGTTAATGAGGGGGCGTTAATGCAGGAGGGTTAATGCGAGAGTATTACTGCAGGCGTGTTAATGTGAGAGTGTTAATACAAAGGTGTTACTGTGCTGGTGGTCGCAATAGCTCAATTTCTCTATGGGAATCCACTGATGACTAACTTAGAATTCATCACCATTCCATAAATAATCGAGCATACGTGTGCCCCCAATACGTGGTTGGGAGAGCCACAGTTTAAAACTGATCTGTCTGTTTGCGATTCTTGGAAGTCTGTTAACATCGGAGAGTCCAGTCTGCGACTTTCTGTAAGCGAACTTTAAATATTTATAACTTGACAGGAATAGAAGCCATCGCAAGTCCAATCAGTTCTTGTTGAGACATATATGCGCCCCGGTTATTGTATGTTTATCATTTAGGAAATTCCGTAAAACGTATCCTTACTTTGGAGGATCCTGATGTCGACAATGCTGCTTGTTAGAACAGAGACCTGTTCTAGGTCGCAAGAGATAAATACAAGAAATAACAAAAAAGGATTTTGACCGAACTATTCAACCGATTTAAAAATAAATATTAAAATTCATAAAAATGTATTAACCACAAAATGACTATCTGCGTATTTACATTTTCAAATTGTAATAAACATTATAAATAACCATTACTATAATATCAGCTCATTGCCTCCATATTGCTAATAAAAGAAATTTTGATTTCCTAATGTCAAGAGACCTCTATGTGGAAAAGAGAGATGTTCAGTTGTGGCCTAAAATAATGGCAAATAATCTTTTCTATTTTTACAATTATGTCCTTTTGCCAGAACTGATCGATCCTAAAATCTGTCGTAGTATGTCAATTAGAAGGGCCATCTCACTGTCATAGTTTTCACTATCACAGCCACAACAAAAACTACATATAAAGTTGGCATAATTAATAAATATATTTGTCGTGAAGTTTTTACGAGTATTTTTTATCCATATATAATTCATATTATCTTAAATTGTTAATTAGTTTAAAATATAGTTTAATATGTTACACATATTACACATATACACATGTTACACATGATTAATATACAGAAGTGAAATTTAAATAATATTGGAAGATGAAGTTATCTGGGTGTCGTGTCTGGCGAGGTTATGTTAATCGCGGGGGGGGGGGAGAGATTGTGCGTCTGAGATAACGACTAGACGCATACCTGGCAAGAGATAACACTGGAAATAACGAAGAAGAATTCTGATCATATTAGTCAACCGGTTTCAAAAATAAACACTTTACAATCATAAGGAATTTATTGTCCTCAAAATGGCTACCTTCGAAAATTTAATTCAGTACAATAACTTTGTTATTATAAGTAAATTAATTTTTATGTTTCAATAAGTCGAATTATATGTATAGTACCATAAATCAAGTTTCAAAATGAAAATCGGTTAAAAAATTAAATAAAAAACACAAGAAATGAATTTGACCATAGAGGTTCTACCAGTTATCTGAGCAATTTCGTAAACATTTTTCAGTATTTTTATCCTTAAAGTTTACAGAACAAATAATTCACAAGACATCTTGGAACAATTTGCACATTCACATTTTTATTCATTAAATTGGGTTTCATAACATTGTTTGAATAATAACAGTTCCGGTGAGCTATGGAAGGTACTAAAACGTAAGAGCCACTGAAATCAAATCATGTCATTAAATTTTGAAATTGATTTTCCATCTTATTACTTTTTTCCTCAGTGTTGCCTATATAGAAATGAAGCTTCACGGAAACTTTCAAGTCTAAACGTCAATTTAGTTTCAAGATATGTTGCCAAACATACAGAGAGATGTAAACTTTTTCTAGCCACTCTAGTCATAGGCTTCGCTAACGCTCAGCCAATTACTAAATTACGTGTATATCCTGTGCGTTGCCATTATTGCCATTATTTTTGTACTAAATAAGGCTTGCCACAACGCTTTGGTAAGATTTGTTTATTTTAACCTAGTTTGTAATTATGTATTAGGTTAGTTCTTTACCTGAAGAAGAGATCAGATTGCAGATCTCGAAACGTAGTGTTACTGATTTCTTGTTTCACTGAACGATGCCAAATGTCCGGGAAAATCCTGTTTCCTTCACGTGTATATCAATGCAATTCATATTAAGGACAAGCTTTATATCCCAATAAGTACATTGAGAAATTAAAACACTTTTATGGCCTTAATTCTGGCCATAAAATAATAGAATGTTTCTCATTTTAGATATAACTAGGATTAAGGATTGTAGGATAAACCTATTTTCCTAAAGGTAAATCTGTCAGCCAATAAATCAATGTACATTTTTCTCGAATACAGAGAGTGTTAGAAAAGTAATATGTTCTTTTATACATAGCCCTTTCATTTCAAATGTTAGAATCTTACTTTACTCAAATAATATAAAAAGTTTGCATTAGTAAGATTTGTATAGTTCTTAAATCTCTGTTTCATATACAGTAATATATATATATATATAATACACAGAAGGGTTTGCAAAAATTTAATAAAAACTGTTCACAATTAATTCATGTTAACTTTTGCAGCTGATTTGGGTTAATGAAATATAAAATATTGAAAAGTTTCATGGAATAATATACCTAAAGATGGAATGAGGATTTTGAAAAACGCACTTAAAAATTAAAACTGACATATTTTTTTGTTCTCTTTGGACAAGAAACTTAGAAAACTGCACCTAGTCCTATAAGGACCTTAGCGCTGCTTCCGGAGTTACAGGATATTCTGGATAAGTAAGGTTTGAGATAGGGACCACCTCCTGTCGAGATTCGCGAGGCAAAAGTTAGAGCACTATTTTCAAGTCATGTCCCCTCGGAAGAAAGGAAAAGCCAGCTCTGAACCAGCCTCTCCAATCAAAGCAGACAGGGGGTGGCACACCCTTATATCTAGGCTGGCAAGAACCTTTGGCTCTTAGGAAACGAACCCCAACAACTCCAAGAGTCATCTCCCGCAGTAGACTAAACCTATCGAATTGCCCTTGCATCTAAGAATCTCGACATTTGCGGTTAGTGATGTGCCGCTCCTAGAAATCCATAAGGAAGCATAAACCAGCCAGAAGTGAACCCTCTGGGAACTGACATGTTACTATGTATATTTGACACCAGCACATTATATTACCATAAGAAAGATTTTTTTTATTTTCCAATTTCTTGTAATCTTATTCTGATATTAGACAATTTGTTGTCGCATATTGGCGATGGGGTTATCGCCCTGTTCGTTTTTCTTTACTATCATTTGGTTCATCATTTCTCTCACTGGTGTAGCAAAGTTCATTCCAGGAACTGCACCCAAATTTACAGCATCACACATTGCAAAAGATCCGTTATCAAAATATGAAGCGGCTCAAAAACCTCCAGTTTAAGTGTGGTTCTCATCACAAACATACGGTAATTAATTGTGTTAAATTGTTCAGAGGGGTTTGCGTACTACCGAATGGACATCATTTTATAAGATTTTTATATGACAAACCATTAAACGTAGGTTTTATTGTATTCATCGCTACAAAAGGTAATTTGAAAATAGTATTTTTATAGCATAAATATCAGCCAATTCTTTACATGGCTGATATCTTTATAATTAGAGGTAGCTACTTTAAAAGAGTTTTTTTAAGAATAATTAGTAATAATAATAATAACAGATTAATCAATTGGTTTTAATTTATGTTGAATAGCTGTTGAAATATTTTTAACCTAAAACTGTTTCGATTCTATTTTTGAGTTTTAAAGAAGAAATCCTTCAAGTGTTCAGAAAAATATACTTGACAAAAAAGACTCAAAACTGCTTGAGTGGGTATTATTGTGATCTTCAAAATAAGACATACGAGTATTTCATTATTGTAGGCCTACAATCAAAAATAGGGAAAGAATTTGAAGTTTAACATTGTTCTTAGGGGATAAAACTTGGTAGTTTCGTCAAGTTACAGGGACGTAGCCAGCGGGGGGATCCAAGGTGTTCGGAACCCCCTCCAATTGTTAATTATTTTTTAATGAAACGATTATTATTACTATTTAAGTAATTCAGTATTACTGACATGTACTGCTGAAAGATCTTTATCAACATTGAAACGGGTCAAAAAAGGGAATGAGCGATTGACTGCACTTTCCTTACTTTCTGTCCACTATGGGAAAATATCAGTCGTCTTTAAGCCCCCCCCTAATAATTTTTTTTCAGGTTATATTATTGGTCGGATCACATTGTTACTTCATGCATTCTGGAAGTAGTGGTAGAGATGCATTTACGCCAAATATTTGTTTGATGAATATTTATCACAGTAGATAAGATAAGTATTCTATTTCCTTTCTAAGAAACGCAAAAAAATAGAGATGTAACCTCGAAAAGTGTTTGATACAAATATATAAAATAACAAACCATTTTAACACTTTTTGATAGATTTTATATTTCGTACAATGTACATTTCAAATTCTAATAATTCATCATCTGGAAAGTCAATGATGAATTCTTAGAATTTGAAATGTACATTGTACGAAATAAAAAATCTATTAAAGAGTGTTAAAAGGTTTAATTATTTTATATGTAAAAAAAAAAATACTTTTAAACTTTATAAGTGAAACTATTTCATATTATTTACTTATTGACTAAATTTATTTAAATATTTCAAAATATCCGCGTAAAAACACAAATTGGGAAAGCGCCGTAGAATATTTTTTTTACTTTCGTTTCCGCTAGCGATTGTGTTGGAATCGTTATGAGGGAGGAATAAGAGATTTAAAATTATTATTGATAAAGTTGGCAAACCTGATTTTCGTAAAACTTACAACAGGGTTGTCGGACACGAGCGATGCCAAAAATGCGACAATCGGCGCTCACGCACCGCGCGCGCCACTTGTGCGAATCTGACCAATCAGAATAGACGCGAGTCACGCCACGAGCCGGAGACGACCGGACATTTCCGACAGTTCCCGAACTCGCCGCCAGGGGCGCCACGGCCCGCGGCCCGCGTGCTTGAATGTCTTTAGCTTCTTGTTGATATCTCGCTGCGGCCGCTTGCTCGTAGTCGTGCGTCGACCTCGTAGAGCGACATACGCGCGCTTTCGTTGCGTTTGCGCTCGCTAACTTACGTACGTAAAGGCGAAACCATAAGACTGAAAAAGTGTTGTTCATTTTGAGTGCGAATAAATTCAATTAAACCTAAATAAAATTAATTTAAAACAATTTGTTTCCATCGTAAATTTAGAATTATTACTTTTACATCAAGTATATTTTAAATTCTTAACTGCATTTACCATTCTAACGATGTGTGGCGACTTGGTGTTTAGGCATTTAGTGTTAATTTGAGGTCCACTTAGAGAATAGTGCTGATGATGGTTACTTTTCCGTGGACTTACTTCCTGGTGGTTTTCTGGAGCTTTGGACTTACCTGCAGCAAAGTTCACAACTTCCTATCGACGGACGCTCTTACCGACGGGGAAATGGAGAGACTGATACATTACAATGGACTGACCGCTAAGGAGACTTCGGTGGTGGCCAAAGGCGATAAAGAGGGGTAAGAAGTGATTTGTATGTCCACTATCAATATCCACCTAGACAATTGTTAAATTTAGAAAATAACTTTAAAGCGTATTAGTGACGTTTTTCAATGTACGAATAACATTGATAAGAAACCTCTTTAGGGGAAGATGTAAACTATCCAATCGTTTTGTTAATAATACCGGTATACTAAGAATCGAAAGCGGTAAAATCCAGTCAACTGTAAATTACACATTTAGTTTTGTTTATAAAAACATATTTTTCACTTAATAAAGAAATATCATAGGCCTAGGTGTACACTTCGTAATGTGTGTTACTATTACATGTTAGCCTAATATGTACGTAGACTACTAAGTAATATGCGCTTACGTCTTTTTTTTTTTTTTTTTTTTTTGAACGTTGAAATATTAATTATGTTATCCTGCTCTCAGTACGTTTTGAATTTACTGACACGTGTTATTTTGAAATTAAAATTAATACAAATTTTATATTTTACTTCAATTGTACCTGAAAACCGAGATTTAAAATTCGACTTGAAATAAACACTTAAGGTAAGCTTTATTCTGTCGACGACTTTTTGTCAATATACATAAAACATTAGATGAAAACATTGATTAGTCTAATATTACCTATTACAATGTATTCGTACCTTTCATATTTTGTGAGATATTTAACGTATGGGCAAAATTAATAAGTGATATTCTTCTGCTTTATTCATTGTTTGCTCCTAAATTCAAACGAGTATAAAAAGATAGCTACAATTCACATATTCTTAACACATTTAATTGGAAACATTTTATAAGTGTGTTGTAGATTTACAGGAAGCTTCTATAACCAAAAGTAAAATAACTTAATATAAACAAATGAGCTCTCTTAAGTTTAAACGTTATCCAGACTTGTTATTTCAGTTTTTTAGTTAATTTGTGAACTAGAAATTAAAATTGTACTGTTTGAGATCTAGTTTAGCCTATATTAAACAACGTACACAATACTATAACAATTTATAAAAAGGGGAAAATGGTAGGCTTAATGTTGAAATTTAAAAACTGTAGCAGTATTATTTTGAGCGAATGTCATTTATTCGAACGATACCGTCCAATAGAGGTAAAACATGTATCATCGTTACTCATTAAAGATACATTATGAGATAGGATGTTAACATAGAACGCTTATCTGATTTTATTTATCATAATATGATCGGTTAGACAAAATGCTGAGCGTGACGTGTAAAAATGTATGTTTGGGTTGGGGAGAAAATACATAATTTAATATGTAGGTTCATTAAAAATATTAAAACTTTTATAAATAAAAAGCAAACCAAACAATAAAACAACTTTAACATTTGATTAATCCATGTTTAAATTAACAATATATATCAATATAATATTATTAATAATAGTTTAATCGGCCTAGACATGTTCTATACTTGTTTACTTCGACCCCGCATAGAATTATGATATTTCTACTGAAAATATACTATACAGTGTAATAATGTAATGTAGTTATGTAATAAGTATACCGCACTATTAATTCTCATTGTAGTTTAATTATGTATTTATTACAAACCTATTATTTTTCTCAGGTTTGATTGAACGTTATGGTACGAAGACGTTTCTCATTCTGGATTGATATAAAAATTTGTTTCGGTGCAAAAGTTTAAAACCCAATATCTACTTATATGTATAACAACCTTAAGGAATTAAGAATTTTTTTTTCTCTGGTAATTATTGTTTTGAAATTTGTGTGAGTCGCACACTGAATATATATCATTTTGCAAACACGTACAAAATAAAGCAATATGATTGATATTCTCTGATGAAATACATGTGAAATACACAATTCAAGCCTAGGCGACTTAGATTTCAAGCCCAAATTCAAGCAATTGCTCATGTCAGACGCATCCGACTGGCGTTTTTCAACATTGAAAAAATAAAAACACAATTTTGTGCAGTAATATAATCCTAACTCCAGACACTTCCATGATCGACAAATATTACAGTTGGTGGTAATTGACAATTAGGCTTTTCAGGAATTCATTTGGCAAATTACTTGACATTTCTCAAACTTGTGTTTAAAGTAAATTACGATTGATAAGCTAAATATTCTTTCCTTTACCTGCCATTAGAGGAACTATATAAACAAGGGTTAATATTAATTTCACTGCTTAGGTAGTAACAAGTAAATTCTTAAACAATAACAAACATTATTGGTTAAAATCTTTCTTGCGATAAGTGTAGTTCACACCTTTTCATGAGTTTGATCTTGGGAAAGAAATCTTCTCTGAAGCCTCATTCCCCACTGTGAAAAGTGTAGAAAGCCACGGGTCAACGCATACAGTATAGGCCTATCATGGCTATAGTTCTCTTTTTACGGGAATGCTTTTTGATATCTTAACTTGTTTTTTAAAATTTTGATTCGATATAAAATATTAATGGGTTACAATGTAAGATAAGACCAAATGAGATAATTCATCTCATAAAGTATTGTTTTCATTCATTATTGCGGTGTTTGGCGGTTTAGTTTGCTTGGACAGAGTCACCATTCAGAGTTGAGGGTGATGGTTTGGTGGCGGTCGTAGTAGTTTTCCAGGTAGGTTGGAGGCGTAGGGTGAGGGTTGGGCGTGGGGTCATTCATAGAGCAATAATGTTTGGGGACCTTCATCGAATTCGCTAACGCCTTTGGGAAGCAGGGCCTCACAGAAAAAACATGTGGAATCCAGGGGCGGCAGTGTTAAATTGAATGAATGAGCAAATTCTTCACGCTGCCTTGCTGTGCGCACCGATCATAACCTGTAGAACACTATTTAATCCGGCCACAGTATAATAAGAGGCCACCACCACAATAGAATCATATTTATGATTATCTAAACTATAGAAACAAAAATGTTGACACGAATTACCTTATATTAAAACTATCTATGTTGTGTATATATAAAATATAACGAACAAAACAGTTTAACATTTAGTTACTTTTTACTGTTTTTAAGGATATACTATGATTTTATTGTGGTGGTGGCCTCTTATTATACTGCAGCCTTTAATCCAATATAGAGCAAGGGTTTTTTGTTGATGAGTTTTCGTTCTCTTGAACTTTTCTTTTAATTTTATTGAAAGAAAAAAATCATGACACTTGTTAAGACCTTACGAGTCTGCATATATTACGGATTACCTCAGAGTAAATCAGTAGTGAATTTTGAACAAATTCAAAATAAAATCCAATGTTTATTTTGTAACCTACTTACTCATTTTTATATGTTCACAGTTCACTGTCAGTTATTTAATCAGTGTTTTTCACACAGTCAATCAAAACAGATGCGAGGTTTACTTTAAAATTAAAATTTTTATGTTTTTTTTTTCAAATGAAACCGTGCATGCCTTTAGGAAATTAATATTACAGAAGAATGCGCATATTGTTACCACATAATATGTCAGCGTGGTTCGTCTTCAATCTATGCAATATTTCTAGTTACTGGTTACTAACAAACTGTTTTAACCTCGATTGCAGGTCTCCGACCTAATAGCCTTTATGCATTACATAATGTGTTTTGTTTATTTTTTTATACATGTACTGGATATCTTGCAATGGCCGTTATTTATCACATGTTTGGTGTGCGGGTAACAGCTAGCAGACTTTGTTTTGGGATTTGATCCAATCAGGTCAAATACTCTGAGGTATGTGAAGGGTATGTCAAATATACAATGTGTATGTGAAGCAAAGTGATAACTTCTAAACCATATACTCAAATGACCTTTTGCTTTTTTTTAATCTGAAGATATTCGGAATGGTTAAGAAAAATTAATAATATTTAAATAGCAGTCCTAATTTTTGAACAAGTTGTACCAAAAATTGTTTGACAAAATTTTAATATCGATTATTCAAAATTTCAGTAATGCAAGTAATCTTAAAATACTCAAAATATTACTTAACGCGGAATTTATTTGAGCTGATTTATCGAGGACCCAACAGGACATTCTTGGAATCTTATCGTTATCTGTCAGTCTGTGTGTCCGTCCGTGCGATAACGTTTGATAGGTTAAATGTTCTAGAGGGTTGAAACTTGGTATATAGGTTCCTTTTGGTGCAAGTAAGAACTCAATTGATTTTGGGGTCTAAAGGGAAATTTAAGGTAAAATTACATTTTACATTAGTATTATAAGGAACCATGATGGCAATGAAAACTCACAGGATAAACAAGTACATTCACACATATATATATATATATATATAAAACATTTGATCATGTATCATATTAACATAGTAACACATGTGGTGAAGTTTCTGTGATGGATAACTTGGCGAGACTTTAATTACACCACTTGTCCGGATCCATAGATACTCCTTTGAACAGATTTTTACACGTTTGCTTGTTTTTGTTGAATTTTTAGCTGCGATGTAACGTTTTGTAAATGTGGTATCGGCTTACTTTGTTCAAATTTGAGGGTTATGTGTGTAGAAGAGATACCTCTTTACCTGAAGAAGAGATCAGATTGCAGATCTCGAAACGTAGTGTTACTGATTTCTTGTTTCACTGAACGATGGCAAATGTCCGGAAAAATCCTGTTTCCTTCACAATCCTTCCATCGTCAAAAATAACCTTCAAACAAAGAATGTGTGTAGAATTCATATATAGTTGTTTTTATTCAATTACACTTTATTATTCCTATGTATGGTGTAGGTAAAGTGTTTTAAAATAAATAAACTAGAAGATCTGTCACATTTCATCATCTACCAAGGCATTTGAGAAAACTGCAACGCTATAATTTCATATTTTAGGCTGTAAAAATATACATTAAAAAATTTGAACTTTTTACACGTCTGCAATTTTTATTTTTTAATATAGACACTCGTATTATCTAAAAGATTATCTTAAATAATAATACTGTAAACTTTGTTATACAAACAACAATAAACAGAATTAGTATTCGTTAACTTTTTGCGGGATTCATCAAAGATCGCAGTGCTTGACCCAGACCTATCTCACAGAGACAATCAGCCGCTAACTGCAAAGGGCAACCCTTTAGATACGGAGAAGAAACAGTCAATGTCCGCCGTGGTAGTACAAAAAGACTTCCGGCTTTTCCGGTTCTAACCCCATTAATTATCGTAGACTGGTTTTCCCCAAGTCTACAAGACAAGTTTTCAAGTCAGGATTTCCAAAAAAAGTACACCTGTGATAAGCAGTCCTCCAAGAATCATTCTCAGAAACGTTATCGCGGCGACGTGATCTGATAAGACACTGTGTCGAAGTACTGCAATAAACTATTTGTAATCGGTGATAGCGCCAGACACGTCATGCCAGGTATCGTTCGATATGATTCAGCAGAGTACAGAGCGAGTGACGTTCGTCAGGTGACTTATATAGGAATGACAGGCGCCACCTTATCTGCCGTATCAGCTGTCAGGTATGCCAACATTGCGAATTGTTTACATTGTTTTATAAGCGTGTATATATCATATGGTCATTCCTGAAATTGAATGGCTAGACGTGAAGGTCGGTGCAAAATGTATGGGCTCCATTTTTTTTTTTTTTATCAAAAGCACTTACTTGTTAAGGGACAAAATTTTTGACACAACTGACCGTAAACGTTGCAAGGTTGCGCCTCTCAGAGAGGTCACGTGTTCGATTCTGGAGGAGGTTGATGCAAATTTTGCAAATATGGTTGGACTTATGGTGGTGCGATTGCTTTTGAAAATATTTTCATATCGAATTCATGGCTCTTAAAATTACCCCTCTAAATACAAAAAAGTAGAAAAATTGTTTGATCACTCCACTTGAAATTACGGGAATTTAAATGATCGCGCAAGTAAAAAACATAAGATAAAAATTTGACATTTTTACAGTACGTACATGAGTTATAGGTCTAGAGAGTTACACGTTTTTATTCATTTATGGCACAAAAACATTGTCTAAATGAAATATGAATTAGGAAAAATACACGTTTTAATATACTTGTTCTTAACGAAATTACCGTATATTTTATTAAATTAAAACATACGGTAATTTCGTTAAATTTACTCTCAGACGCTATACTTCATATGCATCCTTTAAACATTTCTCAATTTTATCTTTAAACGTTTTTGTTTGGGCCTGATTAAAAAATACCCAAATTTCATACTTTTAATGTCTGTAATTTCACGTTCATTAATCATTAAAATAGTTGTTTACAGTATTCAGTGTTTATTGTTTTGTACGTAATTTAGTTAGGAAATGACAGTTACAGTTAATTATTTATCTCACAAATGTATTTAAATTATGCTAAATAATAATTGTTTGAATTATTTTCCCATATTTATATAATTATGTAGTTAGAATGTTTTCCATATAGTTTAATTATACAGTAATGCATAGTTGTTTGTGTGTGTGTGTGTGTGTGTGTGTGTGTGTGTGTGTGTGTGTGTGTGTGTGTGTGTGTATATATATATATTGTTTTATATATATATATAAAAAACAAACATAGTAAACTTTGTTATATTATAAACAGTACAATAAATTTTAATAAAGGTGTACTCCCAACACATTCCATTTAAGATAATGTTCTTTCCAATAGATCGATCCGATGATCTAATACATTTTACTCATTGTCCAAAAATTGAAAAAAAAGTAAAAAACCACTACTAATTTAACATTTTCCAAACCCAAAATTGTTTGCACCATCTTTAAAACGTCCAGTACAACTAAGTAAAATACCACTGACGCGTAAAGAATTCCCTTGAAACATCTAGCAAAAGTCAATAACCCATACAGAAGTCGGTAGGACCATTGTTGACGATGAAACCCTTCACATTTCGCCATCCTGGAGCGCTGCGGTTGATTCTTCGGCAATAAGAGACAAACAGAGCAACTGCTGATGATTTGTTTGTAAATCCGTCCACGGACACTAATGCGCCTGTTGCCAAATATTGTCCCGGCCTAAAAATAGGCCAGTCACAATACTGTTCCCATCAGCGCGTTCGCAACACAGTTGTTGACTGTCCACTTAAACAAGCAAACTGGTCGGGCACGGAAGTCTTTTCAGGAAGTATGGAATAAGTTAGTTCAGTCACCCTACGCCCCCCTCTCTTGCCGGAATGGTTAATTTTGTTTTAGTGATCAGTTGATATGAGGTTTACTTCAGATTATGGAGATTCTTCTATCTTTAAGCTGTTTTTGACACTTCCGGTTAGGCTCCGGCTGTAGTAAAACAACCTTCCGTTTTCCCTATAAAAGTAATCCTAAATCCAAATGCTTTTCAACTTTTCTTGTAAAGTCCATAGGGATTGTAACATTTAAATGATGAAGTGCAAAAAAGTTTCAGATTTCTTTCTGGATAAGCAATAAAAATTTCGAAAAAACTAAAAAAGACTTTAAATGCGTTTTGATTAAATCTTTAAATGACACACGTTCTATGATTCTACGACCAAACATAAGGTCGTAAAAGGGCATGAGGTTTAAAATTGTTCTTATGCAGCTAAAATCCATTATAGCCGTCTTGAAATTGCGAGTAGAATATTGGCAACCCTTAGAATTGAATATTACAACAATCAAACTCTGCCCACCTTTTGGTTGTATGGGCATTCAGGAAAAGAGGGAATAACTTTAATGTGTTATAACTTATTAAATATTTAATTTTGGATTTTTTATCTAAAAACATTGTAAAATGAATCCAATCTTTAACCCAAAAATACCTGATCCTGAGTCCTAAATATGTTGTACATCAGGGTTAAAAATATACGTAAATATGTTAAATATTTTTGAAACTGTTAAACAGTGTTAAATATACCTAAATTGGTTAAGAATTAAAGTTATATTATTTCTGAATCTTTAAATGACTTTAGTTTTTGGAAATTCATTACGTCTGTTTACTGAAGACAAGAAACATGAAAAAATGTATATTTTAAAAGAGAAGAATCAAAATCGAATCAAGTAATGGGGTTTATTACGTAAAAGGGGTTATTTATAAAAATGTTTTCTGTGTTTGAATGAAAGCAGTTTTTAACGGAATGGTGAGCATAAAAACATTCGAAATAATATAGATTTGTTCGTATTTATTTTAACAGTTTATTTTTGAATACAAATAAAATTAATCATTCTTTACTAATCACTATAGCTGTGGTATGCTCGGGTCGAACTACCGTTTTAAAACAATCTATGGCTAAAACTGTAGAAGAATGTTGTTTATTGTATATTTACTTCATTTTTATTATATGGTGGTTAAAATGATGTTTGCATATCTACAAGCAGCATAAATCTCGTTTTAAATGCATCTATCGAACTGTATATTTTTCTATTTCTTGTATAGTAAGTATTGTAAAGAGTACAGTCTGGCCAAAGAGAAACGCCTATAGCATCATGTACACTTCACAAAAAAATCATAGCTTGCGGTGAATTTTGTAAACAACTTTATTTAGTTTTAACGTGATACATTTTTTGAAAAATAAGCGAAAAAACTTTTTGACTAGAGTAACATTTTTATGTACCTCTGAACTGTGCATACTTGCGCATTTTCTGACAATTTTTCAAAACCAGCATATATGTTCGCGGTACAAATAATTGAGTAACCCTTTTCTAGATTTATTTCAAAACACAATAATCATCTTGGTAAAATATTTAACTTCTTAAAAATTAAAGTATAGTTTTTTATTTCAAAGTTTAAGGTATAAAACAATCACTATTTACTTCCAAGGGCTAGGTAAATGAAAGTAAATACACGAAATACATATATTTCAGGTACGTCCAGAAGTTATAAATTATTAAAAAAACAATAAAGTCGCGTTAGAGTTCTGAGAGAAATAAAGATATTTTACTGAACAATAATAAGTATTAATGTAATGAAAACTAACTAAAACCCTTAAAAAATTATAATAAACATCATCATAACATTTTAAATAGTAATCTGAAAAAATAAGACAAACCCAATTTTTGAAAAAAATAAAATATTAAATACAGATTATACTAATTAAAAATTACAACGGTGTCATTTAAATTTAACCGATGTTTAAAAGGTTCACATGTTTATTATTTATTTATTTAGAGGTTAATGTACCGGTACACTGAAGATGGTTAAAAACCGAAACACGTATATGTCAATAAAAACATTTTTAAAGGGTTTTTGTTACTTTTCATTACATTAATATATATAGATAACCCTATAAATGGAGTTAATAACATAATAATAAGTATATTTAGTGACAGTTTAGACCTGCACAAGTTAAAAATGTACAGTGTAAAAAGGCATGTGCGTAGTTATGTTTCTAGAGTATGGTTAACTCTGTGGCTTAATAATATTTATGCAGAAAGTTGAAGATCTGAGATGGTGTTGATGCTTATGGTATAATTGAGAGCTGATTGAAGAAAGCTGGTCCCCCAAAACAAAATGGGTGGTAAGTGGATTCCAAAAGGAAAAGTAACAAGTGCCTTGTTGGGTTAGACGACTTGTCAACAATAAGTCATGTGAACGAGAAGCTTTCCAGTCAGTAGCAATCAAGCGAGTGTGTATCAGTTTGTTTATTTATCATTATATAAACATCCAAGACTGGCGTGGAAGTGACGTACTATACTGATAAATGGGTTGGGAGACGTAATGGTTAAATCTGTCGCCGGGCTGAATTTTAGTATTGAAACAAACAAAATATAGAAGGAAATCGGTCAGATTCCGTTATATGCCCCCAACGCTTAAACTTTTTTCAATGAACTTAGAACGTTATAAAACGATGTAGTTTAGTAATAGAACTAACATTATGCCCCCAACGCTAATTTTTCATTTACGGATGATTATAATGAATTACAATTGGTTACTAGCTAAGAAAAAAAGGGTACTTACGTATTACATCGACCACACCCCTACATTTCTCCAAACACAACAATTAAACAAAAACAAACATTACCAAACAAAAACTAAACTCTTTATTGAAAAAAGCACACAAAACTTGTTTTTATTCTTGATCACACTCCGCCACCCAAAATGCGAGTGCCTCCGGCTGGTGAGGTGCTGCCGAAGCCCGCGCTGATGTCAACGAAAGAAAAACATCCCTCGAGATAGTACCTATCAGTAAAATATCAAATTCTAGAGGGGCTGATCAGAAATATAAATTGAATTGTAATGGAAAGGCAATTATATACCGTGCAAAAAAACTTAAATAATCATGTGATGCCGCGCGGCCTACCGTAATCGGGATTCTCGAGAAAGATAAGATAACAGCGACAACAATACAGATCGCAATACCTGGAAATGCTTGTAGATTGATGGAATGTTAGTTCTGTTACTCAACTACATCGTTTTATAACGTTCTAAGTTCATTGAAAAAAGTTTAAGCGTTGGGGGCATATAACGGAATCTGACCAGGAAATCTTTAGGAAATGGTCATCCTACTTTGACGATCTTAGTTGTTGAGTGGCAATAACCTACTACGTAATTAATTCTGTACAAACTCACCATCCAGTTGCTTGTCATGGCCTTATAAATCAGGCTAAACCATCCCTCGGCCACAGCCATATTAATGGCTTAACTGCAAGCTCTTGGGATAAACAGTTGTGGAGCTAGCGGAATATTTGTTTTAGCCATTTTTTTAAATAGGATCATTCGAACAGCTATTCCGTAATTGCGTCATGAGTAAAGCTAAATCTCATGCATTTACCATATCATCATATACATCAGGGCGTTCAGTAAAAGTGTTTCAATACTTTGGGATTTTGTTCTACAAATAAAAATGAGCAAAAAAGTTCATATGAAGGCATGTACCTACTAAAATCTTTAGTATTCCGCCCATCTGTATTTATGTTTTTGTAAAAAAATATATTTTTTGAACCAGTTAAGATAAAGTTATGAAACTTAAGAATTGTATTAACCTTTGGTAGACCTTTTGGAAAATAAAATATTAACAAAATCCTTTTACCCGTTTCAAAATGGCGTCTGTTTAATGTCAAATAACAAATAACAAAAAACCGGTATAGCAAACAAAAAATGCATAGGATACCAACTATTTAGTGATTTCTATACCAATTCCAACGGTAACTTTCTCAAAGTCATCCGCCAACGCATAAGCGAGCACGGCTACTTTAAAGATACGCTTGCACAAGCCGGGAGCAACAAACAACTGATACATCTCAACTGGGAAATACTTTTCATATGAACATTTTTGCTCATTTTTATGTGTAGAACAAAATCCCAAAGTATTGGAACACTTTTACTGAACACCCTGTATACCCGTGAATGTCGAAGCGGTAACCGCTACACATTGTACCGTTGACTTAAGCTTTCGAAATGTGTATTAGCCATTACCAGCTACACACAAGATAGAACCAGATGTCTCACCTAAACTACTATTTACAGCGCTATCAGACGGCCAGACCTAGTGGTACCATTGACGGGACACTAGAAAATTCTGTGCTACTGACCTCAGTAAGACGGCTAGATTTATTTCTTTGCTATAAGGACTCAGTTTTTTAAATCTTTTATTTGCATATGCTATAGCCTACTAAAGCCGTATTAAATGAGAATTTTACTAATTTATTCATAACTTCCATAAGGCGCATGGAATTAGGGTGGAACATTCCTTACTTAGTAATCAATACAAGTCACCCTATTTATCACTATTTGCAAAAGGCGTGAACTTTATTTTTTATTTTAAATTTTGATGTGTATAAAACGAGATAAATTTAACAACGAACAATCTTTCTACACAAAACAAGCTTTTGAAGAAGAAGGAAGAATCATATTTCTCAAAATATAAACGAATTACTCAATCCTTTCTTATTTATTAATCTAAGCTGTTTTATTCAACTCATTCTTTTCTGGAGAAAATCCAGTAACAATACTTTTTAATAGTACTTAGAGTTAGTTTAAATTAAAACATTTTGAATATAACATTTTATTTAAATATTTTTTAAATAAATATGATTGGTTGCATTTATTTCCAACTTCTTATCAGTATTTGGTTTTGGTTTTATCAGTTTAATTAGATTTTAAAATTGGATTTTTTTGGTTTCAAGGTTTAAAAAGAAACTGTTAAAGAATTTCAGTTGCAGACTTACGAAATTTATGTTGTAGATTAAGGAAAGTCTATAATTTCAGAAAATATAACCAAACCAGGAATTGTTCCTCTAATTCAACGATTCTAATTTACCTTTTCTCCATCAAAGTGTCTAAATTCCCGACGATAGATGACTCCCAAGAATGACACCCTGCTGTTTTATCCTCTGAATTGTTTTACCAGTTGTGTATCCTCCGCTCAAACTAACAGAATTCCAAGCGCCGTGGTAAAAATAGCGCCACGACGCTGGCGTCGGGCATCGCGACGCTGCGCGCGTACGGGCGGTGCGAAAAGTTGGCGAACTTGTCCTCACACTCAGTAAGTCAAGGTCGCGGGTGTGTCTGTGACGTCATGGCTCAGAATAGCCCCACTTCTACCTCACGCCCCGACGCACGCTGGTCTGGTGGACTTTAAATAGCAATGCCCCTTCATTTCACCAATCCTAATAGTTTTTTATCAGTACTGTTAAAAAAATGAAATATAAGCCAAACCCCAGTAGGACGTTGAGTCTGGGGATAGTATGGAATTGTAGATTTTAAAAATGTTCATGGTTACTAAATCAATGTTCAGAAAATAGAACATTCAGTTCAACATTCAACTTAACATCCATTTTATCTTAATTTAAAATAAAATCCGGAACATTTTATTTCTGTCACACTCATATAAAGCGATTTTGAATTTGGGAATGGATTGAGCCTTTTCAAAAAGTTTAAAAAGGTATGAAAATTTAATGAAATTATTTCGGTTATGAAACATTTTGTGTATTAGTAATGTTACCTCATTTTATTTCTAGTGTTAAATGAATTGCGGGTCCATCTGGGAATGGATTTTAGTCGAGTTCCGAACCACGTCCAAGTATTAATGGTAAAAAGTGCACTCTAACGAAATAATTTTATATAATCAAATAGAAATAAAAAACCTTAGGGAGATATTAATTCTTCTTGTTTGGTGAAAATTATTCGTGAAAAAGGTAGATTCAATGAAAATAAATAACACCAACTGATATTACGAAGGTATTCTATGAACTCGAGGCTCTTCGTAGTTGACAGATAAGAAAAATCAATAATACCAAGATGGATCCTTGCGGTAATCCGAAAGTAAACAAACTGGGATAACCCAGCACTGGTTATACCAGGGACTGATGCTATAAATATAGTCTGATTATCAGTCAGTATACTCAATTCTTGATACTGTTTATCTTTGTGGTTTGATGATCCAATGGAGAGATAGTGTGTGATCTTGACCTCCCCATTACATTCCAGCACTTCAAGATTTTATGTTTCTATGACATATGAAATGCTTTTGCGAAAGGATTATTTGAAGTGGACTTAAGTTCTTAAAATCAAACCCAGCTCGATCAGCACAAAATCTCACTAAATAATCCATTTAAAAATATAAAACGTTACACATTCCAAACAATCTGAAATGGTTTTGCACCCTTCAAAATTGAAATACTGAAATTATTTATTCTTTGTGTATTACAATAATTTTGAAGTATAATAAACAGAATAGGAATTTTGTGTTATAAATTAACATTTTCAGATTATGTTATGAAAGTATTAATTATTTTAATCATAGAATTTCTGTAATTTAAACAATATTTTCACTACAGTTTCAAGCAGAGTGTTTTTTATTTGGAAATGTGTAATCCCAACCGCCTCCTGTTTCAGAATAACAATAATACATTTTCGTACACGAACAAAAACCTGAATTTCCTACACGCTCAAAGTTCTAGTTGAGATATTGGTTACGCATATTGATAGGTACTAGTCAAGGTTCAATGACCAGATTGTGAACCTTTACCAGGCATTCCTTGTCAAGAATGCTGTCTCACCTATCGGTCGCCGGTGTTGGCAGTCGAGTCGAGGGTCAGAATTAGATC
This sequence comes from Homalodisca vitripennis, assembly GCF_021130785.1. NCBI lineage: Eukaryota > Metazoa > Arthropoda > Insecta > Hemiptera > Cicadellidae > Homalodisca > Homalodisca vitripennis. The sequence continues at coordinate 111,002,477 of NC_060214.1, forward strand.
AGATAGCGGTCATTCTCGTCAAACCTATAGCACTGCCAGAATAGACTCGGTACTAGTCAAGGTTGACTGACTAGAGTATGAACCCCTTACCAGGCATTCCATGAGTTTCTTGAGTACTGTCTCGGCTATCGCCGGTCGCCGGTGTTGGCAGTCGAGCCGAGGGTCAGAATTAGATCTGATAGCGGTCATTCTCGTCAAGCCTATAGCACCGCCAAAATAGACTCGGTACTAGTCAAGGTTGAATGACTAGAGTATGAACCCCTACCAGGCATTCCCTGACAGTCTTGAGCGCTGTCTCAGCTATCGCCAGTCGCCGGTGTTTGCAGTCGAGCCGAGGGTCAGAATTAAATCTGATAGTGGTCATTTTCGTCAAGCCTGTAGCACTGCCAGAATAGACTCGGTACTAGTCAAGGGTGACTGACTAGAGTATGAAACCCTACCAGGCAGGCATTCCCTGACAGTCTTGAGCGCTGTCTCAGCTATCGCCAGTCGCCGGTGTTGGCAGTCGAGCCGAGGGTCAGAATTAGATCTGTACCGGTCATTCTCGTCAGCCTACAGCACTGCCAAAATATACTCGGGACTATTCAATGTTGACTGACTTGAGTATGAACCCCTACCAGGCATTCCATGACAGTCTTGAGCGCTGTCTCAGCTATCGCCAGTCGCCGGTGTTGGCAGTCGAGCCGAGGGTCAGAATTAGATCTGATACCGGTCATTCTCGTCAAGCCTACAGCACTGCCAAAATAGACTCGGGACTAGTCAAGATTGACTGACTTGAGTATGAACCCCTACCAGGCATTCCCTGACAGTCTTGAGCGCTGTCTCAGCTATCGCCAGTCGCCGGTGTTTGCAGTCGAGCCGAGGGTCAGAATTAAATCTGATAGTGGTAATTTTCGTCAAGCCTGTAGCACTGCCAGAATAGACTCGGTACTAGGTCAAGGTTGACTAACTAGAGTATGAACCCCTACCAGGCATTCCCTGACAGTCTTGAGCGCTGTCCTCAGCTATCGCCAGTCGCCGGTGTTGGCAGTCGAGCCGAGGGTCAGAATTAGATCTGATACCGGTCATTCTCGACAAGCATATAGCACACTGCCAGAATAGACTCGGTACTAGTCAAGGTGACTGACTAGAGTATGAACCCCTACCAGGCATTCCCTGACAGTCTTTAGCGCTGTCTCAGCTATCGCCGGTCGCCTGTGTTGGCAGTCGAGCCGAGGGTCAGAATTAAATCTGATAGTGGTCATTTTCGTCAAGCCTGTAGCACTGCCAGAATAGACTCGGTACTAGTCAAGGGTGACTGACTAGAGTATGAAACCCTACCACAGGCATTCCATGAGTTTCTTGAGTACTGTCTCGGCTATCGCCGGTCACGCCGGTGTTGGCAGTCGAGCCGAGGGTCAGAATTAGATCTGATAGCGGTCATTCTCGTCAAGCCTATAGCACCGCCAAAATAGACTCGGTACTAGTCAAGGTTGAATGACTAGAGTATGAACCCCTACCAGGCATTCCCTGACAGTCTTGAGCGCTGTCCTCAGCTATCGCCAGTCGCCGGTGTTGGCAGTCGAGCCGAGGGTCAGAATTAGATCTGATACCCGGTCATTCTCGACAAGCATATAGCACTGCCAGAATAGACTCGGTACTAGTCAAGGTTGACTGACTAGAGTATAAACCCCTACCAGGCATTCCCTGACAGTCTTTAGCGCTGTCTCAGCTATCGCCGGTCGCCTGTGTTGGCAGTCGAGCCGAGGGTCAGAATTAAATCTGATAGTGGTCATTTTCGTCAAGCCTGTAGCACTGCCAGAATAGACTCGTACTAGTCAAGGGTGACTGACTAGAGTATGAAACCCTACCAGGCATTCCCTGACAGTCTTGAGCGCTGTCTCAGCTATCGCCAGTCGCCGGTGTTTGGACAGTCGAGCCGAGGGTCAGAATTAGATCTGATACCGGTCATTCTCGTCAAGCCTACAGCACTGCCAAAATATACTCGGGACTATTCAATGTTGACTGACTAGAGTATGATCCTTACTAGGACATTCTCTGGCAGTCTTGAGCGCTGTCTCAGCTATCGCCGGTCGCCGGTGTTGGCAGTCGAGTCGAGGGTCAGAATTAGATCTGATACCGGTCATTCTCGTCAAGCCTACAGCACTGCCAAAATAGACTCGGGACTAGTCAAGGTTGACTGACTTGAGTATGAACCCCTACCAGGCATTCCCTGACAGTCTTGAGCGCTGTCTCAGCTATCGGCCAGTCGCCGGTGTTTGCAGTCGAGCCGAGGGTCAGAATTAAATCTGATAGTGGTAATTTTCGTCAAGCCTGTAGCACTGCCAGAATATGACTCGGTACTAGTCAAGGTTGACTAACTAGAGTATGAACCCCTACCAGGCATTCCCTGACAGTCTTGAGCGCTGTCTCAGCTATCGCCAGTCGCCGGTGTTGGCAGTCGAGCCGAGGGTCAGAATTAGATCTGATACCGGTCATTCTCGACAAGCATATAGCACTGCCAGAATAGACTCGGTACTAGTCAAGGTTGACTGACTAGAGTATGAACCGCCTACCAGGCATTCCCTGACAGTCTTTAGCGCTGTCTCAGCTATCGCCGGTCGCCTGTGTTGGCAGTCGAGCCGAGGGTCAGAATTAAATTCTGATAGTGGTCATTTTCGTCAAGCCTGTAGCACTGCCAGAATAGACTCGGTACTAGTCAAGGGTGACTGACTAGAGTATGAAACCCTACCAGGCATTCCCTGACAGTCTTGAAGCGCTGTCTCAGCTATCGCCAGTCGCCGGTGTTGGCAGTCGAGAGCGAGGGTCCAGAATTAGATCTGATACCGGTCATTCTCGTCAAGCCTACAGCACTGCCAAAATATACTCGGGACTATTCAATGTTGACTGACTTGAGTATGAACCCCTACCGAGGCATTCCCTGACAGTCTTTAGCGCTGTCTCAGCTATCGCCAGTCGCCGTGTGGCAGTCGAGCCGAGGGTCAGAATTAGATCTGATACCGGTCATTCTCGTCAAGCCTACAGCAACTGCCAAAATAGACTCGGAGACTAGTCAAGGTTGACTGACTTGAGTATGAACCCCTACCAGGCATTCCCTGACAGTCTTGAGCGCTGTCTCAGCTATCGCCGGTCGCCGGTGTTGGCAGTCCAGTCGAGGGTCAGAATTAAGATCTGATAGCGGTCATTCTCGTCAAGCCTACAGCACTGCCAAAATAGACTCGGGACAAGTCAAGGTTGACTGACTAGAGTAATGAACCCCTTACCAGGCATTCCCTGACAGTCTTGAGCGCTGTCTCAGCTATCGCCGGTCGCCGGTGTTGACAGTCGAGCCGAGGGTCAGAATTAGATCTGATACCGGTCCCTTATCGTCAAGCCTACAGCACTGCCAAAATAGACTCGGGACTAGTCATGGTTGACTAACTAGAGTATGATCCTTACTAGACATTCTGACAGTCTTGAGCGCTGTCTCAGCTATCGCCGGTCGCCGGTGGTTTGGCAGTCCAGTCGAGGGTCAGAATTAGATCTGATAGCGGTCTTCTCGTCAAGCCTACATCACTGCCAGAATAGACTCGGTACAAGGTCAAGGTTGACTGACTAGAGTATGATCCTTACTAGACATTCTCTGGCAGTCTTGAGCGCTGTCTCAGCTATCGGCCGGTCGCCGGTGTTGGCAGTCGAGTCGAGGGTCAGAATTAGATCTGATAGCGGTCATTCTCGTCAAGCCTACAGCACTGCCAGAATAGACTCGGGACTAGTCAAGGTTGACTGACTAGAGTATGATCCTTACTAGACATTCTCTGACAGTCTTGAGCGCTGTCCCTCAGCTATCGCCGGGTCGCCGGTGTTGGCAGTCGAGCCGAGGGCAGAATTAGATCTGATAGCGGTCATTCTCGTCAAGCCTTTAGCATTACCAGAAATAGACTCGGTACTAGTCAAGGTTGACTGACTAGAGTATGAACCCCCTACCAGGCATTCCCTGACAGGCTTGAGCGCTGTCTCAGCTATCGCCAGTCGCCGGTGTTGGCAGTCGAGCCGAGGGTCAGAATTAGATCTGATAGCGGTCATTCTCGTCAAGCCTATAGCACTGCCAGAATAGACTCGGTACTAGTCAAGGTTGACTGACTAGAGTATGAACCCCTTACCAGGCATTCCATGAGTTTCTTGAGCGCTGTCTCGGCTATCGCCGGTCGCCGGTGTTGGCAAGTCGAGCCGAGGGTCAGAATTAGATCTGATAGCGGTCATTCTCGTCAAGCCTACATCACTGCCAGAATAGACTCGGTACAAAGTCAAGGTTGACTGACTAGAGTATGAAATCCTTACTAGACATTCTCTGGCAGTCTTGAGCGCTGTCTCAGCTATCGCCGGTCGCCGGTGTTGGCAGTCGAGTCGAGGGTCAGAATTAGATCTGATACCGGTCATTTCTCGTCAAGGCTACAGCACTGCCAGAATAGACTCGGGACTAGTCAAGGTTGACTGACTAGAGTATGATCCTTACTAGACATTCTCTGACAGTCTTGAGCGCTGTCTCAGCTATCGCGCCGGTCGCCGGTGTTGGCAGTCGAGCCGAGGGCAGAATTAGATCTGATAGCGGTCATTCTCGTCAAGCCTTTAGCATTACCAGAATAGACTCGGTACTAGTCAAGGTTGACTGACTAGAGTATGAACCCCTACCAGGCATTCCCTGACAGGCTTGAGCGCTGTCTCAGCTATCGCCAGTCGCCGTGTTGGCAGTCGAGCCGATGGTCAGAATTAGATCTGATAGCGGTCATTCTCGTCAAGCCTATAGCACTGCCAGAATAGACTCGGTACTAGTCAAGGTTGACTGACTAGAGTATGAACCCCTTACCAGGCATTCCATGAGTTTCTTGAGCGCTGTCTCGGCTATCGCCGGTCGCCGGTGTTGGGCAGTCGAGCCGAGGGTCAGGAATTAGATCTGATAGCGGTCATTCTCGTCAAGCCTTTAGCACTGCCAAGAATAGACTCGGTACAAGTCAAGGTTGACTGACTAGGGTATGAACCCCTTACCAGGCATTCCATGAGTTTCTTGAGCGCTGTCTCGGCTATCGCCGGTCGCCGGTGTTGGCAGTCGAGCCGAGGGTCAGAATTAGATCTGATAGCGGTCATTCTCGTCAAGCCTTTTAGCACTGCCAGAATAGACTCGGTACAAGTCAAGGTTGACTGACTAGAGTATGATCCTTAATAGACATTCTCTGACAGTCTTGAGCACTGTCTCAGCTATCGCCGGTCGTCGGTGTTGGCAGTCGAGCCGAGGGTCAGAATTAGATCTGATACCGGTCATTCTCGTCAAGCCTTTAGCACTGCCAGAATAGACTTGGGCTGCATGTCCTACATAGCTACCTCACGCAATCTATGGGAAATACTTTTCATTGTAGTAGATTAATATTGTGGGTTCTAAAAGTATTGGCATCTTTAAAAATGGAAAAAAACAGATTATTGTTGCATTTGCAAGGTATCAGAAACAACTCACATTCCTTTTTTTAAAGCAACAATTCAAATCTTTCATAGCAAATTTGCCACAAAATATTGTGTTATAAACGTTTATTGCAATTTAATGTAGACTTTCTGTTAAATAAGTACATCTGTGATTATAAAAAATAAATTACTTTCTAATACAATAAATCCACGTTATTCCCATAACTACGTTAGGGTAATATTATGTACGATTATTTAGGCAGTAGCCTATGGGTTGTATTGCAAATTTCTACACGAAATAACAATTTAAAATTTTGTTATATATGCTTAGGAAAGGCAAAAACTCAAAAGTAGTCGTTATTAAATGCAATAAATTAATTATGAATAAAAATTGTAAAATATAGTATAATAGTTACGAATTTAATTGAATGAATTACCATAAAATAGTGAAGTAAAATTCTTGTGAAATTAATTAAAATAACGAATGCATGCTTTATAGCAGTAGTTACTTACTAAACTATTTATGCACTCTAACATTATTTATTTTCTCTTTAATCAATTTAACAAAAAACAGATTACAGATCCAAAATTAAATGGGAAGTGTTGTTGTGTCATCCAGCCAAATTTGGTCGATACTCATTACGTTCTGCAAAGGTTCTATCGATTGCAGCGGGGAAAGTCTATCACTCGCAGGTGAAAACGGGTCTTTACGTAATTCACCGTAGCCTCCCTCAGAATTGGACATGCTTCTTCTTCCTTACATAAGTAGGCGCAATTACTAAGTAGTAGATATTAATAGCCGAGTAGGCCACGTGACCACGTCCCAGGTGATTGTAGAGTGCAAGCTGCACTTAATGAAATGGAAAGGGTGTTCTCAGTAATGGACAATGACTTGCCTTTCGGAATATTCAAGATGATGATGATGGACGGTTCGGCTCGAATGCTCTAATGAATTCAATTATACAGACTCGTTTCTGAGTAAGTAACTCAGGTGTACTGCTCTAGAAATCCACTTTGTATAATTTGTAAGAGAAAGCGTCATTTAAAAATAGGTGTGACGTGTCTACTGGACGTGTTTAGTTGACAATGAAATGTATCGTTCAGCTGAGAAAAGTGTTATAAAGAGGGCACCTAAGAGAAATTTTACTACTCTCTGAACCTAAAAGTTGCAGCCAGACTTCAAATCCAAAGACTGCACCAGGGAATACAACTAGTCCAAAATTTCAGCTCACAAGTTGGTGAATAAGGGTGTAAAACAATTTTAAAGTTGAGATTGAACAATGTTGCTAAGTGTTTTAAACACCTTGCCCACCTAAGGAGAATAAGTGCAATAACCACCGTCAGGATGTCGGTTACATACAACAAGGTCCAATATGGACGAAGAACAAGACAATAGTGAAGCTGATCTTGAAAGCCTTCTCGCTGTCACTAAATATATAATTCAATAAGCGGCCATAAAGACATTATTAAGATCCGTTATGCTGTCATCAAATTAATAACCTCCTCAAGGCTACACGGCGGAGTTATTTCGTAACATCTTGACGGTTTTTCTATAGCGCGGAGAGTCTACATTGTGTTGGATAGGTTAGAAACATCAGGGGGTCTAGTGTTGTGCCTTGGGGCACTCCAGACCACCTTGTAGGCTTTTACCCACCTGTTACTCACACATAACCTAGCATAAACGTGATCTCTTTTTATTTTTTATACCGAGAATTAACTTACATAATTGTATATATGTGCACAATTAATTGTGATTTATTATAAATTTAAAATAATTTACAAAACAAAGTGAAAGGTGAATGATCTAAATATTAATTTGTTTCATTTTTACTGTCTTATGTACAAGGGTTTAAGGGTGTTAAAGTAATGTTGGCTGAGCAAAATATGACCTATAAATGTCCCGTTTGAAATGATAAAATTTTTTTAATGATAAGACAATTTCGTCAGTAATACAACAAACTACAGATATCTCCGACCCAGACAGTGTCCCACATACGGTACTGAAGAGCGCCGAGCATTTCCCACAGGGACCGCTGCTGTCAATCTGGCGGCTCCGATCAGGCTTACAAGCAACTTCCATTATTTAGTGCCAACTTTTCAATCGGGTGCTCCGCAATCGGATCGGAGGCCGACTAATCGGGTTAAACGGTCTGACACATCGATAGGCCGATCACCCCACTGGCTACTGTCACGGAATGAGGCATATGCGTCTATCAGCGGCGATTGTTTTTATTTACTGCAGAAGAGGGTCGTCAAAATTCTAAAACTCATAATTTAGCATAGTTTGCTTTCCTGTTTAGGGTACGATAAGCGGACCCGGTTTTTTATATCGAAATTGGCAAACGATATTACTGAACCATAACCATCGATATAATCAATCGATACTGATCAATTATTTTGAACAATTAACTTGAATCATCTATATCAACAGCTGTAAACACACAGCTGTACAGCAATATTTTATCGAGGCTCACACTTTCAAATAATACAGTAAGGTAATATTATTTCAATTTAAAATAAGTAACATTTGATTATAAAAAATGGCAGTCAATTTTCGAAAACTACACGACATTGCTTTGAAAGATGATAAGACATTTTTTTCGTGGCTTCAACATGTAGGACTCGTACAACCCTCGTAAAACCCATTTGTGGGAAAGAAACAACTGTAACTGTGAGAGGAGCACATGTGGCCGTCTTCAGTTTTCCTAATTTTGGTTATAATAATTTATTTGATCACTCTAAATATTAAATTCATATTTTAATTTAAAACATATGATTGTTATTGAGGACTATAGATACTTTTATATCGATTGATAGTCTAGGATTTGAGATGCGAGTATTAGGTATCGATGATTACATTTTTCGATATAAAAACCGAGTCCCTTATCGTACCCTACCCCAATTGTTGAATGCTGAAGGACAACCCACTTATTGGAGAAGAATGATCCTCGACCTTTGCACACGTAGTACTATAAACTAAATTTTGTGTGTTCTATTTTTGTATTTAAATCCATACTTTGCCATAAGGAAAAGTCCTTTGTTTTAGAATTACAGCCCTTTTAATATAAATCTTTCTACATTTTGAGCGTTTGAGAATAATGACTATACATTAAAATTACGATGCCCTAATAACTTGGATAAATAAATAATTATAACTAAGAACTCAATGCACAAGGATGTTAGAACTACTTTATACAATAAACTGAATTGCTTGGTCTAAACCAAAATGATCAATCGGTCTAATAGTGTAATGAGAATAACCATCTAAGTAACATTTGGACCAGTAATCAGTATTTTCATCAGTCATGGATGGTAAATTTGGAATATTTTTAAGTATTTTATCCAGGGTTGTGGTAAACTAGAAATAATAAAGATGATTAATCAGACTACCAATCTTTTAAAATACCTAATATACTGATGGTATGTGAGCAAATATTTTGTATTAGGCCTACTTGAGTCTTTCCTCAATCTGTTCTTAAGTCTGACATTCCATACCTTCACGGTAAGTTTTCATGTCAGTATTTTGAAAGGATTGTAGTCAAATGGTTTTCTTAATATTGAACTAATCAGAACATTTAGGGACCACAGGTTTATGTGGAATCCGAACCATATAAATTCCAGTCTTCTCCTGAAGCCTTTATTCCAAACAATTTCCACCCCTTCGCCACAATTAGGCAACTTGGATACATTTCGAATCTCCATTCCATCAAATGTTTTAGTACAGACGTAAGGTGATACGGATAACTCGATTCCAATCCACCTTAGAATCATCAAAAAATATTCTTAGAATCATCTTATGCTGCAAGTTCACAGGACTTCCTCATTGTTATAACCTGTCTGGCAAAGACAAACTAAACCATGAGGTCTGGCTGGTGTAGTAAACAGAATTCGCTACTGTAATTCCATGTCTCTTAAATTATAGTACTAGGTCTGACCGTCGGATAGCGCTTTAAGCAGTTATTTTTAAGATACTATTGTTTTATTTTCTTTCCTGTCTAATAATTTGTTCCAAGTTAATTTATTATGATTTCATACTTTTAAGGTGATTTTTTGTCATATCCCTCAGTGGCTACTACTTCCTACCTACCGAATCCACTGCTTGCAGTTACCGCTAATTGGTTCGATTTCCCACACCCGCTTGGCGAGTTGCATGATCATTATAGAGGTGAAATACAGCCAACTGGCTACAGTAAGTCCCGGAGGCTACTGTATATCGGGACTGGTCCAGTCGTAAAATTTAATTAATTATTTAACATTGCCACCTAATCAATGGTCTAGCGGAACACCCATCGACTGATTTGCAACGTTTTAATCAGAGAGCAAATTGCATTCACTGTCTACAAAAACCCTACAGAGCGTGTTTCTTAATTTGTTTTACGCTGTACAAAATATAAGTTTGTATGAACGCAATTTACTTTATTTTTTTGTATTTGTGTTGAACCAATTCCAACTAGTGTTCATTTTCAAAGGTGATAAAATGTGTGTTCTCAGAAAAAAGACGGGGCTAGAAATGTATAATCCTACAGCTTTACAAATATATAAAGGGTGTTCAGAAAAGGGCATCACAAACTTCCGTGGCTGATAGTACTCATGATTTAAAAAACGTACCTTTGAAGTGGTCGTGCTCGCTTAGGCGTTGACGGATTTCTTTGAAAAAAGTACCGTTGGAATTGTAACAAAAAATTCGAAATAACTGGTATCTTGTAATATACTTATACCCTTACTGTGATTTTTTTTATTTGACTAACAATTTTCAACTGGAGTAATTTTGTTAATATTAGAGAAAATCACACCATTTTTTTTAAATTTACTTGTTAATTATTAAAACTTATGAGCAATGTTTTCTGAACACCCTGTATATATAATCATTACATTTTTTATTTTTACGACTACCGGAAGGGAGAAACAATGAATCTTTTAATGCTGCCAATATTTGTATTACGTTTATGCCATTCTCTAAAATATTGTGAAAGATAATTCTACTTAGAGATGAATCAATTTTATCAAGCTTGATTAATATGCATTGCGCATTATTCCAGCGTCAATCATAACGTAGAAGGTCGTAATGATAAACACTAATCGTTCGTAGAAATTTCAATACATAATCACACTGCACTTCAAGTAGTTTATGACGATTGGCATTGGAATTTCCTCGAAGTGTAGATGAATGCCTTCTGTCTCAAACTCTGTATGTAAATAGTCTAGTCCACAAGAGAAAGAAGAAGTTGGACATCAGCTGTCGTAACGCACAGAGATTGTCTGTGCGATCGCAGTGACCGTGAACATCACTGGCACCAGAACCTAACCCTGGGTCACACCTGCAGCAGTACATATATAACTTGTGAGCTGTCACTCCCTAGTTACTAATGGTCTTCTATTTATTACCATCCTCTTTGAAAAGGGAGGGAGATCCCCGAAATTTTCTCAAAATCGAGATTGGCAATTTAGTATGTACCGTGAAGCGCTTGTCGTACTTCACGCATTCGTCTTACAACGAAACCTGACATTGATTTAAAAATCCACGTTGAATAATTGTTAACAAATCTAACAAATACGTTTTATTAATGGAACAACAACCTATTTTATTTTTAACAAAGCAGTAATATTAAAAATATTTTAAGGAGTGTTTTTGCTTAAATAACCGAACTGTCATTGTGCTGAGAAAATATAACATTTTGCAAGAAGTCGACAATTTAGATGTGTCTAGTCCCCATAACAATGTTTTCTTTCGATTCCAAAATTATATTTTTAGTGTCAGGAGGGCAAAGTAAAAATTTTGAAAAAATAAATTTAATGACTAAATTTGTCATGAACTATTGTACTAGAATAAGGCATACAATAGTGTCACCAAGCTGTATAGCTAGAAGCCAGTGAGTGCACTTTCCATTTTTATAAATTTTAAAACTAGTAATATCTTAAATTTACCTCTGAATATTTTTTTTTAAATCTAGTCGTAAAAGACAAGTATTGCTCAGTTGAAATGAAATAAAGACTACAGATGATGTTGTCAAGGTGTCCTTCGATAACACGTAGCTTTCAGGAATATATTGTGTCTAGGTTGTCTTGAACTTTATGGATCCCTCAAGAGTATCTAAAATACTGTGGATGACACGATGTCTATAACATGTGTCCGGATAAGCTTGAGTAATAAGAGTCCTTGGAAGTTACTTCAGATGGTGCAAAAACTCTAGAAGGATTGCAGGATTCGTTGCTATGTAATTTCCAATTAAATGTATTATTGAGTTCGCATTGCAGGCTCTTCAAAGGCATTGATGACAATAATCGTGTCTATTGTCTTTGTTTGCAGTTGCTGTAAAGGTTTACGAAAGGTTCTTAGTAATTTCTTGTGATTTTTTTATCTCTTCTTCACTGTTTTATTTTAAAGCTCGAAATCTAGATACCTAATTGGAATGAGGAATCCAGTTCTATGCACAATTGTCACTAATCTTCATCAATATTGAGGTTATCTCCAATGAGAAGAAGTCCCCATAAGATAACTGATTATCTTAAACACCTACTTAATTTCAGTGTTATGGAATGTGGACTGCAGTTTTCATTAATTTTTTGGACTGACATTTAATAAAATATTAACAAGACTATATTTTTATATTGATTCAAATTCCATAAACAACACTCAATCATTGTATTGCTTCAGTATTAAATTAAAATACGTTGGTAGAATCAGTAAAGAGGTCATTTTAGAAATGCCAGCAAATTATTCATTTTAAAATATAATTAATACATAATATTTCTATAAACCATAAAATAATTATAATTGTAAAATAATGAATAGCCAACTAGAACCCATTTAAAATTATTTTATTTAAATATACACATGTGGACTATTATTTATGGTATATGACACAGTTGTAATTTTGATTAATATTCTGTATTTAATACTTTAATTGTTTCAAAGACAGGATTTGTATTATTTTTTTAAATTGCTGTTTAAAATGTTGTTAGGATCTTTGTTATAATTTAGGTAGATATGTAATTATTCTTTCGTGTTTAATTTTTCTCCTTTCCTTTCGATATTCAAAATTTCCCTACTCTTTTCAATATTTGTGTAATTATGGTCGGTTTTTAATAACTTATCAGCGAAATTTGATTTTATTGTAGACATGTTATTTGTTTTCAAAGCTTGTATAATGTTCTCTAAACCTTTTATTAAAATTTCTGCCAGTTTGTCCAATATAATAGCTTTCACAGTCACTACAGTTAATTTTGTATACTCCAGATTGTTTGTATAATTCTAGTGTCTCATCTTTTTGGTTTACTTTGTTTTCGATAAGTTTAAATGCATTATTTCTTGTTTGGTAACTGATGGAAAATTGAATTTTGAAAGGTCTTTCGAACAGCTTTGTTTATTTTAGTATTGAAAGGTACACACACGTATATTTCTGAATTTCATTATTATTAGGATTAGGTCGTATCATGTATATATATTTAAATTGTTTATTGTTTATTATTTATTTAGAGGTTAATATTCACACTGATGATGGTTAAATACCGAAATACGTGTCTGGAAATAAAATATTTTTTAAACGGTTCTAGTTGACTATTCATTATTCTAATATAAAGATAGCACTGTAATGTGGAGTTAGTACCATAACATATTGTAATTTTGTTTACTTATATTTAATTACTTCATCATAATTTATCAGAATAATAGTTAAAATTAATTTACGGTGGCAGGAAGTTCCATGTACGTTCGCGGTATCTGTGTATAAATTGTGATGGTCTACCCGGGAGTTAAATCCGAAGAGACGAATCCACAGGAATTGAATTGAATTGAACTGAATGACAGTTTATTTCCAAAAATATTTCCATGTGCAAATTTATTATTAAATTTCCATTATCCTATTACTATACTAGTTAAATGTTTACGTACAAATATTGTACACATACATTTAAAGTGGCCTAGGAAATAAGCCTACATGGTTGGTCTGCCCAAAGTTATATCCGAAGACGAATCCACGGGAATTGAATTGAATTGAACGGAATGCCAGTTTACTTCCAAAAATATTTCCATGTGCAAATTTATTATTAAATTTCCATTATCTTATTACTAAATGTTTACATAAAAATATTATACACATAAATTTAAAGTGGCCTAAGAAATGAGCCTACATGGGCAGAAAATCCAGTGCGTAGGCTCGAGTTGCGTCTCTGGAGATTTTGGACGGATTGAATCTGGTGATTAATTATCATATAAAATCAACACATACACGCGCGCGCGCGCGCACTTAGATAATACGGTATTGAAATTTATTTAGCGTAAATACTACAAATAGTTTAAAGGGAAGAGTTAAAGAGGTGAATAAAGAGGGAAAAGAGTTTTAAATATTAGGGAGTATAAGGTGCATGTGAGTGCAATGCCTAGCGACAGGTGACCTGCACCGTATATTGTCAGGTGCGTGCCATTGTTTATCGAGGGTGCTCGGCGAGCGACACCCTCTTTCACCCTTGGCCTTTGAATGATCACTTACAGCCTACCCTACTAGCTTCATCCTCTAACTTCCGCGTTTCCGCTTCCCTGCCCTTCCCAGTCTCTCTACTCTTGGAGTTCGGACGTTTTACATATATTTTTAGAAGGATTAAAGTCGCAGCTTTCTCGTTTTTGATGCATACCCGATTTTGCGTGAAACACTTACGCATTGACTACTTTGACACTATAGATGACTGTGTTTTAAAAACAGTGATTTAGAATCTAAGTATTTCTATCGTGTATTTCCTGTATTGCTGAGCTGGCGTTGACAAAAAGTTGGCAACAATCATCGTGGCGGTTGTCAACGGTCAATTTTCATTTTCCTTAAAGGTTTACAAATCCTTACTACTTTTATTTGATTTTTGTGAAGGAAACAGTATTTTCCGGACATTTGCCATCGTTCAGTGAAATTTTTCCCGTTCAGTGAAGAATGTCCGGAAAACTCCTGTTTCCTTCACATTCCATCCGTCGTCAAAAATAAACTTCAAACTAAGGATTTGATTTTTGGTTGGATCTCTTCTCCACAATTTTTTGTAGATTTTTAACCAGTTATAGTCCAACCTAATTCAACTCTCCTTCGTGGTATTGTATGTGACAATACTATCTAAATGGATTCGTGCAAAGTAAAGGGAACTCAAAATCTAGAGCACCAAATTGGACTGTGGAAGTCAATTCTTTGATCAATGGTTACTAATAATCCTTATGTTAATTTTCGACTTCAACAGGAAAAAGGAAAGTCTTCGTCCAAAAGCGAAATAAGGTTTCACGAAGATCCTTCTTGGACTCTTAGAAAATCAAATACTTTTGAGAGGACCTCTCGAAGACACCTATCAAGAGTTTTAACACTCATGATTATGTATGGATACATGCAAAGTAAATGGAACTCGACATCTAGAGCACCAAATTGGACTGTGGAAGTCAAATCTTTGAGCAATGGTTACTTATAATCCTCATGTCCATTTTCGACTTCAACAGGAGAAAGGAAAGTCTTCGTCCAAAAGCAAAGTAAGGGTTTCACGAAGATCCTTCTTGGACTCTTAGAAAATTAAATACCATTGAGAGGACCTCTTGAAGACACCTCTCAAGAGTTTTTACGGCCTTCCTTGAAAGACTGGAGCAGTGGGTAAACACAAACACCAGCATGGGGTCACGTCTCTATAGGTGGACATCGCGTGTAGGGGGCACGAATTATTACACGGGTTCCTGGAATCAGCTGATCGAATAAATGACTCGACTTCCATTCATTGTTACCAACACCTGCTCGCGTAAACCCACCACCTCCTTCCCCACCTCCTAGGAGACCATTGACAAGGTGTGGGGCCCCGGGATCCTAACTGCCGCTAAATTGTCAAGTAGTCAATCTAAAACAGTTTTTCATTCTGATGTAGAAAAAATCTGTCCCGTGCGTCGATAGATGACCTGAGCAGGCTGATTTGTTTCTGATAACGGTTAAAGAAAATGGGATAAAACCTTCCAAAAGTGTTTTGGTACTATGTAACGCTCTTTGTAGAAGCCATTTCAACCCTTATAATTGTTTTATAAGGAAATATACAATTTTGAATTGGCCAAAAACATTTTTATTGAACAAAACGTACACGTAAGGTATGTATAGTTTCGGGACTAACTAACTTTAGCCATTTTTATATCTCATTTCCCCTAATTCGACCTCACATAATGAATTTCAGGGGAGGGGTAATTTTAGGAGTATTTTCAAAAGTAAACATGGCTTGTGTGATACATCAGTTTACACTGAACATTTTTATACAAAAAAAGTTGATTATTTTTTACCGTATTTACAGGCTGTACCAATAATATGGAACACCACATTTTCCCCTGGCTTATTGAAATATTCCTCAAGTAAAAGTGTGGTAGGGGCACCTTTCATTGCATTTTCGAAATTTTAAAATTGTCGCTACGGTTTGTGAACGGATAAATTTGGATGGAGTAAAGTATATGGATGAGTAGTTTATTTACGGAAAGGACACACTTCTAGTAGAAAAGTAACTTGACCGATCCCAAAAACTTTCAACACTACAAAATGAATTCAGTAAAAGCCAATCGACTGAAATAAACTAACTGCCAAACTCCTTTTCAGTTCAGAATTACAACAGGTATAAAATATTCTTAATAAATATCAACGGACCACTCCTTTAATTTGTATATTAAATTACCAAACCCACAAATCAAACTTGCTTACAAAACCCATCCACTAACTGACCGATAAATAAAAGAAACCGGCCAATCTGCGAGCAGTAAACCATAGAGCCTATCTCGCTCGGTTAATTTGTGGGAGACTTGCCGAAAGTCGAGTTATTAGCAATCAGCTGGGAGCTAGGGAACTGACAGCTCCCGTCTGGTGGCCATGTGAGAAGCCATAACTTCTGGTGGCGGCCGCGCCGCACCAAACGTCTAGACGACGATGGAGACATTATGCAAATGTATGTATCAGGGCGAGATTGTTATCAGGCTGGTTTGTTTAATACGATCCCGTCACTACATACTTGATCTTAATATACTGACTGGTTTAAATGAAAATATCAAAGTTCCAGTACGGTGTACTGAGCAGTACAGGGATAATTATTAGTAAAAAAAAAGGGCAACTTAAATATTTGTCTCCGAAGGAGTTTAACGTGTACACAGTTTCTAGTGAGTGTAGTAATATTATTACAGAAACCATCCATATTTTAGCTGGACATTTGACTGTAGGCTATATTAGATTCAAGGTTAAAAAATGGCACAACTTATCTTAAGACCTCCATAGTTTCTAGTAGTAATATAGTAGTAGGTAGTAATATTGTTACAGAAACCATCCATATTTTAAAGTGACGTGACTGTATATTAGATTCAAGGTTATGAAGTGGATCTACTGATCTTAAGGGCTTCCATAGTTTCTAGTGAGTGAAGTAATATTGTTACAGAAACCATCCATATTTTAAAGAGACATGTGACTATATATTAGGTTCAAGGTTAATCAGTGGCTCTACTGATCTTAAGGGCTCCCATAGTTTCTAGTGAGTGTAGTAATATTGTTACAGAAACCATCCATATTTTGGCGAGGCATGTGACTGTATATTAGGTTCAAGGTTATGAAGTGGCTCTACTGATCTTAAGGGCTTCCATAGTTTCTAGGGAGTGAAGTAATATTGTTACAGAAACCATCCATATTTTGGCGAGACATGTGACTATATATTACGTTCAAGGTTATGAAGTAGCTCTACTGATCTTAAGGGCTTCCATAGTTTCTAGTGAGTGTAGTAATATTGTTACAGAAACCATCCATATTTTGGCGAGACATGTGACTGTATATTAGATTCAAAGTTAAGGAGTGTACACTACTCATATTAAGGGCTTCCTTAGTATCTAGTTAGTTTAGTAATAATTTTACATAAGCCACCATATTTTAGCGATATATGGGATTGTATATCAGATTGTAGGTTAAGTAGTGGTAAGGTATGCAATACGGTACTCGTCTATTGGACATTAAAAAACTTGTTTATAATAAAAGAAAATAAAACAGTAACTTATTTGGGTAATTGGCCATACAATTATGTCCATGACCTTTTTGTTTTCTATGCGAAAGCTTTAGTACAGTCTCGATTGTCAGAAAAATTACAAAATTAACTGCAATTAATTAATTAATTTACAATTTAGTAAGAATCAACAATTAGTTATAAGACTTTTGACGTTCAAGACGTCCTTGCGAGATATAATTTATGAGCAAACCTTACAATTATTTTTGCCCCCAATGGAAGAAAGAAAGTAGGAAATCAGCTCCTCAATAATTGAAGCGTTACGCGGAAGTCTCGCGGTGAGGGTGCGATAAAATATACAGCGGTGGTAAGAGTTAAACATTGTTATCCGGTAATAAGCGGAGAGCACACAGTGAGCGCAAACAGCTGCGGGACAATGGCGCGGGGGTGTCCCCTAATTGAGGACAGACTGGGCCGATTTCCCTGTTAATAATACAGGAAGAGTAGCAAAGATCTGTTACGTCGTGGTCGAAAGGCGGTGAAATTAGTTAAGAAAGGGTAAAGAAATGTAGGGTTGAAAATAACTTCGATGGAACTGCAACCTACCTTGGAGAATAAAAAGTGGTAAATCGCTTTTAAGCGTTAGTCAATCTTCATAAATGAGAGGTATCGTTAGTTTTGTTATCAAAAACTCTAAAAATATTTATTCTTGGAAAATTTTTTATAATTAGCCCTTTTCCAAGTTATTCCTGCTCAAAGTTTTGATCAGTTGCAAACTTAGGTGTGGTATCTTGGAAAATATACTGTTTTGTTTAGGTTTATCTAATAGTGTAATGCTATAAAATTCCAAAATTACACGTTTAATGGGTTTTAAATAAGCATTAAACAGTGAAAGAGACACCTATGCATGAGTAGACGATTTCAATATTATATTTAGATTAGGTTTTCACCTAGAAACAAGTGCTTTGCATTATTAAGTAGATAGTTCTGAAACACCCTGTATACAAAAGTGTTAAGGGAATTTGTAATCCTTGTTACTTTACTCATAAGCATGAAGTATGGACAGCATTTTACATTCGCCATCTATACTTGAAATAAAAATACTACGTTTCAAAACCTGCGATCTACTATCTTGTTCAGTTGGTTAACTAACAGTAAAAATATTGCAAACGTTAAGGTGAATTTGGCCAAATCTGAACATCAGTTCAAAATGCTGCCTAAAGAGCTACCTCTTGCTATTTTTATCATATAATAGCTGCAGATTTCGTTAGTTATGGTTTAATGTCAATGTTATAAATGTTTATAATGACAATGTTTTGTATAAATGTATATACAACTGAATGTAAGCTTGATTTTACTTATATTAAAATTATTCCTTTTGATTTAAGTTTAAAGATCTTTCATGTTATGAATGTTTTGTCAGAGAAAGACAGCACCACACTTGATGAAACCAGTTCCCTCCAATCTTCATAGGTAAATTTCAAGGTCATTGCTTACTTTACCCAGACATTGGGTACTGTAATAGATAATGTGCATGATATTTAACTATAATAGCGAGTAAATTACGTAAGATACGTTCGGTACTGTAAAATTCCAAGAGATTGGATTATGACACATATGAAACATCTTCCACCTATATAATTAGCTTTCATTTTTCATCAACGTAAAAATATTTGTTTCGTTATATAATGGTTTATATTTTTATTGCTATTAAGTCCCGGACTGGTCGTTCCTAAAATTATGTCGTTGTCTATATTTCTCTCCGTTTATACAAGAATTCTTTACAGAAAGGACCTAGAGACTTTTCGAGAAATTTGGTACTTTGGGTTCTTTGATGGCTATAGATTGTGGGAGCAAAGGGCTCCAAAATCAAAGCATGAAAAGTTACATTAAGTCGACTCCATCAGTATTCTTTTATTAAAGTTTATTATGATATTTAAATATTAAGTAGAGAGTTTCAAAACGAGTAAAAATCATTTTATAACATTTATTGAACCGATAATTGAAGTATTTAGATATTTATTTTCTAAAGATATTAACGAATACTGGTTTTATGAATTAGTTTAGGTTTGTACACCAACGGAAGGTTTGTTATAATTTAACTCACTTATGTTTTGTGCCACTGCTATTTACTTTATTTATCTCTCTTGGAAAAAGATAGCGAGAAGAGAGATAAAGTGAAGTGACAAAACGACGTGACACTTGCCTTGACCGTGGCTTGGTCGCGTTATCACTTAAGTGCACATGTCAAGGCTGCCCCTCCATCTAATATTCATTCAAATACCGGCTAACGCGTTATCTCCATTCAAACAGTTCTGTCTGCTGTTGTTTTCATAGACTACTATAAAACGACGTGACACTTTCCTTGACCGTGGCTTGGTCGCGTTATCACTTAAGTGCACATGTCAAGGCTGCCCCTCCATCTAATATTCATTCAAATACCGGCTAACGCGTTATCTCCATTTAAACAGTTCTGTCTGTAGTTGTTTTCATAGACTACTATAAAACGACGTGACACTTGCCTTGACCGTGGCTTGGTGGCGTTATCACTTAAGTGCATATGTCAAGGCTGCCCCTCCATCTAATATTCATTCAAATACCGGCTAACGCGTTATCTCCATTTAAACAATTCTGTCTGCTGTTGTTTTCATAGGCTACTATAAAACGACATGACACTTTCCTTGACCGTGGCTTGGTCGCGTTATCACTTAAGTGCACATGTCAAGGCTGCCCCTCCATCTAATAGTCATACAAATACCAGCTAACGCGTTATCTCCATTTAAACAGTTCTGTCTGTAGTTGTTTTCATAGACTACTATAAAACGACATGACACTTTCCTTGACCGTGGCTTGGTCGCGTTATCACTTAAGTGCACATGTCAAGGCTGCCCCTCCATCTAATATTCATTCAAATACCGGCTAACGCGTTATCTCCATTTAAACAGTTCTGTCTGTAGTTGTTTTCATAGAATACTATAAAACGACGTGACACTTGCCTTGACCGTGGCTTGGTCGCGTTATCACTTAAGTGCATATGTCAAGGCTGCCCCTCCATCTAATATTCATTCAAATACCGGCTAACGCGTTATCTCCATTTAAACAGTTCTGTCTGTAGTTGTTTTCATAGACTACTATAAAACGACGTGACACTTGCCTTGACCGTGGCTTGGTGGCGTTATCACTTAAGTGCATATGTCAAGGCTGCCCCTCCATCTAATATTGATTCAAATACCGGCTAACGCGTTATCTCCATTTAAACAGTTCTGTCTGTAGTTGTTTTCATAGACTACTATAAAACGACGTGACACTTGCCTTGACCGTGGCTTGGTGGCGTTATCACTTAAGTGCATATGTCAAGGCTGCCCCTCCATCTAATATTCATTCAAATACCGGCTAACGCGTTATCTCCATGTAAACAGTTCTGTCTGTAGTTGTTTTCATAGACTACTATAAAACGACGTGACACTTGCCTTGACCGTGGCTTGGTGGCGTTATCACTTAAGTGCATATGTCAAGGCTGCCCCTCCATCTAATATTCATTCAAATACCGGCTAACGCGTTATCTCCATTTAAACAGTTCTGTCTGTAGTTGTTTTCATAGAATACTATAAAACGACGTGACACTTGCCTTGACCGTGGCTTGGTGGCGTTATCACTTAAGTGCACATGTCAAGGCTGCCCCTCCATCTAATATTCATTCAAATACCGGCTAACGCGTTATCTGCATTCAAACAATTCTGTCTGCTGTTGTTTTCATAGGCTACTATAAAACGACATGACACTTTCCTTGACCGTGGCTTGGTCGCGTTATCACTTAAGTGCACATGTCAAGGCTGCCCCTCCATCTAATAGTCATTCAAATACCAGCTAATGCGTTATCTCCATTCAAACAGTTCTGTCTGCTGTTGTTTTCACAGAATACTATAAAGCGACGTGACACTTGCCTTGACCGTGGTTTGGTCGCGTTATCACTTAAGTGCACATGTCAAGGCTGCCCCTCCATCTAATATTCATTCAAATACCGGCTAACGCGTTATCTCCATTTAAACAGTTCTGTCTGTAGTTGTTTTCATAGACTACTATAAAACGACGTGACACTTGCCTTGACCGTGGCTTGGTGGCGTTATCACTTAAGTGCATATGTCAAGGCTGCCCCTCCATCTAATATTCATTCAAATACCGGCTAACGCGTTATCTCCATTTAAACAGTTCTGTCTGTAGTTGTTTTCATAGACTACTATAAAACGTCGTGACACTTGCCTTGACCGTGGCTTGGTGGCGTTATCACTTAAGTGCATATGTCAAGGCTGCCCCTCCATCTAATATTCATTCAAATACCGGCTAACGCGTTATCTCCATTCAAACAATTCAGTCTGCTGTTGTTTTCATAGGCTACTATAAAACGACGTGACACTTTCCTTGACCGTGGCTTGGTCGAGTTATCACTTAAGTGCACATGTCAAGGCTGCCCCTCCAACTAATATTCATTCAAATACCAGCTAACGCGTTATCTCCATTCAAACAGTTCTGTCTGCTGTTGTTTTCATAGACTACTATAAAGCGACGTGACACTTTCCTTGACCGTGGCTTGGTACAGTTATCACTTAAGTGCACATGTCAAGGCTGCCCCTCCATCTAATATTCATTCAAATACCGGCTGACGCGTTATCTGCATTCAAACAGTTCTGTCTGCTGTTGTTTTCATAGGCTACTATAAAACGACGTGACATTCTCCTTGACCGTGGCTTGGTCAAGTTATCACTTAAGTGCACATGTCAAGGCTGCCCCTCCAACTAATATTCATTCAAATACCAGCTAACGCGTTATCTCCATTCAAACAGTTCTGTCTGCTGTTGTTTTTCATAGGCTACTATAAAACGACGTGACACTTGCCTTGGCCGTGGCTTGGTCGCGTTATCACTTAAGTGCATATGTCAAGACTGCCCCCTCCTTCTAATATTCATTCAAATACCGGCTAACGCGTTATCTACATTCAAACAGTTCTGTCTGTTGTTTTTTTTCATAGGCTACTATAAAGCGACGTGACACTTTCCTTGACTGTGGCTTGGTCGCGTTATCACTTAAGTGCACATGTCAAGGCTGCCCCTCCATCTAATATTCATTCAAATACCGGCTAACGCGTTATCTACATTCACACAGTTCTATCTGCTGTTGTTTTCATAGGCTACTTCTTTGAGGACTTTCATTTATAGAATAAAAAGATAAAAAAATAGAGTGGAAAAATAATGTTAAAATGTGGTGACTAGATTTCCATTTAGAACAGACTTTTAGTTTAGTATCTCATCTAGCTCACCGGAACCTTCACTTTTTAAATTTGCTATGAAACCTAACTTAATGAACTATAGTGTGAATGTATTTTGTTTTCATACATTTCTATAGAACGATTTTATCTGTAGACATCAAATTTCATTTCTACATAGACAAGAATGAAGTCTGATGATTCATGTCAAAGCCATAGAATTTGACTCAGCGTCATTGAAGCCTATGATCATAGACTGTATCTATAGTCTGTACTGTCACTCAATAGACTGACATAATTCTTCTTTTCTGAATGAAATGGATATAAAGATTTCTTTTCTTAATGGTATTCTGTCAATCTGTCTGCAGAAAATCTCGAGAATAAATAAAATAAGCTATAGGCTTGAAATTGTGCACGAAACCGAAGCGAACACGTGGTTTGGCGTTTAATGGACTTTGGCGTACTTTTTAGCCATTTTAAGGAACGCTTATGAAATTTTCCAAATTCAACATAACATCACTAATTTATATTTATAACTTTTTAAGTTATCGCCCGTTATGATTTGGATCACAATATTAGAGTTATTAAAAATACGTAAGTATATAAAAAGATCATTTAAATACTTCAAAAAGTCCATTCAACAAACGGACAATGACAGGTGTGTCGATATTCATTTTGGATCACTTCCATGATGTCCCATATGTCACTTCCAATATTATCAATAAAAGATGTCTTCCATCTCCGGTCTATGGGTCCAGAGATGAGGAAACCTTCCTATAGAGATTGTTACCTCAAGAATGTCTTTGGAGTATTGTTTAAAAAGAGTTCCACATGACACAATCGTTAGACTGCAGGGAACTGTACTGGTTGCGTGATTAGATTTAATACTGATAATTTTTAAATTTATATTATTACATAGATACTGTAAATGTTTGTTTGTACCCCAAACATTTATATGAGAAACGGATTATTAAAGTGGACGTTTTATGTTATTGTATGTCTTATCAAGTTGTAAAGTTAATATCTAATTCAAAGTGTTGTTTTTTAATCTACTAAAAACACTTTTTCTTTTTGTGAACTTTTTAGTTCAATTATTTCCCATTTTAAGCTTAACATACAACTCTTCCAAAGCTTGGAAAGACTTCAAACGAGTGGATGAAAGACGTCGCGACACTTCTTCGCCTTTGCGGAACGACCGGACCGGATAACGCTATTTGGAAAAACGATTGCTTTCTTTCTTCCGTTGTTATTGACGCCGGTGTTTTGTTAGGGGCGAAAAACCCCGAGAGCTCATCCGGGATTATGGCAGCTTCCTGTTCCTCCCCCGACCTGCAGCCTCTGAGGAAGGAATTGGGATTAAGGGGGATAACTCTAGTTCTGTAGTGAAGCGATGTATTAATAGACTGCTTGCATCTTGCGGAAAATAAAGAATTTTATTCCAACGATGAGATTGAAAATTCCTTTGATGGTGGACTAACTGAAAACGAGACTGCTTCTAAAAGTTGTTGAAAAAGTATCATAAAGGACTCTCTTTTTTGGAAAATTACGGAAGACTTCTTTAACATCAATAAAAGATGAAAGGAACTGAGTTGGGCTGTTGTTATTTTGGGATCCTAGGGTTCCCAAAATGGGAGAATGACTCGTGCAATTATACGTGCAGACACCGGAATATGATATTCTACAAACTGTGCAAGTGTATTATTGTTTATTAAGTAGATTAATTTATGTAAAATAATAAGAGGTTAGTCACAGAATGTACTCCAAAAGCAAAAGATTCCTAGATTCTTTCTTACCACTTTTTTGAAAGGAGAGGCAAATCTTCTTTTAGCCTTACTCTGACCAATCCTCAAAGACAACAGATTATCGTGGGAATCATAAAAAGCTAAGGGAAGTTGAGAGTTGGCACAGCAGGGGATGAAGTTACTGATTAAAAGTTAGCGGTCAGGGCAGGATTCGAACCCGATGTCTTTACCACCGATGCTAGAGACCGTGCAGAAACCCCTCTATTGTTTTGTAAAAATAGATACTTTAAAGGATGTATAAGGAATTTTTAAAATCAAACTGTTCCTGTATCTTGGTGGGCGGCTTGCAGAGTAATTTTTCACAACTCGCAGAGAAATGTCATTGGTGAATACGATATTTATATATTTTTTTAATTAAAAGGAGAAGCCGATCCCCTTTTAAACCTTACTCTGCCCACCCTCATGGGCCACTGGCCTGTGCGAGGATCTTATCAAACTGAATAAGGAGGAGATTCCATACAGTACGAGGTCGATGGTACTGATAAAAAGTGCAACGGTCACAGACGGCATTCGAACCTGCGCTACCTCTACCTCAGACTCGAAGTCCAACGTCTTAGACCGCTCGGCACTCCATTTGTTATCTCTGTTATCACATTCAATTTTTTTTTTAATTTCTCTCGCTTAAGGGTACCGTAAATCGAACAATAGCTGTGTGTGAATAAAACATGGGAAACCCCACACCACAAGTTGCGTAACAGGGTTTTCTAAGGTTGCATGCATAATGTCAAATCTATAGCTCATTTCTGATAGGCTGCATGTGTTACTATTGTTACTTGTTACAATGACATATAATTGCACCATAATTGAACTTTATGTTTCCTTTATAGAAAAGAGTTGCATGCGAAATTTCAACTCGTATAGGTCAAGTCGTTCTGGATATGTGCGGAGAGACAGACAGACAAAATATATTCCGCCCCCTCTAGTGATAGGCTTCACTAACGCTCAGCCAGTAATGATGAATATGGAATTGAAAATATGTTTAGCGGTTGTTGAATTTAAAATATTCTACCGATACCTCTCGACTAAACGTCAACTCAAAAATTTGATTGGCGAGAAACCCTCCTTTTGCTTTAATGCTTTGCAAAATTTCCACTTAATGATTAAAATGCTGTATGAACTGGTTTCGTATAAGCGCTGAAATTCGATATTTGACGCAGGTTTGGTTCTATTGATTAGTTTAAATAATAGTTTATGGGTTTTTGAATCTATTTAAACTGTTCAAAGGCGCTTTAAACTTCAGGACGTTTTGATAAAAACCAGAATTTAACGACCAAACTTGTTTAGAAAACGTCATTAACGTCATATTATCCATTTCGTTCTAAAATTTGAAACAGAGTTCAACATGTGATGACCGGTTGGATCGATTTTTACAGATGACATGCTCTTAAAGAAGAGACGTTTGACATAAATTTTGCAGCAGAAACAATCCAGTGAGTTTTGTTTGTTGACTTCCATTCGCTCATCTATTAAGCATTTCTTTGTTAGAAGTTTGCTTTTGACGATGGAAGGATTGCGAAAGAAACAAGATTTTTCCGTACATTTGCCATTGTTCAGTGATACAAAAAAAATCAGTAAAACAACGTTTCGAGATCTGCAATCTGATCCCTTCTTCAGGTAATTATAATTTTATTATTTGCATGTTTATATCCGGTACGGGAGACCAAATACGTATCTAATAGCTACAATCGCAAAGTCCTTACTCACTTGCCGTGACCCAAAGAGCTACGTTGATTTCATTTGGCGGTTGACAATATTTTGTATCATTAGCATCTATGTTCATACTAATTCTACTTATGAACATCATTATAATTCTTTGTTTTAAGTTTTTTTTGACGATGGAAGGATTGTGAAGGAAACATGATTTTCCGGAAATTTGTCATCGTTCAGTGAAACAAAAAATCAGTAACACTACGTTTCGAGATCTGCAATCTGATATCTTCTTCAGGTAAATGACTAACCTAGTACATAATTATAAACTAGGTTAAAATAAATAAATATACCAATCATATATTATACAAAATAAATAAAAAAGGCCTATTCCTGTCCCCCTTCCTTTTTATTTCTGCCAACTTCTTTCTGCCGTGACGAGTGCCATTTGCTATTGGGCTCTGGTTAGTCGCAGGTGGTTGGTAGACGTTTGCAGACGTATTGTGACCTCTATCCTGTAGTTGTTTTAATGATTAGTGTTGTGTATAGTTTTTTATTAAGTGCATGTTTTAGAGTTAGTGAAGTTGACACAACATGGTGGTTGTGATTCCTGACTTACGCGTGTCACAACGCTCTGGTATGATTGTTTATTTTAACCTAGTTTGTAATTATGTGCTAGGTTATTTATGAACCTAAAGAAGAGATCAGATTGCAGATCTCGAAACGTAGTGTTACTGATTTTTTTACATTGAACGATGTCAAATGTTCGGAAAAATCCTGTTTATTTTACTAAACCTTGTTTGATTGAATGGAACAACATGTGCCTGTTGCTTCCTGGTTAGTAGAATTAAGTCCAATATTCGCCTTAAATCGACGCCGCCAGCGAGCACCAAGCTGTTATTTCCTTTAACACTCCACATATGGCAAAACACCTTTCTCGGATTTCCACGACGGCGTTAATTTACTCCGATTCCATTTACGGCATCTAAAACGTACACAAACTTGGAAATTAAAACACACCTTATAATTCCGCGACTATTATTTGTAATTTACACGAACCACCCAGAACTGTGGAACCCCAACCGGTTTCCGGGGATAGAGTGATCACTCGCCCATTTACATACGTAATTGCAAACGCCATTGCAGTAAATCGCCCTGTACACGGGCCAGGCAGACAACATGTGAAAAGAAAACCAGTTTTGGCTGCTTAAAAATACTGAAATATGGTCACTTTCGCCACCGTATTTGGCTAATGATGGTCGAGGATTCCCCAGTTTACTCCGCCCTTTCGCGGTGACCGCGAGGAGTGTAATGGCCCATTTGGAGCCGTTTACATCGCGGGGACGATGTTCTGTCGTTTTCTATGCCTTGCGACTTGTAATCAATCGATCTTAGTCGTGTTACGGACTTTTACTTCTTCCTGCAAAATTTGAAGAAATTGGGACGAGTTCTAAAAACAACCACTTTCTTAATTGTTTCCCAATTTTTTGTCACGGATAGCAACAATTTTTCAAAACATTTACTCTTTAAAATCAAAAGTTCTAAATTTTTCTTTGAGCTCGGCATAAAATAAGGAACTGCCATCATGTTGGAGGATGCCATAGCAGAAGAGGTCGGGTAGACTAATAAGCGGCCTACAATCGTTATTCGGTTATTTTATCGAATGGTTCGGTGTGTTTTTATCCGAATGAATAATTCGATGTTACAATTTATTTAACTTAGCATATGATTCCAACTTATTAGTTGTTGTAATTTTAATGTAAACAATAAACAGCAAGAAGTAACATATTTTGGGATACTTTGAAATTATTAGGGAAGTAGATGAAGAAAATATGTGAGATATTTCTCACAAGTGACAAGATTTGTTTAAGTGGCTTCAACATGTGGGTTGAACTAATTTCACAAAAGCGGTTACGTACTGTTATCAAGCTGGGCAAGTTCTATTTTAAGGTTTCTTTGATATCTAAGTCTAGGCCTTAGTTGGTTTTGATGTTTTGTAATGTTAGTGTTAAATTTTTGTTTTTAAATTTGTAATCTACGAGATTCTTATTACGGTAATTTATTGAAACACTTATCGTGTACGATTTTTACATATCGGATTGGATAATATATTGAATTGTTCAATAAAAACAACCGAATAACTAGTGTAGACCAGACCACTTATTCAAGTCTCTCCAAGAAGTCTGCTCCTCGGAATTCCTTGGAATTTATTTTAATCAAGGCTTGCCATGAAATGTTCACATCAATTATGTTTGTTCTAAATTAGTCTCAGGCATATATGTTTTGAAGTCTCTAGGCAAATACTGACCTATGCAGATTTTTATGATGGCTTGATTTATTCCTATCTTACCTACGGTCTGGAACTGTGTCGGGCATGCAAGCAACAAGTTTTTGAGAGAGTAAAATTGCAAAAACGAACGAAACTGCAAAGGGTTATGCTGGCTATATTTCGAAGATTTCAGAATTATTTAAGTGGGAAGAAATTGGCGATAAACGAAGTAGAATGAGTGTCAAACTATATTTCTGAACGAAAGTTCGATGGAGGATGTGCTTCAAAATTGTTAGAAACTTGAGATTCGCTAAAGAAATTATGTTTTTCTTGGCAATAAATATTTAACTATTGAGAATCGCTAAAGCAGCTCAAAATCATTATTTCAATTATTATACATCGTTCATCTATGTAATAATAATTGAATTCATTGTCAAGGAAGTCTTAAACAAGGAGTATTATGCGTGATAATTAAGACATAAATTATTAATGTCGTGTTAAAAGGTTAACAAAAACGATAATTATGTCATTACGAGCGCTTTCATGTTGTAAGATCCTTTTATATTGGAAAGAATGTAATGGCTATTTTTTTCTAATTTAAAATTCTTTACTGAGTAAAATCTTGTTACATCAAACACAATGGGTGACTCTCTTTCAATCATCCGTTAAGAACAGCGTTTTCTCAAAATAGATAAATTTGAAAGACCAGGTTTCCGGTGTATGAATCAATTATTGGCCTATGGTTAAACCATTAGTTATCAATAGATTCGTTTGATTTGCCCTACAGTATGTCATTTAATTTCCTGAAGCTCTAATCTGGATCCGTTTATTAAATTTATGGATGATTATTATTTATTGGCGTGCAAAAATGTCGAGCTCAAACCGGATTTCGAACCCTGGTTGCTTTAGTGACACTCACTTAGCTATAGTACCACTAGTGTCGAAGGTACCTTTCCTTAGACGGCATCCCTAACTTTATTGATAGTCAGTGGAAAATATATATCTGCGTTTCTTCTTAGTGGATCATTTCCAAACGCTTCGAAGAGGATAGTCAATTGCTAACCTCTTATGCCAAACAATTGTTGATGTTCAGTGGAAAATATATATCTGCATTTCTTCTTGTTGGATCATTTCCAAACGCTTCGAAGAGGATAGTCAATTGCTAACCTCTTATGTCAAACAATTGTTGATGTTCAGTGGAAAATATATATCTGCATTTCTTCTTGTTGGATCATTTCCAAACGCTTCGAAGAGGATAGTCAATTGCTAACCTCTTAAGTCAAACAATCGTTGATGATCAGTGGAAAATACTTATATATCTGCATTTCTTCTTGGTGGATCATTTCCTAACGCTTCGAAGAGGGTAGTCAGTAGCTTACCTCTTATGTCAAACAATCGTTGATGGTCAGTGGAAAATACTTATATATTTGCATTTCTTCTTGGTGGATCATTTCCAAACGCTTCGAAGAGGATAGTCAATAGCTTACCTCTTATGTCAAACAATCGTTGATGATCAGTGGAAAATACTTATATATCTGCATTTCTTCTTGGTGGATCATTTCCAAACGCTTCGAAGAGGATAGTCAATAGCTTACCTCTTATGTCAAACAATCGTTGATGGTCAGTGGAAAATATATCTCTGCATTTCTTCTTGGTGGATCATTTCCAAACGCTTCGAAGAGGATAGTCTATATCTTACCTCTTATGTCAAACAATAAATTGTTAGACCTTTTTAAAACTTCTCTTTTAGAGGAGCAATCACAAGAAAGTTCCAGTCAATTACACCTGTAGGTCTCCAATCAGAACAAAAGTATAATTTTCTGCTTTTCGCAATATTCATGCACAATATTCTGTACGTTACGATTAAAATTTACCATACCGAACGTTCGACTCACCAACCGCATCAAAGCCGCCGCCTCGGCGCATACAATGGACATTCCTAGGTGCATACGTAACTGTAAACGCCGAATCCGCGCCTTGAATCTTCAATGGAGCAAAACGACGAAACTGCAACATTTCAACACCTTGAATCTTTAAGAGCCCTGACGGAATGTAGTAGTAAAAAGTCTGACTTTAAACACTTCGGAATTAGGCATACTATTGCAATATTGTTTGGTTTTCTTGTAATTCTTAAAAAATAAATTTCAAATTCTAATTTGATATCTGGTACGAAAAACCGAATATACATATATAATATATTGATAATCACAAAGTCCTTACTCATAAGCCATGACCCAAAGACTAACGTTGATTTCATTTGGCGTTTGACAATATTTTGCATCATTAGCATCCATGTGCCTACTAACCCTACTTATGAACATCGTTATAACTTCTTTGTTTGAAGTTTATTTTTGACGATGGAAGGATTGTGAAGGAAACAGGATTTTCCGGACATTTGTCATCGTTCAGTGAAACAAAAAATCAGTAACACTACGTTTCGAGATCTGCAATCTGATCTCTTCTTCAGGTAAATAATTAACCTAGTACATCATTAAAAACTAGGTTAAAATAAAAACAAATCATACCAATCATATTATTATAAAAAATAAATAAAAATGCGCATTTCTGTCCTCCTTTCTTTACAATTCCGGTAATCTTGTTTCTGCCGTGACGATTGCCATTTGCTATTGGCCTCTGGTCAGTCGTAGGTGGTTGATAGACGAATGCAGACGTATTGTGACCTGTATCCTGTAGTTCAGTTTGAATGATTATTGTTGTGTATAGTTTTTTATTAAGTGCATGTTTTAGAGTTAGTGAAGTTGACACACAACATGGTGGTTGTAAGTGCAGACTTAGGCGTGTCACAAAGCTTTGGTATAATTTGTTTATTTTAACCTGGTTTGTAATTATGTACTAGGTTATTTATTTACCTGAAGAAGAGATCAGATTGCAGATCTCGAAACGTAGTGTTACTGATTTTTTTTGTTTCACTGAACGGTGGCAAATGTCCGGAAAATCCTGTTTCCTTCGTCGTTATAACGTCAAGAATCACCGATATGGATGGAGTTTGTTGAACAATCAGGGTGGTCAGTTGGGGAGTTCCATCTCGACCCTCCCTCACCCCTTTCCTCGTCCCTTCTCACTCCCTACTCCCTCTCCGATCACAATAAATCTTTCACACCCAGCTAATTATCTTCCGTGATTATAGGGCGGTTTCAGTGATAATATTAAGATGTCAAGATACATTTTTAGGGCTCGAGTTAGTAGACCCGGAGGATTTTGAACATAGAATGGTTTGAGAGCGTTTGCTTGTATTTTTTCCGCCAATAGTAAAGATTTTTTCACGGAATAAAAATGATATAATTTTATTTGTTGATTTGATTAATTTTTAAATGGTCGGATTATATGAAAAAAATATTAAAATATTACTCAGGCATCCAAAAGCTTGAAGTATTAGTTTTTACTTTGCTTTCTAATTGGAAGGTTACTAACTCTATAGTAATTCTTTAGAATACATACGAAATGTTATATCGAGTACAAAATAAAGGTAAATAAAAAACTTTTTTTCTTTTAAAGTATTCTTTAGTACGATGAGCTCATTTGCAGGTTTAATTCCATCATGTCTTCAAAATGGTAAACTTTTTATGCACTACTTTAATTACATAAACAGAAATGCAAGCCAAGAGAAAGAGTCTAAGATTACTTGAACAAGATTAAAATTTATTTTATAGATTCCCAAGAGGCTGGTGCTAATACCTCCATGCAATGATTTTGATGATGATGACGAACAGAAAACATCTCTCGAGACAGTACATATTACGTTAACAGATCAAAATTTTAGAAAATGTGATCATGAATGCCTGAGAGAGCTAAAAGATATTAAAAACTAAACTACAAAAAGGTTACTACAACTTACAAAACTAAGCTACAAGAAGAAGCTTTTGGCACAGTGAATTGAATCCAACCAATTTGTCAACCACAAGATGTGTGTATCAATGATAAGATTATAAGAAAGCATCAATATACTAGATAAAGCAAAGCAATGTGTTTTTATTTCCAATTATAAAATAATAACACCATATCACGGTGTTTCATAGCAGACTTCGTCGAGGTTTTGTGGAAAATGTCAAAACAGACAAAAGACAAATTGTGTCAATCTTTGAGTGATATGCTTCAATGACGCACAGCCAAATTCCTTGGATTTTGGACGTCCAGATATGCAACACCATAGAATTCATTCGTGTCTATGTATAAATTAATTTTCATGCTAAATTTAAAAGCTACATATGACTTTTTCGAAATATCTTGTTTTTTGACACTTTTATATTTCTGTTCATTAAGTTAGGCTTCACAACAGAATGTATAAATAATAAGAGTTCTGGTGAGCTACAGAGGGTACTACAACGCATGAGTTCGCTAAAATCAAATCTTGTCACAGAATTTCAACAATAACTTTCCACTAAATGTTTTTTTTTCTTTTTACTGTGTGAACACACGTTGAAATCTCATATGATAGGATTATATTTATTTAAAAATGTATTGTTTCTGCTATTTTCTCGTAATCATTGTGGTTATCCATAAGGCCATTGTAAAAATATTTGTTATTGCTCAGCCAAATCTTAGACTTCCACCAAAACTCAATGTCACCTATATAGAAATAAAATTTCATGCAAAATTTAAAGTCTATAGATTAGTTCGTTTTCTTGTTATCATACGCACAGATGTTAAATTTTACGTAAATAAAAGTCATTTGACAGGTATTTGGTCTTCCGATCATATGTTAGTTTGGTTATTTAAACGCAAATGTGACAGATACGGCCAAGTACAAAATAATTGAATCGTAAAAAGTGAGGGCTCTGTGGTGTAATAGTAGCACATTCACCCGGCAAGTGAGTGATCCGGGTTCGAGTCCCGGCGGAGTAAGTACTTTTTGCGATTCAATGTTTATTGAAATTATATATATATATATATATATATATATATATATATATAGATGGCCAGAAATACATTTTTTCAGCTCCTTCAGCCAATAAATGATTAGAAAATCTGAAAGTAAAATGAAGTGTTGTTTTATTAAAACGAATATTCTAAATGTTGTAAACCTTAATATCAACGTGGATCATCAGACAAGTCCTAGACATTTTACGAATTCCTTTTACGCAGCGACTTCTCTAATGTAGGTTGTATTTGATCAATACACATTTCTTACTTCCCCATACCCCATATACTTTACAATTGAGTAATATTCTGGCAAAATAATACAACTCCGTTGCATAACGAATCCACGACAACGTTACGTGAACGAATTCTGAATTGGACTATCTGCAAACACGCGAAGAGCGCCGGAAACAGCCGAATGTTCACGAAGCTGCCAAAGTCGCCTAACCGGTTCGCAGTCCACACGCCAGATCTAATCTGGCCAGAATTATTGTTATCCTTCCGAATAAGCTGAGCCTCTTATGTACTTTACTGCTGAAGATTTATTTACTCGGGTCTTTGACTTAATCGGTTTCTCACTAGCCTAAACCGAATGTAATCCACATTATATACTTGTTTTATATTCCACGTGTTTATTGATGGACCCGCTATCTGTTTTAAAATCACACAGTTCGTGGATTCCTCTTCTCGTACTAGGAATTTCAGATTATATCTAGCTTTTTTTAGTTTGGACAGAATTTGTTGATGTTTAACTTTCTATACTTTGCATTTCTTGCGAGTGTTATGACTATTTTTTTCGGTCATTTGTCGTTCTAAATTGTTTACCCACGAGGTCTAGATATTTTGGATTTTTAAGAGCCAATAAAGACGAAGAAATCTGGTATCTTAAAGAAAGATACAAAAAATAAGCATCCAGTCTCCAAAAATCTCATCATATATTTTCAAGGCTCTTCCTTGAAGAGCCTTGCGATACTTTGGCATTTCCTTTGGAATCGGAAGTCCTTGCTACAACATCCACATCTGATCAGAGCGAGGTACAATTAAACTAAAGTGAAAGGAAGCTCTCTATTCTCCCAAAAGAAGCACTATAGATATATTACATCTATACCACAAGTTGAAGTGCTCTGACGAAGAAGAATTTTAAAGAAGTCAGCCAAAATCCAACGTTCAGAAAGTCCAGGTAGCTGGAGAAGAACATCCAAGTCAGCAAGCCACTGAAAGTCCAAAATCATCTAGTAGAGAAATTTAATTTATACTCCTTCGTTTATTACGTATTTACAATTCACCCAGTCTTATAGAGTTTACATAACAGGTTTAAACATTACAATGACTTGAGATATTCCAGTGGGTTCTCAGAATCCCGAGAAGATAAGTTGTGAACCATTACTCACTGCGGTTTCCGTTGCCGTTTCCATTAGTCTCTTCCTGGTGCGTTATCTAGGATCAGATTCAGGAAGGTTCAATTGTTAGCAAATTTGGCGTGTTTCATATTCTCATGATAGGTTTTATGTCAGCTATCTATTACTTCAGCCAAGTGGGTCTTTTGAAATGCCTTTGTAGAGAAAGATGCAAATCACTTATTGCAGTACGAGTACACTTACAATATGGTGTAGATAACTCTATAGAAGATTCTTGGAGCGATTAAAATTTTAAAACAGTAATAAATGTCAATAAAACAATACTTTCCAATATAATTTATTTTTTGCACGAGGCCCTTCGAAACCAAAGGTTTCATCATCAGGCGACTCCACAATTTTAACTCTATAGATGGTTCAGATTATTTCACCCCACGCCGAAGCAATGAAAGCTCATCTTGTTTCAAAGTGATTTTGATACTTTGAGAGTATAATTGAAATTAGACCTTGGAGGGATAGGGTACACTCCTCCCATCAAATCTGTTAAGGCGCGCGACAATCATCGCTGGAAGGGCGGAGTCCCTAGGGTCCAGATCGCCCCTCAGCTACAGCAGGAATATTAGCGTAACTGTTACTGATTACAACACGCCACCTCTGGCACATTGCGATTGAAGAATTGTCATATATGATCAATGAGATGTATCTTGTTATGGTACATTCAGTAAGAATTGGAGCATTGAGAGCATTGAAATGCTAATTGGACTAACCTCCAATAATCGATTTTACAGGGATTATTATAAACAATAGTCCAATAAATCACCAACATAAACTGATAGTCCATAGTGTAAGAAATAAAACCTGCGTGAATTTTTTGTAGGGATAAAACATTTTGACTATCCAAAGCCTAATAATAATCTGAGAATATTGCTGTTAAAGTATATTCTTTGCTCAACAAAGAACTACGAAGACGATAAAGATAGAGAAAGGACGTAGGCCACTAAATCACTGGTAATCAAAAATTGCACTTCAGCTTCAAAAAAACAAAATCTTGTACATTTGACCAGTGTTTTAGTGGTCAATTCTGCCATAAACTTATATTTTGACAAATATATTTTGTAAACATTTTTCAGAATAGAAACATATTACTGATAATCCTTCAGTGGTTTAAGGCTACAGGCAGATCTATGCTGAATATTTACATCACTGGATGCTTTCCATAAAAACTCAAGATGGGATTTGTATGGTTTAATACATTTTGGCTTTCAATGATTCGTCTTTTTGGCTTCCAAGGGAGTTCAACAGTTTCATATAGACCCCGAACTACCGAAAATTAGGTGTTGGGTTTATTATATTACAATAGATCTGAGCTCGTGTTATTGTGACAGATTCCATCTCTTTATCTCCTAATTATCTTAACTTTTAAAGTTTCATGGCCTCTACGGGGTGAGTATGAACATAACATGGCACAGAAAGAATGATTCTAAACACTTAAGCATTAGATCACTTTGAGTTTTTACACAATTTAACTTCAAATCATGCTAGTTCCAAAATACCCTAGTTCAAGCCATCCTACTAGTAAGTTCGATATTATCTTTAGCCTAAAATCATCCTAAACTTAAAAAACACACTGCATCCTCAATCAACTAACTACCAATAATTAGAAAAAATCCTACTTTACTCCTTAGCCTGGCATCATTCTAAATCCCAAGACACTGTATCCTCAATCATCCTAAGTTCCAATACTTCGTAACCTCAAATCATCCTAAATTTCAGAAATATCTAGATTACTCCTTAGCCTGAATCATCCTAAATTTCAAATCACTGTATCCTCAATCATCCTAAGTGCCAATACATCCTAGCCTCAAACCAGCCTAAGTTCGAAAATACCCAAACCACAAATCATCCTATCTTCAAAACACGGAAAATAAGACTGCAATGTCTGCCCCAGCAGTTATTATGGCAGGATCGATTATCCTAAAATGTATGTTCCACACCTAAATTGTTATTTAACCGAGATGAAGATGTCTAAACATTCAATCTCGTGTTAAAATACTCACACTGCTAATACTTAAAACGTAATAGAAGACGCATTATTGTTACTACTTCTTTCATTTTTACCTCTTTCTATTTAATGCTGCATCACTCGAATTATAAATATTTAGGAGATGTTTCAAACAAGAAACTACGGGATCTTAGAATTAATCTGTAGTAAATACAAAAGTAATGGCTTTGAAAATTCGACAATAACGTTAATAAAACAACAATTAGTGTGGTATTTTAAATAGTGGTTGCGAAAACCACAACCATTTGTTACCAATACTATGCTATACTATGGATTGTGGGGATGGAAAACCAATAATGTCCATAGGTTTAAGTTCCTTATTAGACTAGAGGGATATTTTCTAAAAAACTAACCAACTATCATATAAGATTAATTATGTTTTGATAAGAACATTTTGTCAATTTTAGTGTCAAAAGTTTTGTTTTTAGTTCCTTGGGATCCTTAAAAAAGTGTTCCACAAACTTTGGGAGAAAATATAAAGGTTTCCTCTTGTGACAAGCAATCACAATTTATCTTGAATTACGTCTATTTACTTGTCAACAAGACATATTATAAACAGGTTGTTATCTCAAACATGTTATAACAAACTGCAAGTCTGCAAATATGTGATTATAATAAAGTTCCTTAGGTAATACAGTGATAAGATATCCTTGCACAAAAGATTAACTCTTCCACAATTAAGTGAATTAGTGCTTTTAAATATATTTTGTTTGTTACAGCATATTATAAATATTTAAATCTTCAGTCGTATTTTCAAAACGTAGTTTGCTGTCAAAGAAATAGTCTGGTCTGTTTATTTTTTCGTGTTATTTAAATGAGAGATAAAATTTTATCTTACTACTCTTAACAATTCAAATAAAAAAGTGTTCAACTTTTATTGTGGAACAAAATAAATAACAAAATCCAAAAATCCATTTGGATTTTTGAAATTTTGTCTCTTCCTAATGAAGAGTCTGAAAATGTCGTAATATGTTTTAGTGGTTAACAGCAATCAATAATCAGCTAGCCGATGTGATGTTTTTGTCATAAACGACTCTTCCTTCTTAGGGGGACGACTTGTCGACGAAAGTCGACAAAGATATTTGTTGTAACAAAAGTAATGCGCATGTAATGCCATCAGAGTCAAAAACAATCAAATTGAAATAAGTTAAATTGTATCAGCCCGTAAAACGGCAACTATTTAATATTTTTAAACAGTAAATACTAAAGCTGAACTATCATTTCCCAAGCAGGGTTTATGATAAAAGTGA
Organism: Homalodisca vitripennis; assembly: GCF_021130785.1. Classification (NCBI taxonomy): domain Eukaryota; kingdom Metazoa; phylum Arthropoda; class Insecta; order Hemiptera; family Cicadellidae; genus Homalodisca; species Homalodisca vitripennis. The sequence continues at coordinate 111,040,391 of NC_060214.1, forward strand.
CAAAATTCAGGATAAGAGGACTAAAAGGACATGTTACTTTTAAGTGTTCTTTAACATTTGTAACACAACAACGTCCCGCAATTGTGACACAACAATTTTCCTGTTTTTATCCTGAATTAATTTTATAAATTTGTCACTATTTTAACCCTAAATGTAAGTCTAAAGCTGATTTTTAAGTATTTAACATAAGAAATCTGTAAATTCTTGAATTTTTATCTAGGGTTTCCATATTTATTTTCTCATATCGTAACTCAAGAACATTAAATAGCGTGCAACTATTCTTATGCCCAGGAGAGTTCCTTGTCTGTACTTTATGCCGTGTATGGCAGATCCCAATAAGGTATTCCATTCACATGATATATATGAACATCGTAGTTTATACTCCAAGGTGAAGCAGACAGGAGATCTAAGTGGGCGGTGCTTTGGAATCCTGTGTGGGACAGAGCCAAGTGGTGGTACCACACTTGATTAAGTGCTATATTTGTCTAACAGGTGATTACTGCATGTTTGGTGTTATTGTTGTCCGTGACCACAGCTGACTCACCGTCACGTGACTCATATGTAATTGGCTAGTCTCCAACCCATTGATATAATATATCTACTGAATACCTAACTCGATGCTATAATAATTACTTCCTATTGGGGTATACAGCTGGTCGGAAGAAGTCTTTCGTCAGTTAAATGCAACGATGGGAAGAGCCAATAGAAAACTACCTATTATATTTGTTCGAGTAAACAATTGAGTTTCATGAAATCTCTAATCGGTGTCTAATCTGGAAAAGCTTTACACCATCACTCCATAGGCTGAAGCAGATGTGCATTTTAGTCGAATCATACAATATGACTTTCCCCGAGGAAGCTATCCCTTTTAGAAGACCCCCAATAAGTACACTCATAGACATAGTAAAAGCCGACTAATCTAACCCCACTAAACACTGCAAGACTACCCATCGACTCACTTCATAAGACTTCTCAACAACAACCGCAATGCCGTACAAAACACCCGTACCAATAATTCCGCAAAGGAACTGTATGTTCATCTTCAAACAGCCATTCTGCTTGTTGCAGAGATGTTGCCAACCACTAGCGCTCAACATCCCAGCTGGAAGTAAGTGATATTGGTAAATACCACTTACTTCCTCAGCATCAAGTAAGAAAACCAATGACCGAATTGTTCAAGACGTTGGACTTTTGATCTTTTTAAAGCAGGTTCAAACCCGGTCTTTGACCGCAACACTTTCTATCAGTACAATCTACCTTGTATTTGATTATTTTTTATCTTTATTCTCTTTGACAACATCCTCTCATGGCCAGAGACCCATTAGGAAGGCCAAAATAAGGATTAAAAGAGGATCAATCTCTCCTCTAACAAAAAACTCACTCCAACCTTAAATTTGTTAGTAATGTAACATTAGAGAAAGATGATGGTAAGGATGAAATCGTTTGTTGCTTCGTTTCTGCGACCGGTATAGCTCTGTCCGAGGATTTCCTTGAGGACTTGAGGTCAATGCATATGTTAAGTAATTGAGGAAGAGTCTGTGGAACAAAGACGGTTGAGATGTACTGTAAATTGATGAAGAGAAGAAATTGATAGACTATAACATGGATAAACGTAGGATTTATGCACATTCATTTATTAACAAGACAGGAATACGCGCACCGTGTTGCATAACAGGATTCGCTGAAATCGCATTCAAACTTTCAAGTCTATAGCTCAATTCATTCACGGCTAAAATGACGCTCAGCCTAATTCCATGGAGTGCCATGTACCATCATCGAACTCAGTGTTTGCCCATATAGAAATTTCAAGTCTATAGCTCAATTCATTCACGGCTCAAATGACGCTCAGCCTAATTCCATGGAGTGCTATGTACCATCATCGAACTCAGTGTTGCCCATATAGAAATTTCAAGTCTGTAGGTCAATTCATTCACGGCTCAAATGACGCTCAGCCTAATTCCATGGAGTGCTATGTACCATCATCGAACTCAGTGTTGCCCATATAGAAATTTCAAATCTGTAGGTCAATTCATTCACGGCTCAAATGACGCTCAGCCTAATTCCATGGAGTGCTATGTACCATCATCGAACTCAGTGTTGCCCATATAGAAATTTCAAGTCTATAGCTCAATTCATTCACGGCTCAAATGACGCTCAGCCTAATTCCATGGAGTGCCATGTACCATCATCGAACTCAGTGTTGCCCATATAGAAATTTCAAGTCTATAGCTCAATTCATTCACGGCTCAAATGACGCTCAGCCTAATTCCATGGAGTGCCATGTACCATCATCGAACTCAGTGTTGCCCATATAGAAATTTCAAGTCTATAGCTCAATTCATTCACGGCTCAAATGACGCTCAGCCTAATTCCATGGAGTGCCATGTACCATCATCGAACTCAGTGTTGCCCATATAGAAATTTCAAGTCTATAGCTCAATTCATTCACGGCTCAAATGACGCTCAGCCTAATTCCATGGAGTGCCATGTACCATCATCGAACTCAGTGTTGCCCATATAGAAATTTCAAGTCTGTAGCTCAATTCATTCACGGCTCAAATGACGCTCAGCCTAATTCCATGGAGTGCCATGTACCATCATCGAACTCAGTGTTGCCCATATAGAAATTTCAAGTCTGTAGGTCAATTCGTGTTCGAGGTATCGTGCGGACAGACAGACAGAAATGATAATTGTCCATCCCTCAGAGTGATAGGCTTCGCTAATGCTCAACTAATTAACTGTTAAACGGAATTCAAACTAATTCATCAAGGAAAAAGACTAATGAATTTTAATTAATTTTTCCTGTTCTCTTCGCGTGTTAAACAAAATCAAAATCTTGAACTATTTCAGCCTCACTTTGATGAGCCATCTTTAATCAACAGATGTTAAATCGAAACTGCCAATAAAACATACCGGCTTATACAGCTGAGCTGAAACGTGGTTGGCTGTAGCTTAACCTATTCAATAACCAATGTGAGATCAATATGGCTTCTTTATTACAGTCTGCCATCCATTATGATGTTACTTCCAGGTGCTTTGTTGAGACTATTCTTTATATTATCTTATTATCATCGAATATAAGTATGGGACTTTTGAATGTTTTTTCACCTGTATAAGCAGACGTATTTTATCGGCAGTTTCTGTTGACGGAAGATGTTCGGCCTTTCTTCAGTGAGATAGAAATATTCCACTGTGTTTACACTAGTTTGACGCGGTGTAAACCTTTAAACTTAGATAGTCATAACTCCGACCGTGTGATCCTAAAATCTATTTAACTTTATGCTAACCTCAAAACTAATGAGCGCCAGATGTCATAAAAAATAAATAAGTTATAATATATAAAATACAAATGTAAAAACTATAGCAGAGTGTAAATTATAGAGGTTCTCGTCAGAATTACATTTTAATTTTGTACCGTTCACTTTTCACTACTAATTTCATCCGGTGGAAGTGAATTTCCTTTTGATTTTCCTTTGAGTCACTTACATTACGCCTATTCGTGTTTGGAAATGGATTCGACTTTTAGTCGCTTGCACCCTAAATAAAAACCACTATTTTGTCTCTGAAACTGCTTGAAATTCGGTCCAGACATACAAACGCCTTTGTAAACAGGTTGTCAATTTCTCAATTACCTGCTTTATATTTTGTCCGGTGAAGATGGACTCGGTTATCACACACAGGCTTTTGCCCATGTGGGAACTTTCTCGTGCACTCTATTGTCACTATATTTGTATATATGTAAATGAGGTAAATAAATGAAATGAAATGAATAACATTGTTTGCTTATGTACCCGTATAATGCGATACTTTTCCACTCATAATTGTCATTGCTCCTCAACAAAATACTGGTTGAAAAGTTGGAACATTTTTAAAAATTACAATCATTCGTTCATTTATTTCTACAAACATTATTTTATGAAAATATCGCAAGGTCTTTTTTGGATAATGTATTGGCTTTTCCGAGTTGTAGCTAAATAAGGATAGAAAAACAGGTATACTTAGTTTTATTCCAATATCATAAACTCTAATGCCGCGTAATTTTTAAACACCACTCAATCGCTCAATCGAAAAACTACTTCTGCACAGTACGTCTGAGGAAAAATGTATCCAGTGTGCCGCACACTGTACGCACAACCAGTGGAAGGTTAACAAAGGGTAAGAAACCCAAGGAAGCCACGAACACACGAGCGCAAAGTGCACTCACTCCTTGCACAAGGTGTGGCACTTGACCTTCTCTTCTGCATGATTCTATCGAGGACTTTTGGAACAATGCTGCGTAGAGCGTAGAGGACCAGCGCCCCTACGCCCTGTGTGCTCCCGTGAGTGGTGCTCGAAATTTAGAAACTGCTACCCCAGTTCGAGAGGGCTTATCCCACCTCCCCTTTCACGCCACCCCCCCCCCACAATGTCTTCTTTCGAGTCACACTGGGGACTTGTCGTGAGTAGCTTACTTAGTCGATTCGTCAAGATATACTGAGCTTGGTGATTTTTCTGACCTAGTTTTCTCGCCTTTTTGGAAAAAAACCGGAAACAAAGAATCCATAATATAATATACAAAGAATTATATTATGTATAATTTAAATTTCGAAGGGTTCTGTAATACTTAACATCAAGACATTTATTTGATGTTTTATAAATAATCTTTTTCTTTTTAAACGCTCAAAGACATAATTTGGCGTTCCTCAAGGATCTGTTTTCGGACCTGTGTTATTTACGTAATATGTAATCAATTAAAAAACAGACCCTTTAGTGTTTAAGAAATTTGAAATCTCGTTAAATATACTGATGGCACCACATTTAGCTATAGTTCATAATATTTATATTCAGTGTCGAAAATTTAGAATTTCATATTTGTGTTACCCTGCAGTTTATTGGAACAAAAAAAAAACAAATTATGGTTTATTTAATATAACTAAATTTATTTAATACAACTTTATTCCAGTAAATATTAGAAAGAACTCCATTACGTGATGCTGAGCAGTAAACTTCTCAAAAAATGTCATTTTGTTAGCTTTTTTATATGTAAATGAACAAGAGCTTTATTTGGATAAAAATAGTAAATAGTATGTTATCAAAATATTTAATCAGAGAATTTAGCATCTTATGACACTTCATACTTTAAAATGTCTGCTTCATATTTATATCCTGTTGAATGCGTAGAGGAACATTGTGCTTGATACTCTTATAAATCACAACATATGTGAAATTACAAAACTTACAATAATTGTAAAATTGATTATTATAGCACATGCCGAAATACTTAAAAGCAAAACAATTTTTCGTAGCAAAATATATAATTTATTCCCATTTTGGTGTATAAGCGAGCATTACAATATATACATTACGATTTAGTACATGTTCTATACTCTTTACACTCGATTACTTAGACATTACTAAATTTATTTCTTTGTATGTATGTTTTACTAAAGCATTTTTGTTGACCAGTGACAATCATCATTTGATGACCTACTTGAATAATACAAAATTGTCCACTTTAAAAATACGACATTTATTTGATGTTTTATAAATGATCTTTTTCTTTTTTAACTGCTCAAGAATTTAAAATGTTGTATTTTAGTTAAGTATATTATTATTTATCGTTTTAATACAAGTTAATAAGGACATTTATCTATGTGAAGATATCGTCCCTCCAATACAAAAGTTGAGTTGTGGTTCAAGATGGGATCAAGGATATTCCTTTTAAATTTTGACCTACGAGCAAGTAACCTGGTGAAAGTTAGGTTAGTAATTTTTGGACACGCCGCGTATTTCAACATTTAAATTCATCCACTCATCGTCAATGTGACGCGGCCTCAAAATGCAGACAAGGGGGACGCGCAAACAGAACCAAGTCGAAAATTTGGAGCCCGGCCAACACAGTTCCGGAGATCATAATTGTTTTGGACAAGTCGATTTATAGACGATAATCTTCAAAGTTAACCCACTTGGCAGAGCGGTGATAGAACCATAACTATGGGAGGGAACAGGAGTGAGTGTCTGGTTCTGGCGGGTTCGATTTATTGACTGATCTCAGCTTTTATTGTTTAAACAGCTCCATGCTTCCGTAGATAGGTTGTCTTCTATTGCTTTAAGATTGAGCGAAATATAGAAATTAAAGTTTTCCCTATGCTTAACATTCTCAGACGACACCGACACTTCACAATCAGCTGTTATATAACTTTCAACAATCGCTACACCTTACGTACAAGCCGTGTAAATTTGGGTTATTTTTATTTAACTTCGAGTCCTCGTTGAATCATTACTAAGAACCTTATTAAGAATTCTTCTTGTACTACCTAAATTATTACCCAACCAAATTCAAATTGATGATAACGATATTACTGCACAAAAACAAATGTTTTGAATAGTTTAGTTGGTCCATGCAGTGATTGTTTTTAGTTACCTTATAACAGGGATTTTTAGACAATGAGCTGGTACTCAATTCAGGTTTTTTTCGAGCGCAAACATCAAGATTTGTTATCTTTCCCGTATGAAGAAATGCAAAAACACAGGTGGTTTTTTATATGTAAACTTGTCGGTATTGCAATGTTGAGCTATTATGAAATTCAACTTAAATAACAGGTGCAACTTTTTAATTTGTTTTCCGTATGATGAAATTCGTTGCTCGCCACACGGGCCCACACGGGTTTTTATTATAGGTTTTTTAATAGTCTATATTCTAATTTTCTAATTGAAATGCTTTATTTCTCTAGAATATGACAATAAATAATTTTATAAAATCCAAAATACTGTTTTTTTTATTGTTTTTAAGGTATAGTTTTTCAAAATGCCACCATTTGGTTTCAACAATTACTAGAGACCTGAAATTTTCACTGAGTATTTAAAAAACCTATTTAATGAATTTTGTAGAGTTTGAAAATATTCGGTGCATCAATGGGCAAGTTATATAAAATCAAACGTTTAAACCTCTTCGTGGGACACTCTGTATAATATATTTGAAATCTTGCATGTGACCTGGCAGAATCCTGTCACGTGACACGTAATGTAGCAATTATGCTCATTATTACATCAGAAAGTAATGTGTAAAAGTAAATTACATTCCTTTATATTAGTACACTTCTGTGGGTGCGTACAGATATGAGATTGACCGCAAGGTATTTTACGGGATAAAAACGCACGGAACGGGGTCATGTGTTAACAGCGATAATGACCCCACCAGGACAGAACAGCTGAGTCGGGTTATACGATCAGCTGATTCTACAAACACAGCTGATATTGTCCGGGGTGCCAATCGAAGCCGAGGCACTGCTTTCTCGTCCACGTTGTGTTTGTGAATAATCACTATGTTCCCACAGGAAAATGTCTTTACTGACTGCTTTGCGTTCTTTATTAATATGGATGAAAATTTACTAATTATATAATTTATTTACGCTGACGTCAACGAAAGAAAAACATCCCTCAAGATAGTACCTATCAGTAAAATACCAAATTCTAGAGGGGCTGATCAGAAATATAAATTGATTTGTAATGGAAAGGCAATTATGTACCGTGCAAAAAACTTAAATAATCATGTGATGCCGCGCGGCCTGCCGTAATCGGGATTCTCGAGAAAGATAAGATAACAGCGACAACAATACAGTACCGATCGCAATACCTGGAAATGCTTGTAGATTTTGATGGAATGTTAGTTCTGTTACTCAACTACATCGTTTTGTAACGTTCTAAGTTCATTGAAAAAGTTTAAGCGTTGGGGGCATATAACGGAATCTGACTAGGAAATCTTTAGGAAATGGTCATCCTAATTTGAGGATCTTAGTTGTTGGAGGATCATTAAGGATCCGAAAGAGCCTTATTTAAATCGTTTCCTATCTGTAAGGCTATCTGTAAGTGTATATATATAGCCATACATATATATATATATATATATATATATATATATATATGTATATATATTATATATGCGTGTGATAATTCTCGATGGAAAGGTGCTAGAGACTTAAATCAACTTGGTGCATAGCTTAATCATAGTCCAAGGAACTTGTACCGTAAATTAGTTAATTAAATTTCATACAATGTAAATTTCGCAAACCTAATCAGCCAGTATAATATAATATTATTTTTACATCCAATGTTCCGGAACTAAATTATTGGGCGGAGTAACTACCTAATTGGCACGCGTATGAATTTTTTCTTCTAACCCTTCGTAGCAGCCCAACTACGTAACCGATCAGACCTCGCGCGCTTTGTCCGTAAGTAAAATTTATCTTTCGTATTATTAAATTAGCCCTTTGATGCCAAACGTATAAAATGAATGTAACGTAAAGTAAAGATGTGAATAGTAAAGTATCTTACCCTTGAAGATCTTTTATTTGCTTGATTGAGATAGATAAAGGTTGTGGCGTCGTCCTTATGGCGACCGAGCACGTTGTTATAAATAGTAATTTGTATCATTAAATGGCTAAATACCGTCGCGAATTTGTTTTAGGCGAGTTTACGTAGCTGATGTATCTCACGTGTTGTTTGAATAGATGGCTACCACTTCCCAATATCTACTCCTCTTCTAGAAGTAACCGTTCTTAGACTACAGCTTCAATGTCTCGTGCCAAGACGCCGATACCCGGGTTGTGAGTCTACCTATTGTGAAGGGGAAGTGAAATATTATTGTTTTGTAAAGTAAAACGTCGTACGCATAATTCAATAGAACAATGGATATTTTAGGCCCACCTAGAAGATATACTTTTAGTTTAATATATTCTAATTGGCAGCAACGTGACATTACATAACTTTTTCCCTTTACCATCTAAAAAGTGGTGCTTTTAAAGTTTTTCGTAATTAAACTGAACTTATAAGTAAACTTTGTATTTCTAGTATTTATTACTAACGACCTCAGAAATCACCACCCCCATGTGTTATCGTCATACGGTACACATATTTATTGCGCCAATCTGCTATTGATGTGCCTACTCTGCCGTCAACCTGGGTGAAACTGAGTGAAAAACGCCACAATGCCTGCCATTAAAATAGAATATTTGTCTAAAGATGAGTTGGTATTTGAACTGATATCTAGAGGTATTAAATTAAATAGTGACAGTACAGTAAATGAACTCAGAAAGTCCTTAAGACAGTGTTTGAGAAACAATATTTTACCTACTGCTAGTAGCCTATTAAAAATAGACCACAATCAGGAAGTAAAACTTCTCAGTGAAAAAGTGATATTATTAGAACATGGGTGCAGTGAATTGAACAGTGCTAGTTCACCTTTAGAAATCACCAAATTCCAAGAAAAGTGTAAACATTTAATAAACCGTTTATTTTTAGACAACCAGCTAGAACTAAGTTCTGTACATAGTGAAACTTTATCAGCTTTAAAGTGTAGGCTAGTAAATGTTGAACAACAGTTAGCTAAAAACTTGCTACCTACAGTGAACCTAGAACAGCTTAAAGTGTTAGAAGCCAATATTAAATGAATCATTAGAACAAGATGAGGCTATGGAACAGGCAGTGAAAGAACAAATAGGCCCTATTTCTGTACAACCACCAACAATATCACAGCCTACATGCCAGTATCCCCACTTTGCCTATAATGCCTATTTATAATGCAAACAATGATTGTATTAGTCAACCTATGTCTGGTTTAAATATGTTTAATAAGTTAAACAATCCTGTAGAATGTTATTTACAAAATTTTACAGTAACAAATGGCTTAGTAGTACCTGAGCTAATAAAACTTTTTGAAAACTTTGTTAAAACTAAAATGTGAAACTAGCCTATCAGAAAATGAAATTTTAGCATTGTTACCATGTTATGCAAAAGGTCCACTTTTAGCCAAAATAATACAGTGTAAGTCTGTCATGCCAAATGTCAACTATCTACACAGGGAATTAATTAGTGCTTTTAATCCCTGTAGGCCTAATTGAAAGACTGAGACTAGATTTAGTTTATAGGCCACAATGGTTTGATGAGCCACTGTATGAATACATCTATGACATCAAAGAGCTCAGTCAAGTTTTATTGTGTAACATAAGTGAACAGGACTTGGTAACTTGTATAAAAAGAGGTATTAATGCCTACAGATAGAAATAAGTTAATTTTTGAAAACAATCCCATTTGTTTTTTACAGATTTGGAAAATGTGTGTATAGCTAGTAACAATATAACCTTTAATGATAAACTTAAGGGACAATTTAAGTAAGACATATGTTAACAACATGTATCCACCACATGTTGAACTTAGAAAAAGTAGGCCTACTGTCAAAAACCCAAAGTTATGTTTCAATTGTAATAGCCTGGTCACTTAGCAAAAAATTGTTTTAGGAATCCAAAAAACTAGTTGACAGGGGAGTGGTATTACACACAACACCTAAAAATATCCCTCCCCGGTTTCATAAGTTTAGAATAATAATTTTATAAATAGTAATACAGTAAGAAAAGAAAAACACTATTTTATGAGAGTCTATGGTAAGGTAATTAAAAATTGGAGTAAATTAAACTATAGAAAACCTAATTTAAGACTAAATGTTAGACAGTGTAACAATATGCCTTTAATTGAAGCTATAGTGGGTAAAAAATGTAAAAACAAACTGCTTATTAGATACTGGTGCTACAAGAGATATAATTAGTAAAGAATTTTATGATAGCCTATTGTTGAATAAAAAATGTTTCTAAATTAAATGAAGTCAGATGATAGAATGTTTGCTGCAAATAACACTGAAATAAAATGTTTTGGTTTACTGTTATGCTAAGATAAAAATTTCTAAATTTTGTTGGAAAGTAAAATTTGTTGTATTGGATAATTTAAAATGGGACATTGTATTGGGAAACCCATTTATATCTAATAGCAAATTAATTTTTAGATCTTGATGGAGATTCATGTTATTTTAAATTCAATTGTAATGAGAAAATAACTATTGTCAGACAACAGCCTTTTGAACATGAAGTAAACAGCATTGATGTAAAAATAGGGTGCACTAGAGCTGAGGCTGAGATACAAAACCTTATAGGGGATTTTCCAAATGTTTTTAATCCAAAATTAGGAAGGCTCTAGATTTGGAAGTGAGATTAGTTCTAAATGACCCCACACCTGTAAATATTAGGCCTTATTTTATGAGCCCTCCTACTGTAAATAAGATGAAAACAATAATACAGGATTGGTTGGACCAAGGAATAATTGAACCCAGTACTTCAGCCTACTCCAGTCCAGCCTTTTTAACCAAAAAGGACAGACTTGTAGTCAATTATACCGAATTAAATAAAAAGTTACAGAAAATTGATTTTCCATTGGTGATTTAAATAATTATTATCAACATCTTAGTGGAGCCAAATATTTTTCAATAATAGATTTAAGAAAAAGTTTTTTGCAATGTCCATTATCACCTGATAGTCAAGATCTTACCTCATTTAGCACTATATTTGGTAAATATAAATTTAAACGAGTACCCTTTGGTTTACATGTTGGTAGTGCTGTATTGTCCGCCTATCTGGATAAAGTCCTAGACAATATAAAATTTAAATATGTGATAAATTTTTGTGATGATATCTTAGTGTACAGTAAAGACCTTGATTCGCATTTAGTACATGTCAGAGAGATTGTAAATAGACTAAGCAAACATGGCTTAACGGCAAAACCTAGAGAAAGCAAAGTTTTGTTTTGAGGAAATCTCCTTTTTGGGGAACTTAATAAAAAAATAATACAGTAACTATAGATCCCGAGCGAACAATGGAGTATAAGAGAATTTATGCCGCCTAAGAACGCCAAACAAATTTCACAGTTTTTAGGTATGACCAATTTCTTTTCAAAATTTATAAATAATTATGCCGAATTATGTAATCCTTTAAATCGTTTAAGAAGGAAAAACGCTAAATTTGTTTGGACAAGTGAATGTCAAGATTCGTTTGTAAAGTTAAAAGAAGCTATAATGAATCCTCCTGTACTCCAGTTAGCCGATTTTTCAAAGCAATTTATAGTAATGACAGATGCTAGTGGAATAGCCGCAGGTGGTTGTTTGTTACAGGAAAACGACCAAAATGAATTAATGCCAAATAGCCTATTACTCTAGGAAATTTACTGATGCCGAATTAAAATATACTGTTTATGAAAAAGAAGCTTTGAGTGCCACTAATTTGCATAGAAAAATGGCACGAATTTTTAGAAGTAAGAACCTTTAAATTAATAACTGATAACCAAGCTTTATCCTATGTCCTCAATCACAAAAGGAAGGTAGGAAGACTTGCCCGGTGGATCGAGAGGAATTTTGAATTGCCATTTGAGGTGGAATTTAAAAAGTTCCACCGATAATGCGCTGGCAGACGCCCTTTCACGTATGTTTGAGGGCGAGTCGACGGGAACAGCTGATCCGAGCCCCAGTGACTGCCGGAACGGTCCTGACCAGGATAAAAATAAGATTATCGATTTCCTTCTGCCATTCAAACTCCTCCCGAAGGCAAACATGTAAACGAACATCTAATGTTAAAGCCTAAAATGCAGATAAATAATAAGTGCAATAACAAGGATAATTTGTGGTTGTTAATTAATGATTTGCCATTAGCATTTAAAGATTTAGAAAAATATCAACTTCAAGATAAAGAAACTCAGAAAATCATTCAATCTGTAAAAAGCAATAATAACAATTTATGTTATTTTATAAAAAACAATTTACTGATGTACAAAAGGAATGTAAAAAGTAAGAGTAAGATATTTTTGCCTGTACAGTTAGTTGATTTAGTATATGAATTCTTCCACAGTTCTTTAATAGGAGGTCATTTAGGCATTGCTAGAACGCAAAAGAAAAATTAATCAGTATTTTTATAGACCTGATTTAGACGAAATTATAAAGGCAAAAGTGAAAGGATGTAATGTTTGTAAAATGAGTAAAGTGTGCCAAAGAAAATATGAAGGCGAATTAGTATCTGTGCCATTTAAGAACAATATGGATTGTTTATTCATAGATCTTTTAGGTCCCTTAGTGAGAACTAGAAACAGCAATGTAATATTTACTTGTAGTTGTAGATGCCGCCAGTAAATTTCTATGGCTAATCCCTTTGAGGGAATGTAAGAGTGCTGAAATATGTAATAAAATTAGACCGCATAATTTTTAACAACTTTTCTGTACCTAAAATAATAGTGTCAGATAATGCCGCATATTTTACATCACTGTATTTTAAGAAGTTCTTATTTAAGAATTTTATTGAACACCGTAGACTAGCGCCTTACAGGGCTAATGGAAATCAATCAGAAAGGCATATTAGAAAAACATATCTACATTATTACGTAGTTTCTATCACAACTGTCATAGTAATTGGGATAATGACCTAGGCTATATACAATTAAGTTTAAACACCGACCATAATGAAAGCACAGGTTTTGCTGCCTTTGATTTAATGTTTAATCATTCCTGTAATAATGCTTTATCTAATTTATGGAAGCTAAATGATCTAATTGGTGAGAATTTGTCCAAGGAAACTGTTGTAAACAATTTAAAGAGAGCTGTGGTCAATGTAAAAAGGAGTATAGCACATAACAGTAATAGACAAAAGTACTCAGAGCAAAATGTAAAACATCCCTTTAAGTTGCATTCCTTAGTATGGATGAGAACCCACTATTTAAGCAATAAGGTTAGAAAAGTTTTGTGCAAAATTAGCACCAAAATATGTAGGAATTTATAGAATTTTATATTTTTTAAGCCCTGTAACTTGTATTGTACAACACACTGAAAATGTTTTGAATGTAAAAAAGGTTCATATTGTAGATTTAAAATTAAATTAAGACCTGTTCTGTATAAAATAAAAAAAAAATTTGTAGCATCCCTAGCTTAAGGAACCACTTGCTGCCAAATTTAAAAGATAAGATAAAATCCAGGAAGTTAAACTGTTTGGTGAATTCTTAACGAATGTGTCAATGGAAATAAAATATAGGAAAAAGAATTTGTAAATAGACTTAGTGTAAAGAAATGAGACAAAGTTGATCCTGACTGTTTGTAATGAGGGAACCAAATATGAAAAAATTGTCTGTGTTTTGTAGGTATGCCGAAATGTTGAATTTTGAATTTTGTAGATATATTTGAAGTGTTAAAATTCATGTAGATGTAAGATGTATAGGATGTTGTATGTAAATATATATATTAAGAGTGATGCAGTATTAACACGAAATGTTAGACTTAGCTTCTCGTGAGGGGACGTTTCATTCCAAAGTATTCGATCCATATTGGTAACTTGTCCGCAAGTCTCAGGCTATTTAAAGGCACAACACTATACACAAAACACTGGTATGAATGCAAAAAAAGAAGTATGAATGTGGCGCCTATATAACAAAACACTACACTACACTTGTTTACGATTTAATCGCCTTAAATGCCCTTATTTCTTGCAACGACCCGCAACTTCTAAAAACGCTGCAACGTGCACTGCATGAAAAATAGTTTGCCTAAATTGATTTTCTATTTTTGGTCCCTAAGCGAGCAGTCATAGAACTGCATTGGAATGCGATCTAGCGGATTTCATAGGAAACTTTTGAAACCCCGCGCTATCGTATTGTTATGGTTGAACTTGAATTTATGTAATGAATAAAAGTTGAATTAAGTTTGTTATTTAGAATATGTTTAAAGTAAAAGCGACTAATTAGGTTGCGAAATCAAAACAGGGGGGATATTCTGTACCGTAAATTAGTTAATTAAATTTCATACAATGTAAATTTCGCAACCTAATCAGCCAGTATAATATAATATTATTTTACATCCAATGTTCCGGAACTAAATTATTGGGCGGAGTAACTACCTAATTGGCACGCGTATGAAATTTTTTCTTCTAACCCTTCGTAGCAGCCCAACTACGTAACCGATCAGACCTCGCGCGCTTTGTCCGTAAGTAAAAATTTATCTTTTCGTATTATTAAATTAGCCCTTTGATGCCAAACGTATAAAATGAATGTAACGTAAAGTAAAGATTGTGAATAGTAAAGTATCTTACCCTTGAAGATCTTTTATTTGCTTGATTGAGATAGATAAAGGTTGTGGCGTCGTCCTTATGGCGACGAGCACGTTGTTATAAATAGTAATTTGTATCATTAAATGGCTAATACCGTCGCGAATTTGTTTTAGGCGAGTTTACGTAGCTGATGTATCTCACGTGTTGTTTGAATAGATGGCTACCACTTCCCAACATCTACTCTCTTCTAGAAGTAACCGTTCTTAGACTACAGCTTCAATGTCTCGTGCCAAGACGCCGATTACCCGGGTTGTGAGTCTACCTATTGTGAAGGGAAGTGAAATATTATTGTTTTGTAAAGTAAAACGTCGTACGCATAATTCAATAGAACAATGGATATTTTTAGGCCCACCTAGAAGATATACTTTTAGTTATTATATTCTAATTGGCAGCAACGTGACATTACATAACTTTTCCTTTACCATCTAAAAGTGGTGCTTTTAAGTTTTCGTAATTAAACTGAACTTATAAGTAAACTTTGTATTTCTAGTAATTTATTACTACGACCTCAGAAATCACCACCCCCATGTGTTTATCGTCATACGGTACAAACTTAAATCCTTATTGAAATATTTTTGCTCAACACTTTGTAATGTCATAATCATAACCAAATCTTTATCATCAACTTTATATTCTCTCAGTCTTCTTTAGTTTCTTTGGGTACCTAGACATTTCCGATGATTTTAATCTTAGAAGATGTCTAACGTACTCTTTCTCTTGCAGCCAGAGCCTGAAGCTCCGGCAGGTGACTGATGGAGTCCACTTCATCCAGCTGATCTACTCAGGAGACGGTGTCCTCAGGGACTGCGAGTACATCAGGCAGCGGCAGGCCGTCAGGTCCTTCCTGGAGAGTGTCCGGGAGGCGGTGGACTCCAGGGGGAACGTCACCTCTCTGGACGGGAAGAGCCTCCCCTTGGAGCTCGCCGAGTGGATGGACTACCCTCTCCTGAAGGAGCAGTGCCGCAGGATACACAGGAAACTGAAGAGGCTCGCCAGGAGAAAGATGCACGGCACGGAGCACCAGAAAAGGAGAGCCAATAAGGATATAGAAAGGTATGTGGTCTCCAAGTCTTTTTCCAGACCAACAATATTCAGTTTTATCAATGACGTAACATGTCACTTTTGCTTACCTTGTAATTAAATATGCATCCAAAGAATTCTCCAATTTCTCAGAATGAGAATGTTGAGTTTAGATCCATTTGTTATCTCTTCAGACGGACTTGGACTCCATATTCCAGCAGTCTAGTCTGTGACTGTCCACTGCCCTAGCGGTAGGTGAAATGGAACTAAACTCGACATTCTTCAGGAATTATAACTGGAACAAATGTCAACAGCGCTATCCAACGGCCAGGTCTAGTACTACAACTGACGTGACCTAGCACAGCACTACCAAATCCTGTCGACTCTTCCTATTTACTAACTTCAGCGAGAAATCTTGATTCAACGAGAATGTTGAGTTTAGATCCATTTGTTATCTCTTCAGACGGACTTGGACTCCATATTCCAGCAGTCTAGTCTGTGACAGTCTGCTGCACTAAACTCGGCAGTGTTAAGGAATTCTAACTGGAACAAATGCCAACAGCGCTATCCAACGGCCAGGTCTAGTACTACAACTGACGTGACCTTGCACAGCACTACCAAATCCTGTCGACTCTTCCTGCTTACTAACTTCAGCTAGAAATCTTGATTCAACGAGAATGATGAGTTTATCCATTTGTTATCTCTTCTGACGGACTTGGACTCCATATTCCAGCAGTCTAGTCTGTGACAGTCTGCTGCACTAAACTCGGCATTGTTAAGGAATTCTAACTGGAACAAATGCCAACAGCGCTATCCAACGGCCAGATCTAGTACTACAACTGACGTGACCTAGCACAGCACTACCAAATCCTGTCGACTCTTCCTGATTACTAACCTCGGTCCGAAATCTATTTTGTCTTTGGATCTAAGCCTTCGTAGTGTTCGATTTCACGATGTTATTCTAAAGGTTTTCTCAAATAGATAACGTTTTATATGTCAAGGCACCTGTTTGCAATTCCTATAAAAAAGGTGCGCATCAAACGCCACTCTGTTCTTCCATCGTTGGTGTGGGGTCCACATTAGATTTCCAATAACTATCAATGCACCGCTAGACGGTAAAGCTGTTGCAAAATCTCTTTGATCCATGAAATGTCCAGGTAATATCGCACTCAAGATGCGTATGCAAGTATCGTCTCGTTTCCTTCTGCCTAATATCCATTGCCTAATGATAACCCATGGATATTCTTTTCAAACAAGTAAATAGAGACGGACCATTTCCTTTCTAGTGAGCACTTTTTACTTGTTTCATTATTAGTTTATACGCTTTTTTAATCACCAACACAATCTAAAATACACCATAATAATGGTGTGAAGGTTCGATTCCTTGTGAATGTTGTGAATTGTGATTGTGTGTGAATGTTGAGTTTAGCTCCTTTTCACATTCTTCTCAGCGCAGCGTCATGAATGTGACGCTGTCGCAGACTTGACTCCTGGAATCTGAAGTACTCTCCAAAACTGAAAGAGTCATACATCGTTTTTTTATTGTCGTGTTGTTACAGAATATTTCTCAGGTTTTTAATGTTTTATAGTGCATAAACTTCGTCCCTTATTTTCAGTATACAATAAATTGAAGTATTTATTTGTAAAAGTATATTTTATCCACTACTGAACCAATTTGTATGATTGTGATTACAATTCGATACATGTTTGTTTGTTATTATTATTGACATTACTACTTTATTATTATTAGCTTACAACTTTTCACAATCATTAGCAATTTTATTTATTTTTTTATTGTAATATTACATTGCTGTATGAAGAATTTTCACAAGTTCTCAAAACTTTATTTTAGTTTTTGCTATTTAGTTATAATTTATTATTAATTTGTCAATTGTTATAAGTAGTGTTGAAGAGCATGGTGTGTCTTTAACTGTAAGGCTTGTAGAAATCGATGGAGAACTAGACTTCCAAACTGTATCACACTTAAAAAGAACTTTTTTATCGTTGAATTATGTGTTGTCCAATAATCGTTAGTATTTTACTGCTTCATAGTTGCATGTTGGTAGCCTTTATCTGATTACATAGATTTTTCTTAACGTTCTAAACAATTTTTGGATTCAGTATAATATAAACGTTCTTTAAAATTTACAGTCGAGGAAGTCTAGTTATTGTGTGCACTTATCGAATTTCCATCACTGTTCCTTTTTCCTCGATTCCCACTCTTCCCCTCTCGCCCACCTTCTGCTTCAAAGCTTAGGCCAAGCATGGATTGGTTTTCAGCGTGTTCTTCACAAACCTTTCTAGAGTCTGATCAAAATCGAGTTTCGATTGGTGGTTCTTAGTGTCTACCTTTCGACTCTTTAGACTTGGAGGAGAAGATGGCTTTTGATTTACAATTTTACCTTGGAATCTATGTTTATACATCCATTTTGGTTATTTTTCACATGTTCTTTCATTTCAGAAGGTTGCGTTTCAAACGCACTCCACACAACTTGTGACACAACATGGCACTAAACTACACAAATTATTTACAAAACACAATATTTGAGTTGATTATAAACTAGTTAGTGTCCTTGAGAGAACGCTGGCATGACCGGATTCGAGCTCGCCATTCCGGTTTACAATACAACTTATAGCACTAATATTGCCCATAAATTGTGATATTCATTTTGACCCGGTTTGATATAAAATTGCTATGTCGCTACCACCCCGCTTCTGCTTCTGCGGACCGGTTTGGTTTGTTGCTTGGTATTTTAAAACGTTCTTGACAGCAAAATTGCTGTGGCGCAAATGTTTGTTGGCATTTCAGTCCCAGCTTTCCACCTGCTTTTTGTTCCAAGTGATTTTTGTTAATCGTTGCCAATCAGAAATTAAAATAACAAATGTGCTCCTATAATTTGTGGCTACAAATTTTTTTTAGCTCTTCAGATCGAACAAAAACGTTAAAAATTTCCAAAAAGGAAGACAAATTTAACTATTGCAATGAGTGTTGTTTGCATTTGCCTATAACACCACGTAGCTGTTATTAACATTTAAAAAATAGAGAATATAATTCAGTCTAACAGAAAAAACAATATTTAGAAATAACAGCAGTGAAAATAACACCAACAACTTAACAGAATAGTAAACATATTAAAATTATTTAGAAAGGGTTAATTTAGCAAGAGTAAAGCTCTTTGCAGAATAATGACTAAAAACTACATAAACAATTATAAAAATATAAGGAATTCCTAGTTAAATTAGTGCTGAGAATAATCTAAGTAATTTATTATTTATTTGCGCATTGTTATTATACATTCATAAAGATAAATTAAAAACCCGAAATTATGTTGGAATTTTTACTGGACAAGTAATTTTCGACTTGTTAAATAAAATAAAATGTAAACATTAAAAATAGAAAATATAATTCAGTCTAAAAGAACAATATTTAGTATAAATAGAAATAAAATGAACACAGAGTTAACAGAATAGTAAAAATATTAAAATTATTTACAATAGGTAAATAATAGCAATAATAAAGCACTTTGCAGAATAATCACTAAAAACTATAACGAACATTTATAAAAAATAAGGTATTTCTAATAACATTTGTCCTAAGAATAATGTAATTAATTTATTATTTGTTTGCTCATTGATATTATACATTAATAAAGGTAACTTAAAAACCCCAAAATTATTATTGAAGTTTTTACTGAACAAGTTATTTTCGAGTAATTAAATAAAATAAAATTTATACCTTTAATTGTTTAGACTTCCGAAGCTTTGTTGATAAGTATTTCTTAGTTTATTGGAATGGTCTAAACTAACGACAACTGTTGCAAAGTCCTCAGTAACGATTGATTAGTGGCCAACTTCCGAGATGACAAGCCGCTACAAAAACGCCTCGGCAGCCTCTGTCGGACAGGAAGTAACGTTTCGAAATTTCCCGATCGCGCCGCAGTTCCGCTTATCTCGGGTTGTCTCCCATTAGATAACAAGAGGAATCCCGGGAGATCGCTTACTCGGTTCTGGTAGTAAAGTTAATCTGACTTGGTTTAATCGCTATCTAATTGATAACTTCGTTGACCCAAATCACCAATGAGCAGCGCTCGGCTCTAATGAATTCAGCGTTATCTTTCAAATGTGTGCGTTTGGTAAAACTCGTATGAGATAATTAAATCTGTCTTAATTAATTAGTACTTTACTAAATTTATTTGTAATGATAAGAATTGTATTGAATGAAAATGTTCCTTTTATGGATATTTTTTTATTTCAACTAAACCAAATCATTTATACAGGTTTTAAAAAAGTCCCAGAAGGGCTTGATAATTCCCGAACGACTACAGGTAAAGCAATAAAACTCGGCACATCGTTACTGTACCTATAAATATGCTTTTTAAAGTAACTACCATATTTTTGTCACGTCAGGGGGGTGGTCCGCAAGGAGTTAGAGGGAAATATCAAACGAGAACATAGGTCGAGTAGTACATCAAATTAAAGGTCTTTATTAGTAGAGTACAATGCCGCAAATCCGACCTCAAAGGGTTCATTCTTTAAAGAATTACGCTGATTTAAAGTTTGAAACATTTACAATGTAGGTCTTGTTCTAGATGGTTTAATATTCTGTCTTAGCTCAAGTTGTGTGTACTTCTTCGTTAGGTATGTATTAATAACTCCCCACCTGACGAAGAAGATAGATTCCAACCCTCGAAACGTTGTGTTATAACTTCTAACGATGGCATTTGTCTGAAATCCTGTTATCCTTTAATCACACTTTAATCACAAATTTATTCGTAAATATTTAAAAAATTCTATACCATACTTACAGTTGCAAGTAGTTTGAGCATCGAAATTTCGTATTAGAATAAAAGATGCAATTATTCATTTCACCTAGTAAAAATTCCTGTATTAGCACCAAAAACACATTTGAAAGATTTGAAAATTATACGTGTCAGAATGAAGGCTAATTCCTCAATTACGACTCTGTGGCGGCCCGCGCATTTGTCTCACGGCGATAATCGCTTGCTAAGTTATTCATGAATGCGCCTGTTTAATGGCACTTTTAAGCACATAAATGCAAGACGTCCGCAAATCCTTCCCTTTGCAAGTACCGCGACTTTTCCTACACTTTAACGCGAATTCATCACATGTAAATTACGTGTTTTAAATGCATTCCGCGTAAAAGATTCGCGTAGAAACAAAACCTTTGTGGATTGCAGAGGAATTTGGAAATTTCGAAATTTTACTTCAACATTTATCAAAGTTTATGTCATTTGACTCTAAAGTTGTTGCAATTTAGAAGCAACAGTTATTATTTGAATTTGGATGTGCTGTATTTGTAATTGAGTTTAGTATTAAAATTATGGTAAAATTAAATCCTATGCAGATCATTTCAACACTATAACTGAGGTAACAAGATTTGTCCGCAGGAAAAACATTTTTACACAAAAACTGTAACTAATTTGTGCTTGCACAAAACATAAAATCGTGATGTAACTTATAGGATTTGGAATTTAATATTTCATAAAATTACTATTCAAAATATTCAAACCTACTAATAGATGAAGAATCTTGGTGCATTGGAAAAACGTTTTTCTATCACCGGTATACACATATTCCAATATTTATTTCTTTATTTCAAGGCCTTGCAATAAAGAAATACATATTGGAAAATTTGTATTTATTTACCAGTGATAGAAATACTAACAGATAACAATTTAAAGAGTCAAAACCGCAACAAGAGGCTTAAACGAACAATATATAAAGTTCGATCAATGAAATTAGCAACACATATATTTTCCTCGATCCTTTCATTTACTCAGACACATATCAGACACATAACACATTATATTAGTCAGTAAATGAAAGTAAACAAAACAGGCCCCAGAACGAATCCTTGTGGAACACCACACTTTTTGCGTTTTTAATTTAATATAATACGTATAGCATTTGTATATTAATTAATTTTTTGAATCAAACGACTGGTCTGTTATTAATAAATTTATGATATTCACCAAAAAGTTGTAAATCTACAACAGTTTTACAAATACATTACGTAATTTAGTGGGCGTCTGGGTCTACTCTTCTATTATTCTTTGCTGCCCTTTCATTCCAAGATTTTCTGCCTACAAGTCTAGACGACTCTTCAACGACCTGCCATTCTTGTCGGGCAATGTTCACTCTAGACTCCGGACTGGTGCGTGCTCTCCAGCCTTCTCTTCCACTTGTCGAGCACAATGCGAGTCGCATACCCGATCGTACGTCAGGTCGCCGCTGTCGACCCAGACGGCCGGACATTCCTCTGAGCACACATTCGCATTCTCCCAGCGTCTGGAGACTGCGGGACGCATCTGGTAACAGCCATGCGAGAAATGATGTACTGGAGATTGAGCAGATTGTCTCTTGCTCTGAATTGAAACCCTTTCTTCTTGCAAGGACTCAAAATGGGCTAAAAAAAGTATAACAACGAACCAATTCACCTTTTTGTGGGTTTTCAGTGTTCTTCAAACACACTCCAAAGGAAATCCTTTTAAAACTTAGTTTTAGCCTAGAGAGTGATCATCTCTTTCAAGACCTTAGTCTGGAGTAACATCTAATCAGTTTGAAGTATGTTAACAGTTAAACGTGTTAGTAACAAGAAATTTGGAATTTGTAGTGGTTTTCCCTAATTCCTAACTTGTGTTGAGTCTATATTAGCAGTGTTGTGCTGAAGGGTGGTTGCTAATTCGCTTCGGTGCTTGCATGCCCGGCCTTTGGATTGTCCTTCCGGGTCAGAGCCTCGATTGTGGAGGCTCTGATCACTGTACTGTCAGACTGTGGATGGTGTTGTCTGAGCGGCCGGGGTTGCAGGTCCAGGCGCTCCTTCTTACAAGAGTACTTGATCGCCCCAGGGACCAAGTGGTGCGGACATCACCACATCGCCTCGGGGTACGCCGATCTCGGCCACTTCTTCGGGGTCGATAAGTGCTGCAGGGCCCACGATATGTGTCCGAGAATCATTCCCGGCATGTCGAACGAGTTCGGGTACCTCAACATCAGCCCGTTCACCCTCAGCCACTGCGCTTGCGACAGAAGGTAACCCTTGCTTTGACCCTTTAGATCCTGAGTTTCAGGCCTCTTCTCCAACCCACCCTGCAAGATCGATAAGTGCACGCTGACTTTAAAGAAGAGCATTTACAGTAAGTACCGTGGCAGCTGACGATTTCTACTGAAGAAATTGTGGAATAATGACTAACATTCTGTTTCTAAAACCTTTTGACCTTTTTGAAAAGCCTTTGGTTGAGTATGTTCATTTATCATTCCATGCTAATAGGAGCAAAAAAGAAGATGTTCACCATAAATTTATACTATGCAAAATAATTTTTGAGGGTACTTTTGTTCCACTTAATCACCCAATTGGCTGAAGCCACCACAACTTCTTACGTGAAATCGTCAGTTCCCCTCTGCAGTCAGCAACTAGAGAACCCGAGTTGCTTTCAGGCGGAAAAGGGACCTGATGGACGTAATGAGGGTTCCTGGCACCAAGTGGTGCGGCAAAGGTTACTCCGCATCCAAGTACCACCAACTAGGAGGGTTCGGTGCTGCAGACAAGTGCTGCAGACTGCACGACACCACTTGCCCTTTCTACATCCCCGCGTTTGAGGAGAAGTACGGTCTCTTCAACTGGAGGATCAACACCCTCATGCACTGCTCATGTGATGCCAGGTTTGTCACCTTGGTGTTCCTTATATTTAATGGTTCTACTGTCAATCCTGCGTTTTTTTTTGTGGTTTTAATTCCGTTCTACAAATAATTAATGTAATTTATCTCTAGACCGATTCCACAATATGTTTTGTCCATTTGGAAACAAATGATTGTTCAATTCGAAACAAATGATTTTTCATTTTGAATCAAATTATTGTTCATTTGGAAACAAACTTATTGTTCATTTGGAAACAAATGATTGTTCATTTGGAAATAGATGATTGTTTATTTTTAATCAAATTATTGTTCATTTGGAAACAAATTATTGTTCATTTTGAAACAAATTATTGTTCATTTAGAAACAAAT
This sequence comes from Homalodisca vitripennis, assembly GCF_021130785.1. Lineage (NCBI taxonomy): Eukaryota > Metazoa > Arthropoda > Insecta > Hemiptera > Cicadellidae > Homalodisca > Homalodisca vitripennis. The sequence goes on from NC_060214.1 coordinate 111,064,379, forward strand.
TATTGTTTATTTTGAATCAAATGATTGTTAATTTGGAACCAAATGACAAGTACATGCAATATTGATCGTTCCTGGAACACAACCCGGAACAAATCAACACTTTTTACGAATGACTTCCTAAAAAACGACTAGGTTCTAGTTCCCCCATATCGAAGTGGCTCGGTACAGGGACCCCCTGCCTCCGCAGATGAGACTTGGCGTTGACTGACGAGCTGTTTACCCGGTGCCTCCTGGATATCCAGTTACCGACTTCGTGTTTGCTGGCCTCTCCAGTGTTCGGTCCCACACCCACGGGTAAACACGACGCAGAGACGGGAGCTGGGTGCTTTCCCAAAAATTTATACTTGAGATTGCCTGCTCCCACGATAGGTGGAGAGCGACCGGGTTGTCTCGATCTCTTCGTTTACTCAGAAAACGCTCGGTTTGTTTAGTACTTATAAAGTAAACATCACAGTTCCGAGAACAGGTCCTTGGGTGACTCCACATTTATATTTTGATTTAATATATATATATATATATATATATATATATATATATATATAAATGAATTAATTATATATATTTATATATAATTTCAATAAACATTGAATCACAAAAAATACTTGCTCCGCCGGGACTCGAACCCGGATCTCTCAATTGACGGGTGAATGTACTACCATTACACCACAGAGGTCTTACTTTTAACGATTCAATTATTTTGTATTTGGCCGTATTTGTCACATACGCGTTTAAATAACCAAACTAACGTGGTATAATGGTAGCACATTCACCGTTCAAGTGAGAGATCCGGGTTCGAGTCCCGGCGGAGCAAGTATTTTTTGTGGTTCAATGTTTATTGAAATTAAATTCGGCTATTGCCATTTATACAATTTAATTAATGTCTATTTATATATAAGGTCACTCACTCACTAATTCTGTCATTCTTCACTAAATCACCAACTTTCCGATATCACAAAAAGTTTACATTTGGCCCACGTATACTCATGACACAAATAGGAAAACTCCATAAGGATTAAACGTCTATAGCGGTTGAAATGGGGTTGCAGCCCCTAGAAGTACTGTATTTTTTAACTTGTCTTTGTCCTAGATGGATGGATTTTGACATACACGTGTTTTATTGTGTCAATATACAAATAAATACTTTTCATGGAGATTAACCTTGCATAGGAGTTAAATAGAATTGGAATCCCTAAATTAAAATGTATTTGTTTTCATTTCCCAATGTACAAAGTAAATTTTTTATACCAGCGTATGTAATCGTTGCAAACGTTACTACAGAATTGGCAATTCCGTAGACCGGAAGAAGATTACAATGGCCGGAAATGGTCCCTTCTGACTTATGTATGTACATATTTTCTTGATTGAGGTAACCAATACAAATGCTACTACAGCGCCGGAAATACCTTAGACCGGAAGTAAATTACAATTACAAATTACAATCAAGTAGACGAATTTTGACCGAATTAGACTTTTCGGACCAACGTATGTATATCTCGTAATTTCTTGGTTAGGTCAACAATGCAAGCGTTAGTCGGGTACCGCGAATAATTTAGACAGTAAGAAGATTACAAAGGCCTAAAATCGTCAATTTTTAAATACATAGGTCTCTCATATCGTGTATGTAAATATTTTTTGGTCGTGACCACAGTGAAATACAATTAATGCAAAACAGAATTGCTTCATCCACAAGTTAGTCAGTGGTTTTTTCTTTTTTTTACTTTTCAACCCCCTAACAATGAACTTAAAAGTAATGTATACCTGAAACATTCAAAATTATTATACGAATCCATCATGTTAAATCATACATCTCTACCATGGACTTCTCCAGTCTGGTCTAAAATAGTGCTACTGAAATTTTTGAAGCAATTCATTCAAATATTATAGAATTTAGTAGAGAAATTTGCGTATTTAATTGATAGACATAAAACTGTTTTATTCTTTAACTTCGAACCCCCAAAAATTTAACCTTTAAATTTAAGTCAAATTATTCTGAAGTGGATCAGGATATTGGAATATCTTCCAGTGACTATAACTTATTTTCAGGAACGATTATTATGCTCTTTAAAAAGGATATGCCTAGAACGAACCTTTTCAATAGGAAATAGCGTGAAGAGCCGCGGGTAACTGCTAGTTTAATATAAATATATAAAATCAGTGTATCCCCTTTGGTAGCCTTATTGGATCATCGAATTTCCTTAAGTAGATTCAGAACAAAATTACACAACACCAACTACAATATTCCCTTAATTAATAATGATTAATTTCAATATGCTTTAACCATGTAATGTTAATGATAAAATTACTGATTACTTTTAATTATGGTTTGCGTTTAAAGTATTTTGGACGTTACACGTTCTTTTTGTACGTGCCAAATAGTTCGATTGTGGCTACTTTCAGTTAATTCGAACATTTCAAATAAAGTGTCAAACCAACAAGAGCATGTTTTTGAGCAAAAATCAGGTATGCTGCAAAATCTATTTATTCGAGGTGTACTAAGCATCAGAATCGTAGAAAATGTTCAAAGTAGAACCAGTTAAAACGTTTGAAATAGTTCCTCCTTATAGGTTTAGTGGAAGGACAAAAATCCAAGGGCAAATGAGCCTAAATAATTATATTTTTTGTGGAAGGACGAAAAGCCAAGGAAAAATGGCCCTAAATAATTATATTTTTAGCGGAAGGACGAAAATCCATGGGAAATGAGTCTAAATAGATGTTAGTTCGAACTAAGTGTAAGTGTCCAGATTAAAATTCACTCATGAAATTCTAATTTCCAAAAAGATTCTCTTAGCAAGCGAAATGCACCAGACGTATGAAAGTTCATGAATGAATCATGAAGCATTGTCGATAATCCAGATTATCAAGGGATTATTGCCAGTTTACAAGGGATATTATGCTACTAACCCATTAAATTCACCTACTAAACCCATCCTGGCCGAAGAAAGCTGGGTTAATCACCCAGCTCGTGCGGTACCGCGGCTGTAAACCGCCTATAAATCAAGGAGGCGCTGACGGCAGAGAGCGGATCATCAATGGGAGATTCCTAAGCGAGAGGCGTACAATGACGGACGTACCCCAGATGATGCTTATCACTTTCAATTACCGCTGCTATGTAAATAGATAGGGCATTGTCTGCCAGGTATTGTTCCAGGTGCGTGGGCGACCGCCCGTCACATGTTGGAGTCTGGCTGGAGTGTGATGAGGATAAAGCTCTCCGACTCTTGCTTTACTCAATTATTGTTTCATTTCACCTTTTTTTGTTCTCTTAGGACAAGAAGCTTTTAAGTTGTACTTAGTACCTGTAAGAACCTTAGCGCTTTTTCCGGAGTGACAGAATATTCAGGATAGGTTAGGTGGCAGGGGCCGCCTCCTATCGAGATCCATGAGGAAGAATTAGGGCACTACATCTCAAAGTCATGTCTCCCCGGAAGAGGGGGAGGCCAGCTCTGGACCAGCTCCTCCAGTCAAAGCATGCAGGGGGTGGCACACCCTTGTTGAGGCTAGCAAGAACGCCTGATGTTAGGGAACAAACCCTACCTCCTCCAACAGTCATCTCTCGCAGTAGACTAGACCTATCGAATTGGCCATGAACTCCAGAATCTCGACATTTGCGGTTAGTGATGTGCCGCTCCTGGACATCCATAAGGTTGCCCAGATTTAAGTGACACATCGGTTTTTGCTGTGCCCAGTGGTGGGTTCAACTGGAAGGTATAAACCAGCCAGAAGTGATCCTTGCTGGGTATTCATTTCACCTTATTTTGTGAGACGTCAAGGGGAAATAGAGAATTTAATTTGGGATCCAACCAAGAAAGGTTCGAAGCATCCGATTTATGAACAACTTTATTCTGACATTGGCCATCGTTATGGTTACAAAAGGTATACCACAACGTTTCGAGGATTGGAATCTATACTCTTCGTCAGGTGGGGGAGGTATTAGTACATACAAAAATAAAGAACAGAAAGAAAAAAATAAGAGATAGACTAACCTAGTATTCCACTTTCATCCGTGCCGGTGTGATGTGTGATTGTGTTTCTCATACTCCTGACTTATGTTCGGGAGTTATTATCTGCACGCATTATCTGCAGTGACAACGACGTCTTCTTTCAGTTCTTTATTTTTGTATGTACTAATACCTCCCCCACCTGACGAAGAGGATAGATTCCAATCCTCGAACGTTGTGGTATACCTTTTGTAACCATAACGGTGGCATATGTCCAAAATCATGTTATCCTATCAAACCTACCGTCGTCAATAACAAACTTTAAACAAACAACTTTATTCTTTCTTCAATTCTAAGACTAGAAGCCTTAATAGATATGAAATGGTAGCCGTAACAATGCCGATAGATTGTTACAGATTGGCAACAATACAGTGTACTGCAGCACCATCCTTTGTAACACTGAAATTCGAAGCACTCATTTCAATATCAGATGTTCTAATTTACGTCTTCGCATTTACAAGTTATGACCACAGTTCGTTAAGTTGATTCGATTTGTCGACTGTTTGGTATATTAAGATAGTTTATTAGCTTCCATTGCATCAATGTTCAAATTATATCGTCGTGTGCTGTATTCGGAAATCAACCCCATTTCGTATTCGATTTGATTGTGTTTTCATCTTGAACCAAATCACATTGACATTTAGTCTTCCTCATAATTCGATTGTACTAACATTGATAATCCTTATTAAGTTTATTGTATAATGTAGAGTCGGTTTAATGACGATAGAGCAAAAAAAGAAATTTAGCAACAATAATACAAGTATTTGATTTTTCAACAACAACCAAGGCAACGAAGGCAACCAAGGCAACGAAGGCACCATCTCGTAATTATGGTGAGAAACGCACGTTTACAGCCCCATCTGATTTTATATATTCTAGAGTTAGCATTTTAGTAGATTTTACTGTACACAGATTGCTAATACATTAAGAGCGCACCATGCATAATTGCCTCGTTTCTATAATAGTATGTCGTTTTCCTTTCAGTCGACATTAGTTTGAAATGTCAGTGTTATTAAGTTATTAAAATAATGATACTGTGCGTCCGTTAAGAATCGTAATAAATGTAATCTATGAGGCAAACAAATATAACTGTAGAATTCCACATTAACAAGGGTGATTGACTACTTCAGTATTGCAATCACAGGAGATGCTTTTGTTCTTCACCCTAACGTAGGGGTAAGGGTGCGGTTTCTAAGCGAGTGGTCACTAGTTCGATTCCTGGGGAAGTCAGTATTAATTTGCAAATGGGTTTGGACCTTTTTCCCTTAAACTGCAATTAAAGATTGCAACCCTTAGTGCAATAGATTAAAAATGTAAAAGTTGTTCATAGAATACACTTCAGAAAGTAATCTGTGTGAAGACTAAATATGGGTAGGGTGGATCCGGTTTTTTATATCGAAATTGACAAACGATATTACTTAATCATAACCATCGATATAATCAATTGATACTGATTAATTATTATGAACAATTAATTTTAAAAATCTATATCAACAGCTGTAAACACTGTCAAATAATAAACGAAGGGTAATATTTCAATTTCACATAAGTAACGTTTGATTATTAAAAATGGCGGTAAATTTTATAAAACTACACGACATTGCTTTGAAAGATGATAAGACATGTTTTTTGTGGCTTCAACATGTTTGACTCCTACCAAAAAATCCAAAAAACCCATTATGTGAAATTTGTGGGAAAGAAACAACTGTAACTGTGATAGGAGCAAATATGGTCGTCTTCAGTTTTCATATCTATGGTTATAATAATTTTTGATCACTGTAAATATTAAATTCATATTTTTATTGAAAACATATGATTGTTATTGAGGGCTATAGATAATTTTATATCGATTGATAGTCTAGGGTTTGAGATGCGAATATTAGGTATCGATGATTACATTCTTCGATATAAAAAACCGGGTCCGCTTATCGTACCCTACCCTTGAGTAGTTCTGGTGAATATCTCTTTCACGAATATGTCCAGTTTCAGATTAAAGCATTCCTTTGAATTGTGTATGCTTAATAATTTCCCATTTCATCGTTCCTAAAACTCTTGTCACATGTTTCAAGATTCCCATTCCTGAAAAAGCATCGGGGAGTGATCTAATGCATTTCAGAGATCCTTTATCGTCTTGTCATAAAACATTGATTCCTTCACCAAAAGCTTGAGACATAAGGACAGGCTAATGAGTGGGTTTCTGCGGATCAGATTGGACCTAAAAACAAAATGTATTTCTTTGGCCGATGAGAATATCATTTTTTGGGAATGTTCTTTGGGTAATCATTCAAGATAGTGGACAAGTTGACGAATTACTAAAAGAGGCGTTGTGTTATGAGATGAGCAGAAAATCACAAGTAGTTCTCATGTTCTCAGAAGATGCATAAGATTGGCATGTAAGTTGCGAAATGAGTTCATGAAAGGCCTTAAAAGATTTATTCATCCTCAGGAAAACATTTTAGTTTACTCCTCTGAAGTTGTGACCGCATCAAAATTTGTTAAGGTAGGGTTTCATCATATATCCCTTGGATTACTCATGAAGATTCATGCTCTCTTTGATTACATGCTCCCTAAGTATGACGTTTCTTTGGTTGACAAAGGTGGTTTAGAAGAGACGTTTTTGAACGAAAATGAAATTTTACGGCATATGTAGTAAACGTAGAACTTGGAAGGAATATAAACAATGTCGTAGCGTTGAAAGTAAAACATAATCTCAATAAAAACAAAAACAAAATTGAACAGCAAAGATATTTTAAATCGAATAATATTTTATTTGTATTTTATATTACAAAAGCCCTACATTTCTAACCTAGATAAAATTGTATTTATCAATTTATAAAGGAATAAATGGAATAAGAGTGATTCTCCATTGAATGAATTATTTGGTGTTTTGTATTAAGACATTAACCACATTAGAAAGTCCATTCACGTTTTCGAGCGAAACAGAGCCAATTATCCATCCTGAAAAACGACATGTGACAATCGCAAGAGTCTCCGCCTGTCCCAGGCTACCGAAGATAGAAGTACTGCCCGACCCGTACTGACTAATTCATCAGCGCTTGTTATTATTGTTATGGCCACTTAGTCTACACTTGGTGATTCAAACACGTCTAATAATAGCGAGAATTTGTGTAGCAAGCTATTCTCAGACAATGGGTCTGAAAGTGCAGTAAATCTATGCCGTTTACAAAATAAACCAACATATCAAGTAACATATTTTAAAGGTCTATTTTAACATTTGGTATGACGTAAAATTAACTATATGACAATATACAGAGTCGTGGGAAGGACTATTAAAAAAATTTATTATAATTCTTAGTTGTGACTTTGGAAGATTATGGAAAACATACATATTGTTAGTTCTGTTTTAATCACGAGTTTAACTATCAAATATTGATTAACTTCGCTAATATACTTGCTGCATTTAAAGAACGCCAATGCGACGTTTTTAATTTCTAAGCAAACAGGAGCTGTGAGAAGGAAAATGTAAAAATAGAGAAGGAAAGAACCTTAGAAAGAGCGATTATACTGTCAATACGGGATCTTGTAAATATACCAACTCGAAATATAAGTCCCCGGATTGCTTGACCACGTGCAGCTCCTGGAGCTCTTATTATTACTCTAAACAGTCATTAACAGCCATAGTCATTAATATAACCATCTACTCCGACAGAGTCAGATCCTGATCCAGGTAATCGTGCACGATACAAAAACGATATTACCAGCCTCAACATTTTGGCAATTTTTTGTTACTTGCAGATCTTTTAAATGTTTTCATGTTGGTAGCATGAAAACCACTTAACAGTCGCTCCATTTACCAACCAAACGTACATTTTGGTATATTTGTGGCGTGCAAAAACCACTTAATTTTTGCGTCATTTACCACTTGCTTTTTTATTTTGTTATATTCGTGGCGTGCAAACCACTTAATTCCTGTGTCATTTACTACTTGGTCTTTCATTTCGTTATATTCGTGGCGAGCAAACCACTTAAATCGTTCGTCATTTACGACTAGTTATTTCATTTCGTCCTATTCGTGGAACCATTTAATTTGTGCGTCATTACCACTTGTTCCTTCATTTCGTTGTATTCGTGGCGTGAGAACCACATAATTCATTCGTCATTTTCGGCTTGCTCTTTCATTTGGTTATATTCGTGGCGTGCAAACCACTTAATTCCTGTGTCATTTACTACTTGGTCTTTCATTTCGTTATATTCGTGGCGTGCAAACCACTTAATTTTTGCGTCATTTACACTTGCTTTTTCATTTCGTTATATTCGTGGCGTGCAAACCACTTAATTTTTGCGTCATTTACGACTTGCTTTTTCATTTCGTTATTTTCGTGGCGTGTAAACTACTTAATTTTTGCGTCATTTACGACTTGCTTTTTCATTTCGTTATTTTCGTGGCGTGTAAACTACTTAACACTTGCATTACTAACCACGTGGGCATTTGTTTTTCCATGTTTGAAACTTGTAAACTATCCAAAGCGGAAACTTCCAGTGGTGATTGTCTTGCAGAAGTTTGACACTTATCAGTGTCGAATATCCGCTTTTGTGCTATGAGCCCTTCAGCATTGGATAAAGCCGAAGCTATCGTGTCATATAAAACGTCATAAACTTGGTCTACGCGACTGGCATCATAATGGTGTCATTTACGTTTTTTTTAGTTCATAGCTCATTGAAACATTGTATAATTAAAAATTTAAATCTTTCAATCAATATTTTTAATCCTTAATAGTGAAAAGCGACTTCAGTCAGCTGAAACTTAATGTAATGCAATCCGCTTATAATATAAATGTAGTATAATAATATGCGCGATTGGCTGAACGGTATTGAGGAAATTTCAACCAATAACGAAGCGATCAGTATGATTAACCCGTGATTAACTTGGTCGGACAGTCAGTTTCTTTGTAACAGGCTGCCAGCATTTTGATAATTGTATGCTGTCTTCTATGTTGAAGTAAGTTATCTTGTTCCTTGATTAGTTTTAAGGTTTCTCTCTCTATCCTTTGGTAATAAAATTGAACTTATGCAAATAGTTGTGTTTCTGTTTGTATTCTGTCAGTAACTACATGCCTTTGTGAACATATTAGGTACATAAAAGATCACAACTCGAAAAAATAAGACATAAAGAATTAGGCTGAGATATTTCGATAAGACAATATTTTAATTGTGTCAAATAAAATCGTTGACGACTGTCATCAAGTTTTATGCGTATTTTACAATTACTTCGGCAATTTCAGCTCGGTGACCGACAAACATCATTATTGAAGGGTTAATATAAATGTAGTAGAGGAAACAGGTTTTTTCGAAGGTGTTATCGCCAGCTCGTATATCAGGAAATTATACAATTATACACCCAAGTCAGAAAACTCATCACTTCCGCCTGTTTGGACAACTCCGTTCCTATCACATGTTGTTGAGTAACGCTGTATCAAAACAGGGGCCATCTCCTCTTTCATTCTTGTAGCAAACACCGCTGAAACAAAAGATAAACTAACATCCGACCACAAATTTGAGTTGAGGAGCGTACCCCAGTAGCCGCCGCAGAAACTTGACCTGACCACGACCGGAGTGGACCGTCCGCTTTCACGGTACTCATGGAGTCATGAAGGAGTCAACAATCCTGCGTTTCAAAATCTTTGTTGAGAAATTTGAGCTGTTTCATGATCTTCAGTTCCATCGGGAACTGCGTAAATAAGTGGTAATATCTGTGGGAATCTTTAGTAACTGAGGCTGGTGACGTGGTACTGCAATCCATCTACTTGCAGTTTGGTTTTAGAGGATGGCTTGAAGGATGGTTTGAGGGTGTAATCAGGATGATTTGAGAGCTAACGATGATGATGGGTTAAGGTTGGGTTGATAGTAGTTTGAAGGTGTGGTTTGGAGTGGGTTGAAGATGGCTTGAGAATCTTTTTAGGGTGGGTTGAAGATGTTTTCTGAGTGAATTTGATGATGGTTTGCTGGTGATTTTGTGGTAGTTTGAAGGTGTTTGAGAGTGATTTGGGGTGGGTTGGTGGTAGTTTGGAAGGTGTTTGAGAGCATTTTGGGTGGGTATAAGCTGGCTTTCAAATTTTTTGAGGATGGGTTGAAAATGCTTTCCGGATGGATTAAAGATTTTTGAGAGTAGGTTGATGGTAATTTGAAGGTGTTTGAGGGTGGTTTGGGTAGGTTGAAGGTGTTTTGAGCATATTTTGAGAGTGGGTTGAAGACCATTTAAAGGCGGATGGATTGAAGATGGTTTGAGAGTAGTTTGAGGCGGTTAATGGCTGGTTTGAGGGTAGTTTGGGAGGATAAGTCCAAACAGTACAAAATTCACTCCATTGGTGATTTAGATTTAGATTAACAGGATATGTTATGTATCTCTTTTCAATAGTCGATTAACCTTTATAGTTTAGATAAAGAATATATTAGTATAACTTTTATGTATAAGAAATTGAAAGTGTAATGACTCTAATCTTTTGATAGATTTGCTAGAATTTTTCAATTGTTACATAAACCAATAATATTGAAATGGTAAACGCCTTGAAAAGAATTAAGGAATATAAAATCACCACTCATACGTAATTGTTAATAATTTTAAAGCGCATTTAGGGGCAAAATTTGAGGAAAACGAGAGTGGCAAACAGTAAAAATATAGAACGGACAAGAAAAACACCATAATTTGAAACTGTAAATTTTTCACAAATAAGCATTACTGGAGAAGCAAATATTAAACTGAATAGTTTGACTGAAAGATGCCAATCGGGATGCTTTATCATTTTAGGCAATGCCAATAGAAAGTTGTATATTCACTGACATTTTAATAATTAATACTTATCGTTTTCTCGAGAACCAAACACAACAAAATTAGCTCTTAACGACACGCACAACTTTTAACGATTTATCAGCCATCGTGAATACAGACAACCGGCACTGATTTGAATATTAGATGGGTGTAAGAGCGACTCTTCAGTACATGGGTTGGTAGCCCTGAGGCCAACATGGCGTCCCGCTGCGACAAGAAGAATTTACGCAAATTCCGAAGAGGTTGGCGCGAACGTTTGGCGTGCAAAACAAAACACGACATCATTTTGGAGCTTGTAATTTGTGATCCGCCAAAACGCGACTCTGTTGACTCCACCCCCTCCACACAGCCTCGCCTTACATCACACAAAACAAAACATCCTCGCTATCGAATATTGTCCCAACAAAATCCTAAAATTATAGAGCGGTCCTGACAAGTTGACTCGTGGTCCGTTAATAACGATTTTGGGCAATTTGTCGAAGCTTGCAGAGAGACTGCATGGGAAGAAAATCGTGCTTTGGATCTATCAACACGTCGCTTAATACGGTTTTTGAATACATGATCCATATTATTTTGGATTGTTAAAAGCCTTTATTTTGATAATTGTAAGTAATGCATCGCAAATCCGTTTAAAGTATACACAACATTTATTGAACTAAACTTACTTACTTTGAGAATATGTTGAAGGTGGAATTCATAGTTATTCTTGTTCCTCGCGTTTACTAATTTATGTTATATTACCGACGTGATTGAACCTTTTTACCAGGATGACTCTCCCAGTTTAAGGTTTCAAATATGAGATCCTTCTCTATACCAAATGATACGTTAGTATGATTATTTTATCATTTATTTCCTCACCATTGCTCATGGACATTTCATTAGTGCTGTTTGCTCATTCCCTAAAAGTGGATCAGTGTTATTGTAGTCGTGTCAATACAAAAACTACACCCACCATGCTTCTTCATTCTTGGTCCAGACTCTCACCCATGCCCTAAACATTCAGATCTAACCGGCAAGTCACCGCGCTTGTTGCCGTGAAGGCCGAAGGGTGGTCTGGGTGACACGATGGCGCCACATTCCCAGATCAACCCTTAGATAATCCAACTGTCCTGTTAGGCGGGACTGTTTTAATAAATCTTGTCACCTGGACTCTCTTCAGTATCATCACACTGTAAATCATATAGGCTACGGCTCAAGGACTATTTAGAGGTTCTTTTGATTTCTGAGTGAAAGAATTTTAAGACATAAGATATAAATCTTATTTGAGGCAAAAACCCCAATAATTTTCAAATCGGGATGGTTACGAACTCTCTAAAACACTTTTTGGAATTAGTTTTTGAATCAAAATAAAAACAGTTTCCAAGGAACAGGCACATTTTTAGGTACGTTTACCATCTGTTACGATTACCACTCAAAAATCTGTAACTAAATCCCGGCTTCGATGTTTTACATGGCCATTTGTATTGAGACTATACTTTGTATATGGTTTCAAAAAAACTATACAACATCAAAACCTATTAAAATGCATACAAATAGTCCAAAAAGCTAAATGTGTAATTGAATTGCCACTGTTCAATGATATTTGTAAAAACCTTACATAGAAGTTTATTAAAACTTGATACACTCAGTTCTTTATATGTTTTGTACTGTGTCGGGTTTTAATAAAATAAATGATTATACAAAATCGCAGCGCTGTAATTTAAGGAGTTTATGTGTTTTTACTACGATTCAAAGAACAATTGCACTGGGTTTACATATGAAGTATTTGTTTACATGAAAATAATAAAATAAGTGCTCTCAAAACTGTATGAGTTTTGACATACATGTTTCTAGAAATCGATAAAAAATCTTTCTCTGAGAAAGAAATTTATCGGCAGCCGCGCTAATTTTGGTATAGCTCAAAAGATAAGGGTATCGGAAGGGTTAAAATGTGTTGACCCAATTGTTTAGTTAGTTGTCTGACCAGTTATTTATGTGTCTGATAGTCCGTTTTAATTTTATAAACCTGGGAAAAATGTGATTTGAGAAAAATTACCCTTTCATATTTTTAACCCTTTCATTACCCTCGGTATTCGAGTGCCAAAATTAACGCGGCTGACCTATTACTTTCAAAAATGCCACGTTGTGTGCTTATAAAGTAAAAACTGGCTGTCGTCTTCTACACTAATAAACGAGCCCCTAAACAGAGCTCGCTATTAAACCCACCTCATAAATTCCAGATCAGATAACAAAAACCAAAGATGAACACCACAGAACAGTCTTTCTCTATTGTGTCTCAGCTCTTCACAAACGTATATCCGAGGACGGTAAAAAGACCGCTGGTAACTTCAGGAAAGTGGGTGTCAAAAGTAAACAATGTGCGAGGTGTAACTTTCATACACCACCTGATAAGGAACGCTTCTTGTCCACCAACGCACGTCTTATCATTAGCAACTTCATTTAACCCCTTTTCTTCATTTTTGGCAACACCGTAACAATAATGTTGTACATTACTGCCTATGTTAATTACTTTGGGTCATTTAAATTTCCTTTTTCCCTCATCAAAATTTTCCAAAAATTAGAATTCATCAGCTAGCTGCCTTTTACAGAACCTTTGTATACCTTACCCAACTGTCCTTCCTGCGGTTTTACTTTCAGCCTGTAATATATGACTTGTGTACAAGACAAACATAAACTTTCACCTACATATTCATATGATTACAGGACGGTAATATATCCATACCTCTATAAAGTATAGTAACAAACATAATAACATATGAATAAATTACTAACAATATATAAATAACGAAGTGATGTATATAATACAACATGACAATATATAACTATAAAGTCATTAACATGACAATAAATAAATACATAAAGATATAAATTTTATAATAGTCAATAAAATAAATAACTAAATAAATATCCAACAAACATAAATATCTAATGACCAATACATATCCAACAACAGTACATGCCAACAAAATCCAAAAATTCAATAAATAAATATTAACAAATATGCCTCATATCAACTATCAATGTATCAATAGCAATTCAAGCAATAAATATATCTTTCTATACTGGTGTCATCACATGAAACCCAATTCAAGTATATATTCCAAGACCTTCATTTTAAATTTAGGTTTCCTCTCATATAATATGTTATCGCCACGACTATGTACGAAACGGTTAAACCATCTTATCCCTGAGTAGCAAAACTGTCTACGTCCGATTTCTTTAAGATAATTTGGAGTCTCTATGACCATTCTAGCAGATAATCTAGTGTTACGATTACATTTTTGCAATTCATAATTTATTAAATGTTTTTTTATATACATTATTGCACTCAATATATAGCTGAGAAAAAGTCAAAATGTTCTCCTGCTGAAACAAGTGTGAGACACTATAACATTTTCTTACATGGTACACATTCCTCACTGCAAATGTCTGTAACATTATCACCTGCCTCAAAATTGAGTCATAAGCCCCACCATAGTGTATAATACCGTACCTTATGGTTCCCTCAAACCAACACAAATATGCTATTTTAGTTCACAGTATTAGATGTGGTGCAATATCATTTACTTCATTAGCCTGACACAAAAGCGGGCTAGGTGCCAATATTAGCTCTGCATTCTTCTGTCACACTGAACATCCAACAATTGTAACGATTAGGTCATCGGTCGAGAGAATGTTGTCACCCAGGTGGGTCCTACACCAGACATGTGGTATTATGTCCTTGCCGCTCCCGTAGACCACTGTCACGTGACTCACCTATGACGTCACTCCAGAACTGTTCTATATAGATCTGCGGTTACAATAATACTCATCAGTGCTACTCAATCAGTCGGAGAACACCACTTTGAATCTGATCACGACATGGATCTTTGCTGATAACTCCGGACAGAAATGCTCATAAGGAAACCTTTTATGTACTAATTTATGCCGATACGAATTCCTTGAACTATAACCTTGAAGGATTAGCTCGGTATAACAGTTATTGTTTCGGAATCATATTTGCATCAGATGAATCAGCTGTTAAACCACCGTAACCTTGCGAACGAAATGAGATGACGCAATGCTACAAGGAAGTAATATCTTTCGATGTCTCTTCATTAATCCCTGAGACAGTTTTAATCTATTGTGGGTGTAATGTTTTGAGAACGGGCTAAGTATTTAAAAGTGTATTGAAATTAGCATGTTAACACTGTTTAGGTTCGAATAATTATTTAAATGTCGTTGTTGATAGTTAAAATAGGCAAAGTAATAGCCACTGCTGCTTTTTTATTCTTAGATCCGTCGTGATTGTTTTCAAGCCAATTTTGTTCTTTCTGAGAAACTGAGAACTGTTATCTCATAATTGTTCTTTGTGACTTGAAATTAACTATGGAATCTAAGTTTCTTAGTGTAAATAACAATAATAATAATATATTTATATTCTCAATCAAGTATTACAAGAGTACATAACAATTACAATAGTACAAGCTTAACTTAACCTAAATGCCAAGTCTGACCTGTACAATGTAGCCGTATATACTAATGTAACAAAGATATAAAAACGCATACAAAAGCTTGAAGAGAAAATAAAAAAGGTGTACCTCCAAGGCCAAGCCTGTGTGGATGGGTAATTTAAATGTAAAAGATTTGAAATAGGCTTAAACAGTAACCCACTTATGAAACAATTTTATTATGGAAACAAAAGAAAAACTCCCAAACATTAAACAAGTATATTAAAATTTATATTACATTACTCATTAATTTGTTTGTCATTAACAAATTTCCTGTAATAATCGCTCTCTGTGACTTAAATTTTGACTCCCCTTTTGTAGGAATTATAGTTAGCACATAGCGATTCCTCAAAAAAATGTGTAAGGGTATATGAATTACAGGGTTTTCATAAATGAATGGTACAATTTAAACATAAAATAAAAAGAGAACCGTACGAAGTACATTAAAAATATTTATTTCATTAGAATCCTCGTTAAAAACAATTTTATACTGATACATTTAGTACATTTCAATGTGTCCACCACCGATAGCTCTGCAGACATCTAATCTATGGTCGATCTCGGCCCATACACTGTGCAGCATGTCTCTTGTAACCGATGATACTGCCTCATAAATCCTTTCCTTTAAATGAGCTAAATCACGGATCTTCTGAGAATAAACAATGTTTTTCACGTATCCCCACAAAAAAAAATCGCATGGAGTCAAATCCGGGCTTCTAGGAGGCCATGCTATTGGGCCACCTCGACCTATCCATCTTTGTCCAAACTTGTCATTCAAAGCATCACGAACAAAGTCCTTATAATGGGGTGGCGCACCATCTTGTTGAAAATACACCATATTGACATTATAAAACTCGTCAATTTGAGGAAAACAAAAATTCTCTAGCATGTCCAGATACACATTACCATTAAGACTTTTCTCGGCAAAGAAAAAAGGTCCAATTACTTTGTTTTTAGTCAGTCCACACCAGACGTTTACTTTTGGTGTGTCTCGGATTATTTCTATCATCTCATGAGGATGTTCAGAACCCCAAATTCGAACGTTGTGTCTATTAACACACCCGTTAACATGAAAAGTTGCCTCATCTGTAAACATAACATCATTTAAAAATGATTCATTTTCTTCAATCTGATTTAAGATGTAAGTTGCATACTCCACACGTTTATTTTTATCATTCGGTTTGATCCCATGCAACAGTTGAACTTTATAGGCATGAAAATGCAGCCTTTTATGCAAAATTTTACGCAGAGTTGTCACTGGGATTCCAAGCTCCAGACTCCGACGTGGAAGAGATTTTTGTGGACATCTAAGACAAGATTCTCTAACGTTTTGAATTGTTACCTCTGATACAGTCGGTCTCCCAGAAGACTTCCGTTTTTGTACCGATCCAGTTTCTTCGAATTGTTTACTCCAACGCGTAATGTTGTTTCTATGAGGTGGATCTTTGTTAAATAATCTTCTAAAAGCCCTTTGCACTAAAACAGAAGACCTTAATTCACTAAACAATAGCACACACTAGGCTTTTTCTTGATCAGAAAACATGTTTCTAGATCAGAATCAAATGTTTGAAGTTATTGCACAATTTAACCAACAACAATGAAACAGCTGTTTTCTAACACAGAGCAATAAAACTAATTGAGCTGAAGAATTCAGAGGTGCCAACCATATTTTTCTACCTTGCATAGCAAATTGTTTATAAGCATTCAAAATTGCACCATTCATTTATGAAAACCCTGTATTTCAACCTCGTAGAGACAAAGTATAAAACACAGTCGCATTATTTATAGTTGTAATTCCATACACACAGATGGTGTACCGACCTTCTTCCCCAGGACCTTGCTGTTCCTGGATCCACTCCCAGACTACCCCAGTCGAGGACATTCATGATGCAGACGCCTTGGTATCCAGGCGTGCCCATGCTAATATCTCATTAATATTCCTCGTCTACTCGCACAATGGAATCAGAGTGCCATATTTTGGTTGCAAAACCCCTGATGGATGCCCACCTTTGTTCAAGACAATGATCGCAATTGGGTGGCTGTAATTGATACTTCATAACGTTGAAATTACACCTGGCATTTATATTATGCAGCGGTACATTCACCTCATTGAAAGCGTTCTGGCCAAATTACAAATTTGAGGATGCACGCATTATTCTAACCTCATTTTTTGAGTGAAATCTACAATGATCTGGTGTTATGTAAACGTTCTCTTCTAATGAGGACGCTGAATAGGGACATCTACGTATGAAAAGGCGAAACTCATTGGCTGAGCGTTAGCGAAGCCTATCATTCGAGGGGCTGGAAAAATTGCATATCTTTCTGCATTTCTACCTGTCTGTCTGTCCGCGCAATATCTCGATAATTAACACAATTGCAGATTTTAAATTCTGCATGAAGCTTCATTCGTATACTACGATCGATGGTGCATGTTGCCATGGGATTTGACTAAACGTTAGCAAACCTTTTTATATCGGTCGGAAGGGGAAAAGAATCATAGAATAAACAATTTTTTAATATACCAACCTCATTCTTATGACATTTTAAAATGCCATAGTTGATATATTGATTGGTAACACCTTTGTTACATTCCTTCCAGTCCTTCAATTACTCCAATTTTATTGTGTAGCCAATATAGAGCTCAGTTATGGTGAATATCTCTCCATGGGAATTGGCTGAGCATTACCAAAGTATTTTTCTGGGCCGTATCTTCCTTAATAACCATAAAATACGTTACGTTTACGTTGGAGACTTCAACGAATGGTATGCCAGGTGTTCACGCGGTATATTTGAAAATACCTTTCACTGGTGAAGATTCTTTGATGGAACTTCTCCATTCCATATTATCCATTTGTTTTCCACACTAACTTCGTCATCAGTAACAAATCATTTTTAACGATTGTCACTCTATTAATCACGGGTGATGCAACAGTTAAGCGTGGTTTAGGGTTACAAAATACTCGTATCTCGGACAAGGGTATTTATTCCAAGGTCCACGAGGCCATCTGAAAGATGATACTCAGGATCGTTAACACACACCATACAGCTGTTTGTATCCATTTATAATCCAGTTGTTTGTGTTGGGCCCACTTCAAGTCAGACTCTTGCAGATGATGAATCGCGAGTGAGTCTGCACAGAACCATGATATTCAGCAATTCCTTAGAGGAAGAAAAGTTGAAAGTAGTGTAATAGGTCTTTGACTGGGTTATGTAGTGTTATATAGTCCTTTAAAATAACTTCCCTAAAACAAAAAGTATTTTTCAATGTTCCAAGAAAAAATGCAGGCATTTAAGTAGAATCTGTGGGGTGTTATGTCGGATAACCTAGGTCCTAAATTTGCCAAATTCTCAAATTTTCGTACTCTAAATGCCTGTAAATTTACGTGAAATGGTCAAGAAACAGTTCTACTCTTTTTCTGTATTCAGGAAGGTTATATTAAAGGGCTATGAATTTAACATCAAAATATTATAATCCAAAATTGATTATGCACCACATATTTATTAAATTTAGGTGATTTAATACGTTGTTTTAGATCACTGACAGAAAATAGAGGGTCTAGTGCAACCTCTTCAATAGCCTTTGTCAAAACCTAATTTTGGTGGTAGCCAGGCCTATTATAAAAGGGTTTACTCTAACACTTGTGATCAGAATTAATAAAAAAAATGATAATAACATAAAAGGAAGTTAATGATTAAAAAGAGCGCTGGTACTGATAATGCCCACCGTATTTTAATTTAATTTATCCCTACACGTGGAATAGGTGGAGGATCTGCCGAAATCTGAAAAGTCCCAAGGGCTTTTCAGAAGATGACTAACTATTGGTTTTCTTCAGCATTGGAAATATACTTGGAAATACTTGTGCATTAAAGTTCCTAACTCTTTTTAACTCCTTCAATTAGCCTAAACGTTAAAGCGTAATGCATCCAAATTGTGTCCAAAATTATCATTCATAAGATAAATATTCTTAACCTTAGTGTTGTACTTTTAGGATAGAACCAACTCCAATGACTGACTATTTTGATGATGGCACCTTCATAGAGTACTAACCGCTTAATAAATGAACGTCACTATCCCAGTATCAAGAACACAGTGACGGTTGCTTCCTTAACAGGCCATATCAGGTATATGGCTCTTTAATTAGTGCTTTAGGACAATAATTATTGACAGTAATTCTAATGTGATCATTGTTGTTTTTACGCTGAAATGTACAGAAAAATCATATTACCTTCACAAACCTCCCTTCAAACTATAAACAAATAATCTGAATGTGCTTTGAGCTTCCCAGTAGGTTGGAACTTATCATGGAATGTGCAGCCCAACATTGTTTTAACACGAATAAGTGATAGAGTTTTACGAAAAGTTTCAAACCTAATTGTGAGTTACCTTCAAATTTTGTATAGGTTAATAGATCTAAAATCTAGCTAGAAATAAACGTAATTGAGTATCAATTATATTTTCTTTTCTTTCCGTTTCATGAAATCATGACGAAGGTAAGTTTCTGTTCAGTTTCTTTGCCAATAAGAGAAGAACTTTATGAGGAATACCTTGGGTATCCTAGAACTGATGGACACATCTCTCGGAAAGATTTCTGGCATATTTCAGGAAGGTGACACATATCTTTTAATTGCGAGTTAACCTTTAAATTTTGTATGGGTCAATAGATCAGTAACCCTAGCAACAAATAAACGTAAATGACTGTCAATTACATTTAATTTTCTTTCCGTTTCATGACATTATGACGAAGGTAAGATTCTGTTCAGTTCCTTTGCCATTAAGAGAAGGACTTTATGAGGAATACCAAGATTTCGTAGAACTGATGGACACATCTCCTGGAAAGACTTCTGGCATTTATGTTTCAGGAAGGTGACACAAATCTTTTTGAGGTTAGAATTTACGGCGTCGACACCGCGGCCGTCGCAATCAGGTGACTCGGCCGAAGGACTTTCTTCTCACACCGCATGACGCCTTGTTAAGGCCTCAAAGTAACATGTGATTCCTTATTCATAACCCAATAAAAGGTGACGTTTACAGGGACGCGCTCTGGGGCCGGTATTGTTTATTCAAATCGTAACGGGGCAGATTTACAGTAGACGGGGCGCGTTTATTAAGCCCACAACCACCTCCGGCGACCAAATTCATTAACCCAATCTGTTCTAGGCGGCTTTAACTCGCCGCTTTTTGAAGGATAGTTCTACGAGCAGTGGCTTTCTCGGTTTCACAATCTTCTGGCGTTACAATTTACTGTTACTACTTTCGGCAGCGGTCTGTCTTCAGATTCGGATTCAGTCGGCGCGAGATTTGTGTTAAGTTACATATGTCAGCATAAATAGCCCAGTTCTGAAACAAATTGTGTGCTATAATTAATAACCTCGTTTATTTCCCTTTGTTTTTTTGACACCGCAAAGAACAACAAATCGTGTTTATTATTTCCTCTATAATTCTGCTCGCTTGCCATTTTGCACTGGTAATTTTAGTAATTTATTGTGAAAAAATTTGTTTTGTTAAGCTTTATTTCCTCATTCGTTTGCTTACTTTTGGGCCATATCATGGAAAGGCATATGCAGTCAATAGAAGCTGTAACTCGTCTAGTTTCTAAAGCAGTTAGGTGTTTGGAAAACATTGTTAATTTCCAAAAATCGGAATAGTGAGCAATGGTTAATTAAATGTTTATTTTTGTGTAGAACTGTTTTATGACGCTAGTAATATTCTCTAACCTTGTCTTCATGAGTAACTTTAACGTTACTTTAAATTAAATTGCACATTTCTAGTTTGAAGGTTACGTAGCTTTCGGGTATACGTGCAGTCGTAACGACAAATTTGCGTTAATTACTATCAAATGCTATTAACTATTGCAATTATGAATTAGGTACTGATGCACAAATTAGAAGCACGTTACAGAAAATACGTTACATTTATAAAGTGATAAACAAGGCCCTGAATGAATAAGATCGGTTTTAAGTTTTAAATAATTTTGGTATACAAATATTCAGTTTGAAAATAGGGATAAGTAAAGGCAATTAAAAAAGGTTTAAAACTGTTTATAGTTGTGTGTTACACGTTAAGAGACGAAGTTATATGCCAAATTCCTAGTCTACAGCTCACTTTATTCTCGAGATGTTCTATGAACATGTATAAAGGCAGATGATCAATCAGAAAAGAAATGTTTACATTTCCTCGGCATACGAAAGAGAATTGCGTCAGCCTACAGAGTGAAAACTAGTGGCTTACTAGTTGGTCTAGTTAAAACTTTGTGAAACTAATTGGTTTATGAAGCGTATGAATTAATTGGATTTGTTTTTTTTTTTTTAATATTTACAAGATAAGAGTAAGCCACACCACGTGTCGCGTAACAGTCTTCGCTGAGGTCGCATGAAAAATGTCCAATCTATAACTCATTTAATTTTCGAGATGTCCTGCAGACAGCAGGACAATCAGTCCCAAAAGGTATTTTTACATTCTCCCGGGGTACAAAAGAGAAATTCGTTCACCCTACTGAGTGAAAGGCTTCAATGACGCTCAGCCAAATTCCATGGTTGAACATGCACCATCATAGTAATAGTCATAATAATCATAATTTCTTTATTAGTATATGAGTTCAGAGGTGAAATTAGGGCCACATGGCCCTTTCTAACACTTGACCTCAACAAAATCCAACAACTAAACAGAGTTTTACAATCATTTAAAATTAAAATAAAACTAAAACTAATATTACCGTGATATATACATTACATTACAAAGAAAATATACTTTCAACCCCATTCATTCAACACTCATTCCGGCCGCTCGCACCCACGCCATAGTTCTCGAGCGATCCAAGAAGAGTTTTTTGAAAGCTGACTTAAACCGTAAAACTCATTCTTATCTATGTAGAATTGAGGTACCACGATAACTGTATATTTGATTTTATTTGCGAAATTTTAATGACTACAGATAAAATATTCATATGTATATGGCTACATAATGAAAAATTCACATTTTTTCCATTAAGTTGGCTTTTAAAGCAGTGTTTAGATAAGGTTACACGTTACATTTTAAAATCCCATGTGATTGTTTTTAGTTTATTTACAAATTTACTTATCCTGCTATTTTCTCGATGGCCTTATGGTAATTCCTAAGACTTTTCGCTATCGCTCAGTCAAATCCCAGGCACCATCATCGAAATCAGTAATGCCTATGTAGAAATGAAGTTTCGCGCTAAGTTTACATCTATAGTAAGTTCGTTTTCTAGATATCGTGTTGACAGACAGAAATTAAAATCATGCAGCACCTGGAGTGATAAACGAATTTTTCAATAATACAGTCACTAAATTAATGTAATAAAAGTGGTCAAGTTCAGAACATAAACTGCATTACTTATTTGAAATTTAAAATTCGGTAGCCTGTAAAAAATTTGATTTATTACCAAACATTAAGAGCCTGTCCAAGTAAAATTTCAAAAGGCTATATTTGAGAATCAATATTCCTGCTGTGGGAATAAAAACCCTCCTTTATCTCATATTCTTTAATACAAGGTCTATTTGCCTCTACAAGTTGGATGAAGCGATTTAGAAAGCCTAGCCCAATCAGTAAGCGGTACGTCCGCCTGTCATTCAACGCCTCCGAGATGCAGCAGTACTGTTAGTCACCATCTTTCATACCTTAATGAGAAACTTTCGCAATCCAAGGTCAAAAGTACAGTCACTTCTTTGTTCACAACTGTCACCTATTGTTAGGACCGAGAAGGCCACGAGTAATGAAAGTCAAATCGTCCGCTAGGTCAGCGTTGTTAAATGCCTTGTTAACTGAGAAAATTACTAGTGAATGAAAATTTAACCAATCATAACTATTTCTAAAATTGTGTGTAGCGACTGATTTGCTCTAGAATTTTGTACTAAAATCAGAACAAACCGTAATATAAACAGTCAAGTACTATTAATAATATAAATGAACCAATGAAGTATCTGAATATCCGATGTATCGCAGCGCCTTACCAACCAATCCATCAAAGTAATTTCATCACTTGTGTCACCATGTTAGATGATAACATTTTATTTGATTGTATTAGGTTAGTTTAAGTTAGGTTAGGTTAGACTAGGCTAGGTTAGGTTAGGTTAGGTTAGACTAGGCTAGGTTAGGTTAGGTTAGGTTAGACTAGGCTAGGTTAGGTTAGGTTATGTTATGTTAGGCTAGGTTAGGTTAGGTTAGGTTAGTTTAAGTTAGGTTAGGTTAGGCTAGGCTAGGTTAGGTTAGGTTAGGTTAGGTTAGGTTAGGCTAGGTTAGATTATAGTACAATATAATTTACACATTTGTTTATTCTGCAGTTTTCTCGTTATGATCATGGTTACCCATAAAACCAATGGAAAAGTGTAAGAATTTTATTTTTAACCTTGTTTTTGACCCTTTAACCCCAGTATCAGTGAGGCTTTTCTTTGGAACAAAGGGAATCTATGTGCCTTCGAGAGATATTGCATGGAGGGACAGATTGACTGAAGAGCAGATAATGGCAAGATTTAAAGGAGGTGCTATCGGGGCCTTATTTGTTGTGGCGTTTATATGTACACCTTTTTTGAAACAAATTATAGCGTTTATGAGTAAACCTATTCTCTTTTAAATGGGATTAGATAAGTTCAGAATATTTTTACTAGTCTATCTACTTTTACAGTATTTTAGTTGAGTGTTGTATTCTGTTCGAATTAACCAAAAATAAACCATTACATAAAATAAGTAAAAATGCACCAACACATTTATTTCATTTAATTTATTGGATAAATTATTGAACATTATTCTACTAAGTGATATTTGTACAAATCAATTTCCTAAGTAGTACTTAGGGACTTAATAAGAATAAAACGCTACCTAGTTATTTTGAATTTGTTTAGTGTGCCACAATTGTAGTTCAAAATTTACAGTGAAAGTAATGTAGACACAGAGAAATGTAAGACTGTGCAAGTCTGTGAAAGGTTGCTTGTATCTACCTCTTTGATTTAGTTGGCATTGCATACGATCATTTCCGCTTTTATTGTAACAATTTTATTTATTTTAGTATGAATTCTCCATAATTTCCAATGTTTTGCCAATAATATGCATGGAATGAATGGATTGGGTGATGGTGGACAAGCGTACTGACACCCAAACAACTACTTTACTTATTTAGTGAGCCTGGAAGATCCGGTGATCACGTGGTCTAAACTCTACATCAGATTAAACATTCAGTAGTAACATTTTCAGTAGTAAATAGTCAATGGAAGGGGAATGTATTCGATGCAAAGTCGAACTTTCCACTGAAGAGCGTGAATTCATTCACACCAGTTTGGTAGAGATCGGTTAGCGAGTGTTACGTGTTGCCAATTATGACGCAGTAACGCTGTCCTAATTGTCTTGTGTCTGTCTACCGCCCATATAGTCTGTCTACCTCAAGAGGCCTTTCAGTGGTGGAAGGATGTTCCGTAGACGTATCAAAACCCTTATTTTGGTCTGATTTTGTAACCTGACCTAATTTAAGTTACGGTTTGTTCTTTTCAAAGCAGAGATACACTTGGGCACACCCCATTCCAACGACATCTTATAGTCAGGAATGTGTTGCGTGTACTGTGACAAACAGTAACCCAGCGTAGCCTAGGATCTCTTGGTGGTTACTAGAATCCGGGGAGTCGAATCACCTCCGTTTCACAAAATCCAGGGTACGCAAGGATTAAAATGCATGGGATCGGGGATCACAGTGTATAACTAACTACCTTAGACTTTGAGATCCACATTAGCCATCAACTGTTTAGAGCGGAACATCGTTTGAAACAGATCATTTGATGCAGCTTGCCAAAGGTCCATGCTGCGAAGGCGTGCTTCGTGAATTGGACAAAATTCTAGTGCCAAAGGTCCATGCTGCAAAGTCGTGCTTCGTGAATTGGCCAAGGTTCCAGTGCCAAAAGTCCTTGCTCCAAAGTCGTACTTCGTGAATTGGCCAAGATTCCAGTGCCAAAGGTCCATGCTGCAAAGGCGTGCTTCGTGAATTGGCCAAGATTCCAGTGCCAAAGGTCCATGGTGCAAAGGCGTGTTTCGTGAATTGGCCAAGATTCCAGTGCCAAAGGTCCATGCTGCAAAGGCGTGTTTCGTGAATTGACCAAGATTCCAGTGCCAAAGGTCCATGCTGTAAAGGCGTGCTTCGTGAATTGGCTAAGATTCAACTGTCAATGGTCCATGATGCTGCAGATGTGATTCGTGAATTGGCCAAGATTCCAGTGACCAACCAAAGATGACGTTCGACCTTCAGCTTTACTGGTTTTCCTCTCAGTAATGCTTTATTAGTCAACAGGTTTCTTTTGACTGGGGCGTTACCGATTATAGATACAACTAAGTATCGTTTTTGACCTAATTGATGGAATCTTCAGTGTCGCTCAGACCGTCAAGGCAAAGCGGAGCCGTCGCCCGACGTTGCCTCAAGACTCCATCGGAGACAGAGACGTCTGGCCCATTACCTCACGATTTCGGCATCTGGGAAATCCCAATCTGTTGGTATTGGACTAATAGATTATCTAATGCGAATCTAACCTAGAGAATAGTAGAAACCCATTAGCAAGTCGAAAGCATCCCTCCGCCAGGTTCACTAATGAATAACGCAGAGTTGGTTATAACATCTGTTATTTGCTGAGCGTTAGAGAAGTTGGTAGTGTGTGAACCAAGAAATAATCGTGAAATCGTAGGATAAGGATTTTCTCATGAGAAAGAAATTAAACGTTAGCCGCACTTGTTTTGGTGGGTGAACATGAAAAGCTATATACGGGAATAGCAAAGGATATTATTTATTTAAGCTTACACACATTAAACCAACCATTGGACATGTAAATAATATTTAATCGCCAACAAGATGAAGAGGTCACCATTTTTAGCCATATATTTTATCTTGAAATAGATTTTTTAAGTTGTTTTTTGACGTGACAACGTCTTAAATTAGGTTGCGGCTCGGAGTCACTCATGAAAAAGTGTAACGCCCGGTAACGTTACGATGCCCGTCCAGTGGGTCCGCCGCACGGGATCCGCACGGGATAAAGCAGATAACTGTGGGTCCGCCGCACGGGATAAAGCAGATAACTATGTTTATTCGTGAAAATGTGGAGTGCTTAGATTCGTCATTTACAACAACTACAACAATAAAGGTAAATAATTGTACACTGATATTTCATTATCGTAAACTATGATTGATTGATTAATTGTTAGATTGACACAAAAGTTGAGAAACTGAGTTTATAGGTTATGTCATACTATTGACAAATGTTGATAGTGTTAAGTAAATTATTAGTTTAAATCACTCTGCAATCAATCGTAATTCAGTCGATTGAGAAGAAACAGCGCGTATTGCTAGTCAAACATTTAAAATAACAAATTATAACCTCTAACCTGTCATAACAGTGCGACCAAACAAACGAACTAAACCGACCAATCACCACGCGCGGAGTTAGAATTTAACTGTGTTTAGCAAGAATTTCAAATTCCAATTTTAGTAAATGTTTTATTCAACTTTACCATTTACAATAACAAATTTTAATTAATTTCAAATTATGTACAATGTTTTAGTAAACTAAATATATTTCTATAGTTAAAATTTGTGCAATTCTTATTTTCATTCAATTCTTTGTTCCTATTGTGCAATTTAAAAATATTCATATCAATAAATATTTTACCGAGAAAAAGACGTTGTCACGTAAAATCTTCGCCCGTAAAACCGACTTTACAGGCAACCATAATTTTTAATTTTTTTGCTCGTCTCATGGTTGGTGTAAGTGTGTCGAGTTAAAAAAAGATCACAGAAAACATTTTTGTTTGACATTTTTAACCCTTTTGATACCCTCTTTTTTCGATCACAAAAACTATCGACGTATCGATTGTATCTTAAGATAAATGCCCTCACTACAAGGCTCTAGCCTCTGGACTATATTAATTTAGGTGGTCGATGAATCGTGTCCATATCAGTATGATTGTAAAAAGACATCTCGAGTTCATTTTGACCTAAAAGTTTTCTAGGTTATGCTTGAATGTCCATATTGCGCTTTAGGAGGACGGCCTCCTAGGGTGCAAAACATTTATTCTACCGTAAAGGTCAAGAAATAGCCAGAAAAACATTTTAGAGGAGGTCAAGACAACTGATATTTTCCCAAAATGTACAGAAATAATTAAGGCCCCATTTTGTTCCTTAAAAAGTTCTTGACCCGTATCTATGTTGAGAATGATCTTTCAGCAGTACATTTCAGTAATACTGACTTATTTAAATAATAATAATCGTTTTCCAACAGTGTATTTGAAACAATTGAAAATTTGGGGGGTACCCGGACCTCTTGGACCCATTCTCTGGGTACGTCCCTGGTAGAGGTCAATTTGTATGTAATATTTTTGTTTTTTTTAGGACTTTTCCGTTATATTCCAATGGCATTTTAATTGATTAAATTAATAGTAATTAAATAGTGGCCCCTATACCAAGATAAGGTCTATCCATTATCCAGTGTACTTTGTTTCCAGGCGCCTAATCTGCGTTAAACGGATTTCCCAGCTTTCAAACCCCGTATTGACGACAACAACAAATATTTACCACCATTGTAATCACTCCGTCTAGAACTCGACCCACACCAACCTATACTTATTTACTTCCTAGCCCGGCTTGGATCCGCCATCGGAAAGATTCATCTTAATAAAGAACCAGTCAAAGAGCACAAATTAAGCTAAGAAGCTTATCCAATTATTCGCCGACAATGCGTCCTAATCCCTCAAACTTCCTTTATCCTCGACATTGCTTCATTCCAGTGCTAATTTCAGACGCTCTGCTCCTCTGTTTCGTTCAGCAATTTCATATCTTTTCCATTTCCCACTTAATAATCCCCCGTCTCTGTGTTGATATTGTATTTATTATACCCCCGCCAATGCACCATCGATGGTTACAGTGGGTATTTAGTTTAAATAACTACCGATTGCAATATTCGGGTATATTAATACCCGAATTAATCGGTAATTAATCGGTAGTAAATTCATTGCAATCAATTATGATTGCAATGAATTTAAAGTTGAAATGCTTTACGGGTTTTATTAATAAAGTTAATTAGTTTACTTGATTTAATATACATTTTGTTATTCAAGAGTAAGCACGCGTTTACAGTTTGGTAGGTTGAAGAATATCTGGAAGATGACGCACTCAAAAGGCAAGTTTGTGGAAATTTTTCAAAAAAAAATTGTAGACTAATTTGATCTGTCGGTTGACGAATATCCCGAAGGTGACGCAAAAAGAAAGTTTGTGGAAATTTTTCCAAAATGGAATTTTATTTGGTTTGTAAAATGAAAAAAACATTTTTTTCTAGAGGATGGAGTACAAAATTTCATCCTCTTGAATTTGGATGTTACTAACAGGGAGACCAAAATTACTTATTGTCCACAGGGATTAACTTTCAATTGTAATTCATTAAACCTTACTTGATCACTGATATTTACTAGAAAAATAATATTCCAATAATTTATTTGATTCTTTTTCGTGGGAACAAGGAAAGTCTGATGTAAATTCAGTTATAACCCGTACAACCTTTTTTAATTAACTTTTACCAGGAGACAAAAAAACCCTACTTTATAGTTTCCAACGAAAGGCGGATCTGGTTTTTGTGTAGCAATGGAACAACAACCATTGAAAAGTTAGAATCTACAGATAATCACAGTTCACACGGATTTGAGTGAATTTATTTTCTGAAACTTTTAATACGCGTTGTTGGTGTAACACTCGTAAAATCTAGAAAACCGAACTGCACTCAGATGATGAGGGTTGCGATCTCCAGATTTGTTATTTTAGGACCGCCAAAGGCTCTAATGGAGCGCCGATATTTCTGCGGAGGGTGTGATCTGGCTTTGTTTATTTATTTAAGACAGTCCCGCTAAGCTGGGAAGGCGCAGCGGCCTCGGCTTTGACCGGCGGTCCGGAACTGCCCTATAATCCGCTAATGCTGGAGGGCTTGCTGAGTCACCTCTGAGAGTCATCGAGACATCGTCAGCTTGCATTGTGGAATGCCTCAAGGCGCTGTGTTATTTTGTGATTTTTATTACAACCAAAGAGTTGTGCTTGTTGTTAGCTTACAAGTGCGTTCTGAATGGTTGCCTCTGAAACGCGTTCAGCACTTTGTAAACATTATGGATCTCTTTCTTGAATTGAAAATGTTCAACAAACATGCGCCGTGTCCTGAGGATAAAGATGTGGCTCTCCTTACTGAAAGGTCACAGGGTCAATTCTCAAGGAGTTCAACAAAAATGTGCAAATGCGTCTGGACAGGTACCTCTTTAAATGATCAATGGAATCAATCAAAATACCACCGGCGCGGCGGTCTTAGAATTTCCTAAAAAAGAAGACACCCTTTAACAGTCAAAGTACTAAATCGTTGAAGACTTAGGAAGACAAACATTGATATTGTTTTCAAATAGCCGGAACACCTTAGAGTAATGGTTATATGTGAATTTTGTAAAAACTTTAAAGCTTATTAGTCAATATTTCATTGTCTTGTCCAGCATTTAAAAACCCATTGAATAACCAACTGCCTTTTCGGCGATAACTGAAATTCTATTGTATAATTACTGGAATTTCTAAGTGTACATCTCGCTTCAAATTGAAGGACCATTTAAAAAATACAAAATTATAGATAGACTGTTTAGCGTTGTTAAATTTCTAAATAGTTGCGCTTTATTGCAATCCCAGTTATAAAAATAAGGATGCAAATAAATATTGGTCAAACATATTTTGCATCTCTTAGATATAAAAATCAAGAACTTGTTTGGTTCACTAAACTTGCCGATAGTGGATACAACAGTTTGGGCTAGGATTTGTACTGACATTAAGTGCAGATAAAGAAAGAACGCCACTCAGGCATCTAGAATACAGTGGAAGAAGACAGTAATCAAGTATTGGTTCTCAAATCTTCTTAGTTTCCAAGTAGCAGGGAACTTGGAGAATATACATTGTTTACAAATATCCGTCGTGATGAAACAAACAATTCACTGGTGAACTTTATCTGCATCAAGACTAATGAGCCGATATAGTTCCAGCATAACATACTGGCGACGCTAGCGCAATCTAGGACCATCGTGAAGAACTCTGACGGCTGGATGAAAGAGTATGAATCTATCTCCATCCTAAGTATGTCTTCTCTGTCGCGAATATCCTGCAGAACGCAGAAGTCACTATTGTCGGTAAACCACAAGTTTCAACCTCCGACAATTTTGGAAAGCCCAGAGCTCCACGGTTCCATCCTAAGCATGTCTTCTCTGTCGCGAATATCCTGCAGAACGCAGAAGTCACTATTGTCGGTAAACCACAAGTTTCAACCTCCGACAATTTTGGGAAGCCCAGATCTCCACGGTTCCATCCTAAGCATGTCTTCTCTGTCGCGAATATCCTGCAGAATCCACAATTGTCGGTAAACCACAAGTTTCAACCTCCGACAATTTTGGGAAGCCCAGAGCTCCACGGTTCCATCCTAAGCATGTCTTCTCTGTCGCGAATATCCCGTAGAAAGCAGAAGTCACCATTGTCGGTAAACCACAAGTTTCAACCTCCGACAATTTTGGGAAGCCCAGAGCTCCACGGTTCCATCCTAAGCATGTCTTCTCTGTCGCGAATATCCCGTAGAAAGCAGAAGTCACCATTGTCGGTAAACCACAAGTTTCAACCTCCGACAATTTTGGGAAGCCCAGATCTCCACGGTCCCATCCTAAGCATGTCTTCTCTGTCGCGAATATCCTGCAGAATCCACAATTGTCGGTAAACCACAAGTTTCAACCTCCGACAATTTTGGGAAGCCCAGAGCTCCACGGTCCCATCCTAAGCATGTCTTCTCTGTCGCGAATATCCTGCAGAATCCACAATTGTCGGTAAACCACAAGTTTCAACTTCCGACAATTTTGGGAAGCCCAGAGCTCCATGGTTCCATCCTAAGCATGTCTTTTCTGTCGCGAATATCGTGCAGAACGCAAAAGTCACTATTGTCGGTAAACAATGAGTTTCAACCTCCGACAATTTTGGGAAGCCCAGAGATCCACGGTTCCAATCGCACTCCTGACTAATTACGGTGGATAGACAATGAGTGGTCCCCCGCATTTCAAGGAGGGTGACACACGGATGATGGATTAAAGCCGATCTACCCACGATAGAGCCCGGGGGTGGATCCTCTACCAGACCAATCTTCTTCCACTTCATTATTCTACAGAGACCGCCACAAAAGGAAATTGACTATCAAGTAGTGATCACTTCCATGGAAAATCTCGCCCAGATATTATTTTCTGTTTTGTACTGTCAAAAGTGAATTCTGAGAGGAAACGTTAATATTGGCAGTAATAGATTAAGAGAGTAGCAAAACTTGTTCGATGATTGAAGAAAGAGAATTCGGGAAATTCCAGAAATCAATGGATTTCCTTAACCCAAAAAGTGTATGAAAGTACACAATTAGTGTGCTAATGGAAATTGTAGGAATTCTAGTTTAACGTAATTGAAAGCTTAATCTCCAACTCAGGTCACTAGAGTCGCATAATTTTAATAAAGGAAAGAATGTAGAAAATCCTTCGAGTTTAATTGAAATACGACCTTCCGTCTTGATCCAGTTCGCTTCCAGATGCAATTGCATTAAATGACATGAACTGCCTCCTAACACATCCACTTTCCCTTAGTTAATCGTCGTTTAAAATCAAGTTTAGTTGTGCAAATATGTGACTCACTTTGGCCAACTAGTTACTTTCACAAACGCCGACAACGCGAGTCTAATGAACAACACACCCAGCCGCGGGTCGTTGAGTGTTTGTATGCTCTCCGGCCAATTACCACCCCTCCCCCTCTCATCCCTCACCCTATCTCCCCTCACCCCTCGCCGCCCTCGTTATAATCACTGAGCGTCACTTATCTATTAGTCAAACGGTCATGCCTTATCAGTGGGCGAATATGATACCGCGGTCCCCTCGCGGCTTGTTCTGTCGAATACCGCAATTCGAACATAACCTCAAAAATGATCTACGCAGTGAATTCACATTGCCAGGTCGGTGTCGAGTTTCCTGATTTTACGAGTAATGGGAGTAAGTTTTTATTTAGAATAATATTACCAGTAAGGAATGTCGAATCTAGATGTTTATCTAATTTTTCAACTCTTTCTGTTTACAATACGTACCGTTTCGTCGTCGTTTAGGACGAGTTTCATCATCAATACCGAGCGAATTAAAACTGTCTCCGGTATAATTCATTATAGAAAATATTATATATACAGGGTATTTCAGAATTCTCTTTTCAGGTATGTACTTTAATGAAGCTCAATTTGAGCTATATCTTTTGTTAATGTAAACTCAAATCTATCTAAAGTAGGATTTTTTCATTTTTTATATTTAGGCTGTAAGTAGCACAAAGCGCACGGTTTTAAATAATAATTTATGCTAAATTCAATTTATTACGTATGTCAATGAGTACACTCAATTGGGTTCTAAATACGCATTTATTGTTTTACAACATGAATACAACCATATACATATATTTGATATTTGAAAAATGTATTACGTAAATAATTTAAATTGTAGCGCTGAGAACTGGATCGAGTAACTACGGAATCAACGTGCTCCTTTCACTAAAGTTACAATATTTCGGTAATTTTCACTCGATTGAAACGCGACTCAGATTTATAGTAACATTGTTTTAATTCGACTCAAAATGACTCAAAACATACAAACTTTACAAGAATAACATTTTCTAAAAATGTTAATCTTATAAATTGTATGTTTTTTAGTCATTTTGAGTCGAATAATTACATAGCCGGTCATCTTAAAATGGACAGATGTAAAAGTTTCATTATGCATTTTAAGCATTTACATTATTCATGTTAATATACATGTAAGGTTTGGTTAATGTATTTATTAAAAAATTAAAAAAGTGTGTTTTAACACAATAAAACGTACAAACATAAAACAGACATAATTTTAAAAACTACTGGTGAAAATTACTTTTACTATAATCATCGCAACGATACTGTAAAATATCCTATAAGAGTTCTTAAAAAAGTTACAAATAGAAAGAAAATAACTTCTCTCACCTTAATTTGTATTGTATACTCAATTAATGAAAAGGAATTGAACTAAATAGTCACATCCTTGATAAGATTTACTTAACACACTCGTTTCTCACTTCAACGAATTTTTTTCAAGATTTCGTAACGTTAATTAAATCCAAAACAAATTACTTCCTAAGTAAACTCAAATATGTCGAATCCCGTCCCTTGTTAAAATGTACAGGATTCTCCGTCTGACTCCAAAAATCAAGGAAAAATTGTTTTGGCAGTTTTGGATTTGGGCTTAGTCCGGATACCAAAACAAATTACATCCAATGTTTTGAATGTTTAGGTCATAAATTCACGACAGCTTTCTAAATTTAGTCATCTTGTGTGCTGTCAGATCTCAAAACATATTTTTAAATCCTAGTCCAACCTTGATTTTATTATTAATAACAACAGCCTAGAAAGTCGCGTATGATGTAGTTTTCTCTGATCACCGTATTTTTATTGTATTACACACATGTTCACATCGCGGGATAATCGTTTTGGTTACATTCATAATTTTGTAAAGCCAAAGATGAATGGGCTGCGAGAAAATCCACATCAGTATAAAACTAAAATACTCGTATTTACGCACTTTAGGTATATTTTATTTTGAAATATTATTGTTATTCTGTACCTCTTAATAGTCAATTTTGTATGCACAAAGAGAGAGATTTCGGCCACTTAAATACTAATTATAAGAGTGAATCCTAAACTCTAAAAGTAATTGTCGTTGACCAATATGAGCATACTGTATCAAGAATTTCAAAATCTCTTCATCAACTAATTCTTCGCCATAGGTCGAAATTATATCCAGGGCTCGATCACGATTCGACCAGCAGCTCTCCTGAAATGTTTGGACAAAGTGGTTACACTTGGACTCTCTAGCCGCCGCGTTTGGATTCTAGGTCCTAATGAAGACATGGACACCCTTTGTCCCTATAATTGGTCCATCTTGATGTCCGTCTGTCTGTCAGACTTTACGGCCCAGGCGGTATCCACATTCCCCATCCTACAAACGATCTCTCAGAGGACAATGCCTTCTTTGCCACCTTCACTCACCCTCCGCCCAGATTTGTCGAGCCCCTGTGTCGCTGCCATTGGTGAAGTCTGGGTCTGTTGCCTTATGGACGGCATATGTTGGATTATGATCGAGATCTATTGCCTCATGGATGGCATATTTTGGATTAAGATAGGAATCCGTTGCCTTATAGACGCCATCTGTTGGATCAAGATCGAGATTTGTTGCCTTATGAACGGCATATTTTGGATCAAGATCGCATTATGTTGCTTTATGGACGGCATATTTGGATTAAGATCGGAATCTGTTGAACTAAAGTCAGGATCTGTTGGATTACTGACGGGATCTGTTGGATTAGTGTTGGGATTTGATTAATTAATGTAGGTATATTTTGCCTTATGGACGGCATATGTTGGATCAAGATCGAGATCTGTTGCCTTGTGGACGGCATTTTGGATTAAGATTGGAATCTGTTGAACTAAAATCGGAATCTGTTGGATTACTGTTGGGTTCTGATGAATTAAGGTAGGGATCTGTTGCCTTATAGACGTCATCTGTTTGATTATGATCGAGATCTGTTGTCTTCTGGACGGCATATTTTGGATTTAGATCGGTATTTGTTGAACTAAAATCGGGATCTGTTGGATACTGACGGGGTCTGATGGATTATTGTTGGGGATCTGTTGAATTACTGTTGGGATCTGATGAATTAAGGTCGGGATATATTGCCTTATAGACTTCATCAGTTGAATCAAGATCTCTGTTGCCTTATGGACGGCATATTTTGGATTTAGATCTGAATCTGTTGAACTAAAGTGGAGGTCTGTTGAATTACTTGTTGGTTTTACTAAAGTACTCACTCTGAAAACATCTTCACGCTGAACCCCCGTTGGCCTTCCCTCGTCCCCACAATTATTTGATTAGTAATGAAAGAAGTAAGCATACCTGTGAGCATTTTTCTCAAGTAACCAAAAAGTTTCCTCTAAACCAGATAACTCATGCTGGGAACCGAATGCTGTAACACAATATGTTCAGCGGTATGGCTTATGTTACACTCAGAGGCTCCCTAATTTTTACTGCGTATCAAGGAACTATTTGTGTTACAAGTGTTACGTGGTACGAAATGTAACACAAGACATGATGTTGTGACACTGAGTTCGGCCCACCAGTGTGTGAATAACATACAACTCAAGCCAACTATTACCAATTTATGTACAGCTGATTTGCAAACTTAACATAAGTTGAGAATAAGTTTTTTAATGTTGATTTCTTATGAATGGCTCAACTAAATGGTAGTATTTATAAGATGTCTCTGATAAGTCGAAACGATGTAAAATTCTTTCGCTTTGAGCTTCTTCGTCGTCGACTTTCTTTGGATCTCTTCAGACGAGGTGTTCAAAGGAAATGTTCAAATGAATCAACCCCTTTCATGAGAAACGATGAACTCCAGAAGTCAAGTTTGAGACAGCGTCAAATACCCGAAGCTGCGATAAAAGGAAGGTGAACTTTAGCTAAACTTAAAATTAATTTGAATCAACCCTTCCTACCATAGCCACGTTATGTGTAAATGTTTACGCAATTTCAGAGTGCCGTGGAAGTTCCCGCGTGGACCCCGTTATTTGCTGGGGGGCAATTGGTATGAGTTGAATTTCTCTTACGGTTGCCACCATTCCCCAATTCAATTTCAAAAACTTTACACTTCTTCTATGTATGGGCTTGATCTTCTCCTTGTTCTTGCTGGAGAAGTCATTTTGAATGGCTGGTATAAAAGATCAACAGTGTTTGCAGTCTCATCTGATTAATTTGTTACGAATAATCGTCAACAAAGAATTCTAGAGCACACTTTTCCTAATTTTTGCACTGTACCTGTTATAATACACTCTTGTATTTACCTCCTGTTCTGGTCAATTCAATTTATTACAGACCAGAAGCCGTGAGTCAATTTGCATTGCATAAGCAAGCAACCTGGCTTTTCTTGAAATCGATGAAGGAATTCCTCATAAAAAAGACGACTGTCAGCCAATAAGTAAATGTAAATCAACGTCAGATAATCATTCACAGACCTTGAAAGTGGCAACAATCAGTTCCTTATTTAGTTGTCTGACAGTGATCTAACTATCATTTATGTCTGACAGACGGTTTTAAGTGTATCAAGGTAGTAAATAATACGCCAGAACTAATGCTGATAACGACCAATTCCTTTCTTAGATAAAATTCTTTATAATTTTAAGAAAAATCAGAATGTGTGCTCCTAAGCAGTAGATTGCATAATTTAAATTGGCTCTTTGCTACAAGACTGTTATAGACCTCACTTTAGTCTCAAGTTAGACAGAATTCTCTAACAGTTCGTAAATCACTATCTATTTTTCTAAAATAATCACACCTACAATTTTGTATTAACACTATTATATTGAGTTAGAACTAGCACTGTAGCAAGCTTACCACACCTTTTTATGGATAAATATTTTTGGTTTCTGAAAGTTATTCAAAATAACGTCATAGAAATTCTTTTTACGCTAGTTAATTTATCTTTACACGAAAAATAAAAATATCTTAAAACGAACCGAATTCACACAACAAGCTCTTTACCAATAATACCAACGAGTGAGCAATTACTTCGTTGATAGGAACGACAGTTCTTTAATTACCACGTAGTTCTTGATCTAAAAGCTTTTGATGGACTCTAAAATTACATTCTTCACAAACACCACATATTCCTGATCCATCCAACGATTTCTAGATCAATTTAAATTCTAGCAGTGGCAGTCTCAAAACTTTTATGATAACTTTTATGATTTTTTAATGACGCGGCAGTGATAGCTAGAATTATTTTTATAATATTTTTGCCCCAAAGGTGACACTCAGCATAGACAAATAACATCTTATACATCTTTAAATAATTTGGAATAACTGGAGATAAAAGCGTTATTCCCTCATTTACTTCTCATCCATTTCTAGCACAAATTATGCCATAAGCAATGAGAATAAATTGTACGACCCATCGTCAAGGGTGTTTAAGAAAATATTATTATGTAGTTAAGGAGCTTATTGTAAAGCTAAGCTCGGTTATTAACAAAAAAAGAACATATCTATGAAAAAATTTGACCCAGATTGTTCCTTACATAAGATAAACATAAAAGGATATAATAATAAACGGACTAAAGGACTGCACTTTGGAAGTAGGCACACATAAAATTAAAAATAGTTAAATTATAGAGTAACTATAATGCCCACACACCCCATTTTTGGTGTCTGGGTTATTTTTGCATGTCAAGATATTGTATATAACCGAATAAAGGGTTTTTTTATTTTTGAAACATTAATATCTTCAAATATTAGATTTATATCTTTGGGAAAGTTGTGGTTTTTCAAAATTGTACGGGGATCCGCCACCATTTCAGTAATTTTTTTTATTTACTAAAAAATAATGGTTTTTTTCTCTCATTACTGATCCATTAGCATGTAAATAAAAATAATGCTACAAAAAATTATTATTTTTTTTCATTATTTATATTTTTTTGATATTTTTTCAAAAAAAAGTTAAATGCGAAAAAATGGAAATAACTTTTTTATTTTTTAAGATATTTAAAGAAACTTAATATTTTTTATTCCCTATGAGATGCTCTATTTTTAATGGTATAAAGACTATCATAGGACTAAAATTCTTAATTTTATAGATTTATTTGTAAAAACATAAAATTTTACCTCAAATTTGTGAAAACAATATTTAATAAAATAAATACTTACTCACCTAGAAGGTTGTCTATACCATTAAAATTAGTTCATGGTATAAGGGTGCTGAGGTAAAAATTTCAATAGTCTATGTCAAAAACTCTTGAAGTTATTTTAAAAATTGTGTTAAAAAACTAAACTTTCGGAAATCGTCAACGAAAGTCTGTAAATACATAAATCTCTACTGAAACTCTTCTGCTCCATATGTAACACCTTCTACTATCTTCTTATCTTCTGAAGCTATCTGTCTGCTTTTCAACAACTTCCTATATTTTTTAAACTTTCCTGTAGCCCTCACATTCTTAGTGCGTAGCCGTTTAGAGTCTCTTTGCACTGAATATTTTGAAGTATTTGTTCCTGGGGAGATCTTGCAAGCCTGTTGTAGCTGTGTTATTGTGATGAAGTAACCTTGATTATAAATACAAATTGCTACAAATGTTTACTTATAGCATAATAATAGAACACATTCACTAGAACATAACCTCAAATCTGTCAACTGACCACAGTGTAAACACACAAATCAGAATCAGTCCACAAACATAGAGGACATAAAATTTACATTTATAGGCCTGTGTTATAGTAATGTACACAATATGTGGATGCAATTTCAATATACATTTATATTATACATAATAAGAAACATATTATATGTATAAGTAATAAACATTTGTGTAATTTATAAAAATGTTTGAAAATGTAAAAAATATCTAAATTCGCTTCTTTTCTTTTATTTAATTTTTTTAATGAAATATTGGTCAGGATGCCATAAAACTTCAAGAAAATATTTTAAACGAGATTTACTATAAGAATATGTAATAAAAAAAATTGCAAAAAATTTAAAAAAATACCTATTGAAATGGTGGCGGATCCCCTTAACAAAAAAAGAACATATCTATGAAAAAATTTGACCCAGATTGTTCCTTACATAAGATAAACATAAAAGGATATAATAATAAAAGGACTAAAGGACTGCACTTTGGAAGTAGGCACACATAAAATTAAAAATAGTTAAATTATAGAGTAACTATAATGCCCACACACCCCATTTTTGGTGTCTGGGTTATTTTTGCATGTCAAGATATTGTATATAACCGAATAAAGGATTTTTTATTTTTGAAACATTAATATCTTCAAATATTAGATTTATATCTTTGGGAAAGTTGTGGTTTTTCAAAATTGTATGTACAAACAAATACATTGAACACCTTTCCTCTACTACTGAACTCTACTGATGTCTGTATTAGAGCAATAATAACCGGATAGTTTTTTTGCCAAAAAAATATCCTTACTAAATCATAACTCACAACATACGCAAAATTCGATTTGGAAAATCCCGAAAAAATAGTAAACTAGATCTAATGGAAAAGTTCACCTTTTATATGCTTTTACGAATATAGCTCAAATGTGTATTCAGTAAAACGTTTGGTGTTCTTAAATAAGGTATTAAAAATTCGTGTGTAAAAATTTAGCTTTGGTCTATTGTTCATAACCTCAGCCAAAGTAGTTATTTTATTAAAAAACAAACGATGTTTCAAACTGGCTAAATTTCCCCAAACAACCGTCTGTGAATATAAATACTTTATCTCATTATTTGGGTTAAATGTGATAGCAGCTGAAGCAAACCGACATCCTTAATCTCTACCGAATATCTTCTGGCTACGTCATCATCGCTTGTATAGCGCGTCCGCGGGCGATCCTATCTCGACAGATACCCGCCGCCGCGCCGCGCCGCTCCAATTAAGCGCTTGTTTGGAATAATTGTTTATACCGTCAGCGATCAAACTGTTTACCGACAGCAGTGAGATGGCCAGTCCGTCAAATGAATCACGAGAATGATCACTTCCCGCCAAGGCGCTTTTACGAGTCGGCTTCGCGCCGTTTCGACTAATCCTGAAACAGTTAAATCGGTGATCGAACTGGCTGTAAAGAGAGTCTAGTGGAATAAAATAGTTTACAGCGGCGCCCGGTTACATGGATAACGAGTGAAGAAAGCCAATGAGACCCCTCGTTGGTTTGGTCGTTTGCTACTCTCTTCTTTTTAATGTTCTTATCACTTAGCTCAAAATCAGGCGATCGTGGATCCGGATTCCAGGAGGGTCAACCGCATAATTTTTTTTAAATTCTTTACCGATGACACTAGAGCCAATGGTGTAGTGTAGCGGGTACAACGGTTATCGCGAGATAACCGGATCAAGCAACGTCGAGCGTGGCTGCTGCTCGGATGGGTGACCGCTGAGCGATCCTGTCCTTGCAAGCAGCCCGCCTGACCGGCCGTTGGTGGTGGTTCGGAAGTCACCTTTAAGCCGTTGGTCCCATGGTTAAGTGTTAAAGACGGCTTCTTAGTCCTAACTTCGCCTGGTAAAATAAGACTACTTTACTTTACTAGTTTCTCCCAAATTGGCAGCAATGGGATGAAATAACAGCAGAAAAATGCATACATTGGAAAACTGAACTCCCTTTACATTGGCTCTATTGGATTCTCCAGAGCCATACGTAATTTAGTACAGGTTTTGCGTCCAACGAACGTAAAGAACGGGTGGACTAACAGAGGTCTGGTCTTTGGAACCAGGTTCTGACCTCTTCAATTTTTTTGTGTTATGTCACTTTACGTCGTATCCATCAGTGTTGATGGCATTGTGTAGAATAGTGATGGATGATCATGCCTCATGGATGACATCCAGTCAACGGCAGAAGATTTGCTTCCCTATGCTTCAGCGTATTCTGCGGAAAAGAAGCGTTTTTGAAAGATGGTTGCAGATGTTTTACTGTTAATTCTGTTGCTTTGGTTTGCAGTGTAGGTCTTATCTTCTTTCTTTCCTTAGTTTCTTCTCTAAGAATTTGGCCCTGAGTAAATAAGCCCTCTAAGATCTCTGATTTCATCTTCAGCCTAAAGTCCTAGTGGAATTATAGTATTTCAACCTAAACAACCAAATCCCATCAGATGTTCAATGAATACAACTTTTAATCTGCTACCAATATTGAACCATTTAGGTGTTCTGATGCTGACATAGATACATTTATAGTACAAAGTGTAGCTCAAAGAGAAAAAATATGCATTCATCCAATCGATCTGAAATTACATCTGAACCAGATTAATCAGTAAATAAAATAAGTTCTTTAATTAACTAGTAAATTATTCAGAGTGTCGTGAAGTGTTTATGATTAAACAATAATTCGCTGGAGATATAAATCAGTTGGCGGTGCGGCTCTTTTGACTTTCTATTTCGTCCAAAGGAATTTAACTACAACTTATGTAATGTCACTATTCGATGCAGACACATGTAATTTGTTCAGTGGAGAGTCTAAATAGAAACACGATGATATTACAATAAAATCGAAATGTTTAAATGATGGAGTGATTCCGAATTTTGATGAGGACTCTATGAAAAACAGGCTCTGCACCAAAAGTAATTCTAACTGTAACTTCTCCGAGCCCTGAAGGTCAGAACTACAACGTCGTAAATGCAGTGTCCTTAGGATCCAGAAAAGGTGGAAGGGTACTTTGAAAGATACATAAATACAATTTTGAAACTGGAACTGAATGACATCTACTTAGTCTTACCAAGTGGTGTAATTTCAAGAGGTAAAGTTCTGGATCTAATATAGTTGGATATTTTCTTAATAAATGTATGCAAGTTGAAAACATTCTTGTCTTTCGTCGCACCAATCCTAGTCATATTAACTGGTACAGGCGCCAGATGATTTATCATTTCAATGAGACACTTGTATCTTATTCCATCACTCTGACTCTAATTGGATACCAGCACACTAAAGGTTGAACCTTTACCAGGTTTTCCAATAATGATCATTCCAGTATAGCAATTCCACATTGAATTGAAACCAGGGAATTGCACTACGTAGATGGAATTGAGATCTATGATAATTGAAGTTACGCAACCTCCCATACGAGCAATCGACGAGTTGGGATCCATTATCAGCCAGGCATTGATAATAATTGTTCCTTTCTCGGGTAAGGCTTGACCCATTCACCGCACCATCTGGGTCATGGGCAGTCAGTCTGCAGTCTGCCGCGGTTTCTCTCTTCGTCAATCGCCAGAAATGAATCACCTGCGAAGGTTACCCTTGGTTGTCGGTGACAATGGCTGGGCAGTCAGAGGTGAAATCATGATACGTATTGTGGGTGTTAATATAATTTGCTATGAATAGTCAACGGCTCCACTGAAGTCTAATAGGGGAATTGTGGGAAACCCTGTATAGAATTGCACAAGCTTTCCTGAATTCAGTTATGTCCACTTATTCTGACATTCCACTTTGATGCACCAAGCATGGAAACCCTTATAATCGACCTCAAACAGGATTGTCATCATAGCAATAACATACGAGTTATTTACTGAAGCCATTCATTGGAAGAAATATCAATTTCTAATTCTCGATAGAGATATGAAATACATTCAATAGATGATTTCTCAGACTCTTCCAGATGAAAAGCTGAATAAAAACTCTATGGTTTTTATCACCCAATCGTCCGCGGCACCACTATCCTGATGTCTAATAGGGGAATTGTGGGAAATCATGTATAGGATTCCCCAAGCTTTCCTGAATTCAGTTATGTCCACTTATTCTGTTATTCCACTTTGATGCACCAAACATGAGAACCCTTATACTCGACCTCAAACAGGAGTGTCGTCATAAAACAATTAGCAATACCGTATTTACTGAGGTCATCATTTTGAATTCCCATTCTATCTCGATAGAGATATTAAAAAATCCAATAGATGATTTCTCAGAATCTTCCAGATGGAAAGATAAAAAGCTGAATAAACTCCATTGTCTTTATCACCCAATCGTCCACGGCTCCACTACCCTGATGTCTAATAAGGGAATTGCGGGAAACCCTGTATAGAATTTCTCAAGCTGTCCTGAATTCAGTTATGTCCATTTATTCTGACATTCCACTTTGATGCACCGAGCATGGAAACCCTTATAATCGACCTCAAACAGGATTGTCATCATAGCAATACTGTATTTACTAAAGCCATTCATTGGAAGAAATTTCTATTTTTGAATTTTCGATAAAGATATGAAATACGCCCAATAGATGATATCTCAGAATCTCCAGATGAAGAGCTAGAAAGTTAAAAAAAACTACATGGTCTTTGTCATCTAATCGTCCACGGCTCCACTATCCTGAAATCTAATAGGGGAATTGTGGGAAACCCTGTATAGAATTGCCCAAGCTTTTCTGAATTCAGTTATGTCCATTTATTCTGACATTCCACTTTGATGTACCAAGCATGGAAACCCTTATAATCAACCTGAAACAGGAGTGTCATCATAAAACAATTAGGAATACAGTATTTACTGAAGCCATTCATTGGAAGAAATGTCAATTTTTGAATTCTCGATAAAGATTAAATAAATCCAATAGATGATTTCTCAGACCCTTCCATATAAAAAGCTAAAAACTCCATGGTCTTTGTCATCCAATCCCTGCGCCAAGTTATCATCTAGAAGAAGAAGACACTCTTCTTAGAATTACTTTTGTACTTCTAAGGCAGAGTCATCCTAAATAATGTTATCTTGAAATAGGTAGAAGTGATAGACAACATTCCCTTTAGTAAGGGCAGAACTAGAATCTCATGCAGGAATCATAGAGATGGAAGGATATTTAATTTAATTAGAGTAATTCATTAAAATAAGATGCTAAAAATAGGTATGTGTATAGTTAGTGAGTTTAGCTTCACACTTAAAGAGCTTATCGACCGACTTTAGTTTTCTCTTGAATCATATCAAGTTTACATACAAAGATTTTGAAGGGAAGAAAAATGAATCACGCTAGCAAATCAAGGCATCAATAATAACACTTTATCCAGATTACTCATTTGTGGTCGAAGTTTGAACGAAGTGAACTGTAGAATTGTACTGAAAGTAAATGCTGTGATTCTTTCAGTAACATCACCCATTAATTCATTTATTCAAAAAATGAAGCGGAGACTACTTAAAACATCCTATGCATAACCGAAAAGAACCGCTTTCTCTTGCATCTCCATTATGAAGTAAGTATCATGGCATTCTCAATCCATGAAACGCTGTAAAACAACCCAGTAACCGTTGACTTCAGACGTATCTGTAATTTAAAATCAATGAGAGCCATCCAGAAGTCCGAGCCTCTCTATAAAACCCAGACGAGATTCTCTTGCCATACAAATTGTCACATTACTTGTTAAGAGCATCCAGCTGATTTCTTCTTCTTCTTCAGTAAAAAGCGGTCCGGTTGAGGCAGGTCGTGGACAGACGGACGTCTGTTGTGCCTTACGACGACCACAAGCCCCCTCTATTAATTCCGCCGTCTTCTTCTTCGTGTTCCGATTGTTTTTTCTCCTCAGCTGATAAATAGGCGGAGATGTGTCCACGAGAGTTATCGCCTACCTGGAGACAATGAGAGAGGATTCGGAGTTAAACGGAATGTGGACTCGGGAAG
Organism: Homalodisca vitripennis; assembly: GCF_021130785.1. Classification (NCBI taxonomy): domain Eukaryota; kingdom Metazoa; phylum Arthropoda; class Insecta; order Hemiptera; family Cicadellidae; genus Homalodisca; species Homalodisca vitripennis. The sequence continues at coordinate 111,108,903 of NC_060214.1, forward strand.
GTGACAAAAAACGGTAACAATTCAATACGAAAAGAGTTCCCAGGCGGCGCTAACAATTAGCCTCCCACAGGATTTTAATTATATAGTCTCTTTTGGTGCGACCCTATTGTCTGTCTTTGTTTTCGGGCTTCCTCTTATGGTAATAAGCGTTACTTGTGGTTATAGGTTTTTTATTAACTATTTATTATAAAAACTCAATCTGGGAGTGGTGACATGGTCCAGCTGGTTGGATGTCGTATTTTGGGGATGTTTTCAGGCAGCTAGTGTACCTATACTGTACTGGAATTTTCTTAGCTCTGCACTAATCTTTTCCATGAAACATATAGTTCTAGAGATTTCTAAGTTATCCTTAGGGGTGGAAGTTGGCGTTTGTAGATGCATTCCGTAATGTTCCAGTATGACCAGGACTGTAGATACATAGTTCGGAATGCCCTTAAAACCATCTTGCAAAAAACATCCAATCTTATCTTCTAGCCTTAATCGTTCCCATCTTGCAAAAAACATCCAATCTTATCTTCTAACCTTAATCGTTCCTTAGAATCGGTTACAATCGCATGCGATATCTGGGCTTCTCAAGTTGTAAACAATTGATTTGGCCAGATTCAACGTGTGTTGTTTTTAAGGTTATCTTATCTCCTTTGTTTTGTTTACGATTAGACCTTCTGTTGCTGTTTTTCTGTTCCTTGCTTGTTGTATTTTCCCGACTACTATTTTATCAGTACCTGTTTTAACGCCCACTTGAACCAAGTGGAATGTATTTGTTGGCAATTACCTTCTCAGAGACTGATCAATGGTTGTTGTTTCCCAACTAATTACTCCAGAGCATCCAAAACAATTTATTCCTGGCTAATTTTGGATTTACAGAGACTTTACTGCGTCATTCTAGTTACTCTAGATTCCAGTGATCTTTTAAAATTCTTTGCCGAGTGTTCACATTTATTTCAACACTGCCTCTACAGATGGGCTAAATCAGTACGAACCTGTAACCGTTACTTCTGATACCGTTACTCGGCGATACTGAGTACAAATACTGAATACTTGAAATCACACACAGTTTTGTAAATGCTTTAATGTAATTAATAATATTCAGAATTACAAAGCAATGATGTAAAAAATGTATAAACTTAATTTATTATTGGTTTATAGTATATATTATATCGATATACTATGTAATATATCTATATACTATATCGATATATTAAAAGGTTTACACTTTTTGAGATATAATTAATGAATTGTACGATAAATTGAACTTCTGCTTCTTTGAATAGAGTTAAATGTTCTGTTACACTGGGTATTCTTTAAGGTTATGAATATAAAATTATATTTTATAAGTCATTTAAATTTTTTATTGCATTTTTGGAACATTAAAATAGTTTTGTATTACTGAAAATATTAAATAAGCTCTCATTTGAATTAAAACCATAAAATGTATAATCATAGTGTACATAATTAAACACTTTTAATATGAAAAACCGTTTAGTTTTCTTTGAAAAAATATATTTATTACTCAATAACTAATTCAAGAAGATCACACTGACACCGGGGTTGATAAGTGATTTAGATTGTGAAAGCAATATTTTGCAGTAAGAGCGTTATGATTGCGGTATCTATTTTGTATTTGTCAGCCTCAAATCAGTATTTCAGTACCTGGGATCAGTGAGGATATGAGTACTTCAGGACTAGTAAAGTAATCAGTACGAGAAAATATATGTATCTTGTGGAGTACTAGGTACAAACTCGTACATCAGTATTTTTGGTTCTCAGTAGCCGTTACAGATACTGGAGAAAAGTAACCGTTACAAAGTACTGATTACTGAAATACCGTCTCACCTCTAAGTGCGTCCCATCTGAATCCCAACATTCCTGGGATCGGTGGATTTGAATTGTACTCAAGAGGGCGTTCCCTATCCATGAGTTATCCTCTATTGTGCAAAACCCGTTCCAAAAGGTTATCGCATTGCTGCAAGCAATGCTCCACATGTTGCAAATCAGAAATTATCATGATAATGTAAACAAGAGAAATCACTTAATGAACGTCTCCGAATGTTCATGAATGTTGAATTTTTAGGTCAGTGTACAAAAATACTGACATAATTTAACTGGAAACAAATTAAAAATATCATAATGTTCAGTGGAGAAAGCAAAGAAATATGACAACGACAACTACATGTTCGACCTCTCGTCGTGACTGTTAGACAATAAGTAAACACGGACTAGAGCAGGACTCGAACCCAGGCCTCCCAGTAGGTAGTAACAGGATCGCTTGTATTCCCTCTCCCTCACTTTCACTGATACATTATTAATCTCCGCGGTTCGTTAGGCTGTATTGTACCGTATATTATTATTTATAATGTTATTCACTTAGTTGCTTGTCAATTATTGGGAGCGAGGTTGATGTATTAGTCGATTTACATTTCGAGCCTTTCAACTAATTGAATATTTTCATGTTCGTGTACACTAAGGGGCAAACTACTTTATTACCATTTTATCTTGAATACTTGTGAGTTTGTATGTAGAAAGGAGAAATAATATATGCGAAGATATTACAAAACTATGAAGTTGGTCTTCACCCATTAATTCCAAGCGTGGAACCCGTGGAGAATTTTCAATAATCCAGATCATCATTTGGTGAAGAAATCATAGATTTATTTACTATCCAAAACCTAAGCGACATTTCGTAACCGCTTATTGTAAGGAACATCACTTTTTAGCCCATTAGTCACATATAATGGTCAACCCGCACTGATTAATCCAGTTGTAACATCCTTCAGGGAACATCATCCAATCATCCGTGACAAGGCATGACCCGCTGGAGAAGCCAATCCCGTATTCTGCCAATCAGACGTTGAGTAACACTTGGACTGAAGACGACGTTGATATATAGACGCAGTATAATACCACTGAACAAATATTCCGCATAACAATCACTTCTTAACTGGTAATTTTAAAACAAACCCACCGTATGTTTAAATTCTTTACATACATTGAGTGGTGGTGTCTGGGATTGGCTTTGGTGTCCCTCAGGGTTTCATTCTAGGACCATTAATGTTTCTTAGAAAATAATATTGTTTTAACTTTTCATAACTCTGATGTACTGGATCGGCTTTGGTATCCCTCCGGGTTTCATTCTAGGACCAGTTATTTTCTCAGAAAATAATATTTTTTTTAACTTCTCTTAATTCTGATGTACTGGATTGCCTTTGGTGTCCCTCAGGGTTTCATTCTAGGACCATTAATGTTTCTTAGAAATAATATTGTTTTAACTTCTCATAATTCTGATGTACTGGATCGGCTTTGGTATCCCTCAGGGTTTCATTCTAGGACCAGACATTTTTCTTAGAAAATTTTTTCTTAGAAAATAATATTGTTTTAACTTTTCATAATTCTGATGTACTGGATCGGCTTTGGTGTTCCTCAGGTATACATTCTAGGACCATTAATGTTTCTTAGAAAATAATATTGTTTTAACTTATCATAATTCTGATGTACTTAACGTTGCAAAACATTCCATTAAATGATTACAAGTTTACAAAACTGTAAGTGCTCTTGGCTATAAATATATATTGGGATCATACTTAAAGGAACAATATCCCATCCTCCATAACAAGGCATGATTCGCTGGAGAAAGCATTGCCGTCTTCTGTCACAGTCAGACGTTGAGTAACACCAGGAGTGAAGGCGACGTTGATATCAAGACGTAAGATAATAACCACTGAACAAACACCTTCTGCATAACAAACACTTCTTAACTGGCAATTTTAAAACAAACTCGCCGTCTGTTTAAATTCTTTACAAACACCGGCTGGTGACTGGGATTGGCGTGGGTTTACGTTTGTTTCATTTTGTTGTTTGGGTGGAAGTGTTTTGTATTCTAAAAACTAATGGGATTCTTCTAATGTTTATTTATTGGTGATTATAATTTTAATATTTCTTGTCGTTTATACAGTTTAATTACATATCAGCATGTTTTTGTGCGTAGCTTGACAAACACATGAAAAATACATTATAGTTCTTAATATACCATCTTGCTCATAGTTTGATATAATAACTAAATACAAATTGGTATCACGAGCAGTGTGCATGATATACTGTTATTTTTCTGACCTTTTACGTAGCCAGGGAGGGGATCCAAAGGGTCCGAACCCCCCCCCTTGATTTTTTTACTTTTTACAATACAATTTACTTTTATAGTAAACAATTATTATTATTTCTATAGTTCAGTATTATTGACTTGTACTCCAGAGATCGTTCTCAACAAAGAAACGGGTCAAGAAACTGTTAAGGAACAATATGGGGCCTTACTCTCTGTCCACTACAGAACAAAAATCACCCCCTAATTTTTTCCAGGCTACGTTCTTGCTTTTCAGATTATAAAGAAAGAATCGATGCCCAAGAACTACAGGTTCTATATTTTTATAATTCCACTTCTAAATAGACAGCACTTCAATGTGTTATTCTCGCCTAGAACCTTGAATGATGCACTAAATATTCTGCACCCAAAGAAAAAGTTTTTTTATCAAACTAAATTTTGATTTATACATTTTTATTAATATTAATCGACCATTCTGAAGAAATTCTGATAGGAGATCAAATGGACCGTGGTAATTTCACGAGTTCCTTAGATCCAGTGAATATGTTGTGATGCTTTGCAATTTTTGGCTCTAAATTGTGGATGAACTGCTTTTAAGGGTTTCTTAAAATTTAAAACACACTTTTTAACATTTTAAATATGTATTAAATTCGACACTCATTCAAAATGATGATGAAATCACAACTACGAGCACCTTGTGATGACTAAGATAAATTCACACCTACCAGATAGATAGATAGTACCAAGCGGTCAGATGCCACGAAGCTGGGCGACAGGAGAAGGTGGGAGGAACACCCACCAACCTCGAGACAGGAGAGGGCGAGGAAGTCAAGACGAAGCCGAGGGCTACAAATGTTCCATTGTTTGTGGTTTGACAAAAAGCTTGCCGATGACAATACGCCGCTATCTGATTGAGTGGTGCGCTATCTCTTCGCTTGGGTGAGCCTATTGCTTCTGGGCCGTTCGCTATTGGATGATGGCAAAATTAACGACCTCCCTGTTACTGTTTCCTTCATTGATCTCAGACCTAGGCCTGGGCGGCCTCCTCCCGTGTGGGAGGTTCCGGACAACGGCGATATTTTCTGTTTTGGGGGGCTACAAAATGCCATGTATGAGATCCACGAGGATTTTCAATCAGCACCGAAATCTAATACTCAAATCGAATCAAAAGCCCTACGATGACTTTGCTTCCAAACTATCACATAATTATAATGAAAGAATAACATTAAAGTCCATAGAAAATACTTAATAAAATAATAAAATTCAATATTTTCATTTAATATTTCAAAACCTGCAGAGATCCTTTCTGTAAGGAGAACCTCTCTAAGGAGACTAGTTTCAGTCAATTTTAGACAGCACTAAGTCTACGATTCCTGGCACGCGTATTATTTAGTTAGTTATTTACGTGAAGAAGAGATCAGATTGCAGATCTCGAAACGTAGTGTTACTGATTTTTTGTATCACTGAGCGATGGCAAATGTCCGGAAAATCCTGTTTCCTTCACAGTACTAAGATTTGATAGTACAATATATGTACAGTAAGTGTACACACAACACTTAAATCCTCAAAGAATTGGTATTGATTTCATGTTTAATATAAACAAGTGCTACTACCTTTGGTATAAAAGGGTATAGAGATTTCATCTAGTTTTAGTGCAATTGCAGTGAAAATAATTATCCCTAAGACGTTTTAAATTTTGAAATATCTTGTGATAAACTGTGCTTAGTAAATGTTTGAAATTTTTACTTCTCTAAAATCCTTTAATATTATTAAACTCAAATAAAATGTATATAAAATCGATAGTTATAATGCGTCAAACATTTCAGCCGCTCGAAAATTATATTCAACTGAACCGTTTGTGTCCATTCATTATTGAAGTATATTATGCTTCTGGTGATCTACAGATCTCATGGTTAAATATGTTAAAAGGAACTGTGTGAAAGATACTTTAGAGGGTTACTGGATGTTTGGCCTCCGGTGATGATGTTTGTTTCGGAAAATTATTAAATTTTCAATGCCGCCTTAATGAAAACAAACAAAGTACTAAAACAAGAACTAGGAACAGCTTTTCTGGCTAAAGTGGTTGCACAAGACGCAGAAGAGTTCTGCTTCTCGATGACCTCCAGGTGTCAGTAGCGATTGACACCTGCCAAATTTTATCGGAGGATTATGGGTGGGGTTATTATTTTCATCACATTCCTGGCTAAGTGTTTTGCTCAATTCCTGCTTACTGATGAGCTGCTACTTTCCCTGTATTATTGCGAAATTAAGAACGGACCAGTTTGGAGTATAATGACACTCCAAATCTTCAAATCTAACTCAGTTTTGTTATATTTTACACCACGTGATACTAAAGCTGATGGTATTTTATGGTTCGAGAATTGGTGAACGCTGTCAATTCTTACAAATTGTGTTTAGAAACTTAATCTTAGTCTGTTAGTTATGCGTGTTGAAAGAGCAGCATGATAAAAAAAATGATCCAATTAGGGAATATATTAAAATATCCATTAACGATATAAAAATATTAAGGAGATAACAACTATACTTTAATTATCAACAAGATAATTTACTGTTGTTTTAATCATTAAACACTTAAAACACTGTTTTCAGCGTTAAGTACTTCGGAGTTTGAAACAATATTATTTTCCAAGAAAAATCACTGGTCCCAGAATGAAACCTTGAGGAACGCCATAGCTTGTCTCACTTCTATAACACTATGCCTGCAGGGCTCTGCCCGGGTTTGTTTAGCTAATCATATCTGGTTATATAATTAAATGTTAAATTACTCACAACAACCGACCGTGGTGGGGAAGGGGGAAGAGGAGGGAGGTTCCTGGAATGTAGCGCTCTAGTCCGGCGCGCGCTCACCTGATACCCCTAATTTGTACCCGTACGTGACTCCAAGTCGCACTTGTCGGGTCATTTCTGTAATTTGTCTTAATGACTCTTATCTCAAGTGGAACACCGGCGAGTTTTAGGTCATTTGAAAACCCGATTTGTCTATCTGTTTGTATTAGTAAATGAACCTCGACTACTAATTCTTCCATCCACCTCATGTCACGTCTTCCATCCGGCCGTCTATTTATTTTATATCCCAAGACAAATCAAACACATCAAATTTGAATAAAATAAATATTATTTTTATTTACTGAGATTTATACACATACAAATAAATGCTTGCACACATTGGTTGGGCGAGGAACGATTTCTAACCCTAACATAGTAGGGCGGCAAGATGTTCTATGTAGTGTGTTCTGTGTACATCGCGTGGGTGCGGTAGTGTGCGTGTGCGAGGGGGTGAGGTGGACTGGAAGCTGCGTTGATAAAGAGATGATATAGAGGCTATAAAGTCTCTTGGCACGCGTCAACCCCCCCCCCCCATCTCTCATCACGATTACCCCTACTACTACAAATCGCAAGGCCATGGCCACTGCTACCGCCACACCGCTTTGTGTCGGTAACGTCGCGTGCCTGCCTGTGAACTGGCCTTCGGCCACTGTATACATGCATATGGTGTCGGAATAACTGTTAGAAGGTGTTAGCCCTCCAATCCTTGCAAAGTCCTATAAATAAAACCAATCACGCTTTAGTCCGTCATATTCTGCGAAGTATAATCTAGTTATAAACGAGTTTTACAAGAATGGAGGTCAGGTAACTTTCCTATCTTATCTGCCTTATCTACAATGTCTCCGGCCTTTACTGTAGAATACAAGGATTCCCAAATTCCAGGAACGTTACCTTACGTTGCTCTAATTTAACTAAAAGAAAATATCATTTCCCTTCTGTTATTTATCTCTTATGATAAAGAAGTGAATGTTTGTTTATTTTCTAGGGAGATAAAGTTTTCTTGTATCCTCATTGGCTAAAATAAAACATTTGTCTTCCTGCTAAAAGGAATTTTGAGCTATTAGGGTTAAGTAAAAATCAGTATCGTTTACGACAGATACAATATCCTGGATATATGGATTTTAATTTAAAGTTTATTGGCTGAGCATTAGTGAAGTGGTTAAAAAGATTTCATTTCTTTCTGTCTGTCCGCCGGATATCTTTAAACGAACTGACCTACATAGGCGTTTAGCGTAAAGCTTCTTTTCTATGTTGATAACACTGAGTCTGTTATGGTGCATTTCACACACCTAGGATATGGATGAGCGTTAAGGCGAAGTGGTTCAAAAAAATGGTCATTTCTTTCTGTCTGCTCGCACGATATTCTTTAAAACGAACTGACCTACGTAGGCGTTTAGCGTAAAGCTCTTTTCTATGTTGGTAAAACACTGAGTCTGTTATGGTGCATTTCACCACACCATAGGATATGGATGAGCGTTAGCGAAGTGGTTCAAAAAAATGTCATTTCTTTCTGTCTGTCCGCACGTATCTTTGAAATCGAAACTGACCTACTAGGCTGTTTAGCGTAAAGCTTCTTTTTCTATGTTGGTAACACTGGAGTCTGTTATGGTTGCATTTCACACACCATAGGATATGATGAGCGTTAGCGAAGTGGTTCAAAAAAATGTCTATTTCTTTCTGTCTGTCGCACGTATCTTTAAAACGAACTGACCTACATAGGCGTTTTAGCGTAAGGCTTTCTTTCTATGTTGGTAACACTGAGTCTGTTATGGTGCATTTCACACACATAGGATATGGCCTGAGCGTTAGCGAAGTGGTTCAAAAAAATGTCATTTCTTTCTGTCTGTCCGCACGATATCTTTTTAAAACGAACTGACCTTACATAGGCGTTTAGCGTTATAAAGCTTCTTTCTATGTTGGTAACACTGAGTTGTTATGGAGTACATTTCACACACCATAGGATATGGATGAGCGTTAGCGAAGTGGTTCAAAAAATGTCATTCTTTCTGTCTGTCGCACGATTCTTTGAAACGAAACTGACCTACATAGCGTTTAGCCGTAAAGCTTCTTTCTATGTTGGTAACACTGTGTCTGTTATGGTGCAATTTCACACACCATAGGCTATGGATGAGCGTTAGCGAGTGGTTCATAAAATGTCATTTTCTTTCTGTCTGTCGCACCGATATCTTTGAAACGAACTGACCTACATAGGGGTTTAGCGTAAAGCTTCTTTTCTATGTTGGTACACTGAGTCTTGTTATGGGTGCATTTCCAACTGCATAGGATATGGATGTGCGTTAGCGAAGTGGTTCAAAAAATGTCATTTCTTTCTGTCTGTCCGACGATATCTTTAAAACGGACTGAACCTACATAGGCGGTTTAGCGGTAAAGCTTCTTTTCTATGTTGGTAACACTGAGTCTGTTAATGGTGCATTTCACACACCATAGGAGTGGCTGAGGTTAGCGAAGTGGTTCATATAAATGTCATTTCTTTCTGTATTTCCGCACGATATCTTTAAACCGAACTGAACCTACATAGGGTTTAGCGTTAAGCTTCTTTTCTGTGTTGGTAACACTGAGTCTGTTATGGTGCATTTCACACACCCATAGGATTATGGATGAGCGTTAGCGAAGTGGTTCAAAAAAATGTCATTTCTTTCTGTCTGTTCCGCCACGATATATTTAATAGAACTGACCTACATAGGCGTTTAGCGTAAAGCTTCTTTTCGCTATGTTGGTAACACTGAGTCTGTTATGGTGCCATTTCACACACCCATAGGATTGTGGCTGAGCGTCTAGCGAAGTGGTTCCCACCCACCCCCCCCCCCCCCCCCCCCCCCCCCCCCCCCCCCCCCCCCCTCGTTCAAAAAATGTATTTCTTTCTGTCTGTCCGCACGATATCTTTAAAACGAAACTGACCTACATTAGGCGTTTAGCGTAAAGCTTCTTTCTATGTTGGTAACACTGAGTTCTGTTATGGTGCATTTCACACACCATAGGATATGGATGGAGCGTTAGCGAAGTGGTTCAAAAAAATTGTCTTTCTTTCTGTCTGTCCGCACGATATCTTTTAAAACGAACTGACATACTTAGGGCTGTTTAGCGTAAGCTTCTTTCTATGTTGGGTAACATGTGTCTGTTATTGGTACATTTCACACACCATAGGATTATTGATGAGCGTTAGCGAAAGTGGTTCAAAAAATGTCATTTCTTTCTGTCTGTCCGACGATATCTTTGGAAAACGAACCTGAACCTACATAGGCGGTTAGCGTAAAGCTTCTTTTCTATGTTGGTAACACTGAGTCTGTTATGGTTGGCCATTTCACACACCATAGGATGATGGATGAGCGTTAGCGGAAGTGGTTCAAAAAAATGTCATTTCGTTCTGGTCTGTCCGCACGATATCTTTGAAACGAACTGACTCATAGGCGTTTAGCGTAAAGCTCTTTTCTATGTTGGTTACCACGAGTCTGTTATGGTGCATTTCACACTGCATAGGTATGGATGAGCGTTAGCGAAGTGGTTCAAAAAATGGTCATTTCTTTCTTGTCTGTCCGCACGATATCTTTTAAAACGGACTGACCTACATAGGCGTTTAGCGTAAAGCTTCTTTCTATGTTGGTAACACTGAGTCTGTTATGGTGCATTTCACACACCATAGGAGGTGGCTGAGCGTTAGCGAAAGTGGTTCAAAAAATGTCATTTCTTTCTGTCTGTCAGCACGATATCTTTTAAACGAACTGACCTAATTAGGCGTTTAAGCGTAAAGCTTCTTTTCTGTGTTGGTAACATGAGGTCTGTTATGGTGCATTTCACAACACCATAGTGATATGGATGAGCAGTTAGCGAAGTGTTCAAAAAAATGTCATTTCTTTCTGTCTGTCGCACGATATCTTTAAAACGAACTGACCTACATAGGCGTTTAGCGTAAAGTTCTTTTATATGTTGGTAACAACTGAGTCTGTTATGGTGCCATTTCACACACCTTAGGATGTGGCTGAGCGTTAGCGAGTGGTTCAAAAAATGGTTCATTTCTTTCTGTCTGTCCGCGCACGTATCTTTAAAACGAACTGACCTACATAGTCGTTTAGCGTATGTTCTTTTCTATGTTCGTGGTAACACTGAGTCTGTTATCGGTTGCATTTCACACACCATAGGATGTGGGCTGAGCGTTTAGCGAAAGGTGTGGTGATTCAAAAAAAAAAATTGTCATTTCTTTCTGTCTGTCCGCACGATATCTTTAAAACGAAACTGACCTACTTTAGGCGTTTAGCCCGTAAAGCTTCTTTTCGGTGTTCGGTATCACTGAGTCTGTTATGGTGCATTTCACACCACCCATAGGATATGAGATGAGCGTTAGCGAATGTGGTTCAAAAAAACTGTCATGTCTTTCTGTCTGTCGCACGATATCTTTGAACGAACTGACCCTACATAGGCGTTTAGCGTAAGCTTCTTTTTTTTTCTATGTTGGTAACATGAGTTGTTATGGTGCAATTTCACACACCCATAGGATATGGATGAGCGTTAGCGAAGTGGTTCAAAAAAGTCATTTCTTTTCTGTCTGGTCCCGCACGATATCTTTAAACGGAACTGACCTACATAGGCGTTTAGAGTAAGGTTCTTTTCTATGTTGGTAACACTGAGTCTGTTATGGTGCATTTCACACACCATAGGATGTGGCTGAGCGTTAGCGAATATTTTTACACTGGTTTCACGGGTAACTGAGATAGCAGAATAAATACATGTTTAAACAACGGAGAGCAGTAGATTGAAAAGACAATGTTAAAACTCGGTGGCAAGATTTGATTTGCGCACTTTTGCGTTGTAGTACCCTCCCTAGCTCACCAGAACTTTTATAACACTGCTAAGAAACCTAACCTAAAAATGTGAATGTATCATGTTGCCGGATATCCGAGAAAGATGACATCTATAGACTTTAAATTGTACATGGAACTTCATTTCTACATAGACAAGGATTAATTTAATGATTGTCAATATCCAACTATATAATTCGGCTGAGTGTCATCGAAGTCTTTTTCACACAGTAGGTTGAGACAATTTATCTTTCGTCCGATGGGGACATGTAAAATTTAATTATCTGTCCATGGTACATCTCAACTATGAAATACGTTTTAGATTCGAAATTTTGCATACGAAGCCTGTTACGGCCCACGTGTTGTGACGTTTTCCTGCCTTTTAATTTTAGATGGGGAGAATGTGTATGTTTACAAGATAAAAGTTCCTTGCCTCCCCAAGATCCTAACCCGGATCCCTGGGGTAACAACCTCTCAGCTACCAAAGACGGCGTTGGCCTGAGGAACGTGTAAACAATTCCAACATCCTCTACAAAAATTGAGTTATTTATTTCACCTAGCTTTGTGGGTGGTACCAATCTGTCTCAGCGCGTTAAATTTAACAGCCGAACGCTCTAACGGGCTGAGTTAGGCAAGATAACAATTAAGCGTTTATTTTATGCCCTCCTGTAAGGGAAGTCGTAAAACACCCTAAAGATTCCTTCTCCACCATCCCGTCCCCTCCCCCACCCTCGTATAGCACCCTTCTAACCCAGGATGGGACGCCTGATCTTAATTATCGATCTTGGAACGGGGATCGGAATGGTTCTTCGATGTCTTTTTTGTGGCCGGACTTTTGTGATGGTAATATCCTTGAATTACGACTGTAAATTGTCCCCTCTCCTAAGTTCGTGTCTTATGATCGTAATACAAGGAAGTCTGCTTAGTAATATTAACGTATTTATCAATTTCAAAAATTCTGCTTAAAATTTAAACCTATTAATAGCAACACATAGGAGTTCTATAATTAGTTGGCGATTAATGTTAAATGTATGCATCTGTAATTTTTCACACTGTTTAGGCTTTTGTATACATTTAATTCTATGAAAAAACTCCGAAATTACGAAAATGGCACGTACTTAAGTACGCCAGACCACGCTCAACGCAACACGTACACGTTCACCTACGTGACATTGTTCGTTCGTGTCACGTTCGCCTTTAAGTTTCATTGAGCTTCTATGCAACGTTTTGAGTCAACAGCTCATTTCAGCTGTTTTTCGGTTGTTTTTATCAAACCATTCGATATACTATCCAGCTTCGATATGTAAAAATCATACAAAGTAAGAGTTATAATAAAGTACCGTAACAAGAAGAATCTCTTATGTTACAATTTTAAAAACATAAATGTAACACTAACATTGCAAAACAACAAAACCAACAATGGCCTAGACTTAGATATCAAAGCAATCTTACAATATTTATAACTTACCTAGCTTGATATCAATGAGCAGGCCTAACCTCTTTTGTGAAATGGAGGAAAGAATTCTCCTACAAACCCACATGTTGAAGCCACTTAAACAAATCTCATCACTTGTAAGAATTATATCAAATATTTTTCTCATTTTCATCGACATTTTCAATCTCAAAATATTAATTACTTCTTGCTGTTTATTGTTTACATTAAATTTACTATAAGTAATAAGTTGAAATCATATGCTAAGCTAAAAAGATTGTAATATCGAATTATTCCTTCGGATAAAGACTCGAACTATTCGATAAAAACAATCGAATATGTATAACTTGCCCAGCTTGATATCAATGAGTAACGCTTTTGTGAAATGGGGGAAAGAATTCTCCTCCAAACCCACATGTTGAAGCCACTTAAACAAATGTCATCACTTGTAGGAAATATATCACATATTTTTCTCATATTCACTGCCATTTTCAGTCTCAAAATATTACTTACTTCTTACTGTTTATTGCTTACATTAAATTGACTATAAGTAATTAGTTGAAATCATATGCTAGGCTAAAAAGATTGTAATATTGAATTATTCCTTCGGATAAAGACTCGAACTATTCGATAAAAACAATCGAATAACGAGTGTAGGCCGATTATTAAAGTCTGCCCGAAATGTCTTTTAGATAAACAAACTTATAGACAACCATACAGAAAATTAATGTTTACATCCTCCACCATTCAAATAAAAGGCTATTGTAATATGACTTTGTGATGAGGATTCAATGACACTCAATGCATCCTCGTAAAACTCAATCAATTGTCTATGTTGAACGATTTTGTTTCATTACAAAATTTAAATTGAACAGATACAATCGTTCTCTAGATATTCTGCAAATATTTAGGCTAAATTTATTACTATTTCAGTTGTTAAAATGGAATACGCTTGTGCTCAGTTTGTTTTCAAATTTATTTACCCTCCATTTTTTCGTTGCAACTGGGTTACCCATAAGACTTCGTTCCCGATATATCGTCGTAAATAAGCTTCGCTAACACTCAGCCAAAATGCCATATCATTTTTGTAGAGCTGTTTATAAACTGCTCTCAAATGGATTTTAAGTTAGATGACAATAATTATGTGCACCTGTGCGAGTTCTTTAACACGTGTTATCATCATATCCTCTTCCCCGTCCTTAAAAAGCTGTAGTACATTTTTTTGACACGGGGAGTTCAACTTTTTTATTGTTTTGATGTTTTTTTATGCCATATGGTATCCAATTTTTACAATTTAAAATAATCGTTATATTTGAGCGCTGTTTTCAATTTTAAAAACTATCCTAACCTAAATTTTCATTTATCTTATTTTTAATTTTTATTTGAAAAATTTCAGTTGTCACCGAGTCCTCTCATTTTGTAGTAGGGAGAAAATTGCAATACACCAAAAAGCATCATTTTAGACCTAGTAAACGTTTATTGATGTACAAGTTTGTTTCTCTCATTGAGAGGGCGAGAAAGAAATTTCCAAGACATCCGGTGTGTGTATACGTAAACTAAAATTAATATCTTTTTAAAATAGTTAATATTTAATAATCATTATAATATTAAAAATATTACAAAATTTTTAATTTTATATAATAATATTTATTAATTAATAATTATAAAAATTATTATACTATTACATATTAAAAAGGTCATGTAATAGCCTTCTAAAAATATGAGAACATAAATCCGTTAAGAAATTTTAAATCACATAAAATAACTTTGAATTGATTGCAAACAGTTAGTTGTAGTCTGTAAATTATTTTAAATTGTTTACATAAATAATATGTATTTTTTAATCTTTACATATTCTACGTTATATTGAAGTCGAAAAATGTATGTTAAAAACACAACACGTTAAATACAAAAATAGTGTAAAATAATTATAGTTTTTCAAAACTTTATCATATTTATTTAAGAACAAGGTTACTATAATATAATGCTGAACAAAATTCGAATAGTTTTTAATAGTAAGTTACAATCGATAAATCATTACCTTGCTGTACTCATAATTCACATTTTAAATAACAATAAACATTGGGTTTTATAGTAGTTTCCCCGAAGCACCCATTGGACCACTTAAGCCCAAAAGGAGTTGGGTCCTGCAGAAATAAATTGCCCAAGACTTCATCCCCACAAGCGGAAGACAATGGCGATAAGTGGCCGGGCGGCTCGCGGCTGTGGTGCGGGGATTGGCGGCGGACCAACGCGATATAACTTACGGCGTGTCGATGCCAAGGATCGTCTGATTTATTCTATCTTGTCGCGAGCACTGCTCCATTGAACAAAGGCGACATCGTCATCCATCCTCAACTCCGCGCCCGCCGCGCCGCCTTGCGTCGCGTAGCGCTCTTATCTGTCGCCCTCCTTTACAAGATCTGCGATAACTTCTGTTCTGTATGGTGGATCTGGTTTTTTCTTTCGCGTTTATTTCTTACAAGTTACAACCTGTTAGAATGCCATATTGTGATTTCCATTATTGTTAGGCTACTGTCGAATAAAAGTAAAACTAATCGTGAAAACGTACATTTCGTCAGAAAAAAATAAATAAATAGTTGTAGTAATTAAATTTTGTTGTTGCACTGTACAGAAAAGAAAAATATAAAACAAAGCCGACTATTTATTAATGGAGGAGCATTTATTAAGGACATGAGAGAGTATTCTTGAAACCGTGTCCTTCCGACCGTTTTTACGATAACTATTGACAGAAAAAGTCATAAAATCTTGATAATAGTACACAGATTTCTCATTTTTCACAAATAAAAAATCTTTAGATCCTTATCAGAAATTTATTCTCTACAATGTATTTTTCGTTTAAGAAATATTGTCGTATTAAAATATGAAAAAATATAGGAGTGCGTTAATGTCAGTTCACCTTCCGCTTAGTGCATCGCTTGGAATCTGAAGCTGTCACAAACTTGACTCCTAGAATCTGAAACATGTACTTCTTCCTGATAATGGAACATGACTCCAGATTCTAGGAGTCAAGCCTGTGACACCGCCATATTCCAGACGGAATGTGAACTGGAGCTATACTCAATATTCACATTGAACCAATCCTTCCAACCATTTGTTTGTTTTAACCTACTTTGTAATTATTTGTTAGGTTAGTTATTCACCTGAGGAAGAGATCAGATTGCAGATCTCGAAACGTAGTGTTACTGATTTTTATATTGACCTGAGGAAGAGATCAGATTGCAGATCTCGAAACGTAGTATTACTGATTTTTTTGTTGCACTGAACGATGACAAAAGTCCGAAAAGATCTGTTTCCTTCAAGAAAGAACTATTGCAATTACTGAAACTTAACAATTTTGAATATTTAATGTGAAAACCCGAGCAGATGCATCAGCCGGAATACGGAAGAGAGGCGGCACCCCTTCCCACTCATGTGAAGGTCGTTCAAGCCTTTTAATAGACGGCGATGATATTTGGTAAGCAGCAGGCAGTTTTCTGAGAACCAGCGAGAGTGTCGGCTACTTTCATGGACGCGCTGCTCCCCATCTCCCTGTATTTACCCCATCACTCGTTGTTTAGGAATCGCCTTCTGCTCTAAATCCCTGTTTATCCGACGCCGTTAAATGGCGCCGAATGGCGCATAAACCGTCAGAGTGTTTGAATTGCACAAATCTTTGTATCTGACAAAATTATTCCGTGTGATTCTACTGACGTTTAACTACTTTTGAGGGGCGTTTTAAGGACGTCTTGATAGCTTCTGGGATTCCGGAGAGGGTTTTAATTGCTGGACGGTTTTATGGACGAGCAGCTTTTAGACGGTCGGATTAAATCGATGAAATTTTATGGATCCAATAAAATTGCAGCACTGAAAGGGTTTCCAACGTCTATTTAAACGCCTTTTGTGAGTTCTAAATATCATTTTGTCCACTTCAAACAGGAATTTCTCTCCCTCTCCCATGTATAGTGCTGGAAAAATAGTGGTAGTAAATATTAATTTTTGTTTTCGACGTAAATTACCGTTTTGGAATGTCAAAGAGTTTGCTTTTTGAAAGCATCCTTATACGTTCCAGCAGCGAATGATGCAATTTTTAGTATAACATGCCAATAAAGTTATATACCGTATAATCTTTGTCATTATTTTAAAATTTCAATTATTGATATTTTTACCCAAGCTTGTTTTTGTTTTAATACATTTAAAAATTGTTCAAACC
The DNA here is from genome assembly GCF_021130785.1 of Homalodisca vitripennis. Classification (NCBI taxonomy): domain Eukaryota; kingdom Metazoa; phylum Arthropoda; class Insecta; order Hemiptera; family Cicadellidae; genus Homalodisca; species Homalodisca vitripennis. The sequence continues at coordinate 111,126,302 of NC_060214.1, forward strand.
TCGTTTTAGCCCTGTTTATGACAACCCATTGGTATTATTATAAGGGTTTTATCAACCCCAGTTTAGTTAGTTTTATAAACCCCCAGGATTTATTATAGCCCATAAGATACAAAATTGGCATAAACTACACTAATAAGAATTTTTAAGTTTTTTATGCTAATAGCACCGTTTTAGAGACAATACTGAGTGCTTGATTTAAATCAAATTTCGCATATAAGTCTAATATATAAATATCTTTAGGAACCTTTAAGCAGTTTTTTATTTTCCATTTTTTAATCCAATGAATTATAATTTTAACTTCTATAGTTGGTATTGCTTATTAAAGTAGACTTTTCATAACGGAACCTCATTTTGAGTGGTTTGTGCTGGCAGAACACAATATGCTTCTTTTTTTAAGTTTATTTTTGACTATAGTTTATTTGAAAGGATAACAGGATTTCGGACATTTGCCATCGTTGTTAAAAACTCTGAAGCATGGGTGTTTGCGGAATTTTCAAGCAGGAAGCGTGAAATTTCCCTGTTACACCCAGCCGATGAGCATTCTTGAAGCCCGGAATGGAAGTGTTACTCTAGGAAACACCCCAACTTTTAAACGGCCCACTTATCCACGTACGGGCGCATCACGGCGTCGGGGATTGCAGACTTTCCCGCGCATTTCGACCGAGCGAGGTGAAGTGGAGTGAAGAGAAAGTGGTTCCTCCCCCGACACCCGACGTGATCATCCTGCCGTCAAAAACCGAAACACCTCGTGTGGCCTTAATTGTGGAATTAACACTTTCTAGAAAATGGCCCTGCATTTACTCCTTCTAGAAAAGGGCAGGAGGAAAAGGACTCTCGAGGAATCGAGAAAGGCTGGAAGTGAAATTCCCCACTCCTCACCACTATAATCGGGAATTATCAGCTTTGAGGGAAAATTTAGAGTCATTTAAAACTGTACGGATAAGCAAGGAATTGAATTTTTAAAACCATCATTGTGGGCAACCCTTCTGGTCTGGACATAACATCCTGCTCTTACAGACAATGGTAATAATAATCTTTATTGCGTCAACAATGACAAGATTGCATGCATGCGTCAGGTACATTCATCATTACATACATTTGCATTAATTCTATTGCAGTTATGGCTATTCAATTGTATAGGGGATTTTTATTTTATCCTTGTTTTCAATAGTTTTCAGTAATTTTCATCCCAGCAACTCAACATGAACTCTTCAACGGAGTAAAACGCCTTTGACACCAGGAGGTGTTTTAATCGAGATTTGAATAGCTTGGAATCAATGAGATGTTTTATTCCCTCACGCAGCTTGTTTATCAGTTTCACACCAACTTGGGACGGCAAGTGTTCAAATGCGGTCGTTCTATGTTGAACAATCCGAAAGTTGTCCCTGCCTCTTGTCTCGTATTGGTGGACGTCACTGCCTTGGATCAACTCGCATCTGAGTCGACAGTATAGAACGACGTCGATAATATAGAGACAGGGTAAAGTTAACAATCCAAGCTCTCTGAAGGCATCTCTGCACGACTCTCTAAAATTCAATGTGTAAAGAATTCTGACAGCTTTCTTTTGAGTTCTAAATACGCTTTCGAATTTGTATTTAGAACAGCTGCCCCACAGTCTGAAACCGTAAGACAAATATGGATGTATCAGGCCAAAGTAGGCCATTTTTAATGCATCAATAGAACAGAATTTTGCAAGATTACGCAAAACAAATGCCAGAAGCGACCTTGGAGCAGATGCTGTCAATGTGAAAGTCCCATGACAGCCCTCGATCAAGGTACATTCCAAGGAACTTAACGGATTCGGTCTCTTCCAAGAGAACATCGTCCATTATTGCAGCGGGACAAGTGTTAAAAAAGACAAGGTAATTAATTGTAACGGAATTTTTCCATTGTTGTTTAAAAAATAGTAAGATGTTCATCTACAATAAAGATTTTTGTGACGGACCAAGAATTAAAACTTCCACGACCCCCCCCCCCCCGAAGTCGCCCCGGCGCGGCCCCCCCGTAACGTTATCCCAGCTACGCCCCTGAACTTACAAAGTCCGACATTACCTCATCACTATGACGCTTCCACTGTTCTGGGGATACCCAGTTATGTCAGTGTGTACGTGACGACCCTCACGTCGGTGACTACTAATAGGGGTGCGGTCCTCAAGGGTGGTGACCTCCAGCTTTCTAATTGACCAAGACAAGAGCACCCGGGCAGTCGCTACAATAGGGTGGGGGGAGGGGGTCAGGTACAATGCCCAGTCTAAACACGTACACGATATAGGCCAGCTATCTTGGTACGTAAACAGTGCTGTACGTAGGTAAGGCCGGAGGGGGCTGCACAGGCGTTGATTTATGGGCCTCGGCTTGACTGATTCTGTGAGGAAAGGAGGCGCTGGAGCTGGAACTGGAAGAGGTTGTCCAGAGGTCCAGCGGATGAGCGGTGAGTGGTCTTAAATTAGAGCGTTCCAAACTGTTGCCAGATCAAAAAGGACAGTTGATTGTTCCAGGAAGAATGACCACCTTTGTTGGTATCCTGGATTGTACGGCGATCTTTTCAAAAGGACGCGAAGTATGAGGTCGTAAAATTAGGGTTATAATATCCGTTTTAGCTTAAAATCTTCCTTAGCTATCCATATTAAAAATAATACGTTATACAAACCCTCTACATATAAAATAAAAGTATAACATTGTCTTTCCAAAGTAATACTTTCAGTTTCAGGTTGTTGTTGGTTGCTAGGCTTCAACGTTATCAGAATTAATAGTTAATTGATTATATTACCTATCATAGTATTGGCGGTGATTTGTTATGTCTAGAAATAACTATACTTTTGTCAATAGAACTTGGTGTTTTAATCACTCGATACTAACATCGCGATATATGGATATAAATGAGAAACTCTCGTTTATCCGAAAAAATCGCCTGGTACAATATCGGATAAGCGAAATGTCGGTTTATAGAAACGTAATTGGAAAGAACCACAAATAATGTTTTACTATATTTAAAAAATTAGGTAACCATTTTTAAAGTACAAAAAAAACAAGATAAAATATAATATGTGGGTACATAAAGGTGTGCTGATTCTATTTATCGATTGTAGAATTTATCGCTTTCCAAGCGGTATCTAGTTTAATCGATTTATATTTGTAACATTTTGCTCGATTTCTGAATCTATTTTCCACATCGATACTTCAAAGGACCGGTCAATCAATCAAAACACAACTTTAATATTGAGCGTCCAAATCATCATATGAGTGTAAATAATATAATTATCACATATGATTAAACAAGTCGATTGTCTCTTCTCTGTTCGACGTAACTTTAACAACTAAATTTAGTGTAGTTAATTGCAATAATTGTAGCTCGCAGCGTCTGAATAACGTCATTTTTAAAGGAGTCGGATAAGAAGGAATGTCGGATAATCAAAATCCGGATAAACAAGACTAATGTTGAACTGTGTTTTTCTTTAAATTAAAACACGCGCATGCTTAATAAAGCAGAACACTACTACAATACTGCTTTGCAATTAAACTTTACAGAAGTTCTTACGTTTGGAAAACAGATTAATCGCCATTCTGCTAAGAACTGCGGGACTGATCTTAGCTTACAGGATTACAACGGCAGGTATGTTGGTGCGGCTGGCGACAGCAGCGCTGTGTAAATCAAGCGGTAGGATGTGTAACTAGTGCAGTCGTAGATAAGAGAAGCAAACATTCCCGTAGGATGGTACACGGGCCTACAGTTTCGGTCTGACTAAACAGCCTGGCGCTACTGATTAGGTAACGCTCCTTCATAATTAAGTACATGTCTGGCGCTCCCATCGAATTAGAAAAGGTTATGGGCCAGAATTTCAATGAAGTGCGGAAAGAATGTGATTTAAGTGGAACAAAGCGGTAACCTATTCACATCCGCCCACAAGTGGGCATCGATGTATCTGTTCAATATCGATTATTGTAAGTCACGCTTTGCGGAGGGCTTTACTTCCACGTAACGAAAGAGGATAACTCTTGCTAGAAAGGTCCTAGAGGCTTGAAACAAGGTACATGGGTCTCTTTTTGGCGCAATGAAGAACCCTGATGGTTTTGGAGTCAAAATGCCAAATAGCTGACTGACGGTTGGTTCTAAGTAACTGACGTTTGACGATGGAAGGATTGTGAAGGAAACAGGATTTTTCCGGTCATTTGCCATCGTTCAGTGTTCAGCAAAACTAGTAACTCTAAATTTCGAGATCTCCAATCTGATCTCTTCTTCAGGTAAATAATTAACCTAATAATTACAAACTAGGTTAAAATAAACAAATCAAACCAGAGCGTTGTGACACACGTATGTCAGGCATCACAACCACCATGTTGTGTGTCAACTTCTAAAACATGCACTTAATAAAAGACTAAACACAACACTACTCTTGTCACAACGCTATGGTATGATTTGTTCATTTTAACCTACTTTGTAATTAAGTGTTAGGTTAGTTATTTACCTGAAGAAGAGATCAGATTGCAGATTTCGAAACGTAGAGTTACTGATTTTTTGTATCACTGAACGCAAATGTTCAGAAAAATTCCTTCACAACCCTTCATTCGTCAAAAACAAACTTCAAACGTCAGTTACTTAGAATCAACAATCAGTCAGCTATTTGGCCTTTTGACTGCAAAACCAACAGGGTTCTTCCGGAGGCGGATTTGAAGATTTGCCGCCCGTGGGCTGTAGCCCATTCAGCCCATATATATCCAGCCCTGGGCTCTTCCTTGGGCCAAGGGGAACCCACGTAATTTGTTTCAAGCCTATTTGTCTTTCTATATAGAGTTAACCTCTTTCGTTAAGTTCTTTTGAGTCATTCGGTGTATTCAATGTAATTGCAGTATTTTCATTAATCTGAAACACGTAGAGATTTTTAGAAAGATATTTTAAAATGATCTTTGCCAAAAACAGTCATATTGTACATTGCTAGTTCTGATTATACGTTTGGAAGGGGCTCATTGTACTTCCGAATTTGACCCATTATCCCCATCCTGCTGACCGTACTAGGGCACTCTTCCGTCCAGTGACTATTTTTAATATTCAGCCACTCTACCATAGATCCCGGACAGAACAAATACAGAGCCAGCTGAACCTGTGTGACATATGTACGTGAAGAGGCTATATAATGGCGCCGCGGCGCTCCAGTTTGTTTGCTTAGCTCTCTCCGCCACTACGGCCCACTTCAAACCCTGCGGCCACTTCACTAGAGTAAACACTTCACACATTCGGCGATCGGCTCCAAGTCACAGCTGGCCTAATTGTTTCCACCTCAGTTTTCCCGCTCGGTTTCCTTTCTACCGTGGACTGGTCATTTAACTCATCTACTTGGAAATCGAATTTGAGGTGTAGTTTGCGCGTAAGGTGTATGAAATTCGGGATTCATACACCACTAAAACCTCCGATGATGTAGGGATTTTCCCAAAAAGAATGGTTTGACTAGTGAAATTGCATTTCAATGCCGTGGACTGATGGTGTTGTCATTTAACTCATCTACTTGAAAATCGAATTTGAGATGTAGTTTGTGACTAAGGTGTATTAAATTCGGGATTCATACACCACTAAAACCTCCGATGATGTAGGGATTTTCCCAAAAAGAAGGGGTTGACCAGTGAAATTGCATTTCAATGCCGTGGACTGATGGCGTTGTCATTTAACCCATCTACTTGAAAATCGAATTTGAGGTGTAGTTTGCGAGTAGTTGTATTTAAATCGGGATTTATACTCAACTAAAACCTCCGATGATGTAGGGATTTTCCCAAAAAGAAGGGGTGACCAGTGAAATTGCATTTCAATGCCGTGGACTGATGGCGTTGTCATTTAACCCATCTACTTGAAAATCGAATTTGAGGTGTAGTTTGCGACTAAGGTGTATTAAATTCGGGATTCATACACCACTAAAACCTTCGATGATGTAAGGATTTTCCCAAAAAGAATGGGTTGACCAGTGAAATTGGATTTCAATGCCGTGGACTGGCGGCGTGGTTATTTAACTCTTCTACTTGGAAATCGAATTTGAGATATAGTTTGTGACTAAGGTGTATTCAAATCGGGATTCAGACACCACTAAAAAAAAAAAACTTTCGATAATGCAAGGATTTTTCCAAAAAAAAAAAAATAAAATAACTTGGATAGATCAAGTATTGAAATTGGATTTCAATACCGTTACAGCCTATGTGATACATTTCATGTAAGATTGTATACAGCATTTAATGATATATCCTCAGAAACAAATAGTCTTAGCTGGTTACAAATCTAACCTTAATTTCACATCATCAGGAAAATAATAAGTTGGATGATTAGTTTTTGTGAAAACCAAAATGTAAAAATCCTTGGTATGGTGCCAATAGTTATTTGGAGATAATATTTTTCTGAACATTTCACAATAAACTAATTATTTTTAAAATTTTGAATTTTATACCTTTATTTCATTTGTAATTCCCCCCCCCCCCCCCCCCTAAAACATACAAACAGACATATAGGCGGTAAATAAACAAGATAAGACTATACTTCATTATATTTTTAACATATTTTGATCTGACATATCAAATAATGGTAAAGTTTTGGTAGAGTAATTTATGAACGCTCTGTACAGAATCATATTTACATTGACAGCTTTTAATTTGGAGGATAACATCATTATTTTGGCTATTTTTGGGGTTAAATAACATTTTTACTTATGCACAATATAATAGTGACGGTCTCTTTATTGAAGAGATTACGCTGAGTTAATCGTCATTTGAATATGAGGTTGATAACAGTTCTGTATATTTCATTGTTATAAAAGTACAAGTTCTTCCCGCTAGGTAGCAGCACACTCAATGAGACTTGTGCTGCTATCTGGCGGCGTTACGTCCAAGCCTCAATGTTCAGTAACCATCCATTTGAACTCAATGGTTGTGTTGTTTACAGCGATTAGGTAGTTCCTTTGGTAAATATACATTAAAATGTCAAATATAAACGTAAAAATGTTTACCCAAGTAGGGTACAATAATTACTCCATAGACAGTAGGTACAATAAATTATTCACGTTTTGTTATAAATTAAAAATATGTGGTTCATGTATTAGTGTACATATGTAAGATTCATTAATAATATTAAGGTATGATACAGTTTAAAGCAATATATACATTTTTTTGTTTCAAAGTGTTTCCTAATAATTTTAATTTGTTTCTAGACTCCTTTCCTTTTATAATTATTTAGTTTTTTTTAGTTTGGTTTTTTATTTATTTAGTTTACTACTCCACTGATCCTAATAATGTTTTAGTGTTTTTAGGTATCTTAAACTTAAAAAGGACCAAAATAACTCTTTTCTCCAATAACTTCAAATGCCAGCTATTCCCTCACTTTGTCAATAGATAGCAGCACATCACTACTTATAAGCCTAGAAGGTGCTGCCTCTCACGGAGAACATTATAACTGATGTAGTTGTGGAATTACTACTGGTATAGAGAAAAATAGTATATTTGGATAAGAAGAAAACCTTATTGCAATATGATTATGATGATATCCAAGGTGTGGAGTTATGTATTTTTTTAAAGGAGCTAATAAATATTCATAAGTGTTTTGTAGTCATTTTCCTATAATTTTGAATTTAATAAAGCTGTAATAAGTGCTTCTTCCCCTACTTTAGTAGTAAAAATATTTAATTTAAAGTCTCAATAGTTTTAATTCAAGTATTTTGTTGTTTATATGTTTTAAATATTACAAAAGATGTATTTAAAGTCACTTTTCAATTGTAAATTTAATTTATGCAAACATAATTACAGATAACGTCTTTATTTATTTATATTATTTTCTGAGCTAGACTTAATATTAAGTGTTAACTTTTTGTACACTGACCCTACTACTGATAATTTGAGTAATCAATTTCATAGTGTATAACTTGTATTATTGTTAATAGTTTTTGGAGGAACTAATTCATTATTATCACCCAGAGTTGTGAATGTCACCATAACCTTTTCTATTATTTTCCAATTTCTTTACTATTTTTAACATTAAAAAAAAAAATTAGTCAGTTCCTCAAATTGCCATTAGGAGATTAAAACCCCTAAAGCAACAATAAAAGTTGTAGAGAAAACTACTTTATATGAACTTGTTTTATTCTTATTAAAATTCATCCAATTTTGCAATTTAAGAGTATGAAGATTTTCTTTCTTATATTTTAAACTAGGCACAAGAAAATGAGTTTTAAGATTTTTTAAATTGGACAGCCTTTAAAGTCTTTCGCAACAATGGAAATTTCTAACAGGTATTTAATATATGTTCTTAGAAATTTGGAAGAATCCTACAGCCTAAGGTGTCATAGATAAATCTCTTTTATACTTCACCAGATATTTTATTACAGATGTTTAAAATGATATCTACAAATTTTAATTTCTTGACATTGTGTTGCAGATTCCGAGCGTGTTTAAAGATGGCAGATACAGGATCTGCCAACTTGGTGGGGAAACTGTTCTTCAACGTTGTCCAGACCAAGTGCTTTGTCCTCAAACCTGAGAAAATATGTGTCCAAAGATCATGGTGGGGGAAGTGTAAGTATCATGTCTTTGCTTATTTATAAATTATCTCTGCACTGTGATTGTGATTATCTCTGTATTTTGCATTCTGAAATAGCCATTTCTGATTCAGGGGCTTCTTTTTGTGACAATGAAAGTTTAATCAATAATATTAAACGTTTTTAAGAGAAAATGTTCAACTCTCAAAATCAAAATATGCATAAAAAACAAAGGTTTATCTACATTTAATGAAAAATTAATATGAGGTATGTTCAAAAAGTAAAGGGAATTTTCATTTTTTGAAAAATATTCATTTTTATACATTAATGCTGTTACCTTCGAAGTAGTCTTCATTATATTATGCACTTGTGCCAGCGCTTCTTCCAATCCTCAAAACACTTCTCAATCTTTGGGGTAATATTTAGTTCTTTCAGTGATGGGCCCTTTAAGGGTTTTGAGAGAACTAGAAAGAGTTCTCTTTATTTTGTTGAAATAAAAAAGTCACACAGAGCCATGTCTGGATAATATAGAAGCTGGGGCATTGTTACAGTACTATTTTTGGCCAAAAGTTCACGAACAACCAATGAAGTGTGAGCAGTTATATTGTCATGGAGCAAAATCCATGAATAGTTTTGTGACAAATCTAGCTGTTTTATTCAGACTGCTTGTGACAGACTAGCTTTGACCTTGTGACAAGAATTCATGATGCTCTGTGCCATTAAAATCGAAGAACATGGTGAGCATAACCTTCACATTCGACTGCACTTGGCAAGCCTTTTTCAGTCTTGGTGATCCAGAATGTCTTCTCAGGGAAGATTGAACGTTAGTTTCGACGTCATATCTGTCAACCCATTTTTCGTCACCTATTATAATAACACGTGCTAGTAATTCTGCATCGTCATTGACTTCATTCAGTGACTCCTGAGCAACTTCCATTCGTCGCTGTTTTTGTTCAAAATTCCACAATTTTGGAACTAATTTTGCTGCCACACGTTTTTTCCCACATTTCATACTCAAAAAATTTGAAAAAATTTCAGGCCATGAACCATTAATAATTGATATGCCAACATCATCAGCTACTTCTCTGATCATAATACAGCAATCGTTCATAACCATTTCTTCCACTTTTTTCATGTTCATGTTCATCATTTTCAATGTCTTCACAGCCATCTTTGAAACATTTACGAGTATACTCCTTGTAAACCCTTTATTTTACTCAAAGCAGACTCACCATAGGCCTTTATTAATATTTCCCACACTTTATTTCATTTTTCACACAAAATTTTATATAAATTCTTTGATCCTATTTTTAACAAACGAAAATCGCTGAGTTCACAAAACACGTCTGAGAAAAACACATCTAACCTTATCAGCTGCCACTGAAAAAGTAAACAATGAATACAGCTGGAAATGTTATTACACTTCAGGAGCATAAGTACCAACATAATTTAAAAAAATCTTGACAATTAGACTCTCTAAACCCGCAAAACTTAAAAATTCCCGTTAATTTTTGAACACATCACGTATACAGTAGCTTTTGAACTAGACCTTTTATAGATATTAGTGACTTGTTTCATTTTAAAAATAGTTTTTTCTAGCAAGCAATAACAATATAGATAAACTATAAACTTTTGAATACATGAATCATAATCATCTTAAAAATTATACTTCTTTCACAACAATATGACAAAAAAATAAAGGTGTAAATTCGTGTCTTACATTGTTGTAATGGAGACAAAATCAAGATGGCTGCCTGTACAGCCAGTTCTTTAGCTAGCCCTAGGACGTGGTCAGAATACCCTTATCTTATTTCTCTCATTTCCACAAGATAGTTCCATCTAACTTCCAACACTTATAGTTCATTAACATGCCACTAATTCAAACTTAGCAACTTTAAATTTACATGAATTTTACCTGTTGCAGGCAAGAAGATGCATTACAGGAAGCAAGCTCATATTAGAGACAACATGCCGTATTGAATACGGATCGTCACTTCTAACTGAAAAATTTATCGAACACACGTGTTGGACGTTTTACTAAACTTTGAAACGCTTTTGTGAAGTACGATAGGTTTTAGTCGGTAAAAGAGTTGTAAATCAAACTAAATAATTTTCCATATCGGCTTTACTAGTTTTTAAGAACTTGATGTAAATACGAAAGTTGTTGTTGAGAGTGTTGTTGTTTCGTGTACAAATTTGATTTGTGTAAAATAATTTACTATACGAGACCATTAACTGTTTGTGTAAAAAAGAGTATTATTTTGCAAAGTGCTTCGCACTTTGTTGCTATTAGCTTTATTTGTAACGAATAACGTTATTTGTTTTCAACGAGTTAATTCATGTTGTGTAATTTAGATAATATTGGCGGATTGGATTTTCTAAATTTCGTTCAAGAGAATAGATAAATCAGGGATGTTTTAACATAAAATATGACTTAAAATCTTCATCATTGGTGGATGAAAAAATTGTGTAGTATAATTGAAAGTATAAATTATTAGTGAATGTGCTGTTTATCACTTACACAAACCATACATTGAAAAAAGCTTAAGTTTTTTACTATGTCATCCCAATATTCAAAATTGGTTTATTATTTTCCAGGAGATTTCTTCTCTTCTAAGTGTGCCCTTGAATATAACCTCTATATTCTGCATGATGAAAAGATATGTTTTATGTAAAGTTTGCTACTGCCATTCTAAATTCCCTTACTTCAATGGATCCAATCTTTTTAATTTTTTAAGTGAAACATTTGTCAAACAAAATGTTGGAGAATGAATCTATCTAAAGATGAGTGTAAAAGTTAGCAATAATAAAAGTACCTACTTAACTATTGTAAGATATTAGTGTTTAAGCTGCATTACTCATTTCAACACAAACCATTCATTCGAAAAAAAAATTGTGAATACACTTTTACCAGAGAAAAAAATATTAGGTTCACATATTGAGTTTTTGTCTAAAAGTAATGTTGAATTTGTTATAAATTTGTGGTGATTTCGGTAAATATGTTGTAATTGGAGCAACTTATTCAATAACTCTTTGTTGACTATTGTGGAATGGTCACAGAGAACTGTTTATTATTGTTTCAGGGGGAAAACACGGACATAACACAACCAAAGAGTGATGGCATGTAAAACATGACACAAATACACAAAAACTACTAAATCTGGCTTCGGAAAATGTGACACAGACACATGAAACAACAACAAAAAATGTTGGCTTGTGAAACATGACACAGACAAAAATATACGTGACACAGTGAATATTGTGCTTGTGCAACACAATTAACAATCCGACTTGTGAATCAAGAACACAGAATCTATGTAAGCTAGCGACACAATATCACTTGGACAAGTAAATTTGTTACTTAGATAAGAAGAACAACATCAAATTACACTTAATTAGTAATTTTTTAACATATTTTCTCAACCAGCTTCGTAGATCTGGAGGAACATAACCAACTTGGCACAAGTAATCTTTCAAGAATTTATATTTATAACAGAGTATCATGAAAAGAAGTTTGAGATAGTTATGAATACATTATTTACTAAGATTACAAGCCACTACTACTACTAACACAATTATCTCTTTGAACTATTCACTACGGAGGCAACATACAATAAGTTTGATTCATATCCTTCTTAAAGTTGCTCCAATTACACTATATCCTTAAATGGAAATATTTATTCATTCATAGAATGTTTTGTTTTTTACCATCAAAGCACCTTAATTATATTTTTTTAAATCTACAATACTTCAGCATGATCAATCAAAATGTGATTTTACGTTTAATAAAAGAGAATTTTATTAGTTTTAGCATAAATTGGTGACTCTTTGTTTTAATACATTAATGTTATTTAATTTAAACGAGATTTAAATTCGGTTTTATTATTAAATTATATGATTTTTTGGATGATTTATGTTATTTAAGCTGTTGTCAGATATATTGAGCAATAAATGAAGAGCAATAAACAGCTAATAGTTGTGATGTAAAATTAGTAAATAATTATAAGTGTACAAACTGATAGGATGTATAGTTTAAAGTGTAAATACATTCTTAAAAGTAAACCCAGTGCAATATAATATATTTTAATTAGAAACTAGGATTGGTTTAGTGCCATAATATAATCAAAGTCCTGTTAAATCGTTGAACGTTAAAACGCAATCTGTTTGTTTGTAAGTGTCATTAATGTAAACGATTTTATTTGTGATAATTTTAAAAAGGAATTTTTATTATTTGAATTGAATATTCACTTTATAGAGCATGTGTGAATGACATTACAGTATCGTACCAATTTTTATTGAGTTTAATTTTTGCGGATAATTAAATTTCAGTAGTTTTACGGAATGTATCTGAAACAGTGTGACGACCTTCGAGGGCATGTTTTTGTTTTGTACATTTTGAAATTTGAGCATAAAATTGTTTATTAAAAATTAAAACATTTGGCTTCATACCTTTTTGACAAAATGTATGTACCCTTTTAAATAAAATCAGGCTTTAAGGCAAGAGACTCCACGCACATAACCTCCACAGCCCTGAATTATCAGTATAAAATTTTGAGACAGATGAGAAGATATATTTTAGACAGATGGGCAGACATATTTCTACCATTGAGCCACAAATAACTTAAAAATCATGTAATTTCACTTATTCATATATTTTTTTACTGCTGTTCTTTTTTCTTATTTTATGCAAAAATTACAACTGCCATACTCGTTTTTGATATCAGAGCTGGAACGTTTCTTTCAGTAAATTAGTAAAATATTAAGAATTTTTATTCCAGCACCCCATAATGAACTCTTCAATGGAGTAAATACTTTTGACTGCTTATTTGGGATCATTGAGATTCTTAGTAGCTTCAAGAAATCTGTTTATGAGTCTCAAGCTAACTTGAGACAGGAATTGTCCTAAAGCTGTTTTTTTTTTAATTATTTTTTTATCTTTTCAAACGTTATACCCATCGCTAAGCTTATAAGTGGATATCACTGCTTTGGAACAACCCGTACTTGAATTAACAGTACAGGGAAACCTCAAGAATAGAGATGTAGGATAAAGTTAAAACTTAAGTTCCTTGAGGGCATCTTTGCCTCTCTGGAGCTCAATTAAAAAAGAGTTTTAACTACCTTTTGTATGTTAATATTTTGTCCAATTAAAAATCGGAACAGATTTTCTGGAACTGATAGAGGACTTCTTCCTAAGAAAAAAATTGATTACAGCCATACTAGTTTTGGTAGAGATAGAAATGGGAGGATATCTAAAGATATGCTAGCTATTCTTGATTCAAACAATATTTTTTTTCTCAGATTATATTTTTCCTAGCTTGATACACTTTGACTGTTCAGACGCATAAATAATAATTATATCAACATCAAACAACTAGATTAAGAGACCAAAAGTTACCACTTTAATTAATGGTCTGTATATGGTATCTGATTCTAAATTAACACTTAGTTGCATGTCTAATAGTTGATTTTAAGTGGATCAAGCTAAGAGAAGTATGATCTGAGAAAAAATTTTCATTTAGTACTTTTAACCCTTTTGCTACCTTTCCATTTTGACTTCCATCAAAACTAGAACGGCTGACTTTTGATTTCTTTCTTACGAGAAATTTCTCTGCAGACTGGAATAAAAATGAATTTGTGTGCTTATATAATGTAAATTGACGCTCGGCTTCTAAACCATTACCTTTTTTAGCTAGGGAGCGCTCGAAAAACAAAAACTAGAATTTTTATAGAACAGAAGTTTTTTTAATTTCATAACCTAGAAGTATGGGTTCAGATCATCAATATACAAGGTATTTATTAACTCTCAGAAAATATTTTGGGAATTTGCTCTTTGTGTCACTACAAACAAAAAATGTAATGTAAAAATGCTTAGTTTATCGTCATGTCCGTATGTATATGTTTTTAAGCTTTATTTTTTATTTCAGAAACCAGTAAACAAAAACCTTAAATTTGGCAAAACTATTATTTTGTCATCTCAAATCAAGAGAGAAATTAATATTATATTATCATATCACATTTCAAGATGGTGGTCGGTTGAAGTTTTTAAAGCTTAATATCTACCGTAAAACTAATTAGATTATGAAATATTTTAAGGAATAATAAAGTTGTTAAATTTAATTTAAAACATTTTGAGAACTAGATCATAAATATCAGACAGTAAGTAATGTAGATATTAGCTATTAATGGTTGTAATGCATGGTTAGTGATGCTGTAAACAATGATCATTTTGCCACGCATTACAACAATTTAAAACTAATATCTACATTATTTACTGTCAGGTTTTCATGATCTAGATCTCAAAATGTTTGTAACTAGATTGAGAAACTTTTGTTATCCCTTAAAAGATTTCATAATCTTATTAGTTTTTACAATATTTAGCTTTAAAAATTTCGAACGTCCGCCATCTTGAAACGTGATATGATAATATAAAATTAATTTTTACTTGATTTAGACTGCAAGAAAAATAAATGTGCCAAATTTGAGTCTTTATCTTTACTAGTTTGTGAAATAAAAAACTAAATAGCACAAACACACAAACAGATGGTAAACTAAGCTATTTTCTGAGCTATGTTATATTACATAGGTATTTTGTTAGCCTTGAGACAAAAAATAAACACCCAAATTGTTCATAAACTCTCAAAATATTCATAAACTCCCAAAATGTTCATAAACTCCCAAAATGTTCATAAACTCCCAAAATTTTCATAAACTCCCAAAATGTTCATAAACTCCCAAAATGTTCATAAACTCCCAAAATGTTCATAAACTCCCAAAATTTTCATAAACTCCCAAAATGTTCATAAACTCCCAAAATGTTCATAAACTCCCAAAATTTTCATAAACTCCCAAAATATTCAAAAACTCTCAAAATGTTCATAAACTCCCTAAATTTTCATAAACTCCCTAAATGATCATAAACTCCCAAAATGTTCATAAACTCCCAAAATGTTCATAAACTCCCAAAATTTTCATAAATTCCCAAAACGATCATAAACTCCCAAAATGTTCATAAACTCCCAAAATGATCATAAACTCCCAAAATATTCATAAACTCCCAAAATTTTCATAAACTCCCAAAATGTTCATAAACTCCCAAAATTTTCATAAACTCCCAAAATGTTCATAAACTCCCAAAATTTTCATAAATTCCCAAAATGTTCATAAACTCCCAAAATACTCATAAACTCCCAAAATATTCAAAAACTCCCTGTATAATATACCTAGTTAAATGCAACTAAGTCAGGTGTTCATAAAAAGTCAGTTATACATCCATAATGCTCAAAAGGGATTAAGTGCAAACGTTTTTTTGTATAAAACCGATAATTATTATAGTTAATTGACCATTTCAACCAGTATACCAGAATGGGCTGAAGCATATAAACCCATACCATGTGGATTAGTAATAATCCAATAATTTTCATATATCCATGGATCAGATACATTTTGTGATTAAATTTCATTTTTATCTTATTGTAATGTTAGCAATACCATGTTACCTTTTGCCGTCCGAGTAGTCCACAAACAATAGAACGTTTAATTATAAAGTAAATTAATTTAATGTAGGAAATCCAGACGTTTATGAGAAAGGCATGAATGAAAATTAGAAAAGACAGGTTCTTTTCTCTGTTTAATAGTATATTTTCATGTCGTAATACCAAAAATGTTTTTACAATTAGTTCACTGTCGTTTGGTCATAAAATTGTACATTTCTTGTGAACTTTTTGGAAAATATAATGGTTGTGTTTTGCCTTACTTCAAATCGCTTTATCACTAATCCATACATATGTCATATCCAGTTTATTCCCTAACACGTTCAGTATTATTGAAACTGGTGTAAAAAGCATTGATTAATTGCCACGTTTTTAGTGGTTTGTAATTTTACTGATTCACCTGTCTCTTAAGAATAAGTAGCTGTGAGGCAATTTGTGGAAGTAAAATATTATTGAAACTTTGAGTGAGTTTTGTCTTATTCCCCACCTTTTCATCCAACCCTTGAAATGCTGACGAATACTGACATTAAAAAGAAACACACTTAAATATGACATATTACATACATATATGATACCATATAATGTGTTGACTCACGACTATAAATATGATGAGAGAATGACCAAAGTCATTTTAATCAGGGGCAAGGATGTAGCCAGCAAGGGGGTCCAAGGGGGGGTCCGGACACCCCCCAAAATTTTCAATTTATTTTCAGTACGGTAAACGATTATTATTGACATTTACCGCTGAAAGATCGTTCTGAACAAAGAAACGGTTCAAGAACTTTTTAAGGAACTAAATGGGGCCCTACTTTCTGTTCACTACGGGAAAATATCAGGTCTGGACTCCCCTCCAAAATTTGTTCCTGGCTACATTCTTGATCAGGGGCGTAACTAGAGAGGGTAAGTGATATGGGGGTCCATCACCTCAAAGTCCATTTTACCTCATTAATATTTTTATTCAGATACTATTAATACATTCACAATGATGGCTAATTTCCGGATTTTTTTATATGCCGTTTCCAATTTTTCAATAATAATGGCAAAAAACTGTAATTGTTTTTTACATTAAACGTTTAAGTACAACGAGAAAAGTATGTAGGCTTCGCAATTTTTAAACAAACAATTATTTCAATGTTTTTTAATTTTTTTCTGAGTTCTCCAAGGGGTACCAAAAAAACTAATTTATCTTAAAAATTAGGCAATTAATTGTACATCCGATGGGGTGGGTACACGATGGTCCAAGGTATTTATTTAAGTGTGGGATCAAATTTATCAGACCAACAACACAGGCAAACAATAAAAACGTAATAAGGAAGTGCGTAGCAATGTGAACCCCATTGGACACACGACACGCTCTATGAAAGTCTAATGTGTACCCAAGACAAGGTACATGTTGCTGTGAATGTATTAAAAAGTCAAATGTTTTAATAATATGTTAACACACATGTAGCCTATTTTATGTCTGTTGAAGAGTAAGACACATCCAGAAGTTAGGTTTTTCACTCAATCCCCTGTAATGAAGTAGAATACGAGCTCAGGAAGTAGACATTTTTTTACTGAAGTAGACTTCTTAAGCCTATATGTATATATATATATATATATATATATATATATATATATATATATATATTGTATGCAATAATTAAATGTGAAGAGGGTTCTTATAACAATAAAGGAAAAAGACTTCGTACAATCTTTTAGTATTTCGACGAATGCCATCTTCAAGAATTTATTTTTTTCTTATTTGTATATACATAATATTTATATCTTTTTTGAGAATGGCATTTGTCGAAATAATAAAGGATTTTACGAAGTCTTTTTCTGTTATTGTTTTATATATACCTAAAATATAATATAAAAAATAATAAAAGAAAAATACTTTGTACAATCCTTTAATATTTTGACAAATGCCATTCTCAAAAAGAAAATAAATATTATTTATATGTATCTATATTGTCTTGATCAGGACAAGAAGGCAAAGTCAACTGTGGTGAAAGAAATATAATTCATTCCAACCATAAGAAGCTTCTACATGAGTAAAACTTGAAATAATAGACTGTCCTTTTAACCTCTGATCCTTTTAACTGTACACACTGGAATAAATCTAATTAATAAATGCCCATTTCCGTTTCAGAATCATCAAGGGCTCCATCGTATTACATTATAAGTGTTTTCACTTAAAGACTACGCACTTTTACTTTATCATTCCTGCAAACTGGCCTAAAAATGTTCAAGTGTTACTGAAATCATTGGAGATATTCTATCAAATATTATGGAATGTTGCAGAGAAATTCGATTTATTTTATTGGTACTTTTTAAATCCGTCTCACTCTCCGTCTTCAGAGTCTCAAAATACTGCTTTATAACTTAAAGTTGAATTATTTGATAATGAATCAGGAGATTGGAATATCTTCCAGTGAAGATCACTTATCACAGGCACAGGAGTGTTTGTTAGTCTTTTAAAAAAGCCTACTTATTCCAGTTTTTCGACAGGAAAATTCATTTGAAGCCATGGGTAAGTGATAATTTTGTAAAGAAAGCCTATAATTTAATTTGGTATTTATAAATAATCAAGATCTATGAGATTTTTTGTTTTACGGGAACTTTTACTTGCTGGTTCTGTTCACATCACCATGGAGTATGATTTCAGAGGCTTCAATGATTTAATATTGTAGTCATTTTGAAATAATCTACAGTCAAAATCTCCTTCACGAGGTTTTTAAGGAGATCATGAGTTCTTCACCATAAAAATGTTCCTATTTTTTTATACTGAACTCGGAAACCGATTGAACCAAGGGGTTATCATCAGAAACTGATCAGTAACTGAATGGAGAGGAATAGCAAAAACTCCTTGAAATTAATAAGTTGGACAATCATTTTTTAATCCATATTTGTATTTATAGTTGCATACAATAATGAGTACATTGCTTTTTATGAAACAGTAAATCAAACACTCATGGTTAAAGATAAAGAAGTGAAAAAATAATTATATTCTTAGTCTTAAAAGTCACTACCTCCATCCTTTGATTGCTGGAACCATTCCTAACTCCATCCTCTCTCTTATAACCATTCCTAACTTAACTTTCTTTTGCTGCGTCCATTCCCACGTCCATCTTCTGTTATTCCAATTATTTTTACTTCAATCCCTCATTCTATAAACATTTCTACCTCCATCCTCTACGTCTGTACCCTTTCCTATTTCCATTCTCTCTTGCTGCTTAGATTCCTAACTCTATCCTCTCTCTTATAACCATTCCTACCTTCACTCTCTCTTTCTGTATCCATTCTACGTCCATCATCTGTTATTCCAGTTATTTCTACATCAATTCCTCTTTGCTACAACATTTCTACCTCCATCTTCTATGTCTGTAAACTTACCTACTTCCATTCTCCCTTGCTGCTTTGATTCCTAACTCCGTCTTCTCTCCTATAACCATTCCTACCTTCACTCTCTCTTTCTGTATCCATTCTACGTCCATCATCTGTTATTCCAGTTATTTCTACATCAATCCCTCTTTGCTATAATATTTCTACCTCCATTTTCTAAGTCTGTACCCTTTCCTACTTCTATTCTCTGTTGCTGTATCGATTCCTACCTCCATTCCCCCTTGCTGTAACCATTCTTACCTCCGTTTTCTCTTGCTGCACCAGACTTGGAAGCTACCAGCTAATAGTGTAAATCCATTTCTGGCAGAGTTGGCCTTAAACATCTATGAACAGCAAGGACTTTGGCAGGAATACTAATTCCTTCATCTAATTCAATCTCACTGTGTAGAGATCCCGGACATTCTAAGCCCTTCATTGAGAGTATCAATGAATAAATTTACCTCTTAAGGAGATAATCAAAGACCATTCTTGAGGTCAGAGGTCACCAATGTTAAATCGCAATCTTATAAATCGTCTTATTCCATCCATGTATCAGATATGGAAGCTCGGTATTCCAAATTGTGAGATTTTAATCTTGAACAACGGCATTTACTCAAACCCCACTAAGAGTACTTAGATTCCCCAGTAAGGTTCATGTCTGACTGGTTTATACCAGCTAATAGAACCTTTACTGTGTACAGCAAAAACTAATGTATCACTTACCATTTTCAGCCCTATGTGGTTGTTTTTTTTTTTCGTTTTCTTAGGACAAGAAGCTTATAAATTGCACTTAGTCCTGTAAGAACCTTAGCGCTGCTTCCAGAGTGACAGGATATTCAGGATGGGTAAGGTTAGGGAGTAGGGGCCGCCTCCTATCGAGATCCATGAGGAAGAATTAGGGCACTAATCTCAAAGTCATGACCCTGGAAGAAGGGGAGGCCAGCTCTGAACCAGCCTCTCCAGTCAAAGTAGGCAGGGGTTGGCACACCCTTGTTGAGGCTAGGAAGAACCTTTGAGGTTAGGGAACAAATCCCACCAACTCCAACAGTCATCTCCCGCAGTAGACTAGACCTATTGAATTGCCCATGAACCCCAGAATCTCGACATTTGCGGTTAGTGATGTGCCGCTCCTGGACATCCATAAGGTTGCCCAGATTTAAGTGACATCGGTTTTTGCTGTGTGGAATATTCAACCATTAATGGGAGCATTATAGGAAGATCTCTCCCATTGATTTTCAAACCTTGTTTTCACTATAGTAACGACTATACAGAGAAATTCCAATTTCAACATCCCACCTAGTCTATTACACCAAAAATTGTGATAGATTTGTCCTATGATAATTTCTTCATTATTATTTTGAATGTAAAGTATAAAAAAAAGTAAAGAATGCCTTATTTTACCAGGCGAAGTTAGGGTTAAGAAGCCCTCTCTAACACTAAGTATACTTAGCCATGGTAATTATTTACTGAAAATAAATGATTTTGAAGTTGCTAAGTTATAGTAGATACAAAACTTTTAGAAGCACAAATATATTTTTAATCTTACAATATTGCACAATTTGATTTAGGTATAATAATTAGTAGTAGTCATACATATTATTATAAGTAAACTTGATTACTTATAATGCCATGTTGTTAGACCTCATACCTCATTACCTAAACATTTTAAAGCCTTCAATTTGATTTTTTACCACAGTTTGGGTAAACTTTTGTATTATACAATTCTAACACAAAAAACAATTTATTTATTCTTTAAATTAGTTGCAGATCAAAACAAAATTTGTACTTCAATGATTCCAAATTTTATATGTCAAAAAGAAGTTTTAATTGTGTTAGTTACATAATTTCAAGAGCTTTTTGACCTCATAAAATTAATGCCTCTACAAAATGTTTCTAGTTTGCATTTATTGTGCAACATTTATAATATTGCTTTTAATAATTGTAGCATAAATACAAAAAGAAATATCAGCCTGCTATGGATGGTTACACTTCTTTTTTCTGGAGGATGTCAAAATCCTATGGTTGATGGCAATTCAATGAGAATAACCCAAGCCTTCTCCACAGGCTTAGGGGATTCTGTGTTACCCAGGATCCTGTCCGCAATTCACCATAACTCACCAAACCAAACCACACTGAACAGTCAGGTCCAGTCTGTGGCATCTATCTACAGTGGCTCTAGAGATCTGATAAAGGTCCAGAACTTGCAATAAGGCAAAAGACTATCTATACATGTCCCAAATCACCATCTATAACCCATACTGCATCATTCTGTGAAATTCCCCGAACATTAAAAAGATTTGCCAGTTTCACATTGGCTACAGCTTGCATGATTACCAGACTATTAAATTTATAATTATATTTTATGAACTTATAAAGTTTGTAATTTAAAGCTTAATTCAATCTGGTAGCCTAATCAATACTACATTTTTATTTAATTGATTACAATTTTAATTTAATTTTCTTATTCTCATATTTAATTTTTTGTTCATATCAAATGGAAAGATCCTTAAAAAACAGCTTTCTTAATATATTAGTTTCTACTAATCTTACTCTTTCATGTTTTTGTATTAAAGATAGATTTTATAAACGATAAAGCATAGAATTTTTAGTCTCCAATTACAATCTTGTATGTATGCAGCAATATCAACTAGAATAACGTAGTTATGGGTGGAAGGGTTGATTTAATGTGATTGTTGAGTTTAACTTTAGTTCACCTTCCTCTTAATGCAACGTCTGAAATCTGACACTGTCGTAGACTTGACTCCTGGAATCTGGAGTTGTATTCGTTTGAAGAGATCGAAAAAAAGTTGGTGATGAAGAATCTCAAAATGAACTTTTTACATTGTTTTACATTAGAGACACATAGATTACAAAATATAGTGTAATCTAGGCGAAAAGGTCATTTCATTATCTTATTGGGTGCACAATTAAATGCACTATGATGTTTTAGGCATCAGATTCCAGACGCTCTACTAAGAGGAAGGTAAACTGGAGCCAAACTCAACATTCACGTTGAATAAATCCTTTCCACAATAGCTACATTATGTGTAGAAAACTTTGTTTCTCCATCATCCTTAGATATTGTGTCTAAAACATCACAGTGCTTTCAATTGTGCACCTGATGAGATAATGAGATGACCTTTTCACCTAGATTACACTATATTTTGTAAAAATTTCATTTTGAGCTTCATAGTCGCCAAATTTATTTTGATCTCTTCAGCCGAATATAACCAGATTCTTGGAGGCAAGTCTGTAACAGGCTAAGATTCCAAATGCTCTATTAAGAGAAAGATCAACTGAAGCAAAACTCAACATTCACATCAACTAGAATGTTTGTTGGAAAGAACATTATACACATGAAAAAACTGTGATTACATTTGCCTCTACTAGTCTATAATAAGAATTACAAATATAATGTTCTCAGAAAAACCATTAAGAAAATCATTTTACTCAACAAAAATCTTTACTCCTAGGTCTGATTTATTAGGAGTACTTACCAGGAGTGAGGTAGCATCTGCAAATAGATAAACTTCATTCTTATTGATACAATTGTTTAGGTAATTGAAAAAGCTAAGAACAAAGAGTATTATTCTCAAGAGTGAACCCTGAGGAACACATATACTGATCCACAGGACATCGAAATAATGTTTTTAAAAATTATAAAGTACAAGGAAGAGACACTTTTAACACTTTCTGGTCAGAGATCAGGACATTAAAGCTATTTGGAAACTAAAGAGAATTTAAGAAAATTTTCTAACTCAGCAGAGATTCAAAACCATTGAACTTCTGCAATTGGAGAGGGGTAAAGATGCGGTCATTTTGTCTGCTATGCCAAAAACTTATTTCCATTGTTTGTAGTTTGTCCTTTCTCTGTATTGTTGTATCATAATTTAGGTCTTTATAGAGTTAGTAAATTTTTTACACACATTACAATTAAACACTATTTGTAAAAAGAATTTTGAATATTAAATATTTTAAGTATTAGATAAAAATCATGTTTAGTTAGATATCTAAAATACATGTATAGAATATGTTAATAAAAATGTTTTTAGGGTATGTTATTCTTAAATTATGACAGAATTAATTAGTATGCAATAATCAGTTACAATCAGACATTTATTTAGTTTTTTCCTCAAATGTTAAATTTCATCTACCAAAAATAAAAATTTAATCATATAACTATAGAAAAGCCTTTCTTTAAAGAAATTGAGGTTTTAGAATTTGTTAAGTGCCTAGTGAGCTAAAAATACAACGTTTATTGTAACTTGGTTTATTCCTTTAATAAAAAATATATTAACTTAGAAATAAAACACCAAAATAAAATATAAAACTATTTATTTACTTCAAAAGTACATTCTAAACCTGAATGAAATATTTAGTCAAATTTGCCTAATTGTTTGGGCACTGCTCATACTTACATATACATTCACAGGTGGTGGTTATTTTAGCAAAAGACACTTATCATCCTAAAATGTATACCCCCATTGGTTTGGCTTTAGGTTATCACAATACATACGCCTGTGCATTGTATGGGGTAAAGTAAATAGTGTAACCTTTACACTATTAATACTGGCTTCAAAATGTTTTAGTTTATTTTTTCTAATACTATTATATTTTAATATTTTTTAGTTTAATCACATAATTTGTAGGAGGCTAAAATACTCTCTCTATAGTTACGTAGAACCAAAATATTTTAAATTATATCTCAGTTGATTTAACATAGCAAAGACGAAATAAATTTAAAATAGATAAAAAAGTAACACAATATTTTGTCTTCATCTACTATTTCAATTACGTGATTTTAAACAATTTTATTTTTTTATAATAACCTGAACGTGTTTCTCTAATATATAAGTAAAAAAAATAACACCAATTCGGTTGAAGAAGAAAATATCTATTGATATGCAGAATGCCATTAATAATACACGGAATTCATTGGAGTAAAACACAGAAGAGATAAATTTAGTGAATGGCGATTTTAAATTTAAACTATAAGATAAAACAGACATCAATGGTCTAAAAATATCTGCGACAATGTATTTTTGGGAATGTTAGTAGAGCAAGGTTGGCAGACTTGAGAAGAGAGGTCGCTGCTAGCAGTGGAAGAAACAGCTGGTCTACAGGGGTACCACTACCATAACTGACGGTTCTGTCGTCCGTCAGTTTATTGTACTTCAGTTCGCGTTCGCGCGTAATCAGTTGCAGTAGTGAAGTAGAGGTTATGATCGAAGTTTAGTGCTGTCATCGAAATAAATAACGGGTTTACTATCAGTTAACTATTTTGTTAGGATTTTATTTATCCTGAACTTCTATCAACTGTTGATATGTGATGAACAATTCTGTAAATGGATAAAAACTGACTTAGACGTCTTTGTTTATTGAAGGTAAATCTGTTTGTTTACATTTACTGTTTACTGTTTAGGTTAATAAGTGTTGGTTTCTGTGTAAAACACTTTAGCAGACATTTTTTCTTATAATTTGTTCAACCTATAAAAAGTTTCAAGTCACGTACATTACTTCTTTGTTGGTTAACTTGTAGCAATTTATCGATGCCTAGAGAAACATACTACAAAGATTTAACGCTCATATATTATTCATTCTTTACTATAGTAACCTCCAATCGACTAGCAAATTACTTTAAAGGCTGAGACTTTGTTGTTATGTATTTGTTTTGGAACTTGTAAACTAATCTATTTTGGAAATCTGTATTTTTTAATCTTAAAATACTTGTTATCCATACTGTTGGTATGCATATGTAAATGACGTCCAGAAATAATTTAACATAGTTTATGCAAATGTACTTTTTTCTGTTTAAGTGGTTTATCAATTCAACTTCGTAACACTTTTTACAATATTGACAACTGATTTTGTTAAATAATTAAGGGAAGGTTGCACGAATTTCAATTGATTACAGTTAACACACATTATATAAATTCAGGCTACCGTACTTTGAACTTATATTACTTAAGATAAAACTGGATATAAGTAACTTATCACTTGTTTGGATTTGTATTGTTGGTTAAGGCTTATTAAAATATTTATACCTGACAAAAATAATACAATATTTACCAGTGATTTTGTAAAGGAACTAAAAGAAGATTGCACAAGTATTTTTTTCTATGGATTAGAGATAACATAGTCATTTAATTTCACGTTAATATATTTAGAATAATTTTTTTTTTTTTTTTTTTCTTAGGGAGAGGAAGGAAAATAATTATATTGCTTAGGATAAAACTGAAGATAATCAACCAATTAATTACTTAAATTTGTGTTTTTGATCAAGGCTTATAAACATATTTTACATTATTTACATACAACTTTAATAATAAGACTATATATATATATATATATATATATATATATATATATATATATATATACATATATATACATACCGGTATATATTACATATTTAAATCATTACCACATCCACATAAACGTAACTCTACAGAGTAAATAATTAAAACTATAACTTTTTTATTTCCTCATATATACATATTTTATAAATAGCGTATATTGAGGTATGGCTTGAAATTTCTTTAAATTCGTGGATTGAATAAAATTAATTACTTTTTATCCACATCTAATGCTAGTCAGAGTTTATTTAGTTATAGTGTACGATTTTTTCAATTATGATGGAAATATCTAGTACAATATATTTATGACTATCGTAGATTTTTTAAAGTTCGTAGCAGAGGGTGCAGATTATTTTAGCGATGTCTTCAACTGTGGTTATGAATAGATCGTCTGGGAGACCGTGCATGTTCCGGTTTCCCAGCATGTTCAATACAACTAAACTAGTGCATTAAAATTAATTTGATACCTATACGATTCTTTAGGTGCTAAAGAAACGATGCATCTATAGTTTTTTACGTTTTCCTTTTGCAGGCAATTTTTGCTTGTTTCCGAATTGGAGTCAACATAAATGTATATATTAAAGTATTGAAAAAAATAAAATTGACCAGCAAGAAGCTCTTGCTTCCGTCTCCGGTATGTACACAGGGTACTCGAAAACATTGTAGCATTTCCTTTCTTCTATAACACAGCTGTATTAAAATTCCTGATTCTGTTGTTAAAATAGAGAAGATGATCAGTAAAGTTTATTGGAGTGCTAAGGCAGTCTGTTTAGTTTAGAACTGTGCGCAAATGTTGTGGAACTGTGGAATCCGTTCATCGTAAATGTAACAGATATAACTGTAAAATAGCGCAAGGATAGAATGATAGGACCTGGAATACAGATAAGTCGAGATAAAGCTCAGAAGACGATAAGGTTGGACGATATTAAATTGGTTATGGAGAACAAAACCCATACAGTAAAAGCAAGTTAAAATCTCTTCTAAGTATAACTTATCAAAGTGTTACATTTCACTTTAGAATCTTTCTGGATCACAAAATAGTAAACATTGACAATTCGGTAAAAATAATAATTCATTAAAAACCTTTTCCGAATTCTGACGCAACGTATCAACCGTTTTCATTGAAATTCCTGACTAACAATTGTCTAGAATTGGTATAACAAGAAATGTTCTCAAAAACTGTAATAGCAGGTATTAAGATAAGAGAATACTTGAGTCTAAATCACTGCGGCGCGGCGGGAGATTACATTTGCAGAGCGTGTGGCTTTTTTTAGCGTTTATAGACTGAGAGAACTAACTTGAGTTCTACAGGAAATTGATGATTTGCTGTTGTATAGCTGTGTATTGTATTACACCAAAAATTATATAGATATGACTGTGAATAATCGAATGAAAAGGCATAAGAGATTTAAGGCTTTAGAATGAACAGTCTCGACTCGAAGAATGTTAATCGTTTTAAGAGAGTTAATTCAGATACAACTACTCCCATTCGATTGTAAACACATTCGTGTACATGACTAGTTGTAAATATAGTTTTCAGTTCAAAATTCTTGGTGATGATCGAAAATCTCCACTCGCCTTACTGATCCATGGGTCAAGAGTGTCTATCCAACTTGGATTCCTTCACCATGAGAATAGTTGTTCTTCCTGCAGCATCCGATTACCTGTGAAGTGTTTCTGGCTGAAGTCCATGAGGAAGATCTCAATCTCCGGTCTTCACTGCACGGTTTGACTCTGCTTCCTTCAGTATCTAAGACCGGAACTGACTTCAGTTTGGTCACGGTGAGGAACCCGTCACTCGGATATCGAGTGTCGATCCGGTTGTCAAGTGACGGAAATTTCCGCTCTCGCGATCCATACTCGCCGTCAAACGTCATGAACACGTTTCTGTAAGCTAGACGATGGTAGTGACCCTTTCTCAATTTCACTGACCACCTAATCCAGCGAGGCTGGAATCTTCGTGGTTCGGTTTTAGGCTATCGATTAAAACACTTCCTAAGTAAATGTCAGTCGTAACTAGTAATTAAGGAGATAATTAAGGCTTTTTTATGTATCTGCTTGTCTGGAATTGCTGCTCAAGACTAATCTTAAATGTATCCCATTTATGGATGTCAAACTTACAATTTCCAAATGTCAGTATCGTCATAAGTCATTTGCCTCACTGTAGAGATTGTAAGAGAACCGAATCCAACGCGAGATGAGAGTGTTCACTCGTGAAAATCTATTTTTCGTATGTGCAACATCTAACCCCTAACCGTTTATCATATTACTTTGGACTAGACTCAAATTATTATTTGTCAACGTGTGAAAATCCCATTCCTGAAACGATATTCGAATAACCCGGATTCCTGAGATGATAAGCCAAAAGATGACAACCCTTTCAGAGAAAAGTGCTAGAGAAGAATGAATCCTGGAAATAATAAATTGGTCTATCTTATACAGGCTGGCGGTTATTTGTGACAAAGCCAGATTTGTTTATGTAAATAAAAAAAGGTAAATTAAATTTTGTTTCTTTGTGATACAATAAAACAGCCGGACACACATTTCGAGGAGAGCCTTTTACGATTTTTGTATTGTGACTAAAGTTAAGTCAAGTCTAAACATGTAAGACTGCGGCTTTTTTAAACACCCACATCAGTTTTGTTTTGTTACAAAATTAAGAAAAATGTTTTTGTTTTAAAATCTGGTGGAGACTCCCGATATCAGTGGGTTCCTTTACAAATTTTGCGGGGGAGGGGGGGGTAGCTCCTGAATAACAATGCAGTTATGAAGGAAACAGGATTTTCCGAACATTTGCCATCGTTCAGTGATACAATACAGTTAATTACGCTTCGTGATCTGCAAGTTATGTTTCTGTTACAATAAAGAATTACGTGATTGTCTGTGACTCAGACAAGCGCAGTGCTATTCTTCCTGCCCATTAGAACCCAACTCGTGAGTAAACACTTCAGCAATCCTATTACTGGTATAATTTTAATATTAGATAAAGAGGTTCTCGAGGGAGACCTTCCAAGAAAAACCAGTGACCTTGAACGTTAGAGCTTCTGCTCTGACTAGGCCTTGGAGAACCATGCAGGACTAGTCTTGAATACGAAGAGCCTATAATGGTATCACATTCCAACGGTCAGCAGTAGAACTAGCGTAAACTAGTGATGTGGTTCAGTGATCCAGCTGGAGGTTGGTGATTGGTAGATTTTTCTCTCCCACCAGGACCAGGACCCTTGCCGAAGCCGTACCTGTGGTGTACTGTCATAGTCAATCTACCCATAGCAGTAATCAACGTAACGGAATTTCCCACTGGTGGTTCCTTCTACCCGCAGGATAAAGCATTCCGATTGTAAAAAAAAAAAAAACTATTTAATGGAACTCATTAATAAAGAAAATGAAATGAAAAATGCCTTTATTATAGAGGCGGAGTTAGGGCTATCAAGCCCTCTCTACCACTCAACCTCATATTGTATACAGTAAATAAACAATAGTTTATACATTTGTGGTAAATTATTAACTTATTCTTTAAATAGAAAAAACAAAACTGCTTAACCTATACAAAATTAAATTATCTTAAAGAAAAAAATCTATATATTTAAATGAATACTTAAAATACAAAAGAAAAACTTGATACATTTTATGATAAATACAAGATAATTCAAAATGAAGAGCAAGAAGCAAGGCACATTCAATCACTCTAACACACCGATTGACCACATGACCGCAACAAGCAGCACCACCCGTCACCCCCACAGGCCCCCAGCAGCAAGCCCCTAACCCCCGCCCCGAAACCAGCACGGTCCTCAATACATCTGATATCATCGGGGAGAGCGTTCCAAAGGCGACATGCCTGAACAGTAAAGGACCTATTAAAAATTGTAGAACGATGAATTGGAATTGATAACAAATAGTTGAATTATGAGTTATATTTAGTAAGAGATCATTATAAGTTGTTGTACATAACGTAGCTATGGTGGGAAGGAAGGGTTGATTCAATTTAATTTTTGGTTTCGCTCCAGTTCACCTTCCTTTTATGGCAGTGTCTGGTTATCTGACGCTGTCTCAGACTTGACTCCTGGAATCTGGAGAGATCCAAAGAAAGTCGACGACGAAAAAACCTCAAAACGAAACATTTACATCGTTTCGACGTCAGAGACACTTATGTTTAGGTGAAGTGGTAGTCTCATTGTCTCATCAGGTACACAATTGAGTGCACTACGATGTGATAGACACGATCTCTAAGCACAGTGGAGCTGGACCTGATGAGACAATGAGACTATTTATTATTTATTTGAGATTATTTATGTATTTCTTTGCAAATTCAGTGCTTTTTCGTTGCCAGTTTCGTGTTCTTTCCTACAATTTTGGACGTAGAGTTAATGTTGGCAATACTGGTGTATGTGTTTTAAAATCTCAATAAAAATAAACTAAACAAAATAAAAGGTACGCTCTTAGTACCATTTAGTGTCATTTCCAAAAAAATTACTAAACTAAATTTGCTATGAAAATATAATTTTGGATATTAAGTCTTGACGCGAAATTTATCTAAAATATTAACAAACTTTCTTAATTAATATCTGTACTATAAAACCGTATTACGAGATTTATTCAATGGAACTATGATTTAATCCCATTTCTACATATAGATCGCACTGCGTTTTAAAATGTTCCTGTGCCCCCTTTGCCATAAATTTGCATTTATTGAATTACCCTATCTGAAATGTGCCCACTTAATATTGAAAAGACTATGTAGAACACCCGCATTCATTGAATGTATCACTCATATCACATTTGTCCGTTTGATGATGCTTAACAGCGTCTTTCCATTCTTACTAAACATTTATAATTACCAATGTATAGACGTAATACAAAATGTTTTTTTGTACACGGTGTAATTTGTCAGTTTAGTTGGTTTCCTCTAAGACTCATTTGAATATCCGCAGAGGTAACCCGAGCCAGTGTCGCTGGGGGGTAGGGCACAAGGAAGGAAACGGAAACAGTGTGAATACACAGGTGGAAGGGCAGGTGTGTTGTGGGGGGGGGGGGGTAAGGCAAATTAGTTCGGGGCTGTCGAGCATTGTGCTCCTCGGTCAAAAGAAAGAACCCGTCCTTTATGTTGACGCACAACAATGACTTACTCGGGTTGGTGTTCATTAGAATGTCACCGCAACCAATATTGTTCATTGCTGCAGGCCAGAACTTGTTGTTATTGCATACTCGAACGTTTGAAGGTCCTATTTATAATGTCGTCTATACATACCAATTTTTAACTACTTATAAAATATAAAGTGACTATTCCAACCATTTAGTAAAGTGAATTTGAAGTAGAATTAATTTAATCTTTGACCCTTTTTAAATTGTTTTTCTCATTTGTAAGTATAGTAAAGATGTCTTATTTTACCAGGCCAAGTTAGGGCTAAGAAGCCCTCTCTAACACTTAACCTCGGAACAAACGGCTTAAAGGTGACTTCCGAACCATCACCAATGGGCGGGCAGGCGGGTTGCTTGCAAGGACAGGATCGCTCAACGGTCACCCATCCAAGCAGCAGCCACGCTCGACGTTGCTTGATCTGGTTATCTTGCGATAGCCGTTGTACCCGCTACACTACGCCATTGGCGAGTTAGCTAAGGGAAAGAAGGGAAGAGAATGAAGTTAGTTGGGATCTATTCCCCAGGAATTGTGATTGTAATGTCATATTTAATGGGGGGGGGGGGTAGAAGTTGAAAGTTGTGAAGAAATCCGTGATAACTAGGCAGGACTCTTTTTTTATTGTCCTACTGAAGTTTCCATTCGGGGTTTCTGCGAGGTCCATTTGGAGAGGAACAATGAAATTGGAATGTGTTTGCTTATGTATTTACTTCAAAGGAAAGTTCTACAGAGTTTACGTTTTCGTACTCACATCTAGGCGTACCACAGTGAGGACTAAAGTTTTGGACTCTTGTCTTTGATGCTTTGTTTTCCGTACTGATAACGAAGCGCGGATGATTTGGGGTTGCCGTAGGAATCCCACCTCCACAAGATATAAGTTCCTCAAGATGACATTGACTCATTGTCCTTTCCGAAGTTTGCGTAGTTGTTTCTGTCTCCTGACTATTGCCACATTCTGTAACACGACGCTTCCTAGGGTCAGAGAAAGGGCGTATCGGCTTCCTCTGACCCTAGCTGTGCCTCCTCCCTACAGCGCCCTTTGCGTTGTGGTTCATCGGGTTGTTTCGCGCCAAGTGTACCTCATAACGGAGATGCCCAGTCCCTTATGGGAAATAGAGAGATGGGAAATACCGTTATTTAGGTTAGGTTAGGTTAGGTAAGTTTAGGTTAGATTATGTTAGGCTAGGTTAGGGTAGGTTAGGTTAGGTTAGGCTAGGTTAGGGTAGACTAAGCTAGGTTAGGTTAGTTTAGGTTAGGTTAGGCTAGGTTAGGGTAGGCTAAGCTAGGTTAGGTTAGTTTAGTTTAGGTAGGCTAAGCTAGGTTAGTTTAGTTTAGGCTAGGTTAGGGTAGGCTAAGCAGGTCAGGTTAGTTTAGTATAGTTTAGGCTAGGTTAGGTTAGGTTAGGTTATGTTATGTTATGTTAGTTAGGTTAGGCTAAGCTAGGTTAGGTTAGTTTAGTTTAGGTTAGGTTAGGGTAGGCTAAGCTGGGTTAGGTTAGTTTAGTTTAGTTTAGGGTAGGCTAAGCTAGGTTAGTTTAGTTTAGGCTAGGTTAGGGTAGGCTAAGCCAGGTCAGGTTAGTTTAGTTTAGTTTAGTTTAGGTTAGGTTAGGTTTGTTGATGTAGAAACAGTTGTCAATCAGTGTGTAACCAGGTTGAGTTTACGCACAATTGTCTTGTCGCACAGCCAGAGCGGCGACTCGTGCCAAATTAGCGGCCGCCCCCGCTATCCTCATGACGTCCGCAATAGAACGCGAAAAGTGACATTTATCGTACGCTGGCAACGTTTAGTGACCGATGCGACGTGCGGAGTCTAGTTTCAAACTGAGTTTTGTTTCTCAACATTAAACTGCGTTACTCGCTAAAAGTCACGTTTACTCTTTATCACTGCAGTAGTTACACTCAAATTGTGTTGAAATATAGAACATTCTTTCTGTTACATGCATTAGTATATTTTTCACATAACCACTGAAGAATTATTCTGACAGGTTGTTTTTACATCTCCTTTACTCCATTTCTAATTAGGCCTGAAGGGGGGGGGGGGTTATTGTTCATTGCAAGTCCTTTACTAGCTCCTTCCAGCAGAGCGTTAAATCTCTTGCAAGTACGTTCAAAATCAAGGGTTCCAGTTGGTTTTTAATTCAACTTGTACGTACAGTTTTTTATGATGGTTGATTGGGTCGTTAGGGTGGAAGCTTAAGGCAAAGCTGACTAATTGAACGTTCAAAAATTATGAGTGAGTTCTTTAGTAATACTTTTCAGAATTACCAACTTACGAGCGCATTTTTCAATTTCGAGAGGTACAATCTATCTCCTTCACTTCCAACTCAATCGCAAATTGGCTCATTTCTGTTTTCACCTTGAAAAGATTAAAGAATTTACAACTCAAATAGGTTAATGAAAACTCTGGGAAGTAGCAGCGAGAAGGTCCAAGGGGTCTGGACCCCCCTTCAAATTTTCAATTTCTTTAAATTACTGTTTTAGGAAACTATTGTTATTATTATTAAAATAATTCAGTATTACTGACATGTGCTGCTGAAAGATCGTTCTCAACAAAGAAACGGGCGAAGAACCTTTTAAGGAACAAAATAGGACTTTACTCTGTCCACTACGCGAAAATATTAGTTGTCTGGACCCCCTAAATTTTTTCCTGGATACGTTCTTGGGCAAAGTGAACTCATCCATAGCCGGCTGTGTTACAACACTTACCTATACCAATACAATACACTGTATTTCATATTGTATTACGTCGTTTTGGCAATCAAGCTTTAAACGTGTTTGGAAGCCCTGACGTCAATTTTACTAGGGTCCTGACATGATCGTCCTTTTCCGACGTCAGATCACGTTGGACGGTCTGGCATGTGACCCGAGGTTGGGAAAGTACCGATCGGAAATGCCCCTGGTCATCAGTGCAAGCTTCAGTGGCGCCACCCAGCACTTCTAGCGAAAAAGAAAAATATCCCTCAAGGTAGTACATACATTCAGATCACATGAGCACCACCCGTTAAGGGTAACTTTAATTTTAGCACTACTAGTAACATATTTATGATAACCCTATATCTACTTATATCGGGCACCAAAGCACACAAATATTTTATTGGAACAGTAATGTCTTAAATGATAAATACAAATGCTTCTGGGAAATTAAAAATTAGACATACATGCCCGATTTGATCAAAATCAAACCAACCTTACGGTTTCCATACCTTTAGAAATGATTTATAAATTCTGAGAGATAATTCCTAAAGGCATGTGTGCTGTCTTATTTTGCCAATATCAAAAAATCAATAATGATCAAAAAAACTATCGAATTTGTGTAATAAATATTGTACAGTTAATAAAATAAATAGTAACTTCACCTGTAAAAATCAATAATGATCATCAGAAAGGTGAACCATTAAAAATCCTGTAAAAAGCAAGGGTGCTAAAAAAGTTGACATGAAAAGAAACCAATATTGTAATGCTTCATTAAGCTTTATTTTCGTAAAAGTATGTAATATTTTTAAAAGTAGAAATTTTACCTTGTCAAAAATATTTCGTAATTGACAACAAAGAACTTTTCCTTGTTTTAAGTTTTTTTTTTATATTTGACATCGCAAAAATCTCAGTTATTACTCTTTTACCGTGAATTTTCTGTAACATATCGATAGCAAATATTATTTATTTCGTATTCATTGCCCATCAAAAGGGTTTCATACAATATCTAACGAGGAGCTATATACGGTTTCAAACAATATCTAACGAGCTATATAGGGATTCATACAATATCTAACGAGCTATACAGGGCTTCAAACCATATCTAACGAGCTATATAGGGATTTATACAATATCTAACGAGCTATATAGGGATTCATACAATATCTAACGAGCTATATAGGGATTTATACAATGTCTAACGAGCTATATCGGGTTTCATACAATATCTAAGAAGCTATATAGAGTTTAATAGAATATTTAACGAGCTATACAGGGTTTCATACAATATCTAACAAGCTATATAAGGTTTTATACAATATCTAACGAGCTATGCAAGGTTTCATACAATATCTAATAACAAGCTATATAGCGTCCGGTAAAATATTTTACATTCCAGAACTTTAAAAAGAATTATCTACTTGATATTCTGTATTGATATTCAAATTAAAACAATTAAATAGCAACTCTCCGAAAGAAACTACTTCCTCTATTAATATATCCCGTACAGTACTAATGTTTCACACACCAAATGCTTTCCTTCCAAGTTCACAAGCTATAAACGTCACTATTTTCAACAACTTAGTAGAGCGTGTGGTCTGTAGCGCCGTGCCCACGCCATCGTTGCTCCGACCGAGAAGAGAAATGACAGGCACATTCTGTTCGTACTGACGTAGACAAGCAGTAAGCAATTCTTGTCGACTCAGCGGAAATGCTGTACAAGCAGATGGTCGTCAAAGTGGCACAGGCGGGGTCGTGATGGCAGTGGCAAGAATAATTTACTGCTGTCCACAGTTCACAGCTCAGTGGTAACTGTTATGGACACTTTAGTCGCAGATTTGGAAGTTGGGTTGTTTGTCATTGCACTCCATATTGTTTAGAACCGACTAATATAAAGACTGTTTAGCAAACATGTCAATCTTCTGGCCAAGTGGCACAGGCGGGGTCTTGATGGCAGTGGCAAGAATAATTTACTGCTGTCCACAGTTCACAGCACAGTGGTAACTGTTATGGACACTTTAGTCGCAGATTTGGAAGTTGGGTTGTTTGTCATGGCACTCCATATTGTTTAGAACCGACAAATACAGTCGACGTGTAACAAACATGTCAACCTTCCGGCCAAAGGCACATGCCGAGGCCGAGAGAACGCGTTGCGCGGTAACATTAGTCTTTGATGAAAAACAAGACATTAGTAGTTAGAAATATTAGATCTCAAACAACAAATTATGGTTGATCTTTTGTTGAGGCCAGCGTGTTCCAAGTCGTTTACGGGAAGAAGTAAATCCCTAGATCCCTAGAAAGTACTAATCCAATAGCAGGATTAGTACAAATTAGAACCAGCGGAGCGATTTTGATTTTATACTGATTTATAAAACTACGTATCTAAGTTAAAAAATTGGTCTTATTAAAAGCATATTGCTTGTAACGCTATTTGGATAAACGTATAAAACTCAGTTTAAATTCAACTTAATTTATGGTAGAATAATTTGAAATACATAAACGAACTATATTTAGTATGTTCTTAATGGAAATGTTAACAAAAGGATTATGTTATATAATTTATGGTTAGAAAATATTAAACACTGTGTTATTTAAACTTTATTTTGTTTTTGAAGACATTTTACCAAGGAAATAATTGAGTGCAATTATAATTAATTCAATCTGTAAAGGATTTTTTAAAGATAAATAATAGAATAATGATTGATATAACTGAGTGTTTAATATTACAAGTTACGTACCATTTTTGGCACTTAAACCTTCATACTTCGAAATTTCACTTGCAGAACCTTAAATTTTACATAAAAAATAAATAATGTGACGATTATGAATTTTGTTAGCACTTCAGAAAGAAATTATTGGCATTTTTAGATGTAAACTATTTAAAACTTCAGATTTATTTAAAAATAGGTGTATCAAATATTTTATTTAATTCTGAACTTAATAAAATACTTTGTTTGAAGGTTATTTTTGACGATGGAAGGATTGTGAAGGAAACAGGATTTTTCCGGACATTTGCCATCGTTCAGTGAAACAAGTGCAACATCGTTGCAGATCTCGAAACGTAGTGTTACTGATTTCTTGTTTCACTGAACGATGGCAAATGTCCGGAAAAATCCTGTTTCCTTAATAAAATATTCATATAACGTTATCTGTGTGCCAGACAAAGGGGTGCGAAACTTTGCTCTTTTTCTGACATAGGAGAACACTAGCTAACTCTGAACAGCTGTTTTAACTAGTAGTAAAGTACTTTGTTCTTTAAGACCCACTGACAATTTCGGAAGAACGCCAATGTTAGTATTTAGAGAATTATAATATTGCTGTTAGTATTATTTTTTTAAATTAATTGTCTTTATGTCCCACTTTTTCTGCAAATTTGCACACCGTGTATTTAGAATGCATATTTAACAGCTATATATTGTTATGAATGTTGATTAATACAGTTTTAATACCTTTTGGGTTTTACAAGGTGGTGAAAAATCAGAGTTACGCGTTTCTATTACGTTTTGACTAATCGTTAGCCATCCTTTATTTACAAATATTTTGTTTACTTCAATATCTTTGATTTTTTTGTATATTCTCGTATTTTCAAATATGTAATAGTTACGCTCCTCTTATGGATTTGTACTGTATTAATGCAATATAATATAAATACATTTTTGAGTAATTACATGCCACTCTTTTAAAAAAATTATTAGTATGGCGTATTGAAATTGCGTAATCATATACTTCCATGTATCTGAATCACTTCTTAGTTCAGATCTTGATCCAGACATATAAATTATATCGGGGAGAGAAGGACTACGCTCAGTGATTGCGTAAAATGTTACGTACGATAAAGGGTCAGTGACTCGGGCAATAAACAGCTGCGAGTCAAGTGCCATTGCTGGAGAGCAGCTCATTGCAGATTTCTCCTATTACGCACTGTTGCATGACGATGGGTGGCGTGATGGCGCAGGCGCAGTAACTGAGATTGTAAACTGCGCATGCGCGGTGTATCAGACGGTGCGCCGTACAACACTGAGCCGCTGCGCAGTGCCAATACCTTGAAGATAGAGAGATCTTGAGACTTTGACGTCATTGGCACGTGTCTCAAGTGTATGCAAATTGGTTGTTTGCAAATTATGTTAGCTTGATGATTTATGGTGCGTAATATAACAACTGTCACTAAATAACTATTTGTTTTATATTTTAGAAAATACAAAGATGGATTCTTGGCTGACGATTTGTCCTAATCTGATGTGGAACAGCAATTATCCATGTCGGAAATATACATATACTAGTTGTCCATACAGCGGTCTCCAGGCACTTATGTTCAGGATACCTTCATTACAAACTGCCGGACGCTAAAAGACGTCTATCTCAGTATGTTCAGACGTCCAAATTAAGATTTTTGTCTAGAGGAAGCTAAATTGTTCGCGGTTATCAATTATTGACGAAAGGTTTGCAGCCTTTAGTGACAGTTTTCGTTTTCATATAAATTTGGGTAGCACCTGTAACCTCAATATCAATTAAGTGATAGGTTTCATTTAAATGTGGGCAGCACCTGGAACCTCAATATCAATTGAGTGATAGGTTTCATTTAAATTTGGGTAGCACCTGGAACCTCAATATCAATTGAGTGATAGGTGCACCTGGAACCTCAATATCAATTGAGTGATAGGTTTCATTTAAATGTGGGTAGCACCTGGAACCTCAATATCAATTGAGTGATAATGTTTCTTGTCCGAGGTAGCAAAGAGGTCACGTAATGTTAATTTTCAATATTATTTTCGGTAAAAGCAGTCATACAGGACAGTTATCAAAACTGTTAAATGACGTTAAAAAATCGATTAGAAACTCAAAAATCGTGTACAAAACAGCTTAATAAATTATTTAAAAAAAATTGTTTATATCAAGTGTGTTATATAATTTATATAAATATTGTTGTAAACTCCGAGAGTGTGGCTGATTAATGAACTGTAACAAGTCCCTTTATGGAGTTGCAGAGCAGGAAAATCAGGATCTCTTTAACAAGTGAAGCAATAGGTTAGCTAAGCCTGACAGATTCTATTATGATCAGGAACTGAATCAAGTCGGTTGATGCAACAACTGATTGCAAAAAAGACGAGTGATATAAATTTCATTACGATAAGGTCATTAAAGAAGTGTTTGCAACACACATTTGGCTCTAACCAAATCAATAGCCGTTTAAAATATCGGATATTGTCAAAACAACTGAAATTCGAAAAAGTGGTACCAACTTCATACTAATTGCTTCGTACAAAATGATTAACTACTAATCTGAGGAAACTCTTTGATAAGCTCTTTTTGACCCATCTTTCAAAATTTCTTCAAAGGGCAAACTCTTGTTCGAGAACCAGTTTCGTTAAGTCAACAGTAGGTGCAGTAGTGACCATTCTACATAATGATGTGAAAGCATTGAGAACGGAAGGCATATTATGAATTTCTCGATATCTCAAAAGCCTATATATATTTTGCAGCCTGTTGAAAAAACTTGGAAAATTAGGTATTAGAAGAGAGCTACATTTGTGGCTGGAATTTTGCCTCAGCAACACAACTGAATTCACCAACATTTCGAATTAGTCACCGAATATTTTGAAAATTAACAAGGTATTCCACAAGGATCAATACTCAGTCCTTCACTGTTTCTAATTTATGTCAATTACGATGGCACATCGGTTATGGCCAGCCTTTATTCTATTAGTCACCTGTCAACTACTTATTAGTCAGCTACTTAATAGGGTTAGGCCTACCTTCCAACGAAGGTCTTCCTGAATCCTGGAAAGACCAAGTGTTCCAATATTAGTAAAAAGCGGTTTGTACCTCTTTTTGGCATCAAAGTTGTTTGTACTCTGTGGTAGAGTTTCATCGGTGTATAACTGGAAGAGCGAGATTTAAATCGAGGAGAGGTGGTACATCCTGATGTAACCATGAGAGAGCCTAGTATTCAAGCATTACAGGTAGTAGACGTCATACGGTGATCTGTCATTTTTAATACGCTGAAGCATTCTACTGTATACAACATTATGATGTCAACTCTATTGATGTGGTTAACTTGTATTAAAATTTATGTATATAAGATATCTCTATGACAACTGGCGCAATAACATCGACCTTCAAGCGTGAGTTACTATATGATCCAGTTATGTGAGTTTGTAATATTTTTATTAATTAAGTTATAAATATTACACCTTGTTATTTATTGATCCTGGGCTTGGACTTTCCAAACTCAGATCCCGGATACGTCACTGGTTGTGTTCTTCTCGGAAGGTTAGACGTTGTGTCAACATTATACAACACACACGAAGGTGTCACCTTTTTTTGTTATACTCGTATATAACTCTGTACGTCAATAGGAGGACATCCTTTAATCTTTCTAATTCGTGAAAATTGATTTTCCAACATCGTAACTGGTTTTAGGGAAAGAAATAAAATTACGTATTGTTAAAATGAGTAACTGTTTCTATTATTACAGTATAAATAACCCAGTGGGGAATACAACGTAAATAATATGTTTAAACCAAAGAAAATTCTAACTTTATGAAAGCACGATCTGTGTTCTTATTGCAATTTATTTGATCATCAAATTGGAATAGTTTTGGTAACGTTATATGAATCTCAAGTGGCATTTTGGAAACGTTACGTTATGTAAAGTTGTAGCTGTCCAATTATTAAATAACTAATGGGATCGTTTGATTTGCCGTTTCTGAAATTTTTATACACCTGCAACCAAAGTTGTAACACAGACGTGAGTGTTGTCAATCACAATTACCTACAAACCTTTGATCAAAATTTGACTAAAACAGTGAAACTGGTTCTTTTTCGTTTGTTTACAGGTTTCTGACGCTCGCATACATCTGCAAAAAGGTTACAGAATAAAAAGTGGATATCGCTAACTTCCCACAGTTACCAACCTTTGATCAAAATTGGACTGAAACAATGAAACGGGTTCTTTTTTGTTTGTCTGCGATTGTTTACCGGTTTCTGACGTGTGTTTCAACGAAAGTTGTACCACAAAACTTTGAAGTTGGCTTACTCAATTAATGAAGCCTGTTGAATGGTTAATACTACTTGTATAATAGTTTCTCATGAGAACTAACAGGAACTAACGAGGAACTAACGATGTATACTTAGAAAATCTAATTATAACGATTTAATCTGGGTAGGCTACTTTTCATGGTGTGTGTACTCATTCAACCAAGGCTGTCAATTTGTTAATATTGCTGAACTATCGAAATTTTCTTGAGAACTAACAGGAACTGACGAAGAATATGGAAAAATGTGGGTAAGCTTTTGGGTATGTCAACTTCGCAGACCTACAAAAATCCTTAAGTTTTACACCGTAAATGTCCATTGATCCATAACAATCTGTGAAACTGTCTCCTTGTTAAATCTCCTTTTCCTGTTTGTTGGCAAACATTTTTTGTTCCCCTGAAATATTCTTCAAATTCTATGATGTCTTAAACACTATCTCTTTAGCCATTGACGAACACTGACAAATCTTCATAGAGAACGTCCATTTCCAAACTTGTATCTCCGAAGCACCCCCATGAAACCCTAGCCTTGCCTTGCATTTACGCCTATGCGTCCTGGAAGATCACTTTTTCTTTCCGAGAAACGCGGCGCTATCTCGCGGCTTGTTGAGTTGCGTGAGCGGGAGTACAGTGACACGACACGAATGTCTCCGCGCATGCGCACACGCGTGGACGTGCGCAGTGGTTGGGTAACACCTTTCACATTCTCGTGTCCGTGTCCATCCTGCTGGGACGTGATAGAGCATGTGGACTGGACGCGCCATTCGCCTCCTGGCCCATTTGGCTGAGGATCTAACCGTCATGAGTATGCACGGAACTGGTCAGATTTGACGTTTGATTGCAATAGTACTACGTTGCATTTTTTAAGCATCACAATCGTCAAATTTGTGAATACCTTTTTATGATTTACGCAGTGTCAGACTTACTAAATGGATCAGCCCAAGAACAAGCTCACTCATGTCATATCTACCGGTGTTTTAGACATCAGAGGTCAATGGCAGAATAGAAAACAACCCAGAGCAGCCCCATGGATTGCATCGGAAACCAAGAGCAGTTTGAACTGACTTTAGTTATTAAAAATCCTCTACTTTCAAGCAGCTTATTGAAACCACTTTTTCAAACCGGTGAAAAATTATGTAATTCAAACTAGATTGTATTAAACTCGAGATGCAGTTTTTGTATCTTTTCCTGGAAAATGTCGACTGCATGAGCTTATTCCAACAAAATATCAAAGTTGCAGATAAGCACCGCCTTATCAATACTTCCAAGAACTTGTTATCATTAGAGTTAGATAATTCTACAGTGAATCAACAAATCCGATACTAAAATAAAGTTTTCTTTATTTATAATCAATTTTAGGAAAGTAAATAAAAAATGTGTTAAGAAGCATCACTAAACTTCCCTTTCAAAACTTCTGAGTGGCAACCAACATGTTTGAATTCAAATATACATCAATCAACAGTGAAGGTGTGGGTGAAAATCGTCAAAAAAGAATCCGAAATTCTCATTTTTCACAGTGTAAACTGAAACCATTTATTTCGTTAGTTTTGTTTTGTAAACTTCGTTGCGAATTTGAATCGGCTATTGATAAGCCTTGACAAGCTTGTTCCTCAGTCCTAACTTGAAAGAGCAATCTGTCTCGACCAACCTGTGGCTAGCGATTGGCCGCCAGATTGATGTGGCTAAATTGTCGTGGGAGATATGATAGACAGTCGGTGATACTGAATCCAATAGTTGTAAACTACGAAACTATCGTTCGCTATTAATATTTTTTGTAATACATAAATTAATACGAACTTAAATTATCGTTATTACGTTTTAAGATGTTATATCCGTTTTCCCATATTATTTATTTGTCAGTTGAACTATATGATCGGAGCACGCCTTTACATGCAATACGTGATCACCTAAAAGGTCAGAGACTTGAGTAAAGTCAGGAATCGCAACTCCCCAAAAAGTATACCTGCAACACTTTCTGTTATTCAACTTTTCAGTTATACTGACAGTCCTGTACGAAACCTGAATACTTCCCCGCTTCGTTTTAGCGCAACATTTCCAATACGCTGAATGATGTATTTGGTCGTTTTCTCGATCAACGTTTTTCATAACGTTATCTCCTCTCAATCAGTGGCGGGGGGGGGTCAATCATTAGCCACAGGTTGGTCGAGACAGATCTGCCATTTCATGTTATGTATGACTGATGAACAAGCTTGTCAAGGTTTATCAATAGCCGATTCATAGTCGCAATGAAGTTTTCAAAACAAAATTAACGAAATTAGTTGTTTCAGTTTACACTTTGGAACTTGGGATACTTTTTTGACGCTTTGAATTTTTTTTATTTATGTTTGAATTCAAACATGTTAGTTGCCATTCCAAAGTCTTCGAGTGTCCCATTCAATATTTTGAATGGAAAGTTTAGCGATGCTTCAACACACTTTTACTTACTTAAAATTCATTATAAATACAGAAAACTGTATTTTTAGTATTGAAATTTGTTGATTAACTATAGAATTATCTAACTCTAACAATAACAAGGTCTTGGAAGTATTGATAAGGCGGTGCTCTGGACTTTGATATTTTGTTGATAAGCTCTTGTAGTACACAAGCCGTCGATATTTTCAAGGAAAATATACAAAAATTACATCTCGAGTTGAATATAATCTAGTTTTAATTACATAATTTTTCGTCGGTTTGAAGAAGTGGTCTCTGCATTTCATGATTGCACACGTACTTAAACAATCATAATTTTCTTGACCTTTTTTGTAATTTATTAAAACTCCCTTTGCTTTGTCGCTTTCGTTGTCTTTAGATGCGTTACTAGATATCGTTGAGAAATTTCTTACTAATTTTTGCCATGATTTAACTATGTATAAATTGCACTTTACATATAGTTTAGGTTTTTTTTTAAGAAGCTTGTCTCCTCTTAACCTTTTCTGCAAGTCCCCTTGGCCCACTGACCTGTGGGATGATTATTTATCAAACGGAAAAAGGTTGAGTGTCTTTACAGTAAGAACAAGGTTGGCAGTACTGAAAAAAATGCTACGGCAA
This sequence comes from Homalodisca vitripennis, assembly GCF_021130785.1. NCBI lineage: Eukaryota > Metazoa > Arthropoda > Insecta > Hemiptera > Cicadellidae > Homalodisca > Homalodisca vitripennis. The sequence continues at coordinate 111,169,924 of NC_060214.1, forward strand.
CAGACAAGATTCGAGCGTGCGCCATCTCTAGCCCGACGCCTTAGTAGAAGACCATGTGGCTACCCACCGATTTCCATTGAAACGGCCTTAAGCTTTTTCCCATAAGAACAGTGTTAAACCTCGTGCACTTTTGCAGCCTTATTTTAAATCGTGGCTTTGTGGGAAAGATCTCGGTTTAAAGATATAATTAATATGCATATAAACGCTTTTTATTTTTTTTGTAAAATGTATAATTTTTTAGTATTTAATTGATTAAATACAGAAGTTCGACATTTGTTTTCTGAATAATCCATAAAAATATTGAAAAATAAAATCGCTTGGATGCAATCATTATGCCTTTACAATGAGACATCTTCCACATCTACAATTCTACAACTGAACTATAAGATCGTTAGATTGCATGAGGTTTATTTAGCATTGTCGTTATGTGGATATAATAAAAATTGTCACCAATACAGCGTGTCTTTTATATTCACTTGTAAAAAGATATTTTGTTAATGTGTAAATAAATAAACAGTGACAACTGACTGTCCAAGCAAGGGATGTCGATTGGTTCAAATAGTATTCTTATAGACCTCAATGCTACCCAGGTTTTAGCGATATGTTAAACACTGTTCGAATCTTGCTGTAACGGCTAAAAAGCTGGTTTTTATTTACAAATTGGAACCCAGGAATAAAATATTTAGTACTATATCTATATCGTGCTCAAATACACTCGTAGGCGTATATGTAAAAAAATACATCGGGATAGTTATAAGTAATGTTAAAACTCAAATGTTTGATCGTCCTAATGTATTAATGTGTCATTTGTTGGGTAGAAAATTAATTAATGTATGTTCATTGTACAGTCGAAAATGGCTTTAAATGATGGTAGTCCCTATTTTTTATTGGGTTTTTTATGTTAATTTTAACAACAAAATACTTTATTGTTTCCAAATTTCAAATTTAAAGCGTATAAGAAGTTATTAGTGCTTCATGACGAGGGGTCATTATGTACATTTCAGAGCTCCATAATTGAAATATTGTTGCTGAGAAATTATTGTGATAATTTTAGAGTTTTGTGTGAGGAAATTACCAATGTTTATAACCAGTCAAATGTCTATCAGTAATACGTTTGGCTTGAAAAACGTTTAAAAAGTAATTAAAACGAATTTAAAATTCACAATTATAATAATTGAAACTCAGACATCTACAACGTACGTAAAATTATAATGATTATAACGCTTCGAAAACAATAATTTGTCAACACTTACACCATCTAACGTGCATTGTAATTATTCCAAATGATAATTACAGTCGCTGGCCCGAAGCTAGAGATAGTACAAGGACCCCTTTTTACGATAACCTTTGACATTTAGTATCAATTAGGTTAATCATTTCCTGTTTAAAAAATGTGTAATTACAGCGATAATTGGGTCTGTTGTCCTGTGAATTTGATATCGTGATTAAGCCCGTCATGGTATTTTTCTATAAATCAACTGTTTTAATTCGTTCCAAATTATTACAGTGTCGTTCATCCACATCTCGTAGACCAGATATAGGAACAAGGGAAAATTAATACAAACCTCGATAATTAAGCAATATTCCCTAAATTTACATAGCATCGATATACAGTATGGGAATATCAACTGTTGTTTATATATATATATATATATATATATATATATATATATATATATATATATTATTCAGTTTGGTTATTTAAACGCGTATGTGACAGATACGGCTAAATACAAAATAATTGAATCGTAATAAGTAAGGACTCTGTGGTGTAATGGTAGCACATTCACCCGGCAAGTGAGAGATCCGGGTTCGAGTCCCGCCGGAGAAAGTACTTTTGTGATTCAATAATTATTGAAAAATTAAACTAGCCTATTGGCATGTATACAAATTTTATTAATGTATATATATATATATATATATATATATATATATATATATATTCTTAGGCGAATAAAAGGTGGTTGGAAAATAATTTTTGAATTCGACAAACATCAATATGGAATAATAGGTTGTTGTTTTTCTTTCCTCAAGTTAAGCCGGAAGTGATCCGTTTCCTAGATGTTGGTGGTCAATCAGACATACGGTTAAAGTGAACACGGATGTGTGGGAGTGCATTCTGTAATAGCTTCAGAATATTTTAAATTGCACTGAAGTTAATTTTTCACGCGTCCAGCAACACATATGTCAACCGGTCATAGGATATTTAGTTTACCTTTATTAGGATTGGAAGTTGGTGTCAGATGCCCTAATTGTATCTGTACTAAGCTTCTTACTTCGTCTTTTATGCAGTTAGTTCACCCAATCAAGTGAATAGTAACTTTCCTTATTGTCATCCAAATTCGTTGGATGACAATATGTTGTATTTTCTAGTTTTACGTTGCTCACTACTTAACAGCTGTTGCGACACTGGTAGGGCGTGGTGAACTTTAGTGTAAGAAGAGAACGAGTAGAAAGAGATTCCGCTACACAATACATTAAATTAAATGTTTTTATTATCCCGGAACAATTTAAAAACCAGCACACCAAGACAAACTGGCGACATTGTCCACTGAAAGTCTTACAAGGAAGGTCACGGTTGATCTATGTCAAGCGTCTAGAGTCGACGACGGTGTAGCCTAGTGGATACAGCGAGTATCAAGAGATAACTAAGTCAAGCAACGCCGAGCATGACTGCTCCTTGGATGGGTGACCGTGCGTTGGGCGATCCTGTTCTTGCAAACATTCTGTTTGCTCGGCCAATGCTGCTGGTTGGGAAGTCTGCTTTAAGTCGTCTATTCCCAGATTAAGTGTTTACTTTGTGGATGAGGCTTCTTATAGCCATCTTCTCCTACTTCTTTAACCTTAAGGATCAGTCAGTCATATGAGTCTTGCTAATTGGTCAGTTCAGATGAATGTGGCCCTAAAAGGAGCCGAATCGGAAGGAGGGTCAGGCTTGAGGAAGAGGGTAGCCTCGTGGGCCTCAAAAGAAGCAGCTGGTTCATAATGATGTCTCCTAATGTTGGAATTTTGATGACAAGGACCAATAAAACTGACCTTATCCTGTGTTTTTTCCTTGTTTCCGCAATAAGCAATAATTTATACGAATTTACACCCGTCGGTTACTTTATATTATTCCAACAAATACACAGTAGATTTACTAAATTTGTTAATATAGTAATTTTAAAATTGGGCAGTTGTTATTGTTGTAATTTTCATTGGCTAGAAATTTACACAATCCAAAAAACCTGCAAGTGAGTCTAACTAAAACTTCCCTAGATAGTTATTTGATACTGATGCCGGTTTTACAGTAACTAGAAAGAAACGAGATATTACAGTATTGTGCTTCATATTGTAATCAGCATATCTTTATCTGATATGATAAGGCGCTGACTAAGACATGCGCTCATATCAACTATCTGTAAGACTGTGTCAGCCATATATTTATAAAGATAACAGGGCGTCATCATTAGTTCTGTTTTCGTGCTCTTTTCCATCTAGAACTAAATGAATGGAAACAATATTGTTGTACAAAAAATGGGTCTCTGAACAAAAGCTGAATCATAATGGACAATTTACGAGTATAAGTTTAAACTAATATAAACAGAAGCACTTTCGTTTTACGGGTTACTTTTAACTGTTTCATTTAACAGCAAAAATAAAATGTTAAATTTTTATATAAATTACATTTTTTAATTTGTCATATTTTGATTACAAAATCATTAAAGGTCTATTCTATGTAAACTTTGTGCAAATAATGACTTGAGTACGTAATCTCGCCCATTACTTTGTTATCATCACCTCCAGGACACAGGGGGCGTTACGAAACTAATGAAATCGACGCCTACAGCAAACTGCAGATTAACAATTACGTTGTCGATGACTTTCATAAATCAAAATAGGTTGGGTCAGTTAAATTAAATGTTTTATGGCATAAAAGGCTATATAAATTGCATCGCAATCGTCATAAAAATAAAAGCTAAAATTTCGTATTCGTCATTACAGTGGCTTGTACTCAGACTTACAATTACATTTTTGAATTACATAATTTTCCCACTATAATCACAGGTGGTGGTGATGGTGGGGATTATTGAAACTATCGCCCCATCAGCTTACTTTCTGACACCAAGCCTTCTAAAGGCCGGGCTTGTGAAACTGCTGAGGAATGAAAGTTTGATGGATGGAGCAACAAGCTTAGTGAGAAGTAGTCATTTTAAACAACATTCTGAAGTCTAGTGATGACTTCATATACTTTTAGTGTATATAGATTGAAAGTCGTGATCTATCTTGGTTTAAACTGTCTTTGATCCAGACTTAGACGCCTTATTGTGTAGGTAATACTAGGACCAGTCAACATGGTAGTTTCTAGGTCTGGCCGTAGGATGGCGCTGTGATCTCTGTTCCATTGAGATTTCTCTGTGTTATGTTTTCGGAGAACAAAATCTTCCACCACTATATGTCTCATCTGACTATGTTCAAAAGTATATCTTACAACTCTACATGCAATGTAGCAATAAGTTAATATGAACAAATGATACATTTACTTTTTCTACCCTAACTCGACAATCTGTTAGAGTGGCGGCATTATGCCTCTGAGATAATCCAAATCTGGGCTATGAAAGTTAAAAAAATTCGTAAAAGTTATCATTCCTGAATAAGAATGTTTGTTTTTCATGAGTAAAAAAACTCAAAAATCGTGAATACTAAGTGAAACAATTTAATAGAAAAAACAATTCTCGTTAAGGTTTTATTATTTTCTTTGGCAGTTTCGAGAAGTCACTACATTCGTTGATTTCACCGCTGAATTTGGGCAAAGAAGATTTATCTATAGACTTATCAGGTTGAGTATTTTATGTAACTTTTACCATTACCTCGCTTGCCCATTACAGTTTTCATTAATGCTCTTGATAACCTGTGTAGTACTTGCGTTAAGTACTTTGTACGCTGCGGAAGTTTTTAAGTACCGAGTGAACAGTCTTTGAGTATATGGTTCTGTCCTAGAAGTTCAGTGTCGATGTTAATCATTCATAGGCTATTTTCGTGTTTAGACTACTGTTGCTCAGCGCGGAGTCTACTTAACGTATCAGGAATTTTGTCTTACATCCCGACTGCTTAAGTTAGGAACTCATGGGGTTTCTTCTAGGTGGATGTATGATTTTCTTCAGGTAGGACAAATATACCACCAAACTTTGTACCGTTATTTACTTCTATTTTATATAATATATATTTTCGCAACCCTGTTACTCGTTACTGGTTAATATAAGTTACATCCGATGTTCTTTTAACTAAATTCTTGGCGGATTAATAACCTAATTAGAACGCATATTAAATTGTTTCTTTCGTGAACTTTGTAGCTGCCGTTCCTGCTGCCGAGCAACATCTCGCGCGCCTTGTCCGTAAATAAAATTTATATTTTCGTATTATAAATTATAGCCCCTTCATGCTAGACACCTAATTTTGAATGTAATGTAAAGTAAAGTTATAAATAGTAAAGTAAATTACCTTGGTTGATGTTTTATTTGGCAGATTAATATGTGTAATAATGTGGTGATGTCCTTCTGACGAGACCACGTTGTCATGAATCTTAGTTGTCTCGATAAATGGCTAATACCGTCGTGATTTTGTTTTAGGCGAGTTTAACTTTGAGTCTCTGAGTTTGATTTTCACTATGAGTGAAAATTGAAGTGAAAATTGAATTGAAAATTGAAGCACTCGAAGTGATTTTCACTTCGAGTGCTTCCGGCATTCATGTTTTAGACCTCTAGTCTACTATTCTTCACTTTTTCCGACTACAGCTGCAATGTAGAGCCAAGATGCTGACGCCCGCGCTTGTGAGTCGACATCAACGTGAAGAAAAGTCAATTTTAAAGTTTGAATAATTATTAAATTCGTATGCAAAAGTTCCCATAGAACAGTGGAACCATTAGGCCCACCCCCATGATATTCAGTTCATTATCACTCTATTTGGCAGCAACGTGGCAATACCTTATTTTGTTTTTAACATCTAGAAGGGGTGCCTTTATGTTTATTTTCCACAATTAAACACATAAGTAAACTTTGCAAATCGAGTATTCATTACTACGACCTCAGCGGTATCGAACCCGATGTGTTTCATCCATTCGGTACAAAGTGCAAGGGATTCAAATAGATGATCCATCCATTCTAGAGATGGATGAATTTAAAGGAATTTAGGCATCAGTGCACTCCCATCGTTGATATCTCTCCTTTCGTAATGTTGCCCCCTCTTTGTTTTCTTTGTCATTCTGCTGACAGCATGTAAAGTGCACTTAGGCAGCTTATGTTGTGCCTGTTTGTATAGTTACGGGTTAAGGTCCACTAAGCATCGGATCAGTTCAAAATCTCTTGTGTTAACTAGAGTACTGTTCATATGAACGACTCTTTTTGTGTAACCGAATACAAAGGAATTGTCATGTTGTGGGATTAAAACTTAGTAATTTGTGCACCGAGTAGTTATATCTTTAAATTATGCACGAATTTTTTGTACCCTCATATTTTCAATTCTAAAACAATGATCAAAACATTTTGATAGACCATCAAGAATTACCAAAACAATGATTAGCCGTTTTTTCCTCTTTGGGATGAATATTTTATATATTGGCTATACGCTTTTGCCATTCGAGGAGCCAGAAATAATTGATCAGCTAGGCAACATCGAGATCGATGAGGGTGAATGTCTCACCATGGGATTTGGCTGAGCGTTAGTGAACCTTTTTTATATTTTTAAACAGACCGAATTTCCATGCAGCCTCAGCGAAGTATGTTACGCGACACGTGGGGTGGAGTACTCTTACATTGTATACTCGGCAAGATCTGTTGACTTCATGCCCTTCATGAACTTAGTTGGACGTCATATCATAGGAAATATCATTAAGACCGACATGAATAGTGGTTTTTGTTGGATTTGCTGGTGATAAATTGTCTAGGTGTAGTAGCTTAGTTTTACTTTGTCCACACGTGGATTTTAACTTATCTGTAGAGAGAGAGACAGAGATAGATTCACGGAATTGGAGACGCTTCAGCGAACCTATCTCTATGTTTCGTGAACAATCCCTGATAGAGACAAGCAAGCCATGCAGAATCCAACACTTGTTGAGCCACAGCAGTGGTTGTTTACACAGCCGTACAAAAGTCCCAAGCCAGATTGCACTGCGCAACTCAGCGCATGCGCGCGCCGGTGAGGCGAAGCTACTGGATCAGGAGATCAGAACAGAACAACAGAAGTATAGTGGATCAGTGTTAGACTTGAGATGGGCTAAATGAGTACTTACCTGTAATCGTTACTTCTGAACGGTTACTCGGCGATACTGAGTATAAATACTGGTTACAAATACCAGATACTCTAAATCAGTATTTCCGTACTGGTAACGCTTATAATACTGAGTATTTTCCGTAATAAAAACACAGTTTTGTAAATGTTTTGATGTAATTAATAGTATTCAAAATTACAACGCAGTTATGTAAAAATGTATAAACATAATTTATTATTATTAAAAGTTTATACTTTTTGAGATGTAATTAATGAATTGTACGATAAATTTAACCTTTACTTTGTTGAAAAGAATACAATGAATTGTATACACTGGGTATTCTTTAAGGTTATGAAAATAAAATTGTATTTTATAAAAGTAAATTTAATTTTCTTTGGTACATTAACACGGTTTTGTATTATGAAAAAATTAAATGAGCTCTCATTTGAAGTAAAAACATAAAATATCTAATCATAGTTTACATAATTAAACACTTTTAGCTCAATGTATTATATGAACCGTTTAGTTTTCTTTAAAACAATGTAGTATTTACTCAATAACGAATTCAAGAATATCACACTGACACCGGGGTATATAAGTGATTTAGATTGTGAAGTAGCAATATTTGCCAGTTGGAGCGTTACGATCGCGGTATTTATATTGTAGTTGTCAGCCTCAAATCAGTATTTCAGTATTAGGTATCAGTGAGGATATGAGTACTTCAGGACTAGTAAAGTAATCAGTACAAGAAAATATCTGTATCTTATGACCATATGGAGTACAAGATACAAAGTATCTGTCACCAGTATTTTTGGTTCTCAGTAACCGTTACGAGAAAAGTAACCGTTACAAAGTACTGATTACTGAAGTTAGACACCTACCAGCAGAAATGTCACGTGACTGTGTTGTAAAGTACGTGTAATCTCCATCACCCCGATCGCGAGTCATTAAACGGTAAATGATCGATCTGCCCGATTGACGTTATGGCGAGATTCATTAACGTAATGTCATTCGCAGGCCGCTGAAGCGAGAAGGTGTCGTTTAATGCGATGCGAGAGAGCGATTAGCCTGTTCTTTACCACTTGTATATTAAGTCGTTAGACTTCCGCTTAAGTTTAATAGACCTCATTATGAGTGCTGTAATGTGCGGGATGCTGTAAATTGGCTGCGTCAGGAGAGGAAGGGAGATCCTACTCTCGGCAAAGGGGATTCAGGAACCCCCTGTACGTAAATAGTAAGTACGAAACTATCGTTAGTAGCAGTTTTTACCACGTTTTAATGACTATCAGTATGCGAAGTTACTTTATATGTACACGTCGGAGTAAATTGTTACTTACGATATTCTCGTTCGTCTTGGAAGTTTTTAAAATATTATCAAGCAGCTGCTGATTTCGATGTAAGTAGGGTAAACATTCATAAACCCACAGTTTCGTTATATATATATATATATATATATATATATATATATATATATATATATATATAAAATATTTCAATAAACATTGAATCACAAAAAGTACATGCTCCGCCGGGACTCGAACCCGGATCTCTCATTTTTTGGGTGAGTGTGCTACCACTACACCACAGAGCCCTTACTTTTCATCCTTTTTGGCTAAACACGATTGCAGAAAACAATCGAGAAACAGCCGTTTTATATATATATATATATATATATATATATATATATATATATATATATATAAAATATTTCAATAAACATTGAATCACAAAAAGTACTTGCTCCGCCGGGGCTCGAACCCGGATCTCTCATTTTTTGGGTGAGTGTGCTACCATTACACCACATAGCCCTCACTCTTTATGATTCAATTATGTTGTATTTGGCCGTATCTGTCACATATGCGTTTAAATAACTAAACTAACATAATATGAAGACTAAATACCTGTCAAACGACTTTTGTTTATATTAATTAAATTTGTATAAATGGCAATAGCCTTATTTAATTTTTCAATAAGCATTGGATCATAAAAAGTACTTGCTCCGCCGGGACTCGAACCCGGATCTCTCATTTTTTGGGTGAGTGTGCTACCACTACACCACAGAGCCCTTACTTTTCATCCTTTTTGGCTAAACACGATTGCAGAAAACAATCGAGAAACAGCCGTTTCCTACACGACAATCAGGCAAAACGTCAGTAAGCAGTCGTTTTTACAAGATACCAAACGGGAAAAGTCATTAGTAAATAATTGTTTTTACTCCTAATATGCGAGAAAACATTGGGTAGGAAGCTGGTTTGATACATGGTAAGAGAGAAAAAGCTCTGTAAACAATTTTTTTTGCACATATTATATGAGAAAATGGTCGATAAACAACTGTTTTGGCTTAAATGTATGGAAAACGTTTGGTACACAGCTGTTTGGTACATGTTATGCGAGAAAAGCGTTTTTTTTTTTTTTTTGGCACATATTAGACAAGAAAATGGTTGGTAAACAACTGGTTTTTATGCTCATACTATGCGAAGAAAACTAAACAGCAGTTTTGACTTTAAAGTAAGCGGGAAAAACAATATTGCCGTGTTATACTATATAAAAAACGAGAAAAGCTGTCTTTATGCGAATTATAATTTATTCTTTAAATCGACAGTTTTATCAGGTTAATCGATTAGTTGAGGTGTTATCGTTAATTTTAGAATCCGCGTAAACTGTTGAAAAGGATACAATTTGGCTACGTTATAAGCGGAAATTATTATACAGAGTGTCCCAGAACTCTCTGCCAATATTTTCAGGTACTATTCCTGGTCCAAATATAAATTTGTAATTTATGTAGGTTATGAAAATTTTCGTATGTTTTAATGAAAAGAAACCTAACTCCTCCAATATATAAGGATATTGTGACCACAGACCACAGTTCAACAATGTAGTGTTATAATCAGCTGATTGGAGCTGGTAAAATTTAAACAGCTGATTGTTGTGGCTCACAAACAGTGCTGTCATTAATCACAGTGGATATTGGCTAGTACTTGGTTTTTAAAAGCACAGTATCCCCCTTATTTATCAACCGATTTTCTTAAACTTGGTATCGTTGGGTTCGTAATTAAATTGTCTAACTAAAATGTAACAATAACGACTTTTTGTCATATGTCGTTTATAAGATATTTACTCTTAAAGTTTGTAAGAACCCGCCATTTTAAAAATAAAACTGAAACGTTTTAATCTGTCGTTTAATTAGACCTGTAGATTATAAAAGTACAACAGTTCAATTCATTACAAGAAGCCGTTAAAAAATGTAAAATAGTTAAATAAAAAGAACTAAATGGCGGCTATTCGGGTTACTATTGAGTTTTAGAAAGTTTTAATATGAAATTGTGGTTTTTCTTTGGTCCTGAAGTAATATCTAACATAGAGAGTTCTGGAACACTCTGTACAGCGAGCGAGATTAAGGCACGTTGTGCAATTTAGTTTTTTTACCATCCGTAATTGTTTTATTGGACTGTTAATGCTTTATTTCGGGGGTTAGGGGTTATACTTGAATGTACGTACTTTCTTTGGAAGCCTCGCTCTACAAAACATTAAAACACTGTTTTTGTATACTAAGGTTTGTAGATTACTGAAGGATGTGTATAAATTTCCATTGTCTAAAGGAATCACACGCTGATTGTACAAAAAAGGTGGAAAATTTAAATTGTTGACGTAAACACTCATTAACTTAACCGCAATAAGTGAAGGCCAATTATATGTAAATTGCCCAATTAAAACTTAGCAAGTCCGTGAAGTACCCATTGAGTGATTAATTATCCCGGTGATGTTTACATTTCATTGATACAGAATGATGATAATCGTATCGTAAATCATAATATTAATATTCAATTCGAATTTCTTCTATAAAGCAAGTAAAGCAAAGGTGGCAAACAGTTCTGCTGCCCATTGAGTGATACCTACTATTGTAATAGAAAAACATGCTAAATTAAATAAATAACATTAAACCATGAAACATCAATCTGATGAAATAATTCAAAATCTGTTTAATAACTTTTAACCTTATATGAACAACATTAAATTGAATCCACGACGTTCCAAAAAATTCAATTTCGTACATATTCATTTCAGTTACGTTTTCGTCCCAAGCTGGATAAATATGTTTGACCCACAGGGTTTAATTTTTTTACTCACGTTTATTTTTTCCAATTCTCAAAATATATTTTTATAGACGCAAACAAATATATCACTTCCATACTCTTGTGGTGTTTTCCCACCAGGTAAACTTCTAAGTTTGTTTGTTAAATGAAAAAAAGAAATGAAATGAAACATTCTTTATTTATACAGGCAATGTTAGGGCCGCATTGCCCATTCTTACGCTTAACCTGCGACACCGTAAAATTTAAAACATATTAATAAATATTACCTTAAAAAAAAATCATTACGTTTAAACAATGTGGTGATATTACACTATTTTGTGGTTAATACACTATTTTAACATGTTAAAATTAAAATTTAACAAATTAATATATAAACTACTTCTGTAATTCTTAAAACATATCAAATAAAATTATACTTTTAATATACGAATATAACTAAAGTAGTTACTACATAGTTATTAATCATAAGTCCTAACGTTTATCACACACAATCTCACATTCATCCCTCCGCCAGTGTCACGCTCACAGCATCTCAGAACGGACCTAGTGTATTAGTGTATTTCGTAAATCTTTTTTTTTCTTTTTTTATAAAAAAGGAGAGGCCGATCCCCTTTTAAGCCTTATTCTGTCCGTCCTCATGGGCCACTGGCCTGTGCGAGGATCTTATCAAACAGAATAAAGGGGAGAGTCGATACAGTACGAGGTTGATGGTACTGATAAAAAAGTGCAACGGTCACAGACAGGATTTGAACCTGCGCTATCTCTAACCAATGAATACAAACCTTATAAGAAGCGCAAAGCTTATGGAGAATAGTCTGCCAAGTTGGTTTCCCGCCAAAACGAGCTTAGCGCGTCCGCCGCTAGGAGTGCTTGTTTCCCCCTCATTCCCTCTCGCTCTAGCTTGTTCTCTCTCTCTGTCTAACTGGCCGCGCGCTGTCTTCTCATTCGCTCCCGCTCTGTCTTCTGTCTCACTCTAGCTCGCCACGCCACGAGCGCCCTTCACGCTGCCTAGCGGTGGACGCGCTAAGCTTGCTAAATTCAAATAAAAATTGGCAGACTTTTTAACATTGGCTTTGCGCTTCTTATAAGGTTTGTATTCATTGCTCTAACTCAGACCCAAAGTCCAACGACTTTGCTCGGCGATCGGCACTCCCATCTCCTTTGTACGGAATGTCAACTTTTAAAAGTTAAAAAGAATTTCTTCAGTGCTTATTGCAGACTTTTGTATGATGCTGTAGTTGCAATCATGTTGTTATTTGAAAGCGTGCTTTAATTTGTTCTGTACTTAGTGTCACTTAGGTGACCAATCGTAGTGATGCGCTAAGTGACGTGGATCACCACATTTTTGTTTCCGGTATTGAAAGTAGAAGTACGTACGCACCGTTCTAACGGTCACTTCCTTCTTCTCCTAGTGTTAAAGTATCCTCAATGAACGGACAGGTAATTCATCTGTTACTCGACCTTCAGCTCTTGTAATTGGCTAGTTATAAATCACATGAACTAGCCTCCATGTGCACATTTACAATCAGTGGGTGTTGTACAACAATAGAGATTTATATAAGACAGGGACTCAAGGGACCCAACGACCTTCCCCAAGATTAACTCGTAACGTCTCACTATAATTATCATCAAACACAGTTATTGATTTTTTTTAACTATCACTATACAAGGTTTTATTAAGGATGATATACTGATGACTATGGCTGTATACTGATATTCTTTGTAACATAACTACTAACTTAACATTGATTGTTGTTATTTATGTCTAAGTCAATCGGTCACTACATTTCTCATAAATTATAGACGACTTAACATTGATTTATCTCATTACACAGAAGAACTTTAATTATTAATGTCTTAATCAATCGGTCACTACATTTCTCTTAAATTAGACGACTTAACATTGATTTATCTCATTACACAGAAGAACGTTAATTATTTATGTCTTAATCAATCGGTCACTACATTTCTCTTAAATCTCGACGACTTAACATTGATTTATCTCATTACACAGAAGAACGTTAATTATTCATGTCTTAATCAATCGGTCACTACATTTCTCTTAAAACTCGACTACTTAACATTGATTTATCTCATTACACAGAAGAACTTTAATTACTTATGTCTAAGTCAATCGGTCACTACATTTCTCTTAAATTCGACTACTTAACATTGATTTATCTCATTACACAGAAGAACGTTAATTATTCATGTCTTAATCAATCGGTCACTACATTTCTCTTAAAACTCGACTACTTAACATTGATTTATCTCATTACACAGAAGAACTTTAATTACTTATGTCTTAATCAGTCGGTCACTACATTTCTCTTAAATTCGACTACTTAACATTGATTTATCTCATTACACAGAAGAACGTTAATTATTCCTGTCTTAATCAATCGGTCACTACATTTCTCATAAATTCGACTACTTAACATTGATTTATCTCATTACACAGAAGAACTTTAATTACTTATGTCTTAATCAATCGGTCACTACATTTCTCTTAAATTCGACTACTTAACATTGATTTATCTCATTACACAGAAGAACGTTAATTATTCCTGTCTTAATCAATCGGTCACTACATTTCTCATAAATTCGACTACTTAACATTGATTTATCTCATTACACAGAAGAACTTTAATTACTTATGTCAAAGTCAATCGGTCACTACATTTCTCATAAATTCGACTACTTAACATTGATTTATCTCATTACACAGAAGAACTTTAATTACTTATGTCAAAGTCAATCGGTCACTACATTTCTCTTAAAACTCTACTACTTAACATTGATTTATCTCATTACACAGAAGAACGTTAATTATTCATGTCTTAATCAATCGGTCACTACATTTCTCATAAATTCGACTACTTAACATTGATTTATCTCATTACTCAGAAGAACTTTAATTACTTATGTCTTAATTAATCGGTCACTACATTTTATCTTAAAATTCGACTACTTAACATTGATTTATCTCATTACACAGAAGAACTTTAATTACTTATGTCTTAATTAATCGGTCACTACATTTATCTTAAAACTCGACTACGTAACATTGATTTATCTCATTACACAGAAGAACTTTAATTACTTATATCTAAGTCAATCGGTCACTACATTTCTCATAAATTCGACTACTTAACATTGATTTATCTCATTACACAGAAGAACTTTAATTACTTATGTCAAAGTCAATCGGTCACTACATTTCTCATAAAACTCGACTACTTAACGTTGATTTATCTCATTACACAGAAGAACTTTAATTACTTATGTCAAAGTCAATCGGTCACTACATTTCTCTTAAAACTCGACTACTTAACATTGATTTATCTCATTACACAGAAGAACTTTAATTACTTATGTCAAAGTCAATCGGTCACTACATTTCTCTTAAAACTCGACTAGGTACTTAACATTGATTTATCTCATTACACAGAAGAACTTTAATTACTTATTTCAAAGTCAATCGGTCACTACATTTCTCTTAAAACTCGACTAGGTACTTAACATTGATTTATCTCATTACACAGAAGAACTTTAATTACTTATGTCTAAGTCAATCGGTCACTACATTTCTCTTAAAACTCGACTACGTAACATTGATTTATCTCATTACACAGAAGAACTTTAATTACTTATGTCAAAGTCAATCGGTCACTACATTTCTCTTAAAACTCGACTAGGTACTTAACATTGATTTATCTCATTACACAGAAGAACTTTAATTACTTATGTCTTAATCAATCGGTCACTACATTTCTCATAAATTCGACTACTTAACATTGATTTATCTCATTACACAGAAGAACGTTAATTATTCATGTCTTAATCAATCGGTCACTACATTTCTCATAAATTCGACTACTTAACATTGATTTATCTCATTACACAGAAGAACGTTAATTATTCATGTCTTAATCAATCGGTCACTACATTTCTCATAAATTCGACTACTTAACATTGATTTATCTCATTACACAGAAGAACTTTAATTACTTATGTCTTAATCAATCGGTCACTACATTTCTCATAAATTCGACTACATAACATTGATTTATCTCATTACACAGAAGAACGTTAATTATTCATGTCTTAATCAATCGGTCACTACATTTCTCATAAATTCGACTACTTAACATTGATTTATCTCATTACACAGAAGAACTTTTATTACTTATGTCAAAGTCAATCGGTCACTACAATTTTCTTAAAACTCGACTACGTAACATTGATTTATCTCATTACACAGAAGAACTTTAATTATTCATGTCTTAATCAATCGGTCTCTACATTTCTCATAAATTCGACGACTTAACATTGATTTATGTCATTACACAGAAGAACGTTAATTATTCCTGTCTTAATCAATCGGTCACTACATTTCTCTTAAAACTCGACTACTTAACATTGATTTATCTCATTACACAGAAGAACTTTAATTACTTATGTCTAAGTCAATCGGTCACTACATTTCTCTTAAATTCGACTACTTAACATTGATTTATCTCATTACACAGAAGAACTTTAATTACTTATGTCTAAGTCAATCGGTCACTACATTTCTCTTAAATTCGACTACTTAACATTGATTTATCTCATTACACAGAAGAACGTTAATTATTCATGTCTTAATCAATCGGTCACTACATTTCTCATAAATTCGACTACTTAACATTGATTTATCTCATTACACAGAAGAACGTTAATTATTCATGTCTTAATCAATCGGTCACTACATTTCTCATAAATTCGACGACTTAACATTGATTTATCGCATTACACAGAAGAACGTTAATTATTGTCTTAATCAATCGGTCACTACATTTCTCATAAATTAGACGACTTAACATTGATTTATCTCATTACACAGAAGAACGTTAATTATTGTCTTAATCAATCGGTCACTACATTTCTCATAAATTCGACTATTTAACATTGATTTATCTCATTACACAGAAGAACGTTAATTATTCCTGTCTTAATCAATCGGTCAGTACATTTCTCATAAATTAGACGACTTAACATTGATTTATCTGATTACACAGAAGAACGTTAATTATTCATGTCTTAATCAATCGGTCAGTACATTTCTCATAAATTAGACGACTTTACATTGATTTATCTCATTACACAGAAGAACTTTAATTACTTACGTTTTAATCAATCGGTCTCTACATTTCCCATAAATTAGATGACTTAACATTGATTTGTTCTCATAAAACAGGAAATCATCGATTATTTAGCCTTAGTTTTGTAAAAGGTTTTCCTCAGTAACAATTTTCTTTCAAAAATAGGCCTAAACTATCATTTAAGTGTCATTTTATCTATCATAAAATCCACGAAAGTGAAAGTTAACTTTAATAGTGTTGGACGCTTTGAGATCGTTGGCTGGAGTGTGTTGTAAGTATCACCAAGTGGTGTTTGTGCTTACATTCTGAGATACACAAAGTGCAACAAAAACAGGTATAAAACACATGTAAGACCCTTATCAGATCTTAAAACTCAATAATTGTCCGGAAGTGACTCCCAGTCACATATTTTGTTACAGGGACATTCCACGCCTCCAAACTGCCCTGCTTGTTGTCCTTTCCGAAATAATTACCTGGCATATGTCACACATTTAATTAAAATTAATTTCCCTCCATAATTTCGCGCTAGACGTTGTCATTGATTCACATATACATAGGTCGTTTACAATTTGTTACAAAAAGGAAATGTTTCAGCGTAAATTATTCTGCATTTTATTAACACCAAACAAACTGAGTTCTTTACTAATCACACAATCCATAGTATTAAAATAAAAAATATTTATCCTTAAAATTTCTTCCTCTATGGCTGCTTAAGCAAGGAAGTAATTAGGCTGAGAGCTCTCCTTGACCTTCCTAGTGTGCCAATTGGTCTTACTGTTATTGTTATTATAACCTACTCTTCTAGCGTGCATTCTCCATTATTATATTACAGATTTGTGATTTTACAGAAATTTTCATTGTTTCGTAACTTAAATTAGTCGCATAACTTATAATGTGAGTTATGTTACATTATGGCAAAGGTAGTACAGTTTAACTCTTAATCGATGACGCACAATCTTTTAAAATAATTACTATCCCTGTTATGTGAGACAATGGGAAATCTTATTGGAATAGAATACTTGTTATTGTTCAAGGCCGGGCTACCCCAGTCCAATTAGTGCAGGAGCGAAGAGCTAATTTGCGCAGTGTAAGTGCACAACCTGGGTTTTTCGTGGAATCGATAGAGGAATTTCCCCTAGAGACACGAAATTCTACCGCGCTTGATTCGGTAGGAATCGGCCGACCTAAGAGGGGCATCGAACAGTTAAAAATGAAAAATTATATTTTTATCGTATGATATTTTGTAGTTTGATATACTTAAAACCACCAGATACAGAAATAAAAGTTAAATCGCCTTCAGTGAAAAAGATAAAGAGACTGCGTTTTAATGTTGAGCCAAAAATTCGATCCTTATATAGTAATAATAATAATAAATCTGTATTGTGGTAACAATTTTCACAATTGCATAGAAACGTCAGTATTTTGTGTTTCTGTATACAGAAGTGATCGCATATCATTTTTCCGTAAACTGCCCTTCACTCACTCACACATTACGATTTCTTTCGTTCACTCAAATGTCATTCGCTCTTGTCAGCCGTTTTTGATACACTTTATATCAGAACGAGATGAACGATCATATTAGTTTTGAACTGCATCCCAACGGCTCATTATAAATTCGTGAACTGAGTAGAACACCCTAGACACCAATAGGTGCCTTTGAATTGTTTAGGGTCAGTCAATTGTTTTATTTCCTCGGGGAGCCTATTGATCAGTCTGACACCAACCTCTGTGTTCTGTGTTGTTGTACGTGGAAGTCGTCCCTGCCTCTAGTCCTGTATTGGTGAACGCTCCTGCCTTGGACCAAGTCACACTTGAATCGACAGTACAGGGCCACTTCAAGGATATACAGAACATCAACAATCTAAGCTTGCCTGAAGGCATCCTCACAAGAGTCTCTGAAACTCAATTCTGAAATGATTCGTACAACTTTCTTTTGACTTCTAAATACCCTTTGGAATTTGTATTAAGAACAGGTGCCCCATAACCTTAAGCCGTATGTCAGATGGGAGTACACAAGGCCAAAGTAGGCCGTTCTTAGTATATCCACAGGGCAGAATTTGGCAAGGTTTCGTAAGGCATAAATACCTGAAGAAACCCTAGAACGGATGCTTTCAATGTGATTATCCCAGCTCAGCCCTCGATCTAGATGCATCCTAGGAAATTGGTGGAATCAGTTTCCTCTAGGAGGATATCATCCACCATCGCGGCTGCGAGGTTCTCGGGTTCTCTTTGCCGAAGGCAAAAGTTGATTGCATTCGATTTAGAACTGTTGACTCAGGTTTAATTTTGAAAAATGCTCAATACATGAATCCAGGGCTAAACATATACAGCTGGCTGACGTTGATTTAATATTAATTTACGTATTAAATGGTTGGTTATAAGTTTGCTAAACAAAACAAAAATACGATGTGAGAACAAAATGATCATTTAATACGATAACTGCGGCAGACGCCACAGAGTGCGTTCTGTGGTGTTAGACTACTTGTGGTGCACTCTTGTGGAAGCTGCCCAATCAGCGTTATGGTCACACTAGAAGGAAGCAAGTGCTAGTGATCTCCCAGAATAGTCACTCGAAATGGAACTGTCAAATGATGACGTCATTGTACTTTACAATGGCGTTTTATAGTTTCTAGTGTTTGATGTGGAAAAAATTAGAGAAGAGTTAGGGAATGATTTGTGGTACAAATAAATAAAAGTTTTATACATTCTAAAAGCCCAGGAAACATCTAGCGAAACAAGCAAGGTATCGTATAATTTCCTACTAACTCATCTCATTAAATATTATTTAAATTATTATAGCGTTGTAATTTTTGTGTAGTGTTTTAAAAATATCGCACCCGTCTAGTGATGTGGTAAAAGATAAATAAAAAATGGGTATTTACTCAATGGCCATGTAAATACTCAAAATGAGGGTATTTTCAATTTCGGAGCGTTATAAAACACTTTTTAATTTTTAAGAATTGTTGAGCAAACATTGATTGAAAGTCATTTGATGACTTAAAGTGGAATTGGCAACAATATTAACATTCAAAAATAAAAAAAAATTGAGTGCGTTTGGTTGATTTTGGGTATTTACAACTTTTTACACTACAATTGTTTTACTTAGTGTTCTAAAAATGCTGTTTCTCTCTTTATTCTTAAATTGTGATAAAATATTAGGAAGAAACCTTTTTATTATTTTAGTATAATACTGTCCAAGGGTTTGTAAATTTCTATTAAAGTGTATTGTAGAATACTTGTAGCCTACGTGGAAAAACCAGAGATTCAATCGGAACCTAAATACTTAGCTATTAGTAGGATTTTATTTATAATATAAACTCTCAAATAATTTATCACAAGCTACACTTTCATTACAGGAAAATAGCAACGAAGATTTTTTAGCACCATTTTTAGAGCCGATGATTTTTGCGGACAAACATAATCCACATCAATCATTGTACAAGAAATGCTGTGAGGATACACAGACTACTGTACGGTACGCAGCCACACAGAAGGCCAGGGCATGGCGCTAACTGACACACTTGTGTTGGCCACTGAAGTAACAGCTCCGATAGGAAGCCACTTTCACTATCATTCTGTAGCAGACTCCCGCCTTACTTCGTTGTGTCGTGTCCTAGAATCAATCATTGTCCAAGAAATGCTGTGAGGATACACAGACTACTGTACGGTACGCAGCCACACAGAAGGCCAGGGCATGGCACTAACTGACACACTTGTGTCGGCCACTGAAGTAACAGCTCCGATAGGAAGCCACTTTCACTTTCATTCTGTAGCAGACTCCCGCCTCACTTTGTTGTGTCGTATGTCCTAGAATCAATCATTGTCCAAGAAATGCTGTGAGGATACACAGACTACTGTACGGTACGCAGCCACACAGAAGGCCAGGGCATGGCGCTAACTGACACACTTGTGTCGGCCACTGAAGTAACAGCTCCGATAGGAAGCCACTTTCACTATCATTCTGTAGCAGACTCCCGCCTTACTTCGTTGTGTCGTGTCCTAGAATCAATCATTGTCCAAGAAATGCTGTGAGGATACACAGACTACTGTACGGTACGCAGCCACACAGAAGGCCAGGGCATGGCACTAACTGACACACTTGTGTCGGCCACTGAAGTAACAGCTCCGATAGGAAGCCACTTTCACTCTGAGACTGGCCCCCGCCTAACTTCTTTGTTGCGTCGTGTGTCCTAGAAGCTCGGTGATTCATTTATTTATATTGTATTAACTCAGTTTGCCAAATCTGGGTGTGTCAGAAACTCGACACACTACTAGTGTCCATTTCAGAGTAAAATACGTCTTTTTCTCTACCTATGTTTCCAATTAGAGCTAGTTTTCAAAAAAAATCTAAGCAAATTAGTTAAATTTTTTTAATAGTAGTATTATTTTCGCATATGGTTACCACCCGTTAAAATTGTGCACGAGAAATGGATAAATTAGATCCGGTATTAATTTATCACGATTTATCGTTTTGCGTAACTTCCTCAGCCGGACAGTGGAAAAAACCCGGGCCGGAAATAGGCTGTTTAACTTCTCCTGCTGTTAATTTTTGTTGTAACTTCTCGGGACAGGAAATTTCTATTAACCGTCCAGATTATGGTTCGGACTAGAGAATGGTTATACAATGTTCTGTGCTGTCATGTTGTTGCACCTGCAATTAGTCGTAGTGTTTGCACCTCCTACTAGAAAGTACACCAAAATATTAATTCGATGCTATTCAACCGAATAGTGTAACCATAAAAACGTTAACTTTTAAAATTTGGAAGGATTCATTCAACTTTGAAAAAGTGCAATCAATGGTTCAGAACCATGTTTGCCCATCTCTTTTTGGATTTATTTTGGCCTGTGTGAGGATATGTGTGTGTGTGTGTGTGTGTGTGTGTGTGTGTGTGTGTGTGTGTGTGTGTGTGTGTGTGTGTGTGTGTTCAAGTTCAAGTTCAAAAATGCTTTATTCAAAAAAATACACTGTTTACAATATTTCACATGTCCCATGCGCAATAGCTCGTGCGGGATACAATATATTTTTATTTAATACAAATTAAATCTCATATTCGGCCAGTCCATTTTGGTTGTACTTGCAGATTTTATACATACACATATTACAGTCATTGTACACAATATACCCACCAGGCTTTACTACACTAATACATATATATACATTGTAACTCCACTACACTACTATAACAAGTCTAAGAGTGCCAAGGTTGCAACCACTAACCACTAAAGTTTTCCAACATTCTAAAGCTGACATGTATCACCCAATACCTTACCCCATAAACTCTTTCATCAATTTAACATTATTAAACTATAAATAATGCATAACAACCAGCAATTAAAACACAACAAGCAACAATAAATAAACTATGTATAATACTCAATAACAATAAATTATAAATTCTATACTTAATAACAATCAATAAATCATCCATTACACAACAATAAACAAGAACACCTATAACAATAAATAATCCATGGATATCCAATAACGAGTAACAACAATGAGATTCATCAAGAGCCATCTGTAATAAATTGACGGGCTTTCATCTTTACCTTCTGTGTGTGTGTGCGTGTGTGCGTGTGTGTGTGTGTGTGTGTGTGTGTGTGTGCGCGCGCGTGCGTGCGTGTGTGCGTGCGTGTGAACGCATTCCGTCCAAGAATAAAATAAAAACCGTTTACATCTTAGCTATGGCTTGCGTACATCAATTAACTTAATTCTTATCAATATTAATCAAAATTGTAGTTAAGTGCGTTTCGTATCCAAAAAATGTAGGCAAGAAATAATCTCCAATGTTTTTGCGCCACGAGCAGCCGTTTTTAGGTCAAATTACTTACTTTCCTAGTTGCACTCAACATTGTCAGCAATATACATTATAATACAATATATAAATACAGCGTTGGTGGTTTAATTCACGAATAAAACAGAACTGGTAAAATACGCCTTGAACTGAGCAAATATTCACAGATGATAAGCTGATACAATGAGTATCGAAGGGTCGGACAGAATTCACCGAACCGTAACCCGGCATTTATTTAGGGAGTTACTTGCGCCTTTCCCGACCTTAGCAGTAAGTTGTAAGTCTCTAGGATCGTTTTGTCAAGAATTACTTAAAATTTCATTGCTGTACCTTTTGACCCCAAAATCAATAGGGATTTCCTGTAGAAGAAGAGGAATTTATGTTCCAATTTTAATACTCTAGGACATTTTTGTCAAGAGTCAATTGCAACTTTGCCGCCCTTGAACTTTTTGATCCCAAAATCAATAGGGAGTTTCCATGGAGCAAGAGGGACTTAGAGTTATCGTACTGACGGACAGACAGACAGCGACACGATTTACAGAATGGCCTGTCGTGTCCTTAATAACGTGGAGGACCCGCGTTCCATCAAGATTCTCCTTGAACCCAGCGTCCTCGCTCCTCCGAGTATCGCACCTCCAGCCTTGCAGGTTTAGTATCTTGATCTTCCTGCTTGGCCTTTGGTCCGGTTGGAGATGTTTATGCGGCTGTGGTCTGAATTCCAAACACTGCTAGAGATTGTGTTTTTGGCTGGGGTTCAATGTGGTTATGTGGCCCAGGGCTGGGTATAGGCTATATGGTTTGGAGGGCAAAGCCTGGAAGTACCGTTTCCTTCCCCCCCCCCTGAACAGCTCTCTCCACCTCATCCTGATCATCAAAGATAATCCATGTTCGATTAAAGGTGCGTTTGATACAATGAACCAGTAATAGGAATATTTAATTCAACTGTTTTTGAATTTAGCTCCAGTTCACATTCCTTTTATTGCAGCGTCTGGTATCTGACGCTGTCTCAGACTTGACTCCTGGAATTTGAGAAAGGAAATTGAACTGGAGCTAAATCCAACATTTAAATTTTATCAACCCTTCCAACCATAGCTATGTTATGTGTGGAAGGCTCGGTTGCTGCATCACGCTTAAGGTCATGTCTGTCACATCGTAGTGCACTCAATTGTGCACCTGATGAGACAATAAGACAGCAACTTCACCTAGATTACACTACATTGTTGTATCTTGTAGTCTAGGTGTCTCTGATGTAAAGGTTCGTTTTGAGCTTCTTCGTCGTCGACTTTATTTGGCTCTCTTCAAACGAACATGACTCCAGATTTCAGGGTCAAGTCTGAAACAGTGTCAGATACCAGACGCTGCAATAAAGGGAAGATGAACCAAAGATAAACTCATTTTTGAACAATTCATTTGTATTGAGTCACCAAAGTCAAAGTTTTAATAGTGAAACATTTAAGGAATTTCAGGCATGTTCCTATTTATAAAGCAGTTTTAAACCCAAGTCCCGTTTAAAAAGTTGTGCCTCCGATGAGCTGCCGAGAGCTAACCAGCTTGACCTTTTAAAATGAACGTTTCTTTACAGGGGTTCTAATTTGCAGTTCAACACTAAAACAGAAACTAAATTCAACATTCAAGTTGAATCAACTGTTTAGTTGTTTTGTTCAAGGTTGTAAGTAGGTCTCCGATTTTAAAAAGTTATGTTGGAGCACATATCACTAAAAACCATAAACAACTTGTCTCAAATTTGTTTTTATCAGTGGGTATTTTAGTGGAAGAGGACAGAATTAAAATTTAATAGCTGAACAACGATTAATAGGCACTCTTACACTTTCCAGTTTATTGTAGTCTTTTCAAAATCAAGATAGTATGTTCACATTTCTGTATAAAATCTGCTATTTTAAATTTTAAAAAGAACATATTGATGAGATATTGCTATTAATACTTACAGCGGAAGAATAATGTTGGTTGAGATATTCATCTGTTATGATCAGATGAACACTAATGTAAGTAATAAAGTGTACTCATATCATAACAATTTTAATGACTTTCAATTTTTTTATTTGCAATATACGGTACAACGCTTTTATTCTGAAATGTGTGTATTCGCACAGTAGAATGTTTTTCTCTTCAATAAATTATACCGTTTATTTAAAATGAACAAAATCCCTTTACGAGTTCTGAACGTCCCGAAATTGTTGATTTTGATTCACGTTTGCGTAGCCAGCTCAATTGTTATTTCAGTAATTCAAGTAAAATTTCCAGGATGGTCACAAAAGGACGTATATGTATATTTAAAATGTAGTAACGTTTCCAAAAACACTTGGAATGCCTCTAAGAAAATTACAAAAATTATAACTTAAAATATTGTAGCGCTTTGTGCGCTTAGAATTATGTAACGCATCTTAATATATGCAGATATAAATGCAGGGTGTCATTTGAAAACTTCAAACTCGTATTAAAAGGCTTAATAAGAGCAGCAGTACAGTAGTTTGTAGACTGATAATTATAATGTAAGAAATTACAAAATTGGCTGCTGATGCCAAGCGGCTTGGCCGATTTCAATTTTTTTTACCAAAATACAGAATTTTTATAAACTTCAATTTGAGGTACCACAAGGTATTAGTTGCCATTTCAAAAGTTTGGGTTTGGGTACGGAGGGCATGGCATGGGGGTAAGCACCCCCATTATGAAATTTTTTGTTCCCTCAATTAGTACTATACACTCACGTTTACAGAATTTCGATATTTGGACTGTCTTTTAATACGAGTGTGAAGTTTTCAAATGAACACTCTGTATATGCAGATATGCAATCAATGACAGTGTCGAGTTGTTTTGGTTGCTGGCACATCCGGACATTTAGGTATCACTGGATTAAAAAAAAACAACCGGTATGTCGGATACTGCGCACTACAGATTATACCTTTCCTCTTGTAAATTCCGGCCTCCCGTTGTTTCTATAAATGTTTCCAACGATATAAAAAACGAATTGGCTATTAAGAAATCGAATCGTGCAGTTTTTTTTATTGGTAATCACCGTATTACTTAAAATATTCTCCACAACCACAGTATTTCGCGAGTTTGATTTCTTCAGCACCACGAGTACTTCGCTATGGGAAGCTACACTCGGGATTATTCCTAGTCTTATCTTTCTAAAATCAATTATCGTTTTGCGTAACTTCCTCAGCCGGACAGTGGAAAAACCCTGGCCGGAAATGGCTGTTTAACTTCTCCGGCTGCTAACTAATTGTTGGTGTAACTTCTCTGGACAGGAAATTTCGATTAACCGTCCAGATTATGGTTCGGACTAGAGAATGGTTATACAATGTTCTGTGCTGTCATGTTGTTGCACCTGCAATAATTAGTCGTAGTGTTTCACCTCCTACTAGAAAGTACATCGCAAGTTATCGGTTAACATCGTGTATTTTGTAACCTAGAATGGAGGACAGCAATCCAACGACACATCGCGTGGATAGCCAGCAGGGCACGGCGCAGGCAGGAAGCCGCGCGCGATGGCTGATCTGATGGTGTCGGCCTTGTGGACAACATTAAAATGCAATCCAGCGACCCTGACGTGTTGACGTGTCTCGGGCGGACCGTGGCTCTCGGGGAAATCATCACAGGCTGGACCAGCGATGGAGTGGACAGCAGGAGCGCAGACGACAAGCGTATATCGGAGTGGCCATCGTGATGGTTAAATCGATCGTGAGTGAAAGTCGGTAAAAGTGTCCAATGTAGTGTGGACGACTACAGACCCATTTCCTTCATATGAAATTTTAGAAGGTTTTTTAAAATCTTGTCGAATCATCCACCTCAGTTGGTTTCTTCCTTGTGGTAAATCAATACATGTTCTCTAAAACGAGTTCTCATTTAGAAAATGATGGTGCAACGTTTTTCTACAGTTTAATTAATCGATCTTTCATCTAATAGTTCATAAATTTCAAAACTAATTCTCAACCCAAGTGTGCTCGTCCAAATTGAACTACAAGTCTACGCTATCAGAGGCTTCTAGTACAGTATTTTTAAACACATTTAAGATGGTGTTTCGGTAAATAAACTGTACTTTCTCATTAAACAGAGGCCACCTATTCAAAACACGCTGCGGCTGATGTGGTTAGGCGATTTAGATTTAGGTTTACTAAACACCCAACCTAACCTAGTCTAACATAACCCCTAACCTAATCCATAACATAACCCATAAACAAACCTGTTCTCATTAAACAGAGGCCACCTATTCAAAACACGCTGCGGCTGATGTGGTTAGGCGATTTAGATTTAGGTTTACTAAACACCCAACCTAACCTAGTCTAACATAACCCCTAACCTAATCCATAACATAACCCATAAACAAACCTGACCCCTAACCTACCACCTAACCCCTTACCTAACCTAACCTACATAACACGTAATCTAACATAGCATATAACCTAAAACCCAGCCTAGGCTAGCCTAACCTAACCCCCAACCCAACTTAACCGTTAGTATTTATTGTGTATGTGCCCACTCAAAATTGCTAAATCCCGTTTATTATCGGTGGTCTCCGTTTAATCAGAAAGTACAAAAAAAAAACTCTTGATCTTACTATAATTTGATGAAGAATATTGTGTTTAGAAGATCCCCAATATCCATCTCTCTATCTCCTACGAAACAAATTGTCGCTGTAGGTACTTCACATAACCTTGTAGGGTAAGATCTAGATGGAACCTCAGTATAAAAACAGAGCCTCAAATCCTTTTAAGATTCTCTTGAAGTTATCATGATACTAAGTAAAAACTTGTTAAGATTGCTATTCAAACTCACTAAACCCGGTCGTAATTTTGAGTATAATCCAGAGAATGTTAACACAAATAAAACACACTCTGACGCAAGCAAGACAGACAAGTTTAAACAAGAACCGACCTTGTGACTCTACAATAAACTCTCAGCGGAATCTCACTTAAAGGTGCCTCCCACGAGAGGCTTTTTACCTTCCAATTAAAGCGTAATGAGAGGAAGGCGCCGCGGCCGAGGCGCGTCTCCACGATTTCGTGCTTCTCTTGAATACCGTCCTGGTCGCAAATTTAATTTGGTACCACAATTATCTGCCATAACCACGTGCTACCTTCTAATAGCACTGCATTAATATTGTAGTGATTTACTAGAATTGTTGTTTCAGTGCTCATCGAATGTTCTTGACTTTGGGATGATTGAAATAAAGCTCATTTACTATTCCGAGTGTTTTATAAGGTTTACTTTTTGTTGGTGTTTACGTTTTTTCTGTGAAAATAGTAAGTCACTTTAAGTTTTGAATGCTGGTAAAAGGGAAGTCGTTTAGTTAAAAACCCACCCATTAAGGCGGGCGCGGGCGTCAGCATCTTGGCTCGACATTGCAGCTGTAGTAGTCGGAAAAAGTTAAAATTATTAGCCTAGAAGTCTAAAACATGAAAATACTGGAAGCACTCAAAGTTGTACTCATAGTTAAACTCAGAGACTCGAAGTTAAACTCGCCTCATACAAAATAAAGACGGTATTATCCATTTATCGAGACAACTTAAGATTCATGACAACGTGGTCTCGTCAGAAGGACATCACCACACTATAATCCGTATTAATCTGCCAAATAAAACATCAACCAAAGTACGTTACAACTGTACTTTATATTATATTCAAAATTAGATGTCTCGCATGAAAGGGCTAATTTATGCCCTTTCATATCATAATACGAAAATATAAATTTTACTTACGTACAAGGCGCGCGAGGTGCAAGCTGGTCAGCTACAAAGTTCCTGAGATAAAAAACTAATACGCGTGCCAATTAGGTTATTAATCCGCCTTATTCTGCATAATTTCTCCTCCCCCCTCCATATATTGCAGGGGGTGAACGTGCAGGAACTGGGTGAGATAAAAATCCTCATGCTTCCCGCTCTACCCACTCTGCATGGCTCCGATAAACTGGTTCACCGCTGAAAACTTTTCTTGCCTCTTCGTTGTTGATAGATGCCCTTGGGCTTTGTGAAGGGCAAACGCCCTGTCAAGGCCATGTAGGACATCTCACCTCCTCTCGAAATCGATAGGAATAGTCCCATCCTGATATCCGGTAACCACTATTTATTCTTATAGCAACCCTGCGGCAGACCATCCGGAAGTTTCTTGCACCCTTACAAAGCAACCAATGCGCAATAGACGTGGAGAGTCCGATTTGCTGTCGCGTCAGAAGTTTGTCCCCAGGACCTGAGCACGGGTTCAGCTTCAATCCAAGATAAATATTGCTGAAAATTTGTTGGGTCATCCTCCATATACTGAGAACGATCTCAATATTCTAAATTCTTGAAGACAGGCCAGCACTATAATCATGACTTGATCGAGCGACCACTGCACCTTGCTGAGAGTGTTCCCTATAATAATTTAAACACATTCCCTCCCCAAGTATTTATGGTTAAAGCATTTCCATACGGAAAATTCCGTACAATGCAAAGTTTGTCATGTCCAGTTCCAATAAAAAGATGAAAACCTATCACTAATTTAGCCATAAAGACATTTTTAGACAGGCATGCGGCAGTCTGTACTTATGGAGGTGAGAATATCAGCGTATCTGAATTGAGACGTTTCACGTGTGCTTCAATACGATCAGCCGCGAGCAGTTGTGAACCATGTGTTTCACAAGCCAGCATCCCTGGAATCACCTTTTTCCATTCCTACCACTGTCCGTTTTTGTAATACTGTACATACTTGGGTTATTTTAGTTGGCATATCAATACAGTAAGGATTCAAGCTGCCAGTTTTGGCAACCACCCGTTTCATCCTACCAGCTTTGTCTAGCGTAGCTCTAAATAGAGGAAAAACTGCCAGCTCAGCTACCAGAAGATAAGGCAACATCGTCCAACATTACTCTAACAGACTAACATTTCTCTCGACCCAGTAGGGATCACTTCTGCCTGGCTTATACATTCCAGTTGAACCCACCACTGGGCACAGCAAAAACCGATGTGTCACTTTAATCTGGGCAATCCTATGGATGTCCAGGAGCGGCACATCACTAACCGCAAATGTCTAGATTCTGGGGTGCAAGGGTAATTCGATAGGTCTAGTCTAGTGTGGGTTTGGAGTGTCGATGGCGGTCTAAGTCGTTGGACTTTGGGTCTCAGTTAGAGATAACGCAGGTTCAAATCCTGTCTGTGACCATTGCACTTTTTATCAGTACCATTGACCTTGTACTGTATCGACTCTCCCCCTTATTCTGTTTGATAAGGTCCTCGCACAGGCCAGTGGCCCATGAGGGCGGACAGAATAAGGCTTAAAAGGTGTTCGGCCTCTCTTAAAAAAAGGACTGTTTGGGTTGGTGGGGTTTGTTCCCTAACTATCAAAGGTTCTTGCTAGCCTCAGCAAGGGTGTGCCACCCCCTGCGTACTTTGACTGGAGAGGCTGGTTCAGAGATGGCCTCCCCTTCTTCCGGGGAGACATGACTTTGAGATGTAGTGCCCTAATTCTTCCTCATGGATCTCGATAAGAGGCGGCCCCTACTCCTTAACCTTACCCATCCTGAATATCCTGTCACTCCGGAAGCAGCGCAAAGGTTCTTACTGGACAAGTGCAATTTATAAGCTTCTTGTCCTATTCTCCATGAAATTTGAGGGAGGGCGCCGTTTCAAAGTAAAATCGATTCCTCTCCTTGGCGACATTGTCGATTACATAAGTAGCGCCTTGTAATTTTCGTCGGCAGATAATTCACTTTATTACGTCAGAGACTCCAAGCACATCCTAGTTTGTCCCTAATCGGGTGTCACAATGTAAAGACCGCCTCGTAATGCGCGGGAAACCCGTAGTCGAAGGCTGAGGCGGTGTTGTGGAACCACTTTCGTGCAGTGACGAGCTCGCTCCGTGTTAAGTACTCGGTAGATTTGCTTTTAATGTTGGATGTTGTTACAAATTGTCGTCACTAATACTGATATTGTGGCCTATTCCAACGGCATGACGAGGCGTGAGAGTTTTAAACTGTAATTTACTTTTAATAGGCCTTTGTTGGTTTCTACGTCAACAGCGCCTTTGCTTTAGTGTATTAAATCTCCATAGTATGTGGTATTTTGTCAACGTTTATTGTAATCAAGGTTCATTTTTGGCGAACACAATTCTCCATCGGTTTCGGTGTGATTTTTACATTTCAGGTTTTGGCTACCGTTTCAAATGCACTCGATGCTTCGTGATTTGTGGTATTTTGTAATTAATTGTGGGGTTTCTATTTCGGGTCGGTTAATTGAAAAACTCATAATTCATAATTCTGAAATTAGTAATTCATTTTATCTGGCACAAATACTGTATAGAAATTTACCTAACGAAATTAAAGAAGCAGAGAGTGGCAGCGTCATTGTGTATAAGCGGAAGGTGACAGCATGGTTACTCCGTGTTGGATGGCGGGCTGCAGAGGCGCTGTTGTTGTCACCTTACACCTGAATTACCAGTCCAAAGCTCTGTTAATGAATTGTTGTATGACTATTTGTTATTAATTTAATCTTTGCATAAAACTTGGCACCTGTCAATTTAAATTTCATCAATTTCGTTAATGTAGCAATTAATTTTTCATACGTGGTCCTGCTTTTGTTTGTTAGACAATTTGTTTGTGTTAGTTGTAATCCTTTCTTTTCAAAGTTGTTAGTATTTTAGGTTATACTTTTAAAGAAATTTTATTTGTATTCTGTCATTTATATAGCTTTTATGTAACGATATGTAAATATAAGAAAGAACTCTTCTCAGCACTCTGACCTGTAGTCTTGCTGCTTCTTGGGAATTTTCCATACGAATAAGCTTTGTTTTCCTTGTATATACTAAGTATGTGAAATAAAGTGATTTGATTTGAACTCACACCCCTAAAGTAAACCCGTACTCGTATCGAAAATAAAGGAGCTCTGAATGATTAGTGATAAAATATAAATTTCCAAATCATATCGAAAGAACTGATAGTAAGACAACAATCTGCGTTTACATTTATTTGAGTTGATTTATCGGAATTTTCAGAAAAATAGTAATGTGCGGAGGACTTCCGAGCTCATTTGGCTTGTCTAATTGAAGTTGTCTAATTAAGACACTAGTCGTTTTGAGTTCTTTTGTGTCTATTTAACTATGTGCATCAGTCCTCTAAACGTTGTGTTATTCATTTTGTAACATGCAAAAGATGGCAATTGTCCGAAATCCTACTATCCTTGCAAACCTTTCATCGCCAACAACACCTTTTATAAGCAAAGGTTGGCTAGGTTAGTTGTGTCAAAAATGTATGCTATGTTTGTGTATGTGTTTATTGTTATGTTGAAGCCTTAATTATTTTTTGAGGAATGATTAAGAGTGTTTTGGTCACTAAATGAATTATTTTACTTTATAAAACTCTCTATATTTGGTTCTTATGATATTTCTTGAATATGTATTCTAGTCTTTCCTGAAGTGTCATTCAAAATTTACACAGCCATGTTAAAAAACAAATTTAGCATTACAAATATTCTAAAGTTCATATTTTTTAAACCTGTCATAGTGAAACTGTTGATTGTATTAGTCACACAAGAGATCAGGATTTGGTTTGTGTCTCAACAAAATTCATACCAGAATAATCTCTAAGAGTTGGCCAATCTGGATTTGTGTGGCAGTGATAGCAGAGCTGATGTTCACTCGTGAAGCACTGGACATTGCATAACGCCAGTGACAACGTGTGGCGTGATCGGGGGACGGTAATTAGGTGTTGATGCTCTGTAAAGGTGACGCCGCGTTTCTCGAACAGACAGCCGGGAAAGTGAAAGCGTACCTAATTGCCGGATCAATTGGCGCGATGAGGCTGGCTTTTGTGAAACGGAGCCTCACAGAGCACATCGGATGTGTATGTGGTTGGGTGCAGCAGGACGAGGCAGGACCAGACAGGACACGGTAGAATCCTGCCTGCCCCGCGGACTTTCCCCGCTTTCTCTGATGCCTCCCACCGTGGTCTGATCTTCACTGCCGACTCAGGACGTTTCAAACTTGGAAATTGCGAAGCCTTGCGAATTCCCAGTAGGAAGAAGTTTACATGAATTTTCACTCTTTGGGCTCATCTTTGTTGACCATAATTCAAAGGCATTTTTTTTATGATGAGAGGTATCGAATGAACCCAAGAGCATGATGATGTTCATGAGTTGTTTCCAAATTGTCTTTCTGACAATGCTGGTTTTACCTTCCTTGTTGAAGCAAATTCCTGCGCAAGTTTATTAGAAGCTATCAATGAACGTATTGCTCGATTATTATGAGTGGTCTGATCTTCACTCAGGATGTTTCAAACTTGGAAATTGCGAAGCTTTGCGAATTCCTCGTAGGAAGAACTTAAGATGAATTTCCCAATTAGGAGCTTCCCTTGGGGCTCATTAGGGTTGACCACAATTCAAAGGCATTTTCTTACGATGAAAGGTATCGAATGAACCCAAGAGCATGATGATGTTTATGAGTTTTACCTTCCTTGTTGAAGAAAATTCCTGTGCAAGTTTATTAGAAGCTATCACTGAACGTATTGCCCGATTATTATGAGTGGTCTGATCTTCACTCAGGATGTTTCAAACTTGGAAATTGCGAAGCTTTGCGAATTCCTCGTAGGAAGAACTTAAGATGAATTTCCCAATTAGGAGCTTCTCTTGGGGCTCATTAGGGTTGACCACAATTCAAAAGTATTTTCTTACGATGAAAGGTATCGAATGAACCCAAGAGCATGATGATTTTCATGAGTTATTTCCAAAATGCTTTTCTGACATTGCCGATTTTACCTTCCTTATTGAAGCAAATTCGTGTGCAAGTTTATTAGAAGCTATCACTGAACGTATTGTCCGATTATTAGGAGTGATCTGATCTTCACTGCGGACTGAGGATGTTTCAAACTTGGAAATTGCGAAGCTGTGCGAATTCCTCGTAGGATGAAGTTACGATGAATTTCACCAGATGAAGTTACGATGAATTTTACCAATAGGAGCTTCTCTTTGGGCTGATCACGGTTGACCATAATTTATTCATAGGCTTTTTCGTGCGATGAAAGGTATCGAATGAACCCAAGAGCTATGGAATGTTCGTAAGTTGTTTCCAAAATGTCTTTCTGACAATGCCGGTTTTTCCTTGCTTATTGAAGCAAATTAGTGTGCAAGTTTATTAAGAGCTATCATTGAACGTATTGCCCAATTATTATGCTTACCTCTTAGAATGCTCCACTAGCAGTAGTCCTTAAATTTTCAAAATTGCCAAAACAGGATAATTTAGTTCAGACTGGAGTATAGGCATAGTCAAATCTTCGTCATGAAATTGTTTCCCTCTCAATAAGCATTCTAGATGCTTTAAAGCATCACATAGGTACACTGATTTGAATCTTTATGATTAAGATACCTCATTTAGAATTCATATGAATATTCTTGATTTATCACAATTTGAAGCAAATGTTTATCCTCTTACAACCTTTCCAAAGAATGGCGTTAATTTATTTCCACGCAATAAAATAGAAATGAATGTCAAGTTCAGATGCTAAGGGTTTTTTTCATAGAATAGATCAGTGTGCTTACATTGATAAAATATATGCAAATGTACCGTCAAGATATTGACTGGAGCAGGTAAGACCACAATAATAGTACGATGACATTTAAGGCAGTGTAGCCACATGATGACCACCAGTTACTTCCGCTATGACGTGTGTGAATATAGACTGTCTGTTTCATGTACATGTTGTCTGCAAAACAGATTAATGAAATCATCAAAATGTACGTATGTTTGTTTTCGGTAACAGCTGATGGTTTTGTTTATTGCACAGTTGTAGAGAAGAACCAATTATTGGTATTTGTTTCCTGATTGGGAGTAGACAGGTTTGTGCAAGGTGTGTACTTGCAAGTAGCAAGTACTGTAACCAGTACTTCAGTAAATTAAATTTTGTTTCTACAGGTAAGCTTGCCTAAACGTGCTTCTAATGTAGCTTATACGCGCCTTCAGACGGAAATTAGGGGAATTTAAATGCATCCGCTTATTTTCGCGTGAGCTTCTACTATCGTGGTATATTTATGATAAAGACTTGGCTAGAGAAATCGTTTATGATGAGATACCTTTTACCCGATTTCGATGTGGAAGAATATTTTATATACGGTAAGAGGGTAGCTATGGTGGGAAGGTTTGATTCAGTACGAATGTTGAGTTCAGCTATATTTCACCTTCTGCTTAGTGCAGCAAATGAAATCTGACGCTGGCGGATCCGATCTGACGTCGGAAGGGATAAAAAAAGTCGGCGCCGAAGAAACTCAAAACAAACTCGACATCAGAGACACCTAAACTACAAAAAAATTAATAAAGATGAAGAGATTTTATTATTTATTGTCTCATTAGATGCACAAATGAGTGCACTGCTAAGTAAGGTTTCAGACAAGATCCTCTGAAGTCAACATCCGTTTGAAGAGATCCAAAAAGTCGGTGACAAAGAAACCCAAAACGTTTTAAACTTGGTTGCTCCATAGTGATTTGGGACCATACCTGAAACTTTACTTCGCAGTGCACTCATTTGTGCATCTGATGAGGCAATAAATAAGAAAATCTCTTCATCTATATTAAATTTCTTTTTGTCATCTAGGTGAATCTGATGTCGAGTTCGTTTTGAGTTTCTTCGTCGCCGACCTTTTTAGATCCCTTCGGACGGACGTTGACTCCAGATTCCTATAGTCAAGACTGTGACAGCGTCAGATTTCAGATGCTGCACTAAGCAGAAGGTGAAATGGTGCTGATTGAACCCTTCCGGTTTTGCTTTACCATCAGGTTTTTCAAGCCTATTGAATGTGGTACAAGAATTGAGATAAGATGACTGTAGACTTGACCATAGATGTCATTAAACTGTCATTATCACGTCTTGCCTAGCCAATGCCTAAAACGTCAACTTGAGGTTGGGGACTGTGCTTCGCATCTTGCAGCAGATCTGCTACTTTAAACTGGATTTGACATCCATAGAGCACACATATGGAAGTTTTTCCTACAATAGATACTTGTTTCAGTGCTTATCACTTTACAACAATCTAGCGCAATCTAACTCAACAACAACAAAAGAATGATAATTTAGCGACAAATCGCGCAGAAGGATTTATTTTTAAAGATTTTGGGTACATTTGGAATTTGAATGCAAAAATTGTAAATCGCAGGAACTGTTGAAGTAGGAATGTTCAAAATACTGACTGCATTAAAACTGATGTAAAACAAACTATAGATAATGTGCAGTATCGAAGAAATTGATTTACTTGAATCGTCTTGTGATAAGAATGTTTACAAACTATCTTATCGGACAAGGAGATAAATAACTGCTGCTACTCGTAGAGTGCACTAACAAATGTACTGTGATTTCAATTAAACTGGGTACATTTAGAATTTAAATGCAGAAACCGTAAACGGCAGGAACTGTTGAAGTAGGAATGTTTAAAATACTGACTCCAATAAAACTGATGTAAAACAAACTATAGATAATGTGCAGTATCGAAGAAATTCCTTTACTTGAATCGTCTTGTGATAAGAATGTTTACAAACTATCTTATCGGACAAGGAGATAAAGAACTGCCACTACTCGTAGAATTCACTGACAAAATATGTCTGTGTTTTCAATTAATTTTCGCCTTTTTTATTCGCACTACTTGAGTGCGAATAACATATTTCATGTCAATACGATTTATCAATCATAATCATACTGTTTTTGCTGAACAGTTTTAAATGCATCGATACTTTGATAAATGTGTGTAATTGTACGCCTGGCAGAGCCCAAGCCAAGTGGATCTACCAGTCCTTGAAAATCTTGACCCTAATTAGAAGCGACAAAAACGCAAGCCGGTTTGTTTAATTTTTTTTGTCAGGATTAACACGTCATATCTGCTAACGGGAGGCCTTACACAGTTTAGAGAGCCCAGAAGAAGAGACGAACTCTTCGTGATCACTAATCGGTGGCAGGAAGCAGCCAGACATTGAAACCTCCGAGTCACGAAAGTCAAGGACCACCTAGACATCAATTTCTGCACCATCATTATCTCTCTATGCCGTGATTGAATAGATTGTCAACCTTGAACTCAGTATTGTTTGCTTTGATGGTCTCCGATATGTTTAGGTCGATTTATTATGCATTCATTGGCATTCTTGACGCATCTCAGGTTCTCGAGAGCCAAGGATGTTCTTCAGTTGTTGTTTCTTTGTAAGTGAACCCTCGATGCTGTTGGCTACTGTGTCCACAGCAGAAATGAGTATCTTAGACCATCGAATCGCTTTAGATAAATTTCAGCACGCTCATTGAGTTGTGATAAAACAGTGTAGATCCTCCATGTGGTCAAGGACCTTCGAATGTCTGGTAAAGGTCAGCTTGGTGGAGCCAAAGACCTTCTAGATCTTCCGCTTCCACCACCGCTTTGTCGGGATGAAGTGCAACACGCTGGAAGATCTCCTCATTGTTGAGCACGCCCGAAGAGGTGAAGAGCTCCTCGGACTAATCAGTTAGGCACGAGCTTGACCCAACGGGACTTGTATTGACGTAGTGCCCGGGTTAGAGTCGCCCCGAGTCGATGGTACCCGCAAGGCCGTTGACTCCTAATACACCAACCGTTGCATAATTTGATTATTGAAAGTTAAGCCTATTGTGACACCTATTGTTCAGCGATATGCAACACTCCCCATAATATTAGACTGTTCTAATAATGCTTTCGGTGTCTGGGATCAAATCAAATCAATAATGCCTTTATTAGTCTGTGTTTCTCTGTACAAGCAGCTTCCAGTAATCTAAAACTATTTGCAATTAATTAAAAAAAAAAACTTAAATATACAAAAATACTAACCTAATTGTCAATCGTCATCATTTCTCATGCCTTGACTTTAAAGGCAACCTACTTGAGTGATTTTGGATGACAGGGGAGGGATTTGTACAACTTGGGGGCAAAGTAAGAAAAGCCTCTCCTCCCTATCTTGAGCCTTACTCTAGGGAAGTGAAGCTGATCGTCCTGTCAGGTTCTGCGATCAGCAACCTCGCCACGGTACAGGAGTCTCTCTACCAAGTACCGCGGTTCCTGAAGACAGGACGTGATGGACTAGGTAGCAGGTTCCCATAAGCGACAATCCTGCAGCCCTTCGATGGGCAGATAAGTGGTTGTATTCACGTAAATTGTAAATAAAACGTACGGCCGTGTTCTGTACTTTTTGAGTCAATATCTACCCTCGAAATGCTGGTACCGTATGCAGAATATCAATAAAAAAACATGGACAAAATTAAAGATTGCTTCAGGTAGATCTTTGCTATCCCTGGCAAGAACAAACTGTGCCTGCACATTCCTGTATCCCAAACCCATGCTGAGTAGCAATGGGGACGTGTCCAGAAAAGCTGAGTTCACTGTCGAATATAACATCCAACGTTTTCACAGCGCCGGAAATCTCTAGTGCTTAGTCTTCAAGCTAAACATGCACGCTGTGCTTCGTCGTTCTCTGTCTAATTTGTAAGGGAAATGAAACAAAGGATACAGGATTTTCCTGGTGTTTTTTGGTCGGATTTATTTATCCAAGGTTATGATAACTTTATGTAACTTGCTTGGGTAAATATTATCAGTACGTGCACAGAAGTATGATAAAATTGTCACAAAGTGTACGTGTGAGTGTACAGGTTATTTCTAACAATTAAATAGTTAGAAAATATATTTAAACGCTCCATTGTTATCACCATCTCTACCAGTAAATGAGTAAGTAGGCTCTGGAAAACCCTTTAACTTCCTTTTACTAATTAACACTTCCAGCCGCACAGAAAAAAGTCCACAGTACCTATAGGAAGAATAGTTTTTAAATTGCCTCATCAAGATTTGATGAAGTTTTTGTGAGACGAAAATGAACTATAGTAATAAAAAATAATTTTAACAACTCTATCCTATTTAGGAATCCGTTTTCTTGTCTATAAAAAATACTGAAAATGAGTAATAATCGGTATAGAATTCAACAACTGCAATGATTTTAAAGTGTCGAAATTTTATTCTTGAGGTACTGAAATGAGTAGGATGGCATCACTATGGCACTTTGTCCGGTCCTTTGAAGTTGGGCATCCACAAGGCCAAGTCCTTGGCATTCGCTGGAAGAGATTAGGATACAAATTTGTTGAGTCTTTACTGCTAAATGTTTACAAGCTAACTGTTGCAGCTAAAGCTCTTAAAGTTTAGATTGTAGAAATAAGAAAATGGATTGTGTATTTCCATGTATTTTGGAACTTTGCGTTTGTACGTTATGTAGATTTCAAGTGCTTTATAAACCACATTTTCTTATTTATTATTGACAAAGGTAGAACAATTCTTCATAGTTACAGGATTTGGTACTGGTGTTCACAGTCATCCTTGATTACGGCAAAACTGGAACACGACTTTCAAGGATGTTATTGCTGTCTTCTTCAGTTGCGAGTCTTGCAACACGCGATATGCACAACAATAGGCAAATCATGGACGCAACACGAGTTTCGTGGTACTTAAGTGTTGTTTATGAAGTAGAATATTTTAATCAATACCTGGTATTTATGTTAGTAATTTTCTTTCACAGCGGGGGCGGCAAGACCAAGATGCCGGCGCTAAAGCTGTTCGGCAGAAAGTGGCTCGCCGCCACCGATGACATGGTCTTCCCTTGCCTGTTCGAGTTCATCGTCCGGCTCATCTGGTGAGTCTTTTGGGACCATTTCATGCATTTCATTTCATGCCGAAGATTCAGACAACTAATACATGCAGTTTTTTAACACTCCCAATGCACCTTTTAGGTGCGTGCGGGAAGTAAGTTGGCATAAACTGATAATTATAATAATATACTTAAATCTAGGCAGTATCAGTTCATTTTATATAGTCAGTTTAGTTTTACTAACAATACTATAAAATATGGACATTTCAACTATATGACAATGTATAAATAAATAAACAAAACAATAACAATATAAATATCAACAAATAAACAACAAACAACTACAAAGAAATAACAACAGAATGTATTTAAAAACTCTTTATAGACGTGCAGTGATAATATTTAGTAAAAAACCTATCGGTATTTATAATGTGCTCCATACAACTGGCTCCACCATACATACTATCGAATTAAAAAGCTAAGATCTAATTTGAAATATAATTAAATACTTTCATTTTAAAATTTTTGTTTTTTGTCAAAAATAATTTCATTTCCAAGGCATTTTACAGTTTCGTTAAATATCTTTGGTGCCATGTAACGAAATTGGTGTCTGCTGGCTTGTTTAATAAAATTTGGAATATGGATCTGTATAAATTGTGATGCTCTAGTTTCCCTGCCAGCAATTTTAAGGGGAAATTCATTAAAATGTTTATGAACGTACATTAAGCAGTTTTTTTATGAATTTGATCAAAAGTTAGAATGTTGTTTTCTTTAAAAAGGTAACTAATTCTATCTCTCCTGTTATTGACGTTAAAAATAATTCTGAGTGCTTTTCTTTGGCAACCAATTACACTTTTCAGTATTGTTGGGTAGGTTCTGCCGTAATGAATAATCCCGTATCGCAAAGTACTCTCAAACCACGAGCAATACAATCTTATTAAATATTTACTTTCAAAATAGCTCCTCATTTGAAGAGTAATTAATCGATCTCAGCTTCCCACTCAACTTATTCACATGCTGATCCCATTTTAGCCTATTGTCAATAACCATTCCCAAATAGTTTACAGAGTCTACAATAGCGATAGGTGAACATTTACATGCATAAATACAACTGTGTGAGTGGCAATAAAGCTAAAATTCATTGTTTACCAGTGAAAGGTCCTGGTTCTGACCAGAGAATAGAACACTTTTGATTTGGAAGAGTTTATTATCAGTTTGTTATGAATTAGCCAATTTGATATTTTGTTTAGATCATCTTGAATCCTTAGTTTTAAAGAATCTCTATTAAACGCTGAGCATACCAGTGCTGTATCATCGGCGTAAGGACACAACAAAGAATCATCAGAGTTCTAAAAGTTAGGTTTTCTGTTCATCCCGATTTCTGGAATTGAATCGGGAGCGGCCACCTCAAAATGTTCAAAAAACGATACCCCCACATTTGACGCTTCAAATAAAGAACACAGAAACAAAATCTAACTCTATAAAGAAAAACTTATCTTGCCTCCATAAAATATAAAGCTAGAACAGTAAAATTTAGTGTAACAACAAACATCCACATTGCAAATTATAAATATAAATGCATTACTGAAATCTGTTTTCCCTCACATCGTTACAAAAATTACGTCCTTCTATTGATAACTATGCCAGTACATTTTGTGCTATATTGTTAATAATTAATTCTAAATTTTCCCTTCCCACAATTAGTTAGCATTACGTTTTTAAACCCAAAATACAGAATATAAAAGATTGAGGAGTACAAATTGTTAATTTGTAAAAGAAGAGGGTTGTAATCCAGGATTAGGTTTCATCAAATCGTAAAGGTTTAGTATTTATTTATTTTTCACATATTAGTGATAAACATTGTATTTTTACACATTAAATATGTATATTTGTCATCAACCAAAGCTGAGTTTGAATTTGTATTATACATTTATGATATTTAGGTAAGAAATAAAGGTTTGATTTTAATACCTGTTTTGAGGTTATAATTTCGTAGTGGAGGCTAGTAAGTATTCGTAGTTTGTGGAGCACACGCGCGCACACATACACGCGCGCGCGCGCACACACACACACACACACACACACACACACAGCGTCGTTCGCCTAAAGTGAACATTGGTCTAACAACATACGCAGTCAACAATTAATTAACTTCTTGTGTACTTTTTTAATACAGAGAAGAATGTTCTTTAAAAAAGGGGAGTCGGATGACTTTTTGGACAAAAAAAATTTTTTTAGTTTTTGCGTGTTTCTTATTATTTGGACTTTTAAGTTTCATTTGACACCAAAGTTATTAAGTTCTGGCATCTAGAACAGTTTTTATTGGCATTTTTATAAATGCGCGCACTCAACTTTTAGTGGGGTCGGTCGGCAGTCACCAGCTGTTTGAACAAACTTATGGTACAACATGTTTGTTGTACTTATGGTACATGTAAATCCAATTGTTATGGAGTCCATAAAACCAATTTTCAGAGACTTATGGCAAACAAGTCTCCTATCTAAATGTTTACATGGGGGCACTCAAAACCCGTGCGAATCACTGAACAGCATTATCTGGTCAAGGCTCCCCAAAACTACATTTATAATAAAAACCACTTTAGAATTTGGACCTTATGATGCTGTAGCTTGTTATAACGATGGAAACATTGCTAAGTGTAGAATTTTGAGTAAGCTAAACATTAGACCAGGGGAGAAACTGTGTGAAAGTGATGACGCGAATGGACAATACTAGGATTTGAAAAGCCGATAAAGCAATAGAAGACATAGAGAAAAAGTGTCGTCGGGAATTGACCTCAGCTAAAAGGAAACTAGAGGACCATTATGAACAGCAGGAAGACCCTGACAACCCTGCATATGGAGCTGGAATGCACTAGGGTGAGTTATTGTCATATGATAACCTGCGTTTTGACATTAAATGCGTTTTCCGGAAAACGGTGTTTTTTTTTACACAAATGTACCTTTATCTCCTAAACCAAAAAAGATATTGCCCTACTTTTTTTTTGTTTTGATTGCCATATATAAATACAGATTTAAGGCACAGGAAATTACATTTATTATTTTAAGTTCCAAGTTACATACGTTCAAACAGTAACTTTTTTAAATTTTTTATGCTAAAATATAAAAATTTAAAAAAATTACTTAAATATATGATACCTTAAAATGTGCTGTGCCTTAAATATACAACAATATATGCATAATAAAATAAAAAAGGTTTAAGTTTTTATCTGTAACGGTTTCTTAGAAAATTGTACATAAAGTTGTACTATTTAACGTGGGAAAGATAGGGTTATCCGACTCCCATTGTTTCAAAAAGTTGTGTTAGGTTTCTCGATAGTATATTAATTTATAAACACATTTCGCTCGGATTTATTTGAGCTAGGTACTTTAAAATGTATTATAAACTTCAGTAACTTAGATAAAAAGTTTTTGGACTTTGAAACTCGATTTCGAAGTAAAGGTAAATTAGATCGTTATACTATTAATTCTGTAGACCAAACACAAAAACAGCTCAGAGGTATTTGTCAGTGCCCATTAAAGATTAAGTCATAAAACGTTATTTGGTGCCCAGAGCAATGAACTTATTTGAGCTAGTTACATAAAAATGTATTATAAACTCCAGTAAGTTAGATATAAAGCTTTTGGACTTTGAAACTCGATTTTGAT
Organism: Homalodisca vitripennis; assembly: GCF_021130785.1. Classification (NCBI taxonomy): domain Eukaryota; kingdom Metazoa; phylum Arthropoda; class Insecta; order Hemiptera; family Cicadellidae; genus Homalodisca; species Homalodisca vitripennis. The sequence goes on from NC_060214.1 coordinate 111,212,460, forward strand.
TGTTACAGTTTAATCTAGAAAATTTAGATTATTATACTGTTAATTTTGTGGACCAAACACAAAAACAGCTCAGAGGCATTTGTCCGTGCCCATTAAAGATTAAGTCATAAAAAGTTATTTGGTGCCCAGAGCAATAAATCCGATAACAGTCGGTTCAGCGTGTGTCAAGACGGGAAGTGAAGTTTTCGGGTCAAAGGTCAGACGTGACTGAAACACTGAGTAAGGTTTTAGGAGGAATGCCGAATCAAAGCATTCTTTTGTTGTTGACTACTGCTGAACTGCTTGTCTAAACTTCTGTCTGGGTTTTAGCCACTCAATATATTTCGCACTGCAACCGTCCGCAACCCAGCGTTTGTGTGGGTTAAAATACGTCATAAAAATGGAATTTTAATTGGGGCAGAAAATAGAGTGCGTTTGAGTCTCTGTGAGGTGTCAAGTTGGTTAGTAAAAAAATTTTTTAAAGACTGTGTGAATGTTATTTTTAAATTTCTTATTTGCTCCTTTCCAAATGCATGATTCTAATAGTCCTACAAAGTGTGCAAAATTTAACGTAATGGTCCACATAATAAGGTAAAGTACACCACTCCACCTGTCGTGAAGCAGGCTTTGCTAAGATTGCATCCAGAATTTCAAGCCCATGAGCTCCATTTTGAGATTTCCTGCGTCTAAATAGACAAACAGGTATCATACACCAAAATAATGTTTACATCCCCGGTAGACAAAAGAAAACCGAGTGAACCCGATGAGAACCTTGAGGTTTTAATGACGCTCAGCTAAATTTTATGAATGGACAAGCAAATCACACGACTTCTTCTGTGTCGAAATGAAGTTTCATCCAGAGTTTAAAGTCTGCAGATTATCTTTACACTACAACCGATTATAATATTCTCGATTCTAAATACAAGAAACAACGACAGATCCTAAAAATCACCAAGAGCTGGGTATGATTTGAAAGTGACAACCCAACTACATCGAATAACAATTCTTTGTTTGAAGTTTGTTGTTGACAATGGAAGGATTGTGAAGGAAACAGGATTTTTTTCGGACATTTGCCATCGTTCAGTGATACAAAAATCAGTGACACAAGTGATACATTCATTGACACATTTTTGTTCATTGAGTTAAATTCTATAGCAGTGTTTTAATTATATAGTTCAGGTGAGGTAGAGTGAGGAGTTACTACAACGTAAGTGTGCGTTAAAATCAAATCTTGCCACCAACTTCTAAAATTGATATTCCACTCTGTTATTTTATAAACATGCACGGGTAGGGTACGATAAACGGACCCGGGTTTTTATATCGAAATTGGCAAACGATATTACTTAATCATAACCACCGATATAATCAATCTATACTGATTAATTATTTTGAACAAATAACTTAAATAATCTATATCAACAGCTGTAAACACGTAAAACACGTAAGGTAATATTTCAATTTTACATATAAGTAACATTTTATTATTAAAAATGGCAGTCATTTTAGAAAACTACACAACATTGCTTTGAAAGATGATAAGACATGTTTTACGTGGCTTCAACATGTTGGACTCGTACCGAAAAATCCATTATGTGAAATTTGTGGGAAAGAAACAACTGTAACTGTGAGAGGAGCAAATATGGTCGTCTTCAGTTTTCCTAATTTTGTTTGTAATAATTTTTTTCATCACTGTAAATATTAAATCCATATTTTAATTTAAAACATATGATTGTTATTGAGGACTATAGATACTTTTATATCTATTGATAGTCTAGGATTTGAGATGCGAATATTAGGTATCGATGATTACATTCTTCGATATAAAAAACCGGGTCCGCTTATCGTACCCTACCCACATGCACTATCGTTAAACTCATTGTTGCTAACACACGAATAGAGCTTCATAGTGCAGTCATTGAAGCGAAAAATACGGTCTTACCTCCGAATTTTTTTACTGTCAACCGATTTGCATGAAATTTTTGGAATTAGGCTCATCTTACCCTTAACTTCAAAAGTGAAAATGATCTGAACTCCGCCTATTATTTTTAAGGGGTGTAAACAACCCCTTAATGGGAAAATTGAAATTGAGCCATTTTATCGCTAGAAAACATGTATAATAGTAAGTGGTGAAATTGTAAAAGTGTTTTCCAACACAATTACCTCATATTAAAATCATTTTCAACCCCTTGAAAATCTTACAACCTTTGCAAACAACCCTTAAATTGAAAAAATCACAAAAAAATACTTTGGTATGACATAAAAAGATGTAAGTATAGAATAAGTAATATTATTTATATTCTCTATAATAATTATCAAATTTTTAACCCCCCTTTCAACCCTTGAAAACTAACCCTTGATAAAAAATTTAAAAAAATTGTTGTAAAATAAAAAGGATTGAAATATTATTCCACACTCTCAAAATGATTATCATATTCTTAAGTTTTTCTACCCTTAAAAATACCCCTAAATTAAAACAGTAAATATATATGATTATATATTTAAAAATAATTTTAATTTAGAGTAAAAGATTACCAATTTATTGAATAAATTATTTACAAATTATATAAAATTCACTCAAATGTGTTATATATACATATAAGAACGTTGGTATGTATTCATGCCTACGTTTTCAAAAATATGTGAGCCATATTATGTATATATGTACACATTACAAATAGTTTTGGTTCCTCTATTATACTGCGTACTTTCACATTGCTCCAGATATTCACACACTCCGAAATTTTCAGTTACTAAATAGAAAAAAAATATGATAAGTTTTTGGACCATAACTCCTTCAATTTTCATGCTATCACAATTTATAAAAAAACATTGTAAAGGTAATTAAGAGAGCTACAACATCCTTCATTGCAATATGTAGTAAAAAAACCTTTTTCCTCAAACGGTGAAGGGTTAAAGGGCTTAAGAGAGGCTGTGATTGCGCTGCCACGCGCTCTTTAAACAATCATATCTCCATCAATTTTTATTTGACAGAAAAAACAAAAACCCAAATTGTTTGTCAGAAAAATACCTAAATTTTTCATTCTTACACTTTTATACGTATATGTCGTCATTTTTGGAGATATTATAAAAAAGATGGTTTTTTTTTTAATTTGATTTTTTTTTAATCGTGACTTTTTTTTGAAAAATATGTATCCTGAAGCACCCAAACTGATAAAATCTATCAAACTCTTCATAATAAAGTTAGTTCTAGGCGGAATACGATTAGTTTTTAATTTTGGTGGAAATGGCACTTATGAAACCCCTTGATTTAAAAGAAAACACATTAGATGCTCCTCTTATTTGCAATACAGCTCACTTATTTTACGTGCAAAAAGACTTTTAATAGTGCTCATTTTAAAGCTTATTTCAAGGACTACAAAACCCTTTTTTATTAGAATGCCTAAAATGCATCTGCTCGCCGCTAGATGGCATTGACCACATCGATTAAATTTCAGACACAATAAAAAACTGCTTTGATCTATAATATCTAGCTTAATATTGCACTTAGAATACTTTATAAAAACTCAAATTGTTTATTTATTTACCTGCTACAATTTTGTTATTTATAATATTTTCAATAAAACGTATATTTTTTGGAGATATTGGCAAAAAAACCGATGAAAAACGTGAAGAAAATGCAAAATTTAAATTGCCAATAACTCGAAAATTATTGGATTTTTCGAAAAAACTGTATAGATGATTTTTTGCTTAAAATTAGGCCTTCTATCGGTATCCGAGGTTATTTAGAAGAAAAAACAATTCACCGCCGAGAAGGGTGGCAACCACCCCCAGGGTGGTTGCGGAGTTCAAATCATTTTCACTTTTGAATTTAAGGGTAAGATGGACCTAATTCCAAAATTTTATGCAATTCGGTTCACAGTAAAAAAATTCGGACCAATAATGCTTCAATGACTGCACTATCATGCTAAATTTCAAATCTTTGTATTAGTTCATTTTATAGATATCGTGCGGACAGACAGACAGATGGAAATTAATTTTTCAGTCCCTCTTTGCTTACGCTCAGCCAATAATGTATGCATACCTGATTTTCTGTTACTCTCCCGATTTCTTCCTAATCTCCAATATGGTGTTGGACGTGGTTGTATAGTTTGGCTACAAGTGTTGAAATGTCAAAATCTCTTAAGAGAATACTGAGTTTATTAACAAATTTATTTATTCAACTTTGTCTCATTGCCATCATGGTTACCGATAAGACCGATGCAAAAATATTTGCTAACGCTCAGCCAAATCCCATAGTGACATACACCATCATAGAACTCAGTATTTCGTATATAGAAATGAAGCTTCATGCAAAATTCCAAGTCTATAGATCAGTTCGTTTTCGAGATATCGTGCGGAAAAACAGACAAAAATGAATTTTTTCGAGCCTTTGCTAACGCTCAACCAATTAAGCCTGCTAATACACAACCGAGTACGGGGACAACGACCGTCTCAGTGGGAAACTTTTCTTGACAATAACCCAATCCATAATTTTTAAGTCATTGTTTCTTGAAGCTTGCAGTCGAGGATATTAAAAATGGCAGGCATGGAATTTTGGAACACCCTTTCTTCGGCCGCTGCATCATATTTTTACTCTAAGTCCTCCCCTACACGAAGATACCCTCTGGTTATTGCTGTCCAAGGATGGACAAGACGTCTGTTATCCCAGTTCTTGCTCTAAATCTGCCAGAAAATGCAAGAAACAGGAAGAGCTGGTCAACCTGGCATGGTTGGAATGGTGTTGGGCGTGAACTCGTAGAACATTTCTGAAACGGATGTTCCCCTAAGTGAAAATTGACATATTGGATTGGGTTATCCGCGCTAAGTGTTTCATTGATACGGTTATCATCCATATAATTGGATTTGTAATAGCAATATCTTCTCAGGATCGTCAACCATTGATTGACAAAGAATTTCGATAGGTAACCAAGATCTCAAGGTGGTATCTGTATCGGTAACTAGATGACATGTATGGCTCTATGATACAATCTGTGTTTATCATCAAATGTCACTAATTTTTTTGGATCTGATTCTTTGGTAGTAACCCCTTTAATTCACCGGAAATATTATAATTAAAACACTGCTATTGAACTCAACTCAGTGAACAAAAATGTGAATGTATCACTTGTGTGCAATTTTTGTATCACTGAACGATGGCAAATGGCTGGAAAATCCTGTTCCCTTCCACAATCCTTCCATAGTCAAAAACAAACTTCAAACAATGAATTGCTCTTCGATATAGTTGGGTTGTCATTTCAAATCATACCCAGGTGTTGGTGATTTCTAGCATTTGTCGTTGTTTCTTGTATTTCTAACCAGATATGTTATGATACTGTTTTCGCCGCTGTGTCAGAGGCGTACCACCGCACGGACGTAGACTGTCCGGTCACCCCTTGGCCGTTGCCCCGCAAGGACGAACAGGCGGCTTGCTGTTCTCTCCATTCCTGCTCTAAACCGGGCAGAAAGTGCAAGAAGCAGGAAGGAGGTCGAGAGTTGGTCGCCTGGACAGAATGATCTAGTGGCGGCGCGGCGGCAGTATCCAGGCCAACATGTCGACCAACAGGTTCTGGACTCTGGTCCACCAGTAACGCCTTCCTCGGCCCAGACTTGGCGGAGACGATGTGTGTAAATACTGTCCACTACGGACAATGCGTGGTCACCAGACTAGACTATTCCTCAAGAATTGCTTACACTAAATAACTCCTTTACCTTATCATCGCTTGAGCTGTGCTTGGGTTTCTGTTCAGTTTTGTAAGACTATTCCTCAAGAATTGCTTACACTAAATAACTCCTTTACGTTATCATCGCTTGAGCTGTGCTTGGGTTTCTTTTCAGTTTTGTAAGACTATTCCTCAAGAATTGCTTACACTAAATAACTCCTTTACGTTATCATCGCTTGAGCTGTGCTTGGCAGTTTTGTAAGACTATTCCTCAAGAATAGCTTACACTAAATAACTCCTTTACCTTATCATCGCTTGAGCTGTGCTTGGATTTCTTTTCAGTTTTGTAAGACTATTCCTCAAGAATTGCTTACACTAAATAACTCCTTTACTTTGTAATCGCTTGAGCCGTGCTTGTATTTCTCTTCAGTGTTGTAAGACGGTCCTCAAGAATTGCTTACAGTAAATAACTACTTTACTTTATCATCGCTTGAGCTGTACTTGGATCTCTCTTCAGTTTTGTAAGACTATTCCACAAGAATAGCTTACACTAAATAACTCCTTTACTTTATCATCGCTTGAGCTGTGTCGGGATTTCTCTTCAGTTTTGTAAGACTATTACTCAAGAATTGCTTACACTAAATAACTCATTTACTTTATAATAGCTTGAGCTGTACTTGGATCTCTCTTCAGTTTTGTAAGACTATTCCTCAAGAATTGCTTACACTAAATAACTCCTTTACTTTATCATCGCTTGAGCTGTGTCGGGATTTCCCTTCAGTAGGCTATAATCAATAAAGAATGATTTTACACATTTTCATGTTAACCTTCATTTTTGTCAATGTACTATCAATAAAGCTGCCGTCATTTCAAAATGTTTTCAATAATAGCAACTTTGTAGAGTACGAAATGACTTGTGGAAGTGAATAATCTTTGTTTACAAGCATCTGATTGATCATTTATGACCAGTTTCTATCTCCGCTTTTGCCTTTTACTGTTTACAGTGTTTAAAATGACTGTACTTGGTTTAACTATACTAATCGCTGAATGTAGGATAGATGGGTCACTTTCCAAACTAAACCTTGTGATTTAAACGTCGCTCGTATTCTCGTCTATGTTGAGGTTACTACTGTAAACAAAACTGGCCAAACGTGGTTTGAGAAGATACTGATCGTCTCAGGAACATCTGTTGTGGATGTCTTACTGGCCATTTACGGTTTGGTTGGCACTTTCTCTAAAAAATAGTGTGCATCTCTTATGTTTTACTTGCCTAATTGCAACATTGTTAGATTATAACATTGGCTAATTCTAGAGAGTTCACAGTTTCTCCTTACGGTGTGGATATACGACTGTAGCTAGCTACAGCGTCACAGCTGGAGTCACTTTCTTCAGCCGGGTCTTGCGCAATCCGACCAACCCGACATGTCCGGGCGTGCTCGTCGTCTTTGCCGTCCTGTGACCGCTGACCACACAGCCTACCTGTCCTACGGGGCATCTCCTCACTCTGGGTTTTGTGGATGGTAATCGTCCATCATTGTTGTAACAGGGAAATTCAACTTTCGGAAAATAAAAACATTACACTACACAGTCTTGTTTAACCGAATTTGACGAAACCGAGATAATTCGGTTGATATACTAAACCGTGTTTTAATATCAAAATCTCTTTCAGTATTGAGTGCCTTGTAAATTCAAGGCTCTACTTCGAAATTCAGCTTCACTTTATGTCGCATTTGATTTATTTACGTTGATACAACATTCTACTTAGAATCGATTCTCTTAACCTGGATTTTCTGTTAATCAGGCTTTGGTTAATTTTCAAGTTCAAGTTCAAAAAAGTCTTTATTCAGTAATTGTATTACACGTATTTATACATTTCATGTGCTTCACAAAGCACGTGTGAAATGAGAAAGAAATGCGTTGTATTATTTTAGTCTATCTTTATCTCTCTCTGTCTGAGTGATGGCTAAGTTTTTACATCCGATTGTCAATACAGATATAAGTATTACAATACTCATTACTATTATAATTTTAACTATGTATAATACGTATGGGCTTCAAGATGCTAAAAATGTACATATAAAACTTCAATTTTCAATTTCACTAATAGTAAATTTAACGATGTAATATGTTAACATGATATAAATATATATATATATATATATATATATATATATATATAAAATTTAACAAACAAGCTAATAAATACTCAACAACTAACAAATAAATTAAATATATAACAACAATAAATTCCAACACATAACATAACAAGCAACAAATGTATTTATACATAAAACTAGCTGTTTCCCGCGGCTTCGCACGCGTCTCGTTAAGCTTTGCCCGTATATTTCTTTGCCTTCAAATAGTGTTTGGATATTTTAATATACGTAACTACTGTGTTGTTATTGCAGTTTATAATGTGCAGGCGCTTTGATAACTTTTTTATATCTTGCAGTACAGCCTGGTGGTTTAGTTACATCAATGGGCATTGCGTATAAACCTTCTACATAGAAAAAATACAAATTTTCATAGTGATCGGTCCAATAGTTTCTGAGTCTATAAAGGACAAAACACACAAACATTCATTTTTATATATTATGATTGCAGAAACAGTTTAAACAAAATTTGTCGTTTCTCTTAAGCTTACTCTATGCTTTAAAACTATAAGTGTAAAGAAATTTATATATAAATATATTTTTTGTCGCATTATATATGTTTACAAAGAACAGCTGATTAAAAATTTGAAAAGACTCTTTCACTTAATAACATATGTTTTGCTGCAATGCATTTCTTACGGGTATTTCTGTAACCAGTGGGGCGGAATCCTGAATCGGGAAAGGGATAAAAAGTATCCTATAACCTTCTACAGATCAAGACGAACAAATTTAAAAAAAAAAATTAGGCGAATCCGTCCAGCCGTTTGTGAGTGATGCTGTTACACACGAACAGTTTTCATTTTTGTATATATATAGATTAATCGTTGCCCTTGTGTAATAACTGTCTTACAACAATTTGTGCGCGGAGTCTTCTCTCACGTATAATAATTACATGCTATTGCGGATTTGTAAATAAATACAAATTAACCACAACTTGGAAGTGTAAAAAAACTGAGTTTTTTTTTTTGTGTGCATGACAATTTAATATTATAATATATTAAAATAAGAGAATGTCCTCTATTAAACACGTATAAAATATAGAAATTGGTCTACTTGCACAGCAAATCGTCTCCATTATAATTTACCTTAGATCAGTGCATGGTTCAAACCGAGCTTAATTTTTTTTTCATATTATAATTGTATTTATGTTTTGTTATTGACGTCTTTCGTTCATGTACTTGAGCGGTTTTTTTTTTTTCGAGAAATTCACATTTTGCCGGGTCCCAGGTTGTGAAGTTCAGCTATGGCGTTCTCTCTAGAAAGTACCAAGTGGGTGGTGGCATATCATACTACATACATGTTGCAACCTTTCAAATAGAAAACTTTACATGTAATGACAGGGAGTCGATCAGAATGAGTGACATGGGACGAGGTCCTGGGGCGGTACGCGGTGCGAAACCCCCCGAGAAGATGGATCCTTCCCCTAAAAATGTCTGAAAGCTCAAAAAATACCAAAGTTTAGATTATTTAGGATAGTCTTGTCAACTCTACCACACTCAAGGTAAGGGGTATATCAGACCACGCAGTATATCAGGAGTCGCAGTATAGAGCTGCCGTATCCTTGACGGCATCCGGTCCAGATGACGGACATCCGATAAGAGACACACTGTCAAGGAAATTGATCTCGCCTATGTTTCGTCGCAAATTTTCAGTCCTATAGCTCAATTCAAGCTTGAGTTATCCTGAGGAAGTACACACAGGCGGAAGAGAAACGTTGCTATCCCTATCCTGAGTGATGGCTGACGCTCCTTTTAACTATTGAATTAAAATCATTTTATAAAAATCTCTCATGATTAAGATAATAGCTTAGGTTTTATTAGTTACCACAGAAGAAATCATTCATTACAGTTAGTTAGGTGTGCTGAGATCCGAAGGATGATTTTTAGTTAGTTACATGGCAGTCTGAGCGCACACTTTCCGTAAACTCAATTTTATATCATTGTATTAGTTATCCCATGTGTAACTAACAAAATCAAAGGTAGTCGTAACCATTAGTAAGGTCACTAATATATATTTTTAAATAAATATTTCGAGTTTAAAGGCGGAAGAATTAAAAAAGTGACAATTAATAGCGCAAATAATTATATCCAAATAGTGTTTTACAATTTTTTATTTTTTATACACGCTCTTAATATCGATATGGATTCAACGAAATTAATATCGCTATCAATATGATATTTTATATATATATATATATATATATATATATATATATATATATATATATATATAAAATTAAATTAGGAATTAGGCTATTGCCATTTATACAAATTTGATTAATGTAGATATGTCATTTGACAGGTATTTGATCTTCTGATCATATGATAGTTTGGTTATTTAAACGCGTATGTGACAGATATGGCCAAATACAAAATATAATTGAATCGTAAAAAGTAAGAGCTCTGTGGTGTAATAGTAGCACATTCACCCGGCAAGTGAGAGATCCGGGTTCGAGTCCCGGCGGAGCAAGTACTTTTTTGTTATTTAATGTTTATGGAAAAAATTATATATATATATATATAATAAACATTAACTCGGCAAGTGAGAGATCCGGGTTCGAGTCCCGGCGGAGCAAGTACTTTTTGTTATTTAATGTTTATGGAAAAATTATATATATATATATATATATATATATATATATATATATATATAATAAAACATTAAATAACAAAAAGTACTTGCTCCGCCGGGACTCGAACCCGGATCTCTCACTTGCCGGGTGAATGTGCTACCATTACACCACAGAGCCCTTACTTTTTACGATTCAATTATTTTTGTATTTGGCCATATCTGGTCACATACGCGTTTAAATAACCAAACTATCATATGATCAGAAGACCAAATACCTGTCAAATGACATATCTACTCTAATCAAATTTTTATAAATGGCAATAGCCTAATTTAATTTTTTAAAATAATTATATATAGATATATATATATATATATAATATATATATAAAATGTCATATTTATAGCGATATTAATTTCGGTGATTCCATATCAATATTAAGAGCGTGTATAAAAAATTGTAAACAACTATTTGGGATACAATTATTTGCGCTATTAATTGTCACTTTTTTTAATTCTTCCACCTTTAAACTCGAAATATTTATTTAAAAATATATATTTAGTGACCTTACTAATGGTTACGACTACCTTTGATTTATAATATATATATATATATATATATATATAAAAATATCATAACTGAAACTTATAAATTAGCGAATAATTATTTAAGAGGCTTGTATAAACGTATTTTATCGCTATAAGTATGGAGAAACTCTAGCCTCAGTGAGTACGAAGTCAATATGCTAAGTAGAATATTACGATGGCATTCGTGACTTTTAGTATCTGCAGCTTACTACTCAGTAATTACCATATGCTGGAACTAAATGGGCGATTGTTTTCCGTGATTTGACACAGTGTATTGTCATGTAAGTAAGCGAATTAACTGTTCTTCTTTCATGTTATTGCTTCACATCTGTCAGTTTAAGAGTTAATATTTTACATGTCACAGCCAACCTCAAAATCCATATTTTTTATGTTAGAACTTCACATAACTTCACACCCTCCCCTGTCCACCTGTCCACGCCCCCCCTCCTCCTCCTCCCCTCTCCCCCTCTCCACGAATATGTACAATTTTCATACGATTCAAAATGGGCTCGAACATTTTTAACTAGATCGTAACAATCAGCATACGCTCATGTCTATTAAACTAGTTCAAAGCAAACTAAATATTGGCGTTAATGGAATCTTTTATGCTCGGTTAGGTGCTTGCCATTAGTTACGATAAGAAGGTTTATTTGAACGCCCGTCACGCCGCGGTCCAAGTGGCTGTGGGCCAGCAGTAATTAATGGGGGGTGAAGTAATGTTGAATGGACTGGTCTGTACGACGCTCCTGGGACGACTCGGCTTACGTTGGTCGGCCACTGGGGTCACAGCATGGTTTACACAAGTCCGTGGTAATGCATTATGCTCACGGAACATCAGAGGAGAACGTCATGTCCATGCTTCCTGCACCAGAGCATTGAACATGCTTGGGCTCATCCATGGAACATCCAACAGCACCCGTTATCTTAAGCTGTTCCACTGTTCTTTCGTCAGACCTCGCCTGGTAGCTCTTCATCAGGCCTACCAAAAATCCGACCTTGAAAAGGTTCAAAATCGTTTCCTCCGCCCAAATTTATAGCAATTAAAAGCATATTTCTTCGTGAATAAATCCAAAATCAAATCAAAATCACATTTATTTCCACAAAATACAGAAAAACAGAAGTAAATAATATGTTATATTGAATAAGAAAACAAATATAACTTTTGGATATCTAATGGTAATAAAATATACAAAAATAATCACTAATTTTATATATATATAATTTTATATATATATATATATATATATATGGATGTATGTATAATTAAAAATAACATGGGAAAAGAGCCTACATGGGCCTTAATGGCCTATGCGTAGACGCGAGTTGAAATTCTTAGGATTAGAATTTTATCTTGAACAGTGTGTAGATTAATTTTATAACATTTAAATTGAAAGAACTTGCCTGAAGCAGAATAACTTATGTATGGATGTGACTTAATAATTATGGTAATTAGCAATATTGTAGAGAAAGTAGACAAAACAAATAAAAATATTGAGTGAACAAAAATTCGTAAAATAGGATACTTACTTATGAAAACGGATTTTACTATTTTTAGTTTGTAGAGGAGAGGAGAGAGGACAATCCCTTCAGTCAGTTGTCAGTTAGTCTAGTCCGTCTGTAGTCAACAGAGATAAGTGACTCGGCCTCCTCACTGCTGATAAGAATAAAAAATAAGTACAATTTCAGCTGAAGAAGTGTTGTAATACCTGGAAACTTTTGGAAAAAGTATAATAGTGGAAATTATGATTGATTTTAAAAATAAAAATACAGTATGATTTTAAAAAATAAAAATGCAGTACTTGCGTATACTGTAACTGAGGAAGTAGACCGATGTCATGGGCAACTTCCACGAAATTGGCGGAGGAAGTAGGCAATGGTAGCCTACGATTTATGATTTGCTAATGCCAGGTGTAGAAAAATTACACTATTTAAGTATACAGTACATTATGCATGCCGTGCTGAAAAAACCGGTTCGTTTCTCAAGCTCTCTCATCGCTATTGGGTGCTTGTATTGTCTAGCGTTGTTACATCTATGTATTAATGCGGCCAGCGTGTTGGCGTGTTATCTACACATATCATCAGAGGCAGTAGCCACGCTACATGCAGTCTTCCTCGCTACGTCGTTATGTAAGCGGTGGTCAGTGTTGACAAAGAAATAGGTATGTTACCAAACTGGTTTCGATTTCTAAGCCAAGCCGAAAAGTAGCTAGCGGCTAACTACAGATAGCGCTGCGGATCGCGCACCAGGGTAGCCAACGTTGCAGCCAATAATGTCCCGCTTGGCCGCGAGCCCCTGCAATTCCTGTGATGCAAGTACCGCATTACTGCAGTGTGTAAAGGTTGCCGCTCTACTTGGCAGGCGCGCTTCTGTGGTCGTTATAAATAATTAAATAAACTAATATTTCAGACAAAAAACTTCAAACACGCCCGCCGTTTTCCAAGATAGGGAAAACTCAAAGAAAAACGTCTTCCTCCCAACTTTTGAGAAAAATAATAAACTCATCCGACAAGAATATAAATTTAGAATTAAATCAAAATTGTGTACATCATACATTTGTAGTTTTAAACTCCATGTAAAAACGAAATAAACTGATTTAGGAGTAATAAAATTGCATTATTTATTTTCCTTTTCAGCAGTTCTTAGATCGGAGCGCAAAGATCGGTTTTTGCGATCGTCGCTGCACCGGTATCCATCTGGTGTAAAAACAATATTAAACCTCACATTTACACCCTTATTGCAATCATATTAATGGTTGAGCGTCAACGAAGCCTGTCAGTCGTTGGGATGACAACTTTCATTTATGCCTGTCGTTAGTCTGTCTGTCTGTCTGTCTGTCCGCACGATATCTCGATAACGAACTGACCTATGACTTGAAATTGAGGATGACTTCATTTCTATAAACATAACACAGAGTTTGATGGTGGTTCATATTACTCCATGGGATTTGGCTGAGCGTTAGCGAATATTTTTACATTGGTTTATGAGTATCCATGATGTCAACAAGAATATAGCTAATAGCTGAATAAATAAATTTGTAAACAAACTTAACCCCTTCCCCCCTCCAACACCCATAAGAGATTCAAACGTGTGTTTTAACATCCCACCACATATATCACTTTGTAGTGTCTTGATGTGTAGACTTATTATCTAAAACAGTTTTGTGAAATACTGTCAGTTTGTCCATCATAAAGATTAGTCACAGAATTTGAACACTTCGGCTCTAAGTTACTGTGTAAAAAGCTGTGCAGACAAGATTCGTTTTACTCCTGAGTTAATGACTTCGTTAATGCTCAGCCATTCAGATTGAATATTGAATAACACAATTATTGGTCATTGAATTTAAAAAGTCATTCAGTTTTCAAAAGGTTTCAAAATTTAAGATTTGAATTTAAATTAATATTATTGTCTTGAAGCCTAAAAATAAACTAATCCACTTAAATACAATTCTATATTAAACTCATTTCTGTGAGCCATTCAGATTGAATATTGGTTAACACAATTGGTCATCAAATTAAAAAAGTCATTAAATCTTTCAAAAAGAGTTTCAAAAATTTAATGTTTGAATTTAAATTAATACTATAGTCTTGAAACCTAAAAATTAATAATGCACTTAAAATCAATTCTATATCAAACTCATTTTTGTGTGACTTTTATATTGATACACTTTGTACCATCATAAAAATTTAAAAATTAAATTACTTAACTGATACATGAGTTATGTCTTCTTCATTACTGACTAATTAAGTGAAGTATTTAATAGTCATTTAATATAATTGGCCACTAATTAACGAGGAGTCAATCATTTGACCCGTAGTCCTTTGGTTCAACAGTCAATTTTAATTGCCTATTGGTCATGAGATTTGTATTAATGTGCCATTATGTATATTTTTATACGGGTATACAGAATTTAGATCAAGGTTTATTAATTGCTGTATTTAGTTTTATTTTTCAGTTTGTATACTGGTAGAGAAATGTTTTTGTTAAATAAGTACCCTGTGGGTCATCTTCTTTTACTTCTGAGCGAAATAGACGACTGTCCCCGGATATAGTCCTAAGTAAAAGGACCTTTGCACCTTCTTTACTTATATTTATGTCCTCAAAATTTGACACTTTTACAGAAGCCAATCAGATTTGAGGGCTCCTGTTCTCTGATATCCTTGGGGCTGAGAGTATTTTTACAAATAGGAATTTTTTTTTAATTGTGATATAGCAGGACAACTTAGCAGGGACAACATATGTATTCCACTGATTCTTCTTCTTCTCTGAATCACCTTCCTAAGGTGTTTTCTAAGGGGGCTATGTCCTGTCATTCTTATATCCTTCTTATTATGATCTAGGATGGATACCCACCCTTCAGCGTAAGGAGAGATAAACATGTTTCATTGTCCTAATCCTGAGGCTCTATTCCAGTTAACGGATCTAATCCTCTTTTCCCAATCTATAATGTGAGCTTTGCTGTAGGAGAAAGCTACTCCGCAGCCCGGCTCTGGCTCTACCATTAGGGACTCTGTTCTTTTTTTTGGTAAGGGTATCTTCTTTTTCATTACTGTAAATGCCCTCATAGCCCGGCACCCAACCTAGTGTAACTCTGTTGTCTGTTCTTCTTTGCCAGTTCCACCAGAGCATTCTTGCATTCCCAGACTGCAATCGAATCAAACGAGCAGATCTCAAGTGCCTTTAGTGCAGCCTGACTGACATAGAGTATTAAACCACCTTAATAGAGCTTACGATCATCACAATTTGTAGTGCACACCGCTGATTTGATCAGTGGCTCGTCCTGGTCTTAGGATCGGGTGGATATAACAAAAATGTATCATTCAACTACTCTGAACCCTCCCTAAAAATGCCATTGTAAACTAATATCACTAATCTATGAACCAATTTAAGTAGAAAAATATTATTTGAGTTGTTATGACATTATCAGTTTCAAAATACTCTGATAGTAGTACGAAAATTGTTCCACTATCTGCTAATGTGCTTATGGCAAAGTACAGTATTCTTTGGAATTTCAGTGATTTCATCCAAGACTTACTTTTTAGTTTAATAGCAGTGTTTAGTGCCAGCTTAAGTGTGAGTCCATGGGTTGTAACAAGAGTTCAGAACACCCACACTCTTTTACAGACATAGACGTTATTCACGTCGCAGTGTAATGTGTTTGATGAAAAGAAATAAAGTGGAAAAATTGGAAAATATTATATGTATATTGATTTTTAGGTGTTGTGACACAAATAAAGTTTAGGTGGTGTGAGATTAGGTGCTATGAGACTTAAGGTATATGTTGTGACTCTGATCCAGAACATGATAAAAATATTTAAATGTGTTTCAGGCTCATCATGATGGGGGTGATCACGCACCGCTACTATGACTACACGTTTACATGCACATCGGGCGGGGAGTGTGTGCGGGTGTATCTGGTGGGGATGTTGGTACTACTGTCGCTCAACATAGTGCTGTTGGTGGCGCTTATCAACCGCAGCGCACAGGGAGGGATCTGCGACGTCCATAGCGCGCGACGAATGGTTCCTCCACTTCTCGGAGCCAAGTAGGTACATTCTCCAATGCTGTACTTACTCTGTACTTTCACCAAACTACTTATTTTGGTTTATCATACCACCACACAAATAGTAGTGATAAAGTAGTGGCATCCTTTTTTCATCAACTCCCTTGTCCCTCCTGAGCTTGGGTTGAACTGTATCAACATCTAACGATTTTCATCTAATCAATGCTCACAATCTTTACAATCTAAAGCCAGTGAAAAAGCCTTAGAAGTACAAATTTTCATTACTAACAATTGTGTACCTAACGATAATTGTGGTATCCAATAAGGTACATTTATATACTTTTTCAATGTAGGACATTAAACAGGTCTAATATATATGTGATTTACTTTGCCTTCTCATCTATATGGCATATTATATAGTTTATTTAGTTTGATTATGCATTTCACTCTAAATAGTAAGAATAGATCAAATATGTTTAAGTAGACTGTTTATTTAATATTATGAAAGAAACTCTTAGAAAATGTAGATGTGTATCGAGTTATTCACCAACTAAGTGAAACACTAAATTTACTTAGTATGAGTCCGTTTATTCAGTCATAAATGATGATCACACATACAAAATAACAGGCGAACATTTTTTTTTAATCTGCCAAAATTAATATACACAATGAAATTCAAAATGTTTTTAACGCCACAGTACTTTCTGTTAAATGCGCTGTGAGACGCTTTGTAACCAATATATGCATGTGAACAGACTGCTGTTGCTGCTACCAGAAGCTGGTTGGAACGGTCTGGGGACGGTGTGGGCCTTCACGTCCGTCATCACGTGCCCTGACGACCACTTCACCAACACTGCCATTGATGGTGAGGTTTCTGCCATTGAAAGTCATGTAGGGGTACTATTGACAACTTTCTAATGGTTCCTAAAGCAGTGAAAACGAAAAAAATGTGGCAATGAACAATCTGTTTATCTTTATTTTTCATTGGGCTGGTGTTCATGGCGCCGTTTTGAAATCTTGAACATAAACTATAAACCATAATAATAATGAGTTTTGTAGATTTTCTTTTCTTATAAGTATATTTAATAAAATCACACAATAACATATTCTAATAATATTCTCAGGACACACAAGTCTGTAAATGTTTGTTTTATCTCATAAAATATGAGGTATTTGTATTTATAGAAAATTATTTAAAATCTCAATCCAAACCTTTTTTAAGTCTATCCTATTGATTTTATGAGTGGTATAATATGTTACCACTTAAAGGATATTAACAAATTGCAGGTTTTGATGAAACTTTTATGTAACTTATGATCTACTATTATGTAACTTATGATCTACTATTAGGCCTACTGTGCTAATATAGTCTAATGGGTAAAATGTGTAACCTCTGATGCAAGAAGTGCTCCGAGTCTGAGTCAAAATCCTGTGGTGGGTTTCTTCCATATACAGAGTGTCCCTGAACTCTCTGGACAGACTTTTTAGTATTATCCTCTGGTTTGAAAGATACCCATATTGTTTTCAAATGATCATATTTAACTTAATCTTTATACAAATAAGATAGTTTAATTTTTCTTTAAAATATGCATTTTTGTGTTCCTTACAAATAAAACAAAATTAAACCATTTCTGAGATATTTAACAACCTCTTTTTTTGTAGACAGTTAGGGTTTTTTATTAGGCAGTCATGCAAAATTACAATGCTATAATGTTAGCTGTTTATGAACTATGAAGTTTTAAGTGTACATAAAACTAAGCACTGGAGTCTTAGATCATAATATAAAATAAGTTTTTCTCAACTCAAAACGGAAAGAAACGAAACGGAAGTTGGTACCATATATGTGTAATATTTGTTGCAGTCTGAATCAATACTTGAAGAAAATACAATCATGGGTGTAAAAAAAAACTGATATTGGTATGACAGAATGTTCATTACACAAAAGAGATTTCAATACTCGTATCTATTCTTGGAAGTCTTAAGAGTTTCCAGCTCTATTCTGTTCCTGTTCCAGTTCTGGTGTGTCTGGACTGGGTGCTTTTCGCTCTCCTGGTGTTTGCCTTGGCCATGGTGATAGATCCGATAGGCTCTGTCAAGCTACGGGCATCCCAGCCCGATCTCACGCTGGACACGCTGAAGAACCGCCAGGTCACACGGACCTGGATCCGTCGGTTCCGGTGGTTCTTCTGCTGGCTCAACCGGGACAAGGAGAGTCTGGAGGCTTTTGCTCAGGTTGCTGGTCAGTTCTTGGTAGCTGTTTAATCTTGGGATCATTGTCGCTTTTTGTTTGATTACGATTATTTGATTTGGTTCTTTTGTAATTGCTTCGTAGCAAATTGATTTTTATGCCATTACCATAACCAAATCTCAAAGAATAACAGGTTTTCGGATATTTACCATCGTTATATTTTACAAAAACACAATACTATTTATTTTTCAAGGATTTTGATACTATCCTCAAAAAAACCTTAAGACAGCATTTTAAGATTAAGCATTATGGATTAAGGCTTTTTTTACTTCTGAAAAAGACTATAGATGCCAATCCTAAAAATGTAGTGTCGTTTTTTAGTAACATTAATGATGGAAGACGTCAAAAAATCTGTTGTATTTTGAAATCAATTATAGTCAACAATAAACTTTAAACAAAGAATAACCAAATCTGTTGCATCAATATTCAACCATTGAGAACTTTTCTTTGTTGAAGACATTTTTAAGTGAAACATCTACTCATTAATTTTTTTAGTATTATATTTTTTCTAGAATATACATAAACGTAAAGTTAAGAAAACCTGTAAGAGTTTCAAACAAATTACTTGCTTCCATTTAGAAAATGTTTTACTATGTTAATGCATCACTTTCTACATTTGCCTCAGAACAAGTTCCTAAACTGGGTTACTTAGGCTTATTTGAGTCAAAGCTGAAGTACGGAATAATGGGGAATGAGACCAGATGAGAGCTGCAGAGAGCGTTTTCCGATCTAGCGGGATCCTTATCTTGGCCTTCCTTCTCATTTTTCATTCAACAATGTTTGTTTTTCAAAAGAAAAATCTTTTTCCACATTTAAATTATGATCATAATACACAGCACAGAAATTACTTAATTTCAGATCGTTTCAGGCTCAACCTTTTCAAAAACAGAATTTTTTATTTTGGTCCTAAACTCTACAATTTACTTCCAAATGTAATCAAAATTCGAACAAACGTAAACAGTTTCAAAAATTTTTTAGAGGCTTAATTGATCGGGAATGCTTTCTACAGCCTCCACGAGGCTCTCGTAATACCCATTTCTTGATTAGGCCAGATTTTTTTGTAGTAGGAATAACTTAAAATTGTTACAAGAATTTATTGTGTTTTACCTTTAAATTGTATGCTCTATTGTAAACAGTTGTTCTGTTGTTTTTTTATAATTACTTTTGATACTGATGTTTTGATCTGCACAGAAAACCTTTGAGTTCTATTGTGTGAATAAATTATTCTTATTCATCGTGTTGATATTACTAAATGCCTCTTTGATACGATCATTAATGCACTAAGTTAGTTGTTATCTCACCTTTGTTAATTGATGTTTTTCGACAGGCCTGTTCAGCTCTCTGTTCCGAGACAGTGACCTGGTGCCCTCTGACCTGATCGCTGGCTGCGTGCTGCTGCGGGTCAAACAGAAACGGGAGTCACGAGAGCAATGGAGGTTGGAGATAATGGCGGAGCAGAGGCTCAAGTACAAGTCAGGTAAGGAACACCATTTAGTCAGAGTTCAAGGAGTGTAGCGAAATAGATGTAAAACCTCCCCACTCTTTTCCACTCTGACCATCATTCTATAGGAGTGCAGTGTGTTTTATAACTTCATTTATGGGCTATTACACAATGGTGATGAGATTTTATAGCTATGACAGAGGGTTAAATAAATTAAAAGCTATTCTAGTCAGTGCTATTGTACTAGAAGTTATATGTAAGGTAACTTACTCTTTTTATTACTCATACAAATTGCTCAGCGAGTACAAAATGTAATATTTAATGTTAAAATGGAACATCTAAACAGACGTAGCCTTCTGTGGTCCTAAATTTTCTCACCAGTCATTAAGAAGTCAATTGCATTTAAATGTCCTGTATTTTATTTGAAAAAGGAAATATTTTTTTTTAATGATAGTACTCACTTATAGTACTGAATATTATTTTGTTTTAATTTCTTTAAGTATTGCTTACTTTTGTATCAATAAGTTTTATATATCATTTTTCCTTCTGTTTGTTTGAAAAAATTATCTTTGTGTGTAAGAGAAAATAAATATACTTACTTTTGTTAAACAAAACGCGCTTATTGTTAAATCACTATAAAAAAATTAAGTCTGAGTTTATTTTATTTGAGTGTGACTATTCTATAACCTTAATTGCATTCAATAAGTAGACATATTTAATTTTGTTTAAGATTTAATTTTTTTGAATCTATGGTCTAATACAAAATTTGTATCTATTTAATAATTATACTATTGTCAGTTAGGGATTGCGGCTGAACATGTATTCCCTAATTGACAATAGTATAGTGTTGAACACAGAATCAGTTTAAAGCGGTTCACATAGCAGGTTCTGTAAGTGGTACTTTCATAGTTTCCCTCCCTCCCCTCTTACTACAATGTTACCAATATCAAGAGTTTAATGTCCTGACAGACTTACGAGAGGTGTTCCGCGGCAAACCCGTGTGGCTGAGCTTCGATAAAGCGGAACACTACATGAAACTGTCCATGGCCACCTACGGCTGCACGTTCGTCATGTACCGCTACTGCTGTACAGGAATCTGCCGTCTGCTCAGGCATACCACATGCTGTGCTTGCTTCAGGTAAACATTCATTATTCAGGCATGTATTTATTTCTGGAAAGGAATGTATTAATTGACATTAAAAATCAATTCAGAAATGAAACCTATTTTCTTTTTTAAGTGAAAATGTGCATAATTTGTGAAAGTCATTGAAATGTGAGGGTCACTCTGAAATTTTTCAGATAGATGAAGAGTTTTTGTGCTAGACTTGCCAAAAGCACTTTTTAAATATGATTTTCACTCATTGAAACCACCCAATCACTTAGGATTTGTCGTACATAGCGAGATCCGGTGCTCCATCGTTTAGTTGCATTTTCGGCCTAAAGCCACAAATTTTCACAGTAGTGTGAGAAGAGGCATTGCCGTGGTGCAAAATAAACCCTTAATGTTCAAGGCATGAAGAATTTCTGGCAAGTATTTGGCCTATTTGTTTTTCGAAAATCCCTCCAAGCTATGCTCTGCTGGTCTTTGAATTAGTGAAAAATCCCATCTTGGTCTCTATAAAGGTGTGAAATTTTAATTGAAAGAGCGTGTCAAATGTAATCAACTGTTCTGTTTAGCCTATACATTGTTTATTATTTCTAATTTGTTTGTATAAATTCTGTAAGGAGTGTCATTAGCTTTCATACAGTATTTTTTTTATTTCAGTGATTAGGAAAGTACTCATCTACCTTAGAAAATGTCCTAAAACATAAGATTATCAGGATTTTTCATCGAAGACTCCCTTTGAAGCAGTTGGCAAGAACTATGCTAGAAAAAAACTTTGCTGGACTTTTTTAAACTAATGTACCAGTTCCAACTCTAAATATTCTAAAATATTTTAAATATTTTTCTGTTCATAAAGAAACAAACACGTAGTGTAATTGTTAATGTACTTTTAACTTACATTTTCAACAAATATTAAATATTAGATATATAAGACAAAGTTACTATCTAACTTTTGCTCTAAATTTAAAGACTGCTATAAAACCCTTCTTAGTTCTCTTTTGACAGAAGTAAGCTTCTCTGATCTGCGATATTTTTTTGCTAGGGAAACAAGGCAAAATCAGCTATTGAACAAAACATACTAAGATCGTAATAGATTACAATGACCATAAATATACACATTTTAACATATTTTCTTAATCGTAGCAAGAAGATAAACTCAACATTGGCGTTGGAAATATTCACTCGAACCAGAAATACTTATACAGGTGCAAATCCTACGGAATTGCGTGCAAAGCCACGGGTAATTGCTAGTTTTGGAATAATTCATCAAGATGCAATATGATGTAAATGCCCTGAACAGTGGAGAAGTTGTAACTTCATCCTTTACCATAATATGTATGATAAGCACATAAGCACATTCATCAAATTTTTAAACATTTCTCACTGAATGACATACCACAATTCTAAACACTGTGGTTTTTGGTTCTTCCAAAAAAAGCCAAAATTAAATACTAAGGCACTCTGAGGAATACTTTCAGGATACTAGAGTATTACAGCACAATAGCCGGTACTTTGGGATTATACCGACCACACCCAGACATGAATCGTTATTTGACATTTTGCTTCTACTGATTACTAGATTAGTGTAGAACAATATTTCGTCAATATAAAACAGGAATTGTCTTATCGCAAACCCCTCCCCACCCTCAGACAGAGGTCAAAGTCGAGCGGTCTAGTAGATAACGTGGTTGCAGAGTCTCGCCGCCCGTTCAGCTGGTGCGTCGCTTTGTTGTACTTCCGTGTTTTACCTCTACATTTCTCCAAACACAAAAATTCAACAAAAACAAACATTACCAAACTAAAACTAAACTCTTTATTGAAAAAACACTCAAAACTTGTTTTTATTCTTGATCACACTCCGCCACCCAAAATGCGAGCGCCACCAAAGGTGCTGCCGAAGCCCGCGCTGATGTCGACGAAAGAAAAACATCCCTCGAGATAGTACCTATCAGTAAAATATCAAATTCTAGAGGGGCTGATCAGAAATATAAATTGAATTGTAATGGAAAGGCAATTATGTACCGTGCAAATCATGTGATGCCGTGCCCTGCCCTAATCGGGATTATCATCGAGAAAGATAAGATAACAGCGACAACAATACCGATCACAATACCTGGAAATTTTTGTAATTATGTAATTAAACAGTTGTTTTTTCGTTCTATCATTTTTATTTCTATAAATTTATATTTTTGCGTTCTTCATACTGGTGTGGTCTGTATAATCCCAAAGTACCCAATAGCCTAAGGTTAGATATTTTCCAGGAAATATTTGTACAGCACGTGTCATCTATCATATTGGATTAGTTTGCATGATTATTGGGCAATTGGGTATATGAAACCCATCATGGAAATCAGGGTTCAATGTTATGCCCAGGGAAAGAAACAGTTATGCTTAACGTGTTAAGACAAGGTTTGTAATAAAATATTCTGGGGGTTTGCCCACAGGCCCAAGAAGGTGATGGTCGAAGGAGACAACTGCTGCATGTGTAACATGGCAGGTTTCAAGGAACTGGCGGACATGACGGAAGATGAGATTATTTACGCCAATTTCAAAAATAGGATATTTGAGGTAGGCTATGTTAAAGATTATATTTTGAAATAAGTATAGTAAGCACACTTACTTTCGCCACCGTACATGGTGTAGTGAAACTATTGGGATAATCCTCAAACTCTGATTCCTATTTTCTGTCAGAATAATATACATTTTGGGTCCATTTTGAGATCTCTACTAACAACCTTACCCGTCCTGAAAATCCTATCACTCCAGAAGCAAGCACAAAGGTCCTTTTAGGACTAAGTACAATAAGGCGTCTTCTCAGCTTATTGTCCTAAGTGGAAAAAAGAAGCACAGATGATGTTAGTAAATATGGACATTTTTGGAAAGTTTTATAGATATTAGATATTCATCCCAAAATCACATTTTTAGTACAATATCCTCAACTGAATTAATCGTCCTAATAATTGTTGATTACATTTTTACTATGTATATGTAAAAAGCAGAATCGAATGATTAAATAAAAATAGCATCAATCAATCTTCTTTCAAGTTCTATAAAAAAAGGTTTTTTATTGATTTTGTGCTAAAATGCAATTCTATCGGAATCCAAACCTGAATTTTCAGAAATCTCTAGCAGTGAGGAGTTTGCGAAATGGAAAGTCATACAAGTTAAAGAAGACATGTTTCATATTTTTACACTGGTCATTTATAATACTGGTATAAGAAATTTCATTCCATATTTTTAATCAATTATAAGGAATAACGACATTTGAATTAAATTTTTCTTAAACTTTCATAGATAGTAGTTTTAAAGTAGAAATATTTTTAAACTGTGTTGACGATTTTAGTTGTCACTTGTGACCATTATGGCAAACCTTTCACCATTAAAATAATGGATCACTTTCTAGCTCTAAGATGTATTAAAGAAATGGATCTGTTCCATGAAAATATTTCTTGTTTTTCCATTTTTGCAGTATTTAATTCAAACGATGCAATAACATTAGAGTAGAATTATAAAGTCGGGTTAGGTAAGCAAAAATGTTAATAACATCTAACAAATGTCTTAATTATTTTAATTGAAAACTGACATAGAATAATTGAAGGGGTCGGGGGAAGAAAGAGATAAGTCCACTTTTGAAAATTTTTCAGGAACAGCAGTTTACGATATCTAAAACCTAAGTTACACAACTGTTTTCACGTAAAATAAAGAGTTAAAGCGGTTTTTTTATGTTATAAGTTATATGAAAACATTATACTTGCGCAAAAAAGTGCATAAAATCTTTGTTTTAAATACTTTTTGTTTAAGTATTTATGAAATATTTTACATATACTGGGGGAAATAAGGGGATATGTACAAACGGACTTATCTCTTTCATTCCCCACTTGTTGTTCATAAATGACTAGGACCATGCACTTTCAAAGCAGAACTTAATTTTATTGTTACATTATTATAAAATAAGATTACATTTAAAAAAAGAAAACATCCTAAAGAAGTTTTTTTTCACTTTTACTTATATTTCAACTTCCTGAATATGTCCTGTGCCTCTGGACCACAAAACTTTGATAAATGCTGCAGGTCAGCATACTTAGCCGCACTTATGGGAAGTGGCCCTGAAACATAGCACATACCTCCTAAGTGCTGTAAAATTATGGAGTAGTTTTTTTAATGTTTATATTATTGACAATTTAATTTTAAATTTTAAAACTTCAAAGGCCGTTTACAGAATTTAGTTTAGTTACATCATTTATCTAGGATACAAAGTAATACAAAATATTGTATTAAAATATTAACTCACCATTGTAGCTAGCCTCAGGCAGTGTGAATTCAGCTGCAAGATTCTTTGATTGATTCCTCTTTATTATTCCTGTAGATTCCCAAGCTCCATGATATGTGTGCCGATAAAACATGTTTTCAAATCTCTTATCATCAAACATAATCTCCCTTATTGGCCTAATTTTGAATTCTCTCTTTGCATAAAATGATTCGAGATGTTTGGTCCAACTCATAAAAATACACTTTGTAGCTGGATTTTGGTCATCGATTGGATCAATGGAGTTTACAACGAACGGAGTTGGTTTCCTTCTAGCTGCCTCAAAATGTTCTTGCCAATCTTTTTTGTGTTTCCAACCACGCTTTAGGGTTTAGAAGAGCCATGTGCCTGTCCCATCGAGGTAACTGTGACCACAGAAATAGGGTATGTTACTGTGACACTTGTAAACCGCTTCTCAAAATGTACAAGGTAGTGAAGAAATCTGAACATTGTAAAAATTCTTATTTTGGCCTCCACAGGCATCGGAGAATATGTGAAGCTTTTTTACATTCATTGATAAGTGATTGTAAAGAAAGTCGTGTACAAGAGAGCAAACATCATCGCTTCCTTTTTTCCCTGCTGCTTCAGTAAACAAGTAAAAATATTGATTCACCTGTTGACAAGATTGTTATGTTGAAAACATACAAAGACAATTGTCGCTTATAATAAAACGTTCATTCGTCGAGACATTTGGGATGGGCAGGTTGCGTCCAAAATCAATACAAATTGCTTCTTCTTGTGGATTTTTTCTACACATCTTTGTCACAGCTCTTTTCCTATTATAAAAAAGCATCTGCTTTTCTTTTGTGCAAAGTTAGTTCAGTTTGTATTTTCCCTACTTCTTTTTGTAGCTCATCTCTTTGATTTAAATCACTACAATTATTTATTTCCAATTCAATGGACCTAACTTTTGAGTTAAGCTCATTGCAAGCCGAGCAAGTGTCTATACGTGGATATCCAAATCCAATGTTTGAACTCTTTGCAAAAAATCTCATTATACTTGTCAAAAGATACTTTAACTTGGGGGTTTTTCTCTTGGAAAAATCTGTGCATTTTTGTAACATTGAGGTTTTGGTCAAGGTAAACTTTTTTTGGTGTCCCTCAGCCCATAGTGAGAGTTTCTAGATGAGAATGACGTGCGTGTTATGAGTGCGAATCTTGTCTAAAACTTCATCACTAATTTTATGGTGGGCGGTTCTCATGTTTTCCTCTTCTATTTTTTGGGCTGAATCCAGTGTCTTTTAATGCAGCAGCAATACGCTCAACTCTCTTTTTACTACCTATTCCATGAAATAACACAAACGCCTTTTTACATACATTTTTTGTTTTCACCTTCAATTCGCCCCTTACTCTGTACTTGTAAGTAGCTTCATTTTTTCTTGCCTCTTCTTCAGGTTTCCTATTCCGTCGACGAGCAACAGGTACAACAGAGATTAGCCCGGATAAGTAGGAGTCTTGTTCGTCAGAGCTAGCCATCAAGTTAAAGGCATTTAGGACTGATTTTTTTGCATCGTCTGGCACTCTCTCAAAACATTTTAACCTACAATGGCAGTCTTCTCCTAACTCATGACTCGATAAGTTAATTTTTTTCATTACATCAGAAATTCTTCCAAAGGCTTTTCTTTTTCTACTTCCCCTACTCACCCCATTACCTTCATCAACATCAATGTTTTCCATGTCACTATACTTATAATTTGTACTTATATAACCTACCAACACTTCACTCAACACAATCACTATACAAAACAAAATCTGAATTGAAAAAAACACTTCACAACACCATAAGGAAATATACTCATTGAAATTCACACAATAATTATCTTATCAACTGTTCTGCAAGAAAGCAAGCAACAAACTAAGAATATTGTCCATAAAAAGACAAGTCCAACCAGTCTGTGGCGCAGAGGACCATGGGAAATCCAAATGAGCGCGAGGACTGATCCCTTTATTGCAACTTCGTAGTTCGTTTCATGGACTGATCTCTTTCTTTGCCCTTAGACCGTGGACTGATCCCTTTCTTTGCCCTGAGCGTAATTATTTATTTATTTTTTTCTGGTGGACTGGTCCCGTTTATTGCACAAGAAATCATCATAAACTGTGTATTTGCTACCTAAGAATAAAGTGGCATTGATATCTCTAAATTGAAAAAACATGGACTTATCCCCTTTTTCCCTCGACCCCTTCAATTGTGAATATTTACTGAGATACGATTACTTCATACTGTCTCTTTACAGGTTCCATTCTGCATAATCTCGGACCACAAAACAAAGAGTATTGTTCTCACCCTGAGAGGTTCCATCTCCCTGAGAGATGTCTTCACTGACTTGGTGGCATGTCCGGAGAAGATAGACTTGGAAGGGTTGCCAGAGGGCTCTATGGTGAGTACCACAGAGCAACTATTTACACACTTTTACTAATATCATTCTAAGAAATGTCTTCACTCACTTGTCCACTCAGTGGAAAAGTCAGTAGCATAGTGAACTTAAAGATAGAGGTGTTCTTTTACCTGAAGAATACTTAACCAAATACGGTTATCTGCAAGCCGAATAAGTTGACTGAAATGTTTTATTTCACTCAGAAAACGCTAATGCAGATGCAGGATTTGCTAACGCTCAGCCAAAACCGGTGGATAAATATTTGCTATCATCGTACTCTGTCTTGACTGCATGAAAATTATTACATGCCAAATTTCATGTTTATAGCTTAAAGAGCAGATATGATTGTTAATAATTTACTGTTCAATTCCTGTAACATATACCAAAATCCTGTTATTTATCCTTTTAAGTCATTCATCATCAATATTAAGTTTATAATACAGAAAATTATATTTTTGTCAGGGTTTTTTGTGTACAAAACTATTTTACACAATGAAACATATTTACCAAATATTTATATGAAATGTGCTGCATTAAAGCTTTATTTCAGTACATAAATTTGCTATAAATATAGTAAAAAATTATTTTAAGAGCCCCTATCAAGCATATTAAAAAAATGTGATAATGTATAAAAGTCTAGTTTTGCCAATATATATATATATATATATATGCGTGCGTGCGTGTGTGTGTGTGTGTGTATGTAATGTTGCACTTGGTTCTAAAAGGATAGCTTCCGGAGTGGCAGAATAATCAAGATGGGTAAGACCCTTGGGAGTAAGGGTCGCCTCCTGCTGAGATCCCATGAAAAAGAATAACAGACAATTATCTATCATGTCACTTTAAAAGAAGGGGAGCCTTGCTCTCTGTCAGCCTCTTCCAATCAAAGCAGATGAGTGAAGTTTCTCCCTCATGTTTAAGCTATCAAGCCCCCTTAACACTAAGTAAGGTTCAGACCACTCCAGCAGTCATCTTCCATGTAAACTAGACCCATCAAACAATCCTTTTTACTTTATTATCACAATATTTGCGGTTAGTATCGTGTCGCTCCTGGATATCTGTCTAGGTTTCCCAGATTTATGTAGCACAACGGTTTTTGCTAACCCAGTATAGGTTCTACTGGCAGATATAAAATAAGTAATGTAAATTGCTTCCAGTATTTTGAAAACCTTGATTATATAATTTGATATATATTGGTTAAAATTGAATATTATCATTAGATAGCCATTAGGCTGAAGTTAGTATGTAATTACAGGAGCAAACACAACCAATTCAAGGTTGAAAATGTTTTATTTCATACTACACATCCTCTCCTGAATTTTAAAAGGTCTCTCTAAAAGATTTTGTAAATACTCTCTATTGATCTTGTTACTTAATTTTCTGTCACAGGCTCACAAAGGCATGCTGATTACAGCCAAGAAGCTGAAAACCCATCTTGACGAGACGAAGACTCTAGACAAAGCTCTCTCGCTTTATCCACACTACGACTTGGTCATCACAGGTCAGTTCGAGCATTTATCGCGTAGTTTTATGCTTTATTTCAATTGTAGCATTGTTTGTTATTCTAAGACGAAACAGACACCAACCTAAATTATTATTCTGTACATGCTTCTGAATAATCAAATCTCAATTTCTTTTCGATCTTTAACTCAAAATAAATCAGTCATCCTTTTTTTCCTTTCAGAATGTTGTTTATAAAAATGTCTTATCTGATATGTTAAGTTACTTCTCTAAGGCAAATACTGTATTGTAGGACATAGCCTGGGGGCTGCTGCGGCTGTTTTGCTGGGCATCCTGTACAAACCAATTTACCCCGAACTCAAGGTCTACGCTTTTTCCACGCCTTGTGAGTAGTACAGGATTGTAATGTTAAGTGTTCTTAACAGAGTTGTTCATAAATAAAATATGACAAACTGTAGAAATGGTTTAACAAAATTCAACTCTTGCTTTCACATGATGTATGTGAATGAACTTAATTTGGTATAAATTTTGTTCAAATTTTTTTTTTATCAAATTTTGATCTAGTATAGTCAAATCTAAATCGACTTTGGATGTTATGGGTCTCTGCAAATACCTTGATTCATATTCCCAACAGGTTTGATCATAGCTACGAATGTTTATCAAACTTGAATTAGGTATGTATTAAACTGGATTCAGACAAGAGCCAACTGGGTGTGGTTGAATTTGATCAAAGATCTGTAAAGTATAATAATTATTGTGTGGACAGCATCCTTGACATTCTTTTTGTACTTGTAAGGTTTTTGTGTAAGTCTAACAAGAGGTATGAGAGTACAGAAGGGGTTACAAAATATGTACAGCAGTACGTTCCACTGATTTACATGAACTCTACTACATAACGGGCTCTGGTGGCACACAATGTCCAAACATAATCCATCTACGTAGCTAGGCTAAACCTGTTCTTTTTTCACTTTTCAACCAAACATGATTATTTAAATCTTAGTAGTAGTTGTTTATTCATCATTCTACAATTTATGGTTGTATTTAAGGTTGTTTATGTGTTGCCTGGTGTGGTGTGCTGAAGCTCCCTTTTCAAAATTTTTTTAATGTTTTTGTGTGTCGTGAATACATTTTAATATAAGACAAGTAATTTGATACTCTAAAATTTTTACTAATATATAGATTTGACTTGAATCTCAATAAATAATTAATTAACTATCAAAGATTTTATTTTGGACCAAGCAATTCCTATAAACTAATTTGAGTGTTTTGGTTTCACTGACAAGGTTAAACCAAGCTTTCGGATGCAAAAGTGTGGAACATTTAAATATTTTTAATTAATTAACTTAATAAAAATTAGTCACAGATTTTTATTGTATCTTAAGAAACTCTATCCAAGTTTTGACAAAGAGACCTGTTCAGTCCTGTTGATTGACAACTGATACAAGTGACTATTTGGGCAATAAACTAATTGAATTGAGTTATACATTTTATAGTCTATTTCTTAAATTAAATAAAATAAAACAAATATTAAATATAATTCACACAAAAACATAATTAATTATTGTAACAAGTAGACAATCTTCTAAGGAATTTGTTTAAGGATCATGCACGTTTTGTATTGTAAATTGAGTGACCATCAGTAAGTAATCATAAAGTAGTTTGGAAATTCACAAAACTATTTTCAAGAATACGGAAAGAAAAAGAAAATACTCCTAAACATTAAACAAACCAAATTCATATATTAAAATTGAACAGTACTAGTCAAGATACTCTGGCATGTCATTTATGAACAATGTGAATAGCACAGGTCTTAGAATGGAGCCTTGTGGAACTCCTCTTTCTACTAGCAGGGGGGAGGGACCTAATAGTTGTGCAAATACCATTCTCTATGAGATATTACTATTATCTTTCACTTTCCACGTCCATAGATTCTCTCACATGTGGAACAAAATTTGATAAAAGAGTTTTATACAACCAGTAAACAGTATAATTCCCAGGAAAAAGTGACAGACGAATCATTACTTTACATTAACCTCTAAAACGGGTATGACAGAAACCAAAATCACAGTTGGATAGGGTTCATACTGTTACAACACAAGTTAGGGTTCATATTTTATTAATTATCGTTTAAGTATGAGTAATTTTCATCTGGTACTGTATTGAATTCCACCCTTAATTTATAACAAACATCTGTAATCTGTAGGTAATATGTCGTAGAAGAGGGTTGAACTCTCCTTTTTCTGACCTAAAATTGTGATATTTAACTGTCCAGGTGTAATTACAAGAGCAGCGGCAATCTATTGTGAAAGCTTTGTGTTCACTATCGGTGTGGGAGATGACTTTGCCATGAGGATAAGTGTCGAGACCATAGAGAACTTGAGAGCACAACTCTTCGAGGCTCTGCAGAATTGTAGGCTACCAAAGGTAAGCTACAGTGGAACTAGGCTACTGCATGTTTTACGGGACGTGCAGTCTCTGTAGTATTTTATGGTTTTAGAGTTAATACGTAAAATATGATTTTCAAGTTATTTATGAATAAAGAACGAGTCTAAGGATTGTACTACATTTACGTCACAAGATTGTTTGTATATTCCATTGGAGATTTCAATATATTTCTTTTTCCTTTTGTGTCAGTCAACTCAGATTAAACAGTATTGAATCATGATTTAAAAATTAATCATTTTCAATTCTAAAAATGTGCTAAAAAAATGCGTATTTGATCTAAATTAATCACTTTTAAAAGATTTTAAACACGGTTATCAAAGAAACAAATCATGTGACTGAATATAAATAATTATGGGACATGAATATGGCTTGAGTAACATTTATGATGTTAAAATGTGATCAAATATCTACATTATAACAATAATAACAAAGATCAAAGAATCTATAACTGAACTGTGATCTCGTGAGAAACTTGGTACTAGTTTCTTTACAGACCCTTCTCGGTCTCTAAATAAGATTAGACTAGTTAAAATTAATTAAGAGGCAAGATTGTGGTTGAAAGAATTTCAGACTGTATTCTTTGTTTATCTCATTAGATCATGCCACATTTACAATGTGTTGAGGTAGATCTGATCATGTCAAATGAGCACCAGCATTCAGTTTTTGTAACATCATCCCAAGTTTTACTTAAAAATTTGTCAAACTGAGTCTTTTGTACCAGACAAATTCGGATGGTTTTTATCGTAGTTTTTTTATCGTAGTTGAATCAGAAATTTTTCTAGCATGCAGCTGTAAAATTTAGTTTCCTGCTCGGTAAAAATGCCGTTGAAACTGTTTTAATGTTAACGTCTATTGAAGACAAGCCTCGTTTTGAACGTCCATCAGCTGCTCAAACAGATGAGAATGTTCAACAGATGAATTTAAGAAATTGTGCTTTCAGACCGTCGAATGACCATTGATCAAATGCAAGAGATTAGTGGGTTATCTTGAAGTTCGGTTCAGCTAATTTTACCAGGTTATTTGGGAATGAGAAGGACCTCTGCCAAGTTAGTTCTGACTGACAATCAAAAAGAACGTCGAGTTGAAACATATCGTGATTTTAAAGAACAACTTGAAACCGATCCAGGCTTTGTTCAACATTAAAACAGTTTCAACAGCATTTTTACTAAGCAGGAAACAAAATTTTCAGTTGCATGCTGTTCACTCTAACTTGCCATCACAAAAAAGGAAAATTGCACGAAACAACAACAGCAAAACTGTCACTACAAAAGAACGGTAATCCAGGCGGCACTGAAATGTCAATGAATTGTGCTACCGATACCTAGCGGCAGAAGTTTCTACTGTACAATCCCCAACTACAGCGGAGCTATTCCAGAAATTTTTGGCTACCCTCTTGTATACAATTCTTTTGCCACATTACTGACTTCTTATCAGATGTCTATATTAACTATAGACAATCAATTTACAATTCCTATTCTCAATTCAAAAGTTTTTTTACAAGCAACTTTACTGTTTTGTGTAGCTATTGTACATGACAAGTGTAAGAAATATCAGAGGCATAGTGAGTACTGCAGTTAAAGACCACACCTTTTCCACATATCTAAAAAAAGGTTCTTATTTTATTCCAGTATCGAGTAATCGTCAATGGATTCGGTTACGCTCTATTCGGCGTTCCGTCCAAACACCTGAATACAACGTGGCGGGATGACAGACCGACACCCCACCACTCTGTGCTACTGCCCGCCCCCAACGCAGTCCCCTACATGTTTGCGGTGGGTTTTACTGGTTATTTAGATAAAAAAGCACTACTATGTCCTAATATAAATGGTTATTGCTGCTCAATATCTGTGAATTGTAACTAGGGTTCAATTGATTTCTGTAATTCTATTAACAAATTTATATTTAAAAGAAACATTTTACTAAGGTTTCTATAAAATTTGTATTTATATTGTAAGTAATTTTACTTAAGACACCCCAGAAAAATAAGTAGTTAATTTCTTATTCTGGAAAAACTAAATATAATTAAAATAATCAAAATATTATAATTTTAAACTTCTATTCAGTGTATTTCATGTGAAATTTCACTCTCTAGGTAAACATAGTATAATATTAAAATTTGCGCTTTAAAATAATTATATATTTTAAAATTTTGTTTGAAAAATTATATATTTTTTAATTTGTATTCTTGTACTCTTAGAATTATAATATAAAGTTAATATTTAAATTTGTTTTACATAAAGAACATATATTGATTAGTTCAGTACATTTTGTATCAATTTGATATGTTTTATGTTTTTCTTGACGCATTTTTAGAACTTTTAATTATAATTTACTATTTTTCTTGGAAAAGCAATGTAAAAAATGCTGCTCCGTAGATGAAACATTTGCAAGAGACACAAGAGTTTTCAAGTATTGAAAAATAAAACAACTATAATATTTCTGTATACACAAAACTGTAATAATATATATACTTAAAAAATTAAATATATGAATATGCATAAATACAAAACAAATCTTTGGTACTATTCATTCCGTACTTGTCATAGCAGGAATTCAAACAATAGCATTTATCAAATTTCATTAAATATTTTACTTGACAATAAAATGAAGGACATCAAAATATCTAAATTGGATGTAAAGGAAATAAATTGAATCTAAACTAGACAGAGTTTTTGTTATGCAGGAATGATTTTATAATTAAACTTACCCATACTGTCATTAACAAAAAGATGTTTCTGAGCAGCTATTATATTTATGAATATTGAAAAATTAATTTTTATTACACCTGAAGAATGTTACAATTTTGTAAGATTTAACAAATAAAATTAAGCAACAAAATTAATTTAACCTAAAATAATGTTAATACTGTACACACTTAAATTACAGATAAATCTTGCTAGACTGGAAGAATAAACAAGACCATCTTCAAGGAGCCAATTAGTCATTATCGTACTTCATTAAATGTGAAGCGAAACAAAGGACTGTGCAGAGTCCTACATTTGTGTACATTTTTGTGTTTTATATGCCTTCATACAAATTATTATTATATCATACATTATTTTATACTTCATTTTATTTTATAAATCGTTACACAAGTTTTAACGTTTTATACACTTTAGTTTTTTTCATAAAAATAAGTATTAAGTATGTAATTATGTAAGCATTACAGTCTGCATTGTTGTAAAATGTGGTTTTTGAACAGCCCTCAACAGCTAACAGCATCGAAGTCTTCTCGTCCAGTTTAAGACAGAATTGTAAAGAAACGGACCCAAATTACTCCAAAAATAAGGTCCAAGAGATACCTCATTTCTGGAAAACTAGAGTAAGACAGTGGCCTCCTTTGTGTTTCTCAATTTTGTTTGTTTTGTCTGTTTTTGTTTTGTTTGTTTGTAGATGAGTTGTATTTTAATTCTATTCTGTATTTATATGCTCTGTACATAAATGCTAAGTTTTCAATATTTTAAAATGTTTCCTTTTTAGTGGCAAATACTAACTAAACCAAACTTTTTAAACTTTTGGGGAGGGGCCCTAAACAATTTATATACTTTTCAAAGTTATTCCAATAAAAAAGCAACCTGTTTAATATATATGTACTGTCTTTTCCATAATAAACACAATAAGCTACATACAAAAACATACACAATCATGTAAAAGATTCGTGTTATAGTCCCAAGAACCTAAAACATTAAATCTGCATCCAAAGTTACACACACAATGCTGTCTTAAGTAGACCTCACGTGTGCAGGACCCGTACTCAGACAATTTTACCAGAGACCCGCACAATCATTGGGAAACAAGGTTCAAAGTGGGGAGTTGGCTGACAAGGTGATTACAGCTCAGGCAAATAAGGACTATGACCTTAGACTGAAGCGTTTAAGGAAAGAAATCACATCAAACTATATTAAAAATTCAGAAAACAAACAAAAAGCCGTCTAGAATGTAATTAACCATGAGAGATGCAAAAATAGAGAGCATTCAACCCCCGTAGAGTTGGTAATAGATAAGAGGTTGATTAAAGATCCTCTCCTTAGCACAACATCTAAATATACATCAGTACAGCTGCAGATAACACAAAGAGACTACACGGTACCTAATTTAGTAACAGAACCAATTGAACTCCAAAATCTGCTTGAACTCATAATAAACCCAACCAAAAGATCTGAAATATCAAAAATGATCTCTAGCTTAAAATCATAACCTTCTTCTGTATTGGACGATATCTCCTCAAAACTACTTAATATTGCAAAGAAGAGATCACACCCTTGTCAACACACATCATCAACCTATCCTTTAAGGAAGGTATTTTCCAAAAAGCTCTGAAATCATTCAAAATAATTCCAAAATTTATAAAAGGACTCACAACCTCAATAGAAAACTACAGACCCATATTCCTCTTATCTATGATATCCAAAATAATTGAAAAAGCAATGCTTGACTGATCATTGTTTCATCTTAGTAATAACAACATCCTCAGTAGTCAACACCATGGTTTCCTAAAGGGAAGGTCAACCATCACAGCTCTGACTAGCCTTGTTGAGGAAGGAGTATCTGTTACTGGGTATCTCTTAGATTTCAGTAAGGCATTTGAAACTTTAGACCACGCTCTACTTCTAAACAAAATTAAGAGCATGGGAATGAAAGGCAAAGCTTCCAATTGGTTTTTAAGCTATCTGGCAGGAAGAACATAAATAGTTGAAGTAACATACACCAAAAACCACACTACCCATATAGCAAGGTCACCTTTACTCCCAATCAATAAGGTATACTCCAAGGCTCAGTATTAGGACCAATCGTTTTCATCTTGCTGACCAACGACCTGCCAAGATATCTTCAAGAATATGGGCAACTAGTGATGTACGCGGACGACACTCTAACATAAAGCGAACATAACCACTATGTTATAGTCCTGTTTATTGTGATGTAACTATTGAATTGAGTTACCTGTACAGTGCTTTGATTGCCTTGTTTTTATTGCATTAACAATTAATTTGGAAGTAAGTACCAAATGCACCCCTGTTTATTCCAATTTGCTTTAGGAAAGAAGGTCAGAGAATTAAAGAGACAGTCGGAAAGAAAATTATGGGACAAAGGGTGGTTCGTTCAAGCTGTGGTCCTGACAATGTTGTAATTAATTCTGAATTGATCAGGAAACAGAGAAAGTTCCTCAAATTGGTCAAAGGTTGATATGGTTTGTTGAATGCCTATGTATGAAGGCAGTTTGTTTTCATTTTGTGAATTGTTAATTGAGTGTGTTTTACAATAGTACTGTATATAGTACAAAACTTTGCCTTGTCACTCATTATAATCATTCTAACTCCATATTAATTATTTTAACCAGTGCACTAAGTAGCTAAATATTTGGAAGCAAACTTGATAATTATGAAAAGTGTGTTAAGGATCTGATATTCTGGCCATACAATTAGATGGGAAAATATTATTATGGCAGTCCAAAGGACATAATAACAAGTTTGGCTCCTGTTTATCTCTATAATTTATAATTTTTTGGAAGAAAAGTTAATTATTGATTAATTTCTTGAAAATCCAAAACCAAATGGCTTATAATTATGCTATTATTGAAGTAGGAGAGCTGGTCATAGAGTACTCTGTGTGTAAGGAAAGTTCTGGTGGAAAGTAATGACATCAATTTCCGACAACCAATACATGAAATTTATTTCTACTCAAGCACATTTACTATGTGACTAAATATTTTGCTACATAATTGTTGTGAATCAAAAGTCTTAGTAACCCCAGTTTTTATATTGTCCATTGAAACTTGACCATACTAATTCTGTTGTAGGTCGGGTGTGTTGGTCAAATTTGTGTCGTATTTTGCCTCACGTTGTCTGCGCCATTTGTAATAGTTCGGTGTGGTGGGTCAATGTATATAGGCCTAGACCACTGACGTACACTTTAGGAACGTAAAGTCTTTTCACTTTGATATGAATTTATTTATAAAACTAAAAAAAAATTATGAAAACTTTAGATATATTGATTCTAAACAATGTTAAACATTTGTTAAACGTTCGTTCATAAATTTCTCATCTCGTATAATTGTTTTAATTACATGTGTTTATGACATCAGTTTATAACAAATGTCTTATCACATTTTTAGCTATGATCTTCTGATAGACTGACTGTAACATGGCAGTTATTTGCTAATTAACTGTTGACAAATTTAATTAAATAACTAAGTTGAAGGAACTTTGAGGTTAGTTACTGACTGTAACATGCCAGTTATTTGCTAATTAACTGTTGACAAATTTAATTAAATAACTAAGTTGAAGGACTTTGAGGTTAGTTACTGACTGTAACATGCCAGTTATTTGCTAATTAACTGTTGACAAATTTAATTAAATAACTAAGTTGAAGAACTTTGAGGTTAGTTACTGACTGTAACATGCCAGTTA
The DNA here is from genome assembly GCF_021130785.1 of Homalodisca vitripennis. NCBI lineage: Eukaryota > Metazoa > Arthropoda > Insecta > Hemiptera > Cicadellidae > Homalodisca > Homalodisca vitripennis. The sequence goes on from NC_060214.1 coordinate 111,250,694, forward strand.
TTTGCTAATTAACCTGTTGACAAATTTAATTAAATAACTAAGTTGAAGAACTTTGAGGTTAGTTACTGACTGTAACATGCCAGTTATTTGCTAATTAACTGTTGACAAATTTAATTAAATAACTAAGTTGAAGAACTTTGAGGTTAGTTACTGACTGTAACATGCCAGTTATTTGCTAATTAACTGTTGACAAATTTAATTAAATAACTAAGTTGAAGAACTTTGAGGTTAGTTACAGGTCACCTTAGTCTTATCTTCTGAAACAATGGATCTAAAAACATGAGTAACAAGGCTGGAAATTTTGTTAATCACATAAAAAAGGGTGACACAGAAACTACATGTCACGTACACTCCAGTAGATCAATTAGCATATCACCAATATGGGATTTTGGACTAAATCTTCCTAATTCATGTTTGGCATGGTGAATAGCCAACCCAAAATATGTTAGGGATACGCTTTTTGCTGAAGAATTTTCATCTTCAGTGAAAATAAATCCTCTAAACAGAGAATGTAAACAGAAAGTGAATGGCTGTCAAAATGGTACACATTTATTTTCCACCAGCTCTTTCCATTCAGTAACCTCTGTTGCTAAGTATATTCAGGAAAATCCTTCAAGTTCCTCAAAAGCCCATCACCATATTTCAAGTTGTTCATGAGAAATTGTAATATTGAGTACAATAATGTTATTGAATATACTGTCAAATATCACATACTAGAAATACAGTTAGTTTAAAACAACAATGTGATGTTTAGGAGGTGGCAACCAGAAAGTACACTAACGTATCCCTGTACCCAGCTGGGAATATTCTACATATTGTCCATAAAAAGAAGAGCAAAGAAGAAAAGTAAGTAGACAATTTGTTTAATGTATTCAATCCCAAAAGTTTATTTTAAAATTATTATTGTTGGAGTTGGAATGTTGAATTCTCTATACCACATAAATTCGACCTCACCGTAGCCTAGGAGTAAAAAAGGCTGTAACTCTCTAACCGAGAGGTTAGTTTCGATTCCCGAGGTGGTCAATAAAAATTTGTAAGCAGGTTTGTTTTTAAATGTTTTATCCTTGATTAAAATGCCTTTGACAGAAAAAGAAGCCCCTCTAATAAAGGAAGCTTCCAAGTATAATTTAGTTCCTCATCAACTTGTATTGTTTTATTTTATTTGTGTTTTTTATAAAAAAAGTGCAGAAATAAGTATTTTGATGCTGATGAAATTAAAGGAAAGATTTCCAGTTTGGGTGTAAATATCCAACTAGATAAGAAGAGACCAAACAATAATCTCAAGGAAAAGATTTAACGTTTGTGTGTTTATCCTTAACGGTTTTCTTTTTGTACCTTAAACTATTTTGTTTTGCTGTTTGTTCAGAGACAAGTTTATAGAGTTTATGCAAAAAAAGTTATTTTTAGTGTCATTTTAAAATATCTGTTAGCTTTTGTTTATTGTTCACTGTCCATAATCGGGTCATTATCACGTAAACAAAGTGATTCAATCGTCTATTCATGCGTATATTTGTATATTTGCATGGTACAGTAAACACAAAATATTAAAATCATAACATACTCCAGGACAGGTGACATGTAACAACATGTGGTAGCTGTCTGCACTGTGCGACTACAATAAACTTATCAAAGTTCAAACACTCATGACAGAAGACCAAGGAAGTGCTGACGAATCAGTGGGCTCTAGTAGTAGTAGTAAACGCCAGAACTACTTGTGTATTGCACAGTTGTCACATAAATGTGTCTTGCACGATACGGCAGACAGTAAAATAAAACAGAAACAATATAACGATGCGTAACATTACATAAGTAGCACACTTTTACACAGTCGCTATGAACGTTATTACGTCACAAATCATGTAGGGATTAAATGTTACTATAAACCATAGATAAATAAGACCATATTTTAAAATGTTTATTGTGTGCAGAAGAAATGACATCAGGTTATGACCAACATGACACATTACCAACCACACTACTACACAAATCAAGCAACCAAACAATCAATCTTAGTGACACAATTTCTACCTTGTGTCCTAAATGTAGTAAATAGCATTGTAAGCAATTAAACACATTAATTCATCGCTTTGCGTGATGCTTCATTTCTTTTAGTGTAATATCAAACTCATTAACGTTTTGTGATGTTAGTGAAGACTGAATTTACTACTTCTTGGATTTGTTAATTTCCTATTACATTATTTTTTCACATTTAGTTTCTTATTTAGAATAATTATGAAATATAATTTTCTTGTAGATATAAACCCGACACCCAAAATTAATATCATAAAATAAAATGTGTTAGTGCTTTTTTTAGTTAATTAAAACGTTTTATTCCATTTTAGCTATTGAAAGAATCACAATTTTGTTTCAAAGCTATAAGAAATTGTTATGATATGCTACTAAGGTTGTTTTTGACAATTTCCAAAATCACTCTCCTTTTCCCAAAAAGAGGCGGGAAATTAGCAAACCCAAAATTTAAGTTATTAAATGTTGATTATATATATATAAAGAACACCTTCCCTTCTACATAGATTGATCAGAAACAGGGTTTCTTAATTTTTATGAAGTATTTTCTCATTGTAATTGTTAATTAAGGTTTAACATGATAGGTGATTAAATATTTTGAGTTTTTTCTTTGTTCTTAGACGTGAAATTAATTTTTTAGGTTGGACTATTAGTTTTGTCTTATGATGGTCTCCAATTAAATTAGGCAGTCTTCTTCTTTAGTGTTTTGTGTTCCATTCCAGCCTCACATTTTGGTAGCAAAATTTGATGCCGCTGTAGAAGAAATTCAATAAAATGCGCCATTTAATTAACGATTACAAAGATGAAATCAAGGAATGCTCTCAACAGTTAGAAATTTGCTGAAATAAGCAAGTGATCTGTAAAAGAAGAGCATTAACTTTTTTTATTAGGAAATATTTAAAGTATATTAACATTGATTTTTTTTTAAGCTATACATTAAAGATATTTTCTCCATACAACCCAAACCATTAAGGATATTTAAAAGTGAAATATTTTAAAATAATTTAAGATGCATACAAATAATTGAAACCAAATACCTAGGTTTAGATATCTAGTACTATATTTTTTGTGGTCAAAAAACTTAAGTTAGTTTTTATAAAATTTTGAATTTCATAATTTTTATATCATGAACTTATGCATTCTGTACATAAAATTACTTGCCTTTACTATGCAAAAATTAAATCCTAACTTTCTTCTTTTAGATCTAGATGGCATTGCCTCCAACTTTCATGCTGTAAAAAAAAGTAAGTTTTCATCGCTGCCCCACCCTCTCATTAGCATCACGTCAGAGGGTCATCTAATGTTTTAATTTGCATCATAATCATTCCTAACAGAATGGGAATACCTGCCATTTCATATTTTCACAGTTGGTAATTTTAGTTGAATGGGTTTTAAATGTGTGGGCATATACAGTGTGTCCACAAAGTCATGTCATTCTTTTAATTCTTTATAGCTACTCTATTATGAATAAATGATTTATTTCCTATAAACTTACAAAATTGAATTAACCTAACAATGATAGGAAAAATACACTGACCTCTTTTACAAGTAGTGAGGTCAGCGAGAGAAAAAAAAAAATAAAAATCTAAAATATATACAACAATTAATATCCTATTTACAGGTTTAAAACAAAATAAATTTCTATGTCTAGCTTCTTAAAACATATCTAAAAATATGAGCTTCTGCAGCGTCCACAATCATTCTGCGAACCTAAATCAATTATTATATTATACTAATTTATTCAATTTAGTCCATTTATACTAGTTTAGTCAATTATTTACACTAATTTTACTTATTTTCTTATTAAAATTTATTAAATTATACAGTTATCAACATGTCAAAAATTTACTGATATAGTTATGATAATATTTTAGTCTTATTTTGGTTGCTAAATAAACAACTTAATTCTGGTATTATTTAAACAATTTTCCTATATTTTTACTTGTGCACAGAATGTATTCTTAAACAACTTTTCTATAAAAAGCCTTTTTTTTAACTTGTGCACAGAATGCCTTAAAGTTTTCTATCTGCTTAATGTGCAAAGGCAACTGATTAAATATTTTTTGACCAGCGTAGGAAAAGATTGTCTGAATTGTGATTTATTGACTTTTGGTAACATAAACAGACCAAAAGATCCGATTGATTGAGATTGATTATTGGTTGTAGATCTGAGAAACAGGTGTAAATAAAAACAGCTGTTTATAAAGTATGGTTTTCATTAGTTGAGTTACTCTCTGTTGTCATCTAGTAATGATAGGCTAGCATTTTTACAAAAACAAGTCATCATGGCAACTCTTCAAAGAAAAGGATAGTGTGTTTTGTGGCTAGCAAAATTTAAAACTGTGATTTCAGTGCATCATAAATATTGTCAAATGTTCCATGAAAATATTTTTGACAAACACAGCATTTATCGAAACATTCAGCTTATTGGGTAAAGCAGGGGCAAGTAGGTTAAACACAAGAGACAAAACCAATGAGAACTTTCTAAAAAACTTTTCTAAGAAGTCCAAAAAAGTCTGTGCAGAAACGTGGATATGAATTGAATGTCCCTAATTCTACAGTTTACAAAGTTTTTGAGAAAATACTTAAATTTAACGGTTATAAACCTCAACTGTTACAATTTTTTGAAGCCTGATGACAAATTAAAGAGGTATTGTTTTTAGTAATGAGGCTACCCTCAGCTTATCTGAAAATGTGCATCGTCATAACGTTTGTATATTGAACACTTAAAGCAACGAATCAAAGCTGTGATTGAATCAGTTACCCCAGAAATCTTGAATCAAAGTATGGGAGGAGATCAAAGTTTTTTTTTTTTTTCTTTTTTTTTCTTTCTAAGGAGAGGCTGATCCCCTTTTAAGCCTTATTCTGTCCGTCCTCATAGGCCACTGGCCGGACAGTGAGGACGGACACGGACACCCCTCACTCGTTAGTGGTCTTGAGTTCACTTGGACGTCTGCAGGCCGATTCATGACCTCAGATTAAATGACGTAAAACTGTTAAAAGTGCTCTTTAATCCTATTATAATCTTATTTTTGTGCTGCATATAGTTTTGTAAATAAAGTTATTTCAAGTGTGACATGACTTTGTGGACACACTGTATTTGTATGTATGACTTTTGCACTGTGCATCGACAAAACCTGATTCCAAATCACATGGTTAATTGGTTGCATTTTTCATCAGTTTTTAGTGACAAATTTTCACTGAAAATGAGCTGTTGTGGTCAGCCTCGTAACAACACTCAAAACTTCAATTTTGCACAATTCCTAGCACCTACATGTTTCGAATGATTGTTCAATACTGTGTGTTAATGTGACAAAACTCTCCACATGTATTTTCTTGGATGAGTCCATTTTACTGGTGGAATCGAATTTAACATATTGGAGATTTTGATTTTCAATAATGCAGATTAAAAAAATATTTTTAAGATAAAAAATTGAGATAAACTCCCAGGGGCATGTTTTTATGGCAATTAATAAAAAAAATAAGACCCAGATTTAACGTTCAATATTAAATTTAAAATTATTGGTCTTGAAGTAGCAATTTTTAAACCAAATGGAAAGATTTGCTGTTAACTAATATGAATAATTGAATATGTTACAAAGTGATTCTCTGGGTTTCAGTTTTTTTTACATCTATTGGGAGAAAACTTGCTCTTGAAGATTTTAAGAGCCCAGCCTGTTTTTTTTTTTTTTTTTTTTTTTTTTAAGAGGTTGCAAAGTTAATCTTTAAGCTACAATATATTTTTCTTTCAATTTGATTTAAATTTTTTTTAATGGATTCGATTTTAAATATTAGCTGAAATATCTTGAAAGCAAAAACAAAATAAAAGACATTTTATTTTCATTAAATTACTATTTCTATATCACGTTGCAAAAAATATATATCATAAAATAAGGTTTACGATCAAACAATTTTGATGTGTTTCATCCCCATCTTTTTGGAGGATGGAAAAAAACACCAGAAACTGTTTAAAATGTTTCTGCAGAAGTATCTGCAACTCTTTAAATCTTAGCTGAAGGGGAGACTGTTTGACCATCCTGTATGTGTAAGCATTGTATACACATTACAAGCTTTGGTCTTAGGAAAAAAGTATAATGAAATGAATTACGTTGCGAGTTGATTGCATTGATATTTAAATAGTTAATATTTGGTTGGTATTTCACACTGGTTTTTTTTTTTTTAAATTGCACAAATATATTTGTATGTTCAGCATTAACTAAAGATTATTAAATAATTTTGGCCTTCCATTTTGTCACCTTGGTCCATAAATTTCATAGTGTAAAGATACCTTTAAGTATTGAGGCGATTTCAAGAAGGTTAGAAAAATGCACGTTTTATTGACAAAATCGTACTATTCAAGGTCGTGTTTACGAGTCTACTGTAATTGCTTCAGACCATCTTGGCACACACTTTTCCATTCTCACTACCAAATTTTAAATGGTTTCCAGAAGGAGAGCAGATGAGAAGACATACGAGATGCGTTGGTTGAGTCCCGACTCATTCGATGAGCTGCGAGTCATGCCGAGAATGCTCCTAGACCACTTGCCCGAGAACGTGTACAAAGTTCTCACCACCATACTCGATGAGCAAGAGACTGAAATTGAAGACAACGTAGAATTTATCATGTGACTGCTAGTATTATGAAAATTGACATTCCAGGGTGACGCTTGTAAAATAGTGAGTTTAATATGGTGAATTTTATATCTGATATCGTATAATTATCATACATTCAAAATATTTGAGTTTTTTTTTTTAGAAAATATGCACTCTGATAAAGAATATTTTTTATATTTCTAAATGACAATAAAAAGTAAAACATGTGAGATACCAAATTTAAATATGCTAAAAAGTGTCATTTAACACATGTATTAATGATACATGTAATTATAGATATAATTGTTTTGTTCACTAATTATAGATATAATTGTTTTGTTCACTATTTTAGAAAATTATAATTATAAAAACTGTTTTTCTTTTTTTTGTAATTTAATATTGCATTATTTACCATGCTAGTTCTCATGTTCAAACCAGCAATTGAATATTCGGGTTTATCTTGCATTTGTATAGATTTCTGGTCTAGATTAATTCAAATTAACTGTAATTTTAAACTAGTGAATAGATTTTAATTTTATCGTTTATTTTATATGAGTCTGCTACCTTTGATATCTCCAGTTTGAAAGGTCTTATCAGAAAAATATTGATGTTAACAAATTATTAGATTTAAATAGAATAAATCTGTTTTTAATTTAAATATATACATTTTCTTTGTATAAATTAAAGTAACACAAAATATATAAAGAATCTAGTTTGTATAAAAATTTTGAATTGAAAGTGAACCGAATGCTGGCCGTTTTTTCTTATACTAGCTCACTATGTTTAGCGATTTTGAAAATGTTATCAACCCCTTCAATCTCAGCCATTATTTAAAAAATTTACAAAAAAAGTCCAGCAATATACATAAGGGGTCTGCTAAAAATCACACTTTTGTTTTTGTCTATTTACTTATCTCTTAAATGATTATAAGTTTACTTGTTTTTCATACAACTTTCAAGAATATTTTATTTTTATTTTACATGAAATATACCAAGTTATAATATAAATGTGGGAAGTACACTTTATTTTTAAAATATATATACAATACAAAAATAACTGTTGTAAAAACCTTTCTTTTTTAATTTTTGACTGTCTTTATATATAAAACTAGCTGTTTCCCGCGGCTTCGCACGCTTTTCGTAAGTTTTATGAGCATTTCTGGTTGAAGTAAATTATATTTCCAACCCCGATGTAGATTTTACCTTGATGTCACGATCAAGAAAATATGTCAAAAATGTATTGTACATGCATAATGTATTTTATTACAAAGTGGTCTACCACTCAACCTTTAAGTTCAACCAAAAATTTAGTTTAGACAATTATACATCATAACTTAGCGCCTTCAAATAGTGTTTCACTGTTTAATATACGTATCTATCTCGTAATTGCAGGTTATAATGTGCAGGCGCTTTGAAAAACTTTTCTTCATTTTATTCGTTTATATTCACGACATAAGCGAATAATTCAGATAATAACTATCCTATCTTCTAAGTTAGACTAAATTACGGATACATGTGAAATTTGATTGAAATTGGTTCAGTCGTTTTGGAGTTTATTGGCAACATACATCGTGACTCAAGATTTTTATATATATAAGATTAGTTAGAACTTATAAAATTATTTAAAAACAGGTACTCTTGTTTTTAAATAAAATGAACAATAAACCAAATTTAATCAATTCATCATTACAAATGGCCTAAATACGTTTTTATGCAGATATTGTAAAGTTCAATGCCACAATTAAATTTCCAAACTGAAACTTGGTGCTAAAAAACAATGTGTTCTTAGTTGATACGTTCAAAACATAATTATTTTAAAATTTCTGTTTATGTAATTTTTCTGTTTCGGTAATTATTTATGAATTTTTAATTTTAGTAGATCAACTTTTGCTATATCTATTTCAAATACTGGAGAAAATCATTCAACTTAAAGTAGGCTAACATTCAAAACATTGTGTTTTGTAGTATTTTATGACAATATTTATGAACTTTTAATTTTCATGCACACATTTTTTGTATGGCAAATTTAAATCAAGAACGCACATGGTTTTCAGAACACTACGTTACACATTATTTACGGGATGTAAATAACGTATATAAAATATTGTTTGCTTTCTTTTCATTATTTTTTAAGAAATAAATTTCATAATCATAACTATTTTGATATTAAAAATAGAAAGTTTTACTAAATACAAACAAAAAATTAACATATAATTCAAAATACAATTTTAATTATTTATATTTCAGTACTTAAGTATTGTTCTCTTATTTTTGTATACTTAAATACTCATACTTGTTTGCCGTTATGGCTTTCATCTCAGAATTATTATGTAAAATGCCATATAAACAATTGTATTCCTTAAGGAGGTTATACTCTGTAGACAATTTTGCTAGTTACCTAGTTAATTGAAAGCATCTACTAATGATATACATCTATGTTTTTAAGTTTTAGATTTTAATTTATTTCAAGACCAAGAAAAATTATTAACACTTGGTGTTTTCCAACTTTTGAGTGCAAGATAATAATATATGGTTTTAAAAGATATAAACATAAACAATCTAATTATATTAAATTCACTTTGAGTTCAACTTATTTTAGTCAGTGGAATGAGACTTCATTCTACTTCTATAAACAAGAAATTCAAAATATTGAATAACATGCTTTTAAAATAAAAATTGGTAAGCCTACAATAATTTCTAATATTAGCGAGTACTCATATTTCTTTAGTTTGACATCTTGAATGCAATACAGGGTTAGCATAAATTATGTTCTCAATTTTATTAATATGCACTGCTGGATTACAGTTTGTTATAATTTTTTGGCAAAGCCAATAAAATATTCAGTTATTAGCTGAACTGAAGAACATTTCCGTCTTACCAATCAGTAAATGTGCATCATAATGTTAGAACAATATTTAATGATGACCTCCAAAAGCACTCTATGTGCATGGGTGAATTTTAAAAAATCAACTGGTAGGCCATTAGTAAATGATGAAATTATCGTGAACCACAAAGGTCAAAGATGAACAGACTAGAGGACATTGAAATATATAAAGGCCAATTTATAAATGAAAAATAGTTTAAATTAAAGATCAGGACCGTAGAAAAAAACTGATACAAGGGAGTGTGGAAGAACCTGCCAGAACGGAACAACAGCAACTTTTTCCTGGATTAGTGAATATTGAAGAGTGATAGCTCAAATGTTCCTTTCAATAACGTGGGAAGTTCAGGTTATGCTCATGAAAGGAACAAAAAGTTACGAGGCTGTCGCCTTGCATTGTCGATGGTGTTCACTACTTACAAGAGAAAAACCTTTTGAGTGGTACTTTCTCTTTAACAATAATTTTAATTCATAATGATCTGAATTTAAAATTGAGAACATAGTCCAGGCTAACCCTATATTTTTATTTGATATTATACTTTTAATTTTACGTTCATTTGATGTAAAACTTGATTTTCAGTTGAGACGCCACAAACCTAAGATTATTTGGCATTTGTAATAATGTAGAATTTAGATCATAACTTGCACAAAAATTGTGGTGTGTTGGTAAATACTCCGGACTTCACAACATACTCTACTTTTACTCATTGACTAAGTTTTGTACTTTTGTGTAAATATGTGTATACTAGATTTATAGACAATTATGGACTTAACTTTGACTATTCCGTCCCTGATGTTTTCTTTATTAATGTACTTGTATTAAGGTTGTTAAATGTTGCTCATGAATTATATTTGTAAATTTTATACAATACATGAATAAATCTAAGGGCATATAACTGTAGTGTTTGACTTTCCTTGTTTCATATTCAGATGGATTTTACTACAGTTTCTAAAAATTTTTGTTGAAAAGAGGTTTACGACAAATTATCTTGATTTCAAAATAGTATAAACCAACAACATACTAGTACAAACTTACAATTTACCCAGTGGAACAAAAGTCTAGATTTATTCCTATAAAAGGGATTTCTATAGCTACGACTGGATAAGGATTGAATTTTATAACTGTGAAATACAGAGGGCCACACGTAGTGGCCTGAAAAGTTAAACGGGAAAACAGTGGAGACCATTAACCCTTTGACTGGTGGGTTTTTCTCAATAACAGTGCCCTAAAATTGTGAGTTTTTTTATTCTCGATTTTGTTTTTTTTAGGTGATTTGGGTTTACTGCAGTAGATGTGTTATAAAAAACACTCAATTAAATGTTTTTTAAGTTCTTTTTTGTATTTATTCAGAAATTAATCTAATTAATGCACCAAAGTTATTATATTCACAAAATATCAGAAAAAGGTCAAATATCCAGTAAAATTTTCCCATAAACATACCAGGGTACAGGTTAGGTACAAATTAGTAACAGTACACAAGTCTCCTCAGAAATCTTTGATGCTATGAAAGGCGTGAAAACAGTCGGACACAAAGCAGAACGTTGCAATCTTGGCACATCGTGTTCCAGCACCGCTGCTCGCACAAACCAAACGTTTACAATCAGGGGAACCGGTAATGTAAACGTGAGGTTACAACCTGTATTCACTACACACACAGAAATAGAATCAGCTGATTACTTGGAACAACTGATTGAATACCATCAATTGGGTCTGAAATAACAACTGCGATCTAGTGGAAACGACGAAAACTACCTGAAACTGTTTCTTTATTCTGCTAGATCGCATTCGTATTCAAGCGAGAGATTATTCATCACAAAACATTGTGAAAACTATCTAGCACCTTAGCGCTTACTGTACGGCCATCGGGATTACTACCTAAAAAATAATACTATTATTTTTAATTTTTTATACTTGTATGTTTAAAAAATTTATTTTCCTTTAAAGTTAAATATTACGACATGTAATATTGTTTAATTGCTTTGTGTTTCGACTTAGTAAAAAAAATAACAAAAAGAAATTAGTATAAGCAAAAATAAAAAATTACATGAAAATTCATATATTTAAATGGAATGGATTTTTATGTTGGTACCGCAAATAAAAGACCAATTTTGTATATTTTCAAAAGACTGTAAATAAGTGTTCAAATCCTTCCATTGGCAGTGAAAATTTATTGCTTAGCTTCTCATTATTAGTTTATTAAAAATCCGAGTATGATATCGTGTTGTGTCCAGGGATCAGGGAGAAGGGGGAAATCAGAAACATCGTAATGCTGTCTACATAAGATGTATATTGCATTTATTTATGATAAAAAATGAAACAACAATGAAGTTGTGATGGATGCTATTTGTACAGCAAACAATATGCTAGCGTAATGCGTGCTCAACACACTGTCTAAGCCATCGACATACAAAAGCTAACATACGAAAATATCACTGCTACCAGTAGTGGATGACTTTGAGCGAATAAGGCGCACAGTCAATGCCTACTATTTACATCCATTTTTTATTACTTGCAAATAGCATTTAGATTGACGGTAAACTCTGCCTTTACAAAGACATCATCAGAGAGATCATTCCTCGAAGAAGCAGCAAAAGTTTTAGAAATATTCCAAAGTTTCCATTTTACAGTAACACGCACAAGGCTAATAGTAACGATAGTTTTTTGAAAAGTTTTCCTTTTGCTCAGGCAGCAATTTTTACTCTCCTCAAATTAAGAATTGCCCTCAAAATTTGGTCAGTACAAGTCAAGTATGAAACTGAACTAAAAACAAGCTTAGAACATGGTAGAAATAACATAGTTTAATAAAGCTATTTCCTAATTTCATTAAGGAGGGTGTTGCAAAAGAAAATCTAGCGTTTTGTCGGGCTGATAATTTTTATTTCGTCTTTTCTTGTTAACCGAAATTTCCTTTAGAAGTAAAATTCTTAGAAACGTCAAGGCAATCTGATAGAGACTCGCAAGATTAATCTGAATGGAATAATTAACAATTTTTGCCTTAAACTGTTAGTTTTGTTCATTTCAGTACAAGAACTTTAATTTATCAAACCTAATTTTCCAAGCAGGGTTTATTATTTTATCTCAAATCCATGCCAAGGACAAAATATATCTAAAACCACATACAAATACTCAATAATTATAAAATGTCAGTTAAATTCAAAGTAAGTTAAGATTTTATTCTCCATTCCAAAAATGTGACAACTTTCAGAACAAATAACTATCCATTCTCATTGATCTGGTTTCTGCATTTTCATTCTCTGTAATTTCTTTTGAATCCTATTTAACATTCTTGTTAATTCATCTTGCCTGGCATCTTATCCATTCTTTGCTTTGTGCTTCTTTCTTTGCTTGGTTATGCTATAATGTGATATCCGTTTTACCATTGTTTACTGTTCTTCTTTAAATCAGACTGTTATTGGCTTCAAGTAATTTTGAAAATCTCTTTTTTTGTATCGGTGCTCTCAGCAGAGAATGTACGAACAAATACAAATTGATTCATACATGAATGTATAATATTTATAACTCTGTTTTTTATAGTATGAAATATAACTTCATTGTTGAATGAATTTGTTTTAAATACGTATTTTTCCTTTAATATTGCTTTAACTTTCATTGAACAAGGTGATGACTAGTTTACCCTTGATATAAAATCACCCTTTGTCAAAACAGAGTCTGCTCTCAAAAATTGAATGGCAACAATTTTTTTGGCGTTCAAGCAACACTGAGATAAATGTATTATACAAACACAGCACCACATTGGACAATTTCTTCAACTCCACAAGACAAACTTCCATTTGTTAACTCTCGCATAAAAGCGCTCCTGCCATTTCCTGTTCTTCTGATAATTAGAGCATCATTTTCACCAAATCTGACTTTGCTTCTCTTTTTCGTCCGTACCACTAAAACTCATCATCATAATTATACTTGTTACTGCCATCTGGTCTGTTTGGAATCTGTTGGATAAATAATCTGGAAACTTTACTGACATTCCATAGATTTCTTGTATACACAACTAGGTTTGTTAATAACGTTTCTTCAAATAGAGTTCATCAGTTTATGCCCTCAGTCTACAAGGCTGAATCTGCCAAAATGGTGAACTGGTCATTTGTGAATATCAAGATACAAACCATCAAAGACTTCTTGTCAAGGCCATAAAAATTGATCTAATGGAATTCAAGAACCTATATGTATCCTTACATCTTTAAAATTCAATTTCAGTATTACAAGAGAACTGTAACAAATGATTGTTGCCATTCTATTTTAGATCATATTCTATAATGTTTACAGCAGAGTTTGATAACGGCTCTGGATCTGAAAGACCATAATAAACGAAAATGTTTTGTGTTTCATTCACATTCAAAAAACGTTCTTTGTGACTTAACTTTACCATTGCTTTATGTTTATTTTTACTTATTCCCAATAATTGTCTTAACCTAATTTTTGAATAGAAAATACCAAAAAGGCCTTTGCATCAGAAAGGACGTGGTGAAATAGAAAGTAAATATTTATTTATTTATTTACAAGATTTAACTCTACTAATAACCCATTAAGTCAATCTTATGTTGGCAAGAATGTTCATAATCCATTTTGTCAAAAGTCTGATTGTGTATATCATTCCTGATTTAATTACTTTTAATAAAAACAATCAACCACTTCATAACCCTGAATTATTATCTTAGAAATACTATGTTTAAGTATCTTAAGAATTTTACATGGTTACATACATAATTTTTAATTAAAAAAAAAAACTACTTTATATCCAAATTTACTTTAAACTCAGCCCACGTTTACAGCTAAGACATTAGTTGCAACACCACACTTAAGGGAAGAAACTATCGTAGCACTCTGAAGATATAAACCATTTCGAAAGATGAATATTGACACATAATAAGGGGTGATATATTTACTGGTATTTAACTGTACTGTAGTTGAAAATCAGCTAGGAATATTAGAAGAAGCTGTTACTAAATAACACAACTTGATTTTTGTTGTTCTAATAGTTTTCTATTTTATTTGACGGAACTAATAAAGGTCGATAAATAACATCGTTATCGAACTATTTAATATATTTTTAAACTGTAGATACCACAGTTGAAGCATTATTTATACATTTCCTTCAGCAACAATAATAATTAATAAAAACATCAGTAAACACAAACAATGCTCATAATATACTCACGGCTACAGACGTTTCGGATAGCAACCATAACAATTTTTCTTAAACATTGTTTACGTACTTTTAGAGAAATGTTTACATGTTGACCTGAATACATAGCACGGTAACTCTACAGATGTTAGTGAAATGAGAATACACATTCTAACAATCATAGGTTCTTGTGAAAAACAATCTGTACTAAAATAATAAACAATAACAGAAAATAAATATTCCTCGAACAACTTAGTTTTTACAAAAATAAGGGTAGACAACTGGAAATATTTATCTAATAGAAATTATCACAGAATGGATAAATTATTATATTTTTTAGACACAAAAGTATTAAAAATAATTAATTCCAGAAAAATCACAAGTATGGATAAAGTAATCAAGTTTTACAGTAGAATGACACCTACTAGTAAACTGAAAACTTAAAAATAAATATAACTATACGATATAATTTTGCACACTCTAGCGGATGACCGGCACACATCTACATGTCCTATAAAATTATATTTTACACTTCACTAAAAAGGATTTCCAATTTTAAATTACCACTTTAAAATTGATTCCTTTAACTTCAAAACCACTAACTGATTTTTTATATCATTATTTAGAAAAAGAGACACTGGAAACAAACCGTTATCTAACTAAAGCATTATTTTAATTAAAAAATAAGAACCCTAAATTTTAATGTGCACATTTTATTTACACAATTAGTCTTACATTTACAGCTCTTTGTAAATTCACATTCTTCTTGATTTTTCAAAGATAAAATTTTAAAATTACATTTTGATTTATCAAATCGTAAAGGTTAGGTGAGCGAGCACTGTCTCTATTGAGAATTCCAGGTTCTTAGCTCACCGTTTATCAAAAAAACATAAACCTAAATTATGGTTGTATTCGATGAGACACGGATTCAAGCTTTTCAATCATCTGCCATAGAATTGAAAAGAAATAAGTTATGACTCGAGGGCCGGGCTTGGGCGAAGCAAAGGCAAAGTTAGCGGCACTCCCAGATTTTCACAGACTGGTCTACGCTGCCCGTCACGACAAAAGGCTGCGTTTTGTGGAAATCTAAACAGAAAAATTACAAAACGTTAAAATGCAACACGTTTTTCCAGACAGAGTGAAGATTATGTCTATTTCTTGTAACCTGATATCCAGACTATCTGGATGGTTGCAAGAATACGAGTAGGATCACTCAGCAAGTCAGTAAACAATATAGAATGACATCAGTTCTTGTATCCAATATAATAATATAATCATATCATAGCTACATCTGCAGTGATGCCTGTTCATTATAGAAAATGTTCCAGCCATAAACCATTTAGGGAAAATTTAATTTGTATAACACGTTCGTAATGGCTGAAATTATTGTACTTTTTAAAATAACAACGCAATTTCAACCAAAAAAGAAAAACATCTGTTGTGTGTGTTTTCTTTTTAAATAAACATGTTCTGGAATGATTAACCCATTGCGGATCGTATTGTTTTGGCGCATGGGCACCAGCGGGTGAATTAATTTATGGCAACGGCCGCACGAACAGCAATGGTGCGCCACATCGTATCGCTCGCTATTGTATACTAGAAAATTCAGCTGTGAAGATATTCGTTCAGATGGAACATGGGCCTGCTGGGATATCCATGATGTAGGAACGATAACACGCGAGCAAGGTTCCGGGGTAGCAGGGATGATGTCCGAATCATAGTCTAAATAAAGCGGCTCGGGCGAAGCGATTACAACATCCGGACCATTGTCTAGACTAAACCCGCCAACATGTACGTTTGCATCGATTAGTTGTGTCACTAACCTCAAAAGTATTATAATAACAACTGAGGAAAACACCCAATCAGAAGCGCTAAAAAGCAGAAAGTAAACTCATATGAATGATTTTTCAACTTTGACATACAACTGCGATCTGTAGGATATTTATAAAACTTTTGAAAACTCTAAACGTAGACCGTTGTTAAACACTCTTAGTTGACAAGTGAAGACGATCGCCAGATCTGTCAGACACTAATAGAACTATTTGGAGGGAAACTTAAAAGCAGATCGCTTTTGCGACCTGAGCTCGTCATCGTCCCGTTAGGCCCGGCCGCTGCGTGACGAGCCCAGCTCGTCAGTGATCCGCAATGGGTTAATAGTTTTCAATGTCTAAAATGCAACCAGATAATATTCAGAGAGTATAGAATCCATTGCTACATGACCCACTGGTGGGCACTACGTTTATTAAAAATAGTCCGTGACCCACAGTTGGGGTCACGCTGTCACAAACGTGTTACAAATACCATATTATCCCAGAATTTATAAGGGAGACCTAAAAGTTCCTGGAATAGAGAGTTGACAGCAATTCATATCTCAAAACATTCTAATAACTTTGCAACGAGGCTCAACTCTGAATATCTTTGTACTATAAGTAAAGTCAACTGTTTAGAATTTTTAAATAACGAGGAATGTATACTTTGCTTCAATTCAAAATATATTAATTTGTGGATTGTTGGTTTGAAGCCGCACATCTGAAGCTCCGATTTTAACATGGATTAAATTTTTAAATTTCTTTATAAATAGGAATTCATCTCAAATTCATTCATATTTGACATATAAATTTAGATTAGACCTCAATGCTAATTGTTTATAATTTATATTCAGTATACATTTTCTCATAAGAATACCAAATGTGCTAATAATTTTGATTACAACTTCTTTAATATGGGTATAAAACTGTTTAACCCATTAGAGAACAAGTTACAAAATTAACATTTAAATAACAATAAAATAATATTTTCAATAAATGTAATGTCTGTGTTATTTTTTAACCACTGTACATAAATATAACAATATATTCTATTAATATAACCTCTGTTACAATAGAGATATAAATAACATCACTTATTATTAGCTACTGTCAATAAACACTGACTAGATGAACTTGTTCCTTTCCTAGTTCTGTTCCAGTTGGTGATCACGGTTGTTTATGTCTTGTTACATTCCTGCTTTGATTGGTTATGTTAGTGCTGATACAACGTTTTTTTACTTTACGATAAGTAAGAGAAATTTTAGTGATCTAGAACTTATGCCAGCAATGTTTTTCTACATAAGCCTAAATATTTTGTAGCAAACAATTAAAGAACATAATATGTTAATAGAAATAAATTTCCAAACAAAATAACAAGCAAAAGTTAATAAAAAATATTAATTTTGTTTAATACATTCTCTGCGAAATTTTTGCCTATAAGGGTCACTGCTGGATACTGAAAAAAACAGCAGTCTTGCATTCCTAGGCAACGCGTCGCGAAGGCAATCCCGCTGTACGGCGCGCCAGGGTCCTTTGGCTCACCGGCGATCCACCCGTATTGAATGTGCTAAGTCGTATAGTACTTCAAGAATATCACTCTAATTCAAAGGAATTAGCATAGATTGAGAGAAATAGCTACATTTTAAAAACTATGTTATGTCTCCCTTTAATTTCTACTTTAATTTGATAGATTATAATACGGGCTTATAATATGTCTTCCTAGCCACGAATAAACATATAAACATAATATATTTTAAAGAGGAAATATATAAAACTACAATAACTGAGAAGTAAACATTATCAATTGTCTTGTTTCCTGCCGAGCAGCTGACATCTGTACATAGCTGCAGTAGACTTGCTGCATTACACGAACATAGAAAATATAAACTGCAAGCAAAATATTATTTACAAAACTAAGATTAATTAGGTTATCTAACTACGGGTTTTCACACACAAAGTACAACAAAATCAAGTTTTTGCAATCGGTAATACTGATCAGCTGTCATCATACACAGCAAACTCGTGGCGATGCAAGAACACAAATATAACAAATTCTAACTGCAGGCCACAGTATTATTTACAGAAGAACAATAATTCGTTAATTAGGTTATCTATTTACGATTTTTTAAACACAAAGTATGAAAAACATTTTATATTAATAAAACAGCAAATCCCTGCAGATTTGATAGTCGAAACCCGCTGATCTATTCTCAAAACCAAACCTTTGCTGGAGATTCGTGATTCGGAATTTGGCTTTTTTTTTTTTTTTTTTTTTTTTTTTTTTTTTTTTTTTTTTTTTCCTTCTGAGGGAAGAGGACACTTTGTCCCCGCACTTAGTCCTAAAAGGACCTTTGCGCCTCCCTTACTTTAATTTGTGCCCTCAAAAACCGAGGCTTTTGCAAAAACCAATCAGATTTAAGGGCTCCTGTTCTCTGATGTCCTTGGGGCTGAGGAGATATGCTCCCAAGTATCTTTTCCTAGTCTCTACGATGGCAGGACAATCCAACCAAATGTGCTCTGCTGACTCCTCCTCTTCTCCACAGAGTCTACATTCGCTGCTCCGACTAAGGCCTACCTTCAAAAGGTGCTTCCTCAGAGGGCCATGTCCTGTCAACATTCCTAATATCAGTCTTATATCCTCCTTATTCTGGTCTAGGAGAGCTATCCACCCTTTTGCATAAGGAGAGATAAACATTTTGGATATTCTTAAACCCGAGGCTCTGCTCCAATTCTTGTATCTTGTCCTCTTTTCCCAATCTTTAACCAGAGCTTTAATGTTGGAGAAGGATATCCCACAACCTGGCTCAGGCCCCACCAATGTGCAATGTGGATTCTGCTCCCTTTTTGGCGAGGATGTCCGCTTTTTCATTCCCATGAATTCCTTCATGACCCGGCACCCAACCGAGTGTTACTCTGTTATTTGTTGCTAGCTCTGCTAGAGCATTCCTGTATTCCCAGACCGCTTTCGAATCAATCGAACAGGTATCCAGTGCCTTCAGTGCAGCCTGACTATCAGAGAGTATTAGGTATGATAATCCTTTTGTCCCCAACTGTGTGAGTCTTCTAGAACATGAATCTATTGCCATGACCTCCGCCTGAAAAACTGAGGCATGTCTTCCTAGGGGCACAGCCATGTCAACTCCAGGTCCATGTATTCCATATCCTGCCCTAGAGTCTAGGAGTGAACCATCGGTGTAAAACTTCAGGACTCCTTTTTTAGGGTAGGCCTCCCTTTTAATCCATTCCTCCCTACTTCCGATAGAGACCGTATATGGTTTTTCAAAGGAGTATTTCTTAACCATAGTATCAGATACTTTGGTTAGCATTTCAGCCTCAGGAAAATTTTCCAATATCTTCATGTGGCCTTCTAGGGAGGTAGCATTTATTACCTTTGTTCCTAGTAGCTTCATTGCGCTCATCGCAGCTGTTCTCATCACTTCCTGGCCAAGAGGAGTATAACCCAGAACCGCTTCCATTGCTAGTGTTGGGCAGGAGCTCATTGCTCCCGTGATGCTTAAGCAAGCTAACCTCTGAAGACTCTATAGCCTTCTTGCAGCTGTTGTTTGTTCGACCTTCGGCCACCACACTAGAGCAGCATATGTGACCATTGGTTTTACTATGGTTTCGTAAATCCAATATATCATTTTGGGTTTAAGTCCTCATTTAAATCCAAAGAGTCTCTTACAGGCCCCAAGGGCCATTATTGCTTTGGATGTCTTGTTTCTAATATGGGAGTTCCAAGTGAGCTTCTCATCCAGGATTAAACCCAGATACTTCACTTCTTTTGTTTGGTTAATGCTGATTCCCTCCAGGACCGGTTTTGCTAGCTGGAATTTCCTTTTCCTGGTAAAGGTAATCATATTAGTTTTTGATGGGTTGATCCGCAGACCTTCCCCATGACACCAGTTGCTTATGAAGTTCAGTTCTGTTTGTATTAGGCGTTCCAGCCTGCCTATGTTTTTCCCTTTAATCATAAGCACTAGGTCGTCCGCATAACATAGTAGCCCGGAATTTGGCTTAGATACATTACTAATACCACTTACAACTCATTTTTTAAACAAATAAGCCCTTAATTTAGGTTACGTAGGTTGATATAGTCCTATAATTTACAACTTACTGACAACCGCGCATATCACCACTACATTATACATTACTATCCCACTTACCGAGAGAGGTGCAGAAATGGATGTGAGCCTCCAGTGTTTTCATGCAGCGCTTGTTGCGTGTGTCCCAGACGCGCAGAGTCTTGTCGTCACTGGCCGACACTATGTACTTGCCACCTGGGTGGAACGCCACGCTGCGCACCCAGTTGTCATGTCCGACCAGCGTCAGCAGGCACACGCCCGTGCCAACGTCCCACACCTGCCGTACACACAAATGCTTTTGATCTAAACCTCGAACTTTTTTTATGTCAATTGATTCCTAAATGTAACTTACGTTTGGCACTATATTTGCCTTGTTCAGTGTTATTATAATAAACTAATTTTAGCCACAGATTACTGCTTTTTCTATATGAATTGGTATTATTTACATTTGTAAATAAAATACACTTTTTAGGTATTCAACATGTAAACAAATAAACTACATTACTCTTGTGATTGTTTCTAAAATAACTTTTATTAAAACTTAAAAACTTAGCTGCCTCCTAATTTTGACAACTTTCTAATACTGCAAACCGTTTCAATGATTTTTAAATAAATATTTTTTTAACCCAATTATAAGAAAACTATAAGATTTACAAATTTTTTAAAGCTAAATTCTTTTTCTTTCTACATAATTACTCATGCATAAATATTTTCAAACAAAAAGTCTTGTTTTAAAACTTTAAAACAATGTTTTTTATAAAAAAAAAAAAAAATTTTCCAAAAAACATCACCATATAGGCCTACTTGTCTATAACTATGTAACATGTTACTTTTTTTCTTAACATACAAAATTAAATATTAATTAGGGAAATTACGAAATTAGAACAATTTTTTTTTACATTAAAATATAACGAATTGAGTTTTATAGTTATCTAAATTAAAAGTACCGAAATTATTATTTTACTACCGATGAGTCAGACACTATCTGGTAACAGAATTCTCAACGGTAACAGAAGACAGTGAAAACGATTCTGATAATGTAGAAACCGAAAGATGTAATAACTTATTCTGATTCTGCAACGCAGCTAGACCTACTAATGGTTTACTCTGGGTGACAGTCCAAAGTAAACCAATTAAGTCCGCTTGTTAGCGGAAATAATGGCTTTGAAACTTCTGTGTGATCATACTTACCGGAGGCAGTATAACAAAGTTAAACAAAGAGACTAACCGTGTTTCTTGCCAAATAGTAAAAACCATTGCTATTTATATGTTAACTTTATAATTAATCTCTATAAAACAAAATAATAAATTCATTCTCTTTTACCATTACCATTATATTTGTATAACAAATAATTCCTAATTATCTGTAATTTATTGTGTTTTAATGTACTACCAGCTTATTCAGATTTTCATTTTATCTCGATCAATTCCGGTCCCAATCCAGATAAACGAAATTATACTATAGAACTTTGAGAGAAATCGTATTTTTATAGTTTGTTTGATAAATTGTTGAAATTTCTGAACTCCAAATAATTACTACAACAGCAGTGCTACTGATAAGTTCCCTTATACGGGAATTTCCCATTAGTATCAAATTACAAGTTATTTTAGTATTCGTTCAGACTTCTACATCCGAGATGCCTACCTTTATTGTCTTGTCTCGAGAGCCGGAGACGAGGAAGGGTCCCTCGTAGGCCCCCTTCTTGTTGTCGGCTCCGGCCGCTTCGTTGATGGCCGAGTGAGCAGAGTCCGGTGCCCAGGCCACACATTCCACCACGTGGTCGTGGTCTCGCAGTTCCATCTGCACACAACATGATAAGTGAGCTGCTGTACTCGCACTACACCTCCTTATACTTAATATGCAAAAAGGGAGTGAGTGAGTATTTACAGCAAAAGTATAAAAGCAACAACACTGCTGAGCATTATAAATTGAATTTGAAAAAAAAAAAAATATGTAGCACTTTAAATGAAATTTAAGTCGGGCACCAAGTAAAAGTTATTAATATTGTTCTGACTGCAATCACAATATTAAGTTACAAACATTCATATAACCCAAGAAATGCACATTTTGAAATACACTAGAGTGTGGGTATCATGGGACACTGGTCTGTGCAAACACATTATCAAACAGAATAGGATAGAAAGCAGGTACAACACAATGTGGTCCACAGTACTAATAAAAATTACAACACTCACAGACATGATTTAAACTTGCTCTATCTCTAATTCAGATCCATGTCCGATATCTTACACTGCACGGCCAACGGCTCTCTCACAAACTGTGGCCTATCTATACTGGGGCTATCCAAAAAAAAACATGTATAAAGTTACATATTTTTAAACATGCTTGTTGCATGAAGTGTAAAATTTAAGTAGTTCCTTACATGAAAAGAGCTGGCTGTTCTGTCAGCCATTTTGGTGTTGGTCTCATAAGAACAAATGTTAAATCAATGCAAAAACATAATTAATTTTAAATCAAGGTTTCCGATATGTTAAAAGTAAAAAATATTACTCTATGATCTCAAAGAATATCTATATATTATAATAATTTTATAACCTTCATATGCTATTAATAGACTGGTACTTGTTACTCCCATTGTTCTCCTAGGAGGCCATGGACCCAGACTCTGACGGTTTGTTTGTTGAAGCAGGCAGTAACACACTCTAATATTAAATCTACAGACTGATATTTGTTACTCACTTTGCACTCCTTGGAGGTCATGACCCAGACTCTGACAGTTTGTTTGTTGAAGCAGGCAGTAAACACACCCTAATATTAAATCTACAGACTGATATTTGTACTCACTTTGCACTCCTTGGAGGTCATGACCCAGACTCTGACAGTTTGTTTGTTGAAGCAGGCAGTAACACACCCTAATATTAAATCTACAGACTGATATTTGTTACTCACTTTGCACTCCTTGGAGGCCATGACCCAGACTCTGACAGTTTGTTTGTTGAAGCAGGCAGTTAACACATCCTAATATTAAATCTACAGACTGATATTTGTTACTCACTTTGCACTCCTTGGAGGCCATGACCCCAGACTCTGACGGTTTGTTTGTTGAAGCAGGCAGTAACACACCCTAATATTAAATCTACAGACTGATTATTTGTTACTCACTTTGCACTCCTTGGAGGTCATGACCCAGACTATGACAGTTTGTTTGTTGAAGCAGGCAGTAACACCCCTAATATTAAATCTACAGACTGATATTTGTTACTCACTTTGCACTCCTTGGAGGTCATGAACCCAGACTCTGACAGTTTGTTTGTTGAAGCAGGCAGTAACACACCCTAATATTGAATCTACAGACTGATATTTGTTACTCACTTTGCACTCCTTGGAGGTCATGGACTCAGACTCTGACAGTTTGTTTGTTGAAGCAGGCAGTAACACACCCCAATATAAAATCTACAGACCGATATTTGTTACTCACTTTGCACTCCTTGGAGGCCATGACCCAGACTATGACAGTTTGTTTGTTGAAGCAGGCAGTAAACACACCCTAATATAAAATCTACAGACCGATATTTGTTACTCACTTTGCACTCCTTGGAGGTCATGACCCAGACTCTGACAGTTTGTTTGTTGAAGCAGGCAGTAACACACCCTAATATTAAATCTACAGACTGATATTTGTTACTACTTCACTTTGCACTCCTTGGAGGTCATGACCCAGACTCTGACAGTTTGTTTGTTGAAGCAGGCAGTAACACACCTAATATTAAATCTACAGACTGATATTTGTTACTCACTTTGCACTCCTTGGAGGCCATGACCCAGACTATGACAGTTTGTTTGTTGAAGCAGGCAGTAACACACACCCTAATATAAAATCTACAGACCGATATTTGTTACTCACTTTGCACTCCTTGGAGGCCATGACCCAGACTCTGACAGTGTGGTCGTTGGAGCAGGAGGCTATGTAGCTGCCATCAGGAGAGACCCTAACCATCCTCACCCACTCTCTGTGTCCGGTGAACGTCTTCACACAATACCTGTACAAGCACAATATCTGGTCAGTAACACTGCTAGATTTCTGCACATGAACTAGATACATAGTTATGTTTAGAAAATGTGTTTTTGTCTAGTAGTGTGAACGTGACTTTTGAGTAACATTCATGGCAGATACTTTTAGTGCATTTGCGACAAATTTTGCACTCTAACAGCTGACAGATAATTTGCAATGTATAAGCACACACACTGGTTTTTCTTGAAAATAATAAGAATTTTCTAGGGTAGCAAAACTAAATTTTGCTGGGGGGTTGAAATGTGGGGGGGGGGGGGGCATATAAAAAATAAGAGATGATAATTTCATTCCTAGATTATATTGTTCTAGCTTGGCACTTAAAACCGACGATCAGAAACATAAATAATAGTTACATCATCACCAGAATACTAGATGACAAATTGTATATGGTTTGCTGACATTTATTTAACCTTTATTTATATGCGGAATGGTAGAAGTGTGTCAAGCTGAAAAAAATATATAATCTGAGAAAACATTATTTTTCATATCTTTAACCCTTTGATATCTTCCTATTTCATCCTCCACCAAAACTAGTGTGGCTGATGATTAAACTCTTTCTTATGGAAAATTTTTTTATCAATTTAAAAAAAAACAAAGTTATGTGATTATACAATGCATGTTGCTCTTGGAACCTGGCTATTAAACTTGAAAGGAATTTATTTTTTTTTACTAGTTAAGTGTAAGCAAATAGTATTTTTGTTTCTGTATTTTATTTATACACAAGTCCCTACATCAGAAGGTGTTTCTAGTGGTAAAATGAATGTATATGAATTTAATCAGTGACTCTTAATCAGCTTATCACAGCGAAACACACAAAGATTATATTCACACTCCAAAAGGTAAATACTTAAAAAAAGGCAAATCATACAACAATTTATATATGGATTTGTACAGTAAATTTTCAGGGACAGATAGTTAAAAAGATGTTTTCTATTAGATCATACTCTTCTGGAATAAAGGAATATAAAAATGAGCAAGTTTTAAAAATTCTATGCTGATACTGATGTACCAGCACTCCGTACTCACCACAACTGGACCTAGGATAAGAATTTATTATAAACAACAATTACTTCACACAAGATTTATTTAAGAAGTCATGGATAGCAACAAGCAATTAAAATAATTAAACAAAAATCACTAACTCAAACCAAAACTTTTAATTTTCATTATACTAGTACATTTTCTTTAACATAAAAACCTGAATATTTTATTAAAGGCGCAGTCGAAAGTAGGATCTTAGAGAGACGAGCTATATCTACGAAAGATCTGGTTAAAATTTGAACTTTACTTTAAAACATGATTTTTTTGCAAACAGTGAATGGTGGTTCTTGACCTAACGTGGTGCCTCACCTGGAGTTCGAATAATGTAAAGTTACGCTCTTAACTTTTCCTGGGGTGCTCCCTACTCCATTTGCTCTATTAGATGCTTATTGGCCAGTTCCTATCTATTGTGTACTAAATACTCATAAACGGTAATGTGCATAGTTAACTAGCTAGGATTAATCCACGGTTTTGATAGGGCCATTGCGCTACTTTTAGCATTATCTCTTATCGCTTCCTTCAGGAAAACTGCTGAGTTTTATTTTTCATGGGAACAGAGATTTGTTCTAGTTTACAATTATTGGTAAACCAATGTTAGACGATAATAGAAAATATTTCTGACAGTTAACGAAGTTAACCTAATTTTAATTTCAGTACTAGGCAACAGCACTACACTCACTTCAACAGAGTAATCGTGACAATCTTTAACTTCCAGGATCTTAAGGAGTTAAAGAGTGAAAGGACACTAATAAGAACTCACCCGGTAGCAACTTCCCACACCTTGATGGTCTTGTCGCGAGATGAGGACACAACAAAGTCCCCACTGGGGACAAAGGTGACGCTGCTCACATTGTGGTCGTGACCGTGCATCGTCTTCACGCACTGGTACGTCTGCTGGAAGTCCCACAGCTTGATGGACAGGTCAGCACTGCATGAAACTGGAAGTCACAGTTATCGAAGTTTTAGTGTCATCCACCTCGTTGAAAACCAATTCAGTTAACAACACTGGTATAGCGTCTGCTACATTTTATTTTATACATTTAATAAATAAATAATTGTGAAAGAAACATTAAAACAAAAATACTTTAGATTATAAGCAGAATTGTTGATGCATAGGTAAATTTAAAATGTTATTTCTCAAGAAAGGATCCGCGAAGGTATGTAATAGTACAGAAAGACAGCTGTCTAGAAGTCAACTATGACAACTGATTACAGTAGGGTAGAATAGATAACAATTATTTCTTCAGCCTTATGATTGGGTGGTCAGAGACCAATCAGAGGCTTCGGTTATGATGTAATGTAGGTTAGGGAAGGGGCAGTACTTAAGGCTCTGACTCACGATTCCTGTGGCATTTCGTCTTTGGTGAAGTATTTTGTTGTGTTTAAATTTTGTTGGTGCCCAAAAAAACCGTTCAGCATGGGATTTTGCGTAAGAAGTAGAAAGTTTATAATTGAATAACAATTTTGTAGAGGAAATTATTAATTAAGTTTTCTTTTTACAGGGAATACTGTATTATTTTAATAAATCCGAATGACTGAATAGACTAACTAAATTATTCAAGCAAAAGATTTTATTAAAGTTTTCCTTAAATTAACAACTTTGTTCTCGTTTGATTTTTCAACTCCTCTTAACAACAGCCAAAACCAGAGCTCTTCCTTCAACAGCAGGTCTACTTTTAATGCTGTTTTCTTTTAAATTTATATTTATTATAACTCCCATGTGACATTTACCAAGTGTATCTTGAACTAAAAACAAGTTACCCTATGTTTACCTAGCAAGATAAATATAGAAAAGTTTATTGTTAAATATTTTTTAGGGATAACGCATCTCAAACAGTTTACTTCTAAGAAAAACACATTTAAGTTTTTTTTTTATTTGTGTGCGCAATAAGTTACATATCGTTTCTACAATATAGTAAATTTGTTTATTTGTGTGCGTAATAAGTTACATATCGTTTCTACAATATAGTAAATTTGTTTATTTGTGTGCGTAATAAGTTACATATCGTTTCTACAATATAGTAAATTTGTTTATTTGTGTGCGTAATAAGTTACATATCATTTCTACAATATAGTAAAGTTCTCCAATAGGAGCAAAAAATAAAAATGTGTAAAAAATATAACTTAAGATATAATAAACTATATGACTGATGGCAGTTCAAAGAAACTCTAGCACACCAGCAAGGTAGACTTGGCAGTTGTACACTGACCTAGCAGTTTCCCACTGGAGTCGAAGGCTATGTCCTGTACCGAGTCCGTATGACCCTTGAGAGACCTCTCGTATTCGCCGGCCTCGAAGTCCCATACCTTGATTGTGGCATCCTCGCTGGCCGATACTGCCAGGTTGTAGATCGGGTGGAAGATTACCTATGGGCAACACAGAGTTCATGTTACTTCCAAGAGGAATGTGCCTTCCCTAATAAAAATGTATGTAGTTTGCAGTATTTAGTTCACCTTCATAGTTCTTCTGTCATCATAAGCAATTATTTTGAGGGTGACAAGGCACATTTCATTTGTAACAACACACATCTATGTTTTGCCAATCTACATTTAAAAAAAAAATAAAAAAAACTGCACACTTAAGCAGGCATTTTGGATCACTATTTATTGTAAAGAAATAATTTCTACCATCACTTCAGAATGTTTTTGTTTCAAGTGTTTAGTAATGTTTTAAAGTTACAATAGTCAAACATATTTTACTTTGCTCCTCGTTTAGAAGAAGTAATTGACATTTTTTTTAAACAAATTTGTACTGTTTTACTTTGTGGAAGTGCTAGAAAGACTGACCAAGCAGTTACCCTCTGCAATTGAAAGCTGTTATGAATATACTCTGTTACACTTAAGAGGGACCTTTCACATTTGTAAAAGATCACTTCTCTTTCAAATTTCCTAATGGTTTGCCATTTCCGTTTGTATAGAAGTATCTTCAATAATCCAGCATCATTATTTTCAGTAATGTAGCATTACTTAAGTTAAGGATTTAATTTCAAAGCAAAAAGAAACATGGTGCCAAATTATAACTATCACGTCAGTGTTAGATGGGATAATTGATTTTTAAGAATACTCACTATCGTGGCTTACGGCTGAGTAAAAATTGACAAGCGCAAACCCAACATGAACTAAGACTGAGTATAAACAAACAAACCTCATCTGATGTAATCATAGTCAAGTGTTTACATAACTGTAATTGTTGGTTGGAGTCGGCTACAAGCAGTGGAAAATGCGAAGTAATCATTCTGCTATTACAAGCTATCCACTTATCCTCTGCTTTCTCCCATCAGTACAAACACATAATTACCGAATGAAACAGCAATGAACATTTAGTGATCCTCGAATGTTTCCAATTTGAAATCTACTCTTTGTCTCTCTGCAGGTAGCATTACGCTGGTTGATTACACAAATAATTACTACATACGAATAAAAGCAGAGTAATAATTTTAGTCATATCTGCAGTTTTAGAAGTATTAAATTATTTTGTTTTAAAAGCCTATAACAAGTTTGTATTTCCTGAGACTTGATAAAACTTAAACCTTTTTTATTCTCTTGGAATACAGTGTATTATGCATGCAGTGAAATGTATTTGTCAGGAGAATCATTCCAACCCCAAAAACACCTCAAACTTTCTTAAACAATAAATTTTATAAAAATAATTAATATTATGAAAAGTTTAATGTAAGTACCAATATATAGTATCTTTATAATTATAAAATAAATATATAAAATACTTGGCTTTCAATAAATATGTATTTATAAAAAAATATACATGATAAGTAACAATACATATCACATAACATAATTATATTTTATTAGAATAAGATTCAATTTTATTACTTAAAATAGTTTTGTTTGTATTTGTCTTCTCTGACTCAAATAATCAATAAACTGGGTTGAGTTACACTCTGGACTAGACGTGATCTTAGGTGTTTGTCCTTAATTAAATTGGGAACCAATTTAAATTAACATAAGCTAAGGTCATGTGACATGGCATAGCGTTCCCGGTAAACTGGTCAGCCAATCAGTGGGTCCGAGTCTTCTGAAATGAATTGACATGTCTCTCTTTCGCTCGAAGCAACGGGAACGGTCAGAAGTAGAAAACCCACATCCGTGAGTCAGCTTCAATCTTAACATGTCACTTTATCCTTAGTTCATTTGTCTCTTTTTAACATTATAATTTTTATCAGAGCCTAGATCTATTGTTTTAAATTTACACTATAAATTTTTCTCACTTTCATTCACATATATGCAAAAACCACCTAAACATGGCTTTTCAACTGTTACTAGTTGTGTTAAGAGGTGCACTAAATCTGTAAAATTTGAGAAATGGAGGAGACTATTAGGGGTTAATCTAGTTTTGTGTAGTAAACTAACCTTGGTGACTGGTCCTCTGTGGCCAGAGAGGCAGAACTTCTCCGGAGCTCTGGGGATCCACTCCGTCGGTGATCGTTTGGCTCGTGTCGGGGCACCCTCGATGTACTCTTTCTCTGCTTCCGAAAGTTTCGATTCCAATTCCAGAACCTGTAAAAAACATAAATTGAATTAGAAGTTGCTTTTATTCATCAAATCTACAGCATTATTCCGAGAAAACCTTTTTAAAGTAAGCAGGTTAAATAGTAGTATCCGCCCTCTCCTTCGTCTAAAAATCTTAAAAGGCTTTATTTGTCTCACACAGCTTAGAGATTATTCTCTCCTCAACCATTTATGAATAAACTCCAGGACAGTATTCTCAGACGGTAATGACTCAGATTCTAGTTTTCTTTTGACTTACGTGCATATGCCAGACAACTTAACTGTTTGTCCCTCAAATTACAGTTTATAAATTAGCCTACTTATTTAGGTCAATTATTAAGGATTCCAATACCTTGCAACAGCAAAATTAAACATTGTGACTTGATTTGGCTGTTATATATTTCATCACTGTTGATAAACATTAAAAACTAGGATTTTATCAAAGCTGTTCGTAAGAGTGTGTAAATCAAGGAGTTTTTTCTTTGCCAAGAAAATATCTTGTTCCTTTGCTTTCCTGAACAATATCATCTGTGACTTTGTGAAAAAAAAGAAGAGAAGGGCCAACGTCATCCTAAAATAGGTTTAATAACCACCAACTGAATATAATAAGCTTTTTAAGGAAGTCCAATTAGAATATCCAAGTCCGTCTGAATTATGAATAAAAATTGTCTGAACAATTCATTAACAATTTCATCCTAGCTTAGCTCACATAAGTGTACTACTAAGTACTATAACATG
Organism: Homalodisca vitripennis; assembly: GCF_021130785.1. Lineage (NCBI taxonomy): Eukaryota > Metazoa > Arthropoda > Insecta > Hemiptera > Cicadellidae > Homalodisca > Homalodisca vitripennis. The sequence continues at coordinate 111,281,548 of NC_060214.1, forward strand.
CAGTATTAACAGATTTTGTCGGCAAGGATTCATACATAGTGTATACTTTGCAAAGTCCGACATTGATAATGTTTTTTTTTTTAAACTACAAAACAGTAGAAGGATTGTTACCTTCTTCTGTAAGCGAATAACTGAAGTCCATTTCTTCTCGAGGAGCCCACCGTACTTCCTTTCTACCTCTCCGGGCATGTCCGCATCCTTCTTGAGTCCTTCGAGCGCCGTAAGGTAGCCATTGCTGCTCAGATAGTCTGCCACAGCCTTGTTCCTGCAAACAACAGCGGATTTTAGTCAGGTTAGAGCACATACAGTTTTATAGAATCAGTGAAATAAAAGAGAGGCCACAACAAAATGATTATTGGAAGTACCCAAAAAGAAAAGGATTGGCAGGAAAGCTGATATTATATTCTCAATGACAGGATGAAGGAGAATACAAGTGAGTTACCAAACTAGGTCATAACTGTAACTAACCTTCATTAGCAATAATACAAGGGCATTGATTATAAAGATTGTGGAGACACAGTTAAAGTAATTTTCTGTACTTCTGTAGTTCATAGTTTCCTACATTATTTGTAAAAGAGACTAGATATCATAGGATTTTAATATATTTTATATATAGTTGTCATATTTCATCAAATTGAAAATATGTTATAGTTTTAAACATATTATTGTGTACAACGCTGATGGTTGACAATTTTTATTGATTGGTATGTTAATACTTTCAAAAAGTTATAAACATTATCATTCTGAAATCTTCAAGGCTTAAATAGTTGTAAGAAGCATGTCGATGGTTTAAAAATCTTAGGTTGGTTGTAATCAGTTTCATCTGGAAATCTTAGGTGATATAAAAAAAATTGGAATAATAGTTGTTGTAATATAATCTGAGTATCTTAAACTCATTTCGGTTTCGCTCTACGGTGGATGCTTAGGCAAATGAAATATATAACTATACTCTTTTCAAAATTGAATAGTATTCATCTTCAAACTAATATAAATATGAATAAATGTGTCTCTTTTACTGCTATTACATTATTGTTTACTTCTTACAATTTTGTATGGCCACATCTTGAAAACAAACACGATTTGAAAAACTCATAAGAGCAAATTTGTTGTAAATTATATGAGAAATCTAAAACTATTCTCCATTTTGCTCTACAACGCATAATAATTTAAATGTAATTATTCCTTTTCAAAAATTTGAATGGAAATTGGAAACCATTCTGAAATTTCACTTGATGCACATTAAAAAATGTATTAGTATAAAAATGCTTGAAAATTACATGTGTAATTTTTTGCTCATGTTGAAGAAGAGTTAAATTGAAAATTTTGCTTAGTTGTGAACGACCGTGATATTGCCACTTTTAGTTGGTAGATAGTGGCTATACAAGCCATTGGTAATGAATATCTCTGTACCAATAATGAATTAATTATAAATTACGACAGTTATCGTATTCATAACTCGCATTATATTTTACAAGCCCACCAATTTTCGAATTATGGTGGATTTATGTTCTTAGGACCACCATCAATGATGGTATGATACCAAACATATGTTGTGTATAAAGTTATGGATTTGGAATCAATTTACAATAACGTGACCATGGAAAGGTATGTTCATTTTTTTTTCCTGAAAACTACAATTTTTCCTGAAAACAATAGTGAAGAAAAAATTCGTCGGCAACGAAAATCAAAGGAGTTACGATTTTTTTTAAATCCTCTGAAAACTCTGTTTTTGACAGTACCTCTGGCAATTTTACTGAAATGATGACGTTAATCCTGTCAACGATGCCTGCCCGCTGCGCAGTGCTGCGCACTGCTTGCTCTTTTAGAAAAAAAATTAACTCGAGCTTGCAAAAGTCGAATCCCAGATCACGTGATGCCCCTGATCCTTAACCCTCCAAGTGTTGTTCGACAAAATTTTGTCGGTTATTTTCCATCCTTAATGCAATAATGCCCGAAAGGCATCAATATAATACAATGATATACTTTCCCCCCAGTTTATATGCACCTGTGATAATAATACTTGGCTATAAATGCCCAACCCATGAAAAAAAGTCTATTTTTCATGGTCACGGTATTGTAAATAAATACCATGGATTTTAAGGAATATTGGACTTCTTGAAAACTTTAATCATTAATAATAAATTCAAATACAAAAAAGTAGAGGTACAAGTGTATAACAATGTAGGATCTAATATATTTACAATGTTAGATGCAATGTTTAAGATCATTTGCCACATTGATAGCACTTGTTCACTGCTACCAAACTGTAGGGTTTCCATTGGACTTGTGGGTGTGGGGGGGGGAGGAGGGTGTACCAGACACTGAGGTGGGCTTCCTCATGAGGTCAGAGTAGCCTCTCCCTCCTCAGATCACTAATCCACAGCTAATATTACCCAACCATCATGTATATCTATTTTACACCTTCACCCTTTATCCTTATGAGATCAGAGAAGCTCTCCCTCCACACCCTCACTAATCCACAGCTAAAATTACCCAACAATCTTATATATCTATTTTACACTTTCACTTTTTATCCTTATGAGATCAGAGAAGCTCTCCCTCCATACCCTCACTAATCCACAGCTAAAATTACCCAACAATCTTATATATCTATTTTACACTTTCACTTTTTATCCTTATGAGATCAGAGAAGCTCTCCCTCCACACCCTCACTAATCCACAGCTAAAATTACCTAACAATCTTATATATCTATTTTACACTTTTACTTTTTATCCTTATGAGATCAGAGAAGCTCTCCCTCCACACCCTCACTAATCCACAGCTAAAATTACCCAACAATCTTATATATCTATTTTACACTTTCACTTTTTATCCTTATGAGATCAGAGAAGCTCTCCCTCCATACCCTCACTAATCCACAGCTACAATTACCCAACAATCTTATATATCTATTTTACACCTTCACTTTTTATCCTTATGAGATCAGAGAAGCTCTCCCTCCACACCCTCACTAATCCACAGCTAAAATTACCCAACAATCTTATATATCTATTTTACACTTTCACTTTTTATCCTTATGAGATCAGAGAAGCTCTCCCTCCACACCCTCACTAATCCACAGCTAAAATTACCCAACAATCTTATATATCTATTTTACACTTTCACTTTTTATCCTTATGAGATCAGAGAAGCTCTCCCTCCATACCCTCACTAATCCACAGCTAAAATTACCCAACAATCTTATATATCTATTTTACACCTTCACCCTTTATCCTTATGAGATCAGAGAAGCTCTCCCTCCATACCCTCACTAATCCACAGCTAAAATTACCCAACAATCTTATATATCTATTTTACACTTTCACTTTTTATCCTTATGAGATCAGAGAAGCTCTCCCTCCACACCCTCACTAATCCACAGCTAAAATTACCCAACAATCTTATATATCTATTTTACACTTTCACTTTCACTTTTTATCCTTATGAGATCAGAGAAGCTCTCCCTCCATACCCTCACTAATCCACAGCTACAATTAACCAGCCATCATGTATATCTATTTTACACCTTCACCCTTTATCCTTATGAGATCAGAGAAGCTCTCCCTCCACACCCTAACTAATCCACAGCTAAAATTACCCAACAATCTTATATATCTATTTTACACTTTCACCCTTTATCCTTATGAGATCAGAGAAGCTCTCCCTCCACACCCTCACTAATCCACAGCTACAATTACCCAACCATCATGTATATCTATTTTACACCTTCACCCATTATCCTAACAAGAGAACAAGTATCTTTTTCATAACTGTTAAGAATAAATCACATTAACAATCCTTAAAATTAAAATAAATATTTCTCCCCACTCTTATTTATCTTCTTTGGTATACAGTAACTGGTATGTTACCCTAGTTGTAACATCTAAATGTAGTTTGGTGAACATAGTCAAGCCTAAAACTCAATAAGCAGTGACAAATGTTGTGAATTTGTCTATGTCTGCTTGAAAACATTGCAGTGACCGTTTTTTCTGTCTTATTTTTGCCAAATCTATTACAAACTTTTTCCTTGTAAATATGAAACTTATTGTTTATCAACTCACATTTAGAGGGCAGAAGCTCTTAGGAAATACCCATTTTCATCACTTATCATAATGACTCTTGACATTTAAACGATCATAACAAAATTTAGCACAGTTATTTTATAGGTTCATGGCAAAATATAAGATCGAAGCTTGACTTCAATCAAATATAACCAGCAAGGCTGAAGCACTGTGTGGAAGATATGAATTAAGTGACTGACCGATCTAGATCTATTGTTGTGGATTTTCTACAGCTTTTATGATAACCCAAGATTGAAGTTAGAACTAAGCTTTTCTGGCTTTCCATTCCAAGTCCTGTATACAGTATATGGAGGAGGCAGAGGTAAGAAGGGTTATGGTGCACACATGTGATATGTATGTGCCCAACTATTTGATTCTGAATACCTCCTACAGGCATCTTGTCGACTAAAAGGAGGCTGTACTGATGCTACACCTGAGAACCCTAATTATGATTCCTTCAAAGATGGGGGACCCACCAAACTTTTAGAGAATTCCAAGATGACCTCTTTAGGAAAGAAAGGAGAAGCGTTTAGGCATTGGCATCGGTTCTTTTATTTCTAAACATGTTCAGCCTCAGACAAGCCTGATACCTTTGGTGACAACAAATGTCACCAAATATATCATTCCATGAGTGGTTATAAGCATTGAAAGTAGTATTTAAGGGCATATTGTAATCAGATCTATACAAAACGACTGATTGTGAGGATGTCAACTTTTACAGTATGTATGTACAATGACTAAATGTTTATGTACTAAAAAAAAAAAAAAAAACAAAAAAAAAAAACAAAAAACAAAAAAAAACAAAAAAAAAACATGTTAAATGTAATTTTAAAATATGCATTTAATTATAATGTTCATTATTTAATTCATGAAATCGTCAAAATAACATGTCATATGTAACAAATCATAAATATATTTTGTTTTTAATCTTCATCTCTTTCACTAGGGCCTGGTTGTGAAATTAAAAAGCGATACCTAACAAAAAATAAATTTCATAAACCATATGGAATGGCATATTAGTGTTAGTGGCGGTAATCGGTGATGGAATGTATGACATTCCTTGGTCTGTTAATAACAAATTTACAAACATACAATTGAGGTGACAGTTAGTTTAAAATGTACGTACATGCAAGCATGTATGAATAATGCTTGTATGCTTTTCCTATTAAATTGTACCTCGGTCACTGCATAACAACCAAGGCTAATTGGGTAAAACGGGATAAAACTAGCGATAGGACGCGTGCTAACAGATAATTAATTAGGAGAACCCTGCCCACAGTTGGAATCATGTCGGAGACGGTACAGGGGCTAAATTTAGTCCGTCTGCCTGAGCGTGAACGTTTTCAGCGCCGTCAAAGTCAAGGGGAAGGTGCGAGCGAGCGAGGACGATGTCTTCACGACGGCTAGTAGCGGTCGCCATGGCAACGGCCGGTGTGAGGGTTGAGGAATCAATAAATGGAGTCCGGTGACGTCACAGTCAGCTGATTGCACTTGAAAACAGAGCCAGACGACGGCCCACGCCATTTCGTCTAATCAATCTCCCACCATCCGCCTGCCCCTTTCCAAGAAAAATAAACCTCTTTGATATCGGGAAGGACAGATGAGATAAGGCTAATTATGCATACATCCCCTTCGGGTAAACTATTTTCACGTCGACTTTCCTAACAGTGTTGGTTTTAACTGATCCAAAATTTAAATCGCCGAACCCTCCCCTCCTCATCCACCCCACAAAACTCGCACTACAACAAAGCGCCTACTTCGCCCATGCACGTCATCCACCCACTTGCACATCCACGTCAACCGCGCTATTTAAATAATCCGCTCTGCGGCGACACTAATGAAGGCGGAACCGCTCCATAGAGCCTCCCAGTTAGAAGTCGGGATTAACCTAGCAGGTGTTGAATCCAAAAGTGACTTTCCATCACAGATCAGATACATTATAATATCTGAAACAGGTGTTTCTATTAAGGCAAGGTGCTGCTGAGAAACTAGAAAATATTTTCGCCCGTCAATTAAACACTGTTTAAATTACCCCCATTATACTATGTCTAATCTGTCTAATTTATATCGCACAGGTGTGTGCTTTAATTAATTAATGAATATATTACTAAAAAACCTTTAAAGTTGCAACTTTGTAGATTTTTAAATAGAAATAATTGTCATAAGGGCTATATCCGGTTCTAACAAATGGAACATTTTTAACTGCAAATGGCGGATAATGGCAATTTTATGTCAAAACCCTATACACTTAAAAACAAATACTAAAACATAAAATAGTTCCTTGGTGTAGAAGTTTGGAACCTCATTTGTAAATAAATGTGAGAACAAAATAAGAAAACATTTAATTGGCATTAAAAAGGGTTTATTTATTCAATGAATATTGAATATCTCAAGTATTTTTATTCAATTGTGCAAATAAGGCATTCAATCGTGTAGAATTATTATATGTATTAAACTTATTTCCCGTTATGTTGGTTTGATCGTCAAATTTCCCCAACGTTTATTTTATTGGCCGTTACTAACCAATGACAATACCACAGAGTAATAAAGTATATATACCTTATTACTCTGTGACAATACTTAGAAAACGTTAATCAGGAGATCTAAGTTTGGTTCTAGGAAAACACACATCAATGTGCAGAACTCTGTAACTTACAGTATCATATATTCTAACGAGCTTTTAAAATAATAAATACGAACAGGCGCTCTGTAACATTAAGCCACATAAGATATAACATATTTGTTTGGAGTTATTTTATCACACTCAAATTGCAATGCGATTTAACAGTTCCAAAGTTTGGTATCTCATTAATTGAACGCAGTAAAATTAAACTCATATGACGAAATATTTAGTTAATAACAATGATGAGAACGCAACAAACTATTAAATAATGCTATAAACATATTTTCACAACATAGTAGGAAGGGTTCTCTTGTATTTAGATGGAAAACTCAATAAGAACATAAACACGTTATGGAAAGTTTGTACAGTTTTGCAATCACATACGACATACTGGAAGTGGGCTGATAAACATAACGTTTAGACCAATGAAACAAATAATGATAACAATCGAATTGCGTTATACCGATTAGTCGTGCCTAGCACATTAGTCAGCGAGTACGAACTACTCGTAGTTGTATTCATTGTGCACATTTCTCCATTCAACCAAGAACGTAGCCAGGACAAAATTGGGGGGAGGGGTAGTCCAGACAATTGATATTTTCCCGTAGTGGACAGAAAGTGTTAGGCCCCATTTTTTCCCGTAAAAGTTCTTGGCCCGTTTCTTTGTTGAAAACGATCTTTCAGCTGTTCAGATCAGTAATGCTGATTTATTTAACTAATAATGGTTTACTAAAAAATTAATTTAAAAAATCAAAATTTGGGGGGCGTCTGGACCCCTTGGATCCCCTCACTGGATACGCCCTTGCGTTCTACTCTGATGCTGTATCTGATGTAGGTACCGAGCTTGAACTGCTGCCAGGCGGAGATTGGAAATTGTACCCAGACAACATCGAGCCAACAACAATAGTGAAACATTCAAAATATTGTTACACGATTTACAAAACACTCAATCCATTCCATTGTCTTCACAAAGGCCCGTAGAGCCTGTTTCAAGTAGGCTACTGATACAAATGATATGAACATACCTGTATTCCCGGTCAAATACATTCCTGCTTCAATATTTCAAAGTAAACAAGAAAACTTGCAAAAAATTGATTAAAGTCTAATACAGTGTCGCTAATATGATATGCAAATACCGCAAAATAATTCATAACTAACGACGAATTGTTGTAATTTCATTGATGCAGCAACATCAAACTCTAAAATACGTTAAATATTTGTAATTTTCATATCAATAAATGAGTAATATTCATTATAAACATTATATAACGAATAACTTTGTAGATCTAATATATTACACACGGTTGTTGAAAAAAGAGACGCGTTGATTCAATCGATAAAACACAATATGAATGACAGTTCCACCTCGATTCCTGTAGACACAAACAAATTTTTGGTAAAAATTTCACATACGCAACATTATAGTGCAGTTCTCGTAGGATAATGTGACTTTCTTTACTAGCTGTATAAAGTAATATCATTCAAACAGTGACTTAATGGAGGACTCGATAATCAACGACTGAGACGCAAGAATCGATTTGCTGCCTGAGGAAATATTCATAGATCGCCTCCGCCGCCTCCACTCCTTTAATTGTTTATCTGCATCGACAAATCCAGTTTATTCACGTCCAACGTACGTTTTGTATATGCTGCCCAATTACGTTTAATATTTCACCAATTAAACCTCTAAATACTTCCGTTTAGACACTATTTTATTTAAAATTACTTAGAAACTTCTACACTAGATGGCACAATTAAAAGTGTAAGATTAATTGAATTTTTGCAGACACACTTGTACAATGTACAAGGAGGCAAACGTTCGGTACAGACACAGGTGCCGCAGTGCCACCTGTACTATGACGTCATGGGAGAACAACGCCGCCAACTCAACGCACCCACGCTACTACGCAATGCGCAATGCACTGCGCAGACACGCCGCAATGCGCACAACTACAAGTACTTGTACACGCACACATCAACAACGACGCATATGTATACAACAATAGCACCCTTTTCCATCATCACTGTCTATTTTAGTCCGGGCCGCGTCCCATCAGGTGATTCTCCGCCAACTCCTCCACTGTAAATAGACAGTCTACTGCATCTGGCTGTAACGTTGTATTAAAGAGATACAACGACCATTACATATTGACGTGCTCTCCACACGCGTTCCTTCGTCCAACTGATAACACGCTTGTAAAACGTTGTTAGTAGCTAGGAACAGCTATAATTATTATCTTATAACAATCTTGATGACGGTATTTACTGATCTAAACACACACTGGCTACCTCCGACAATTGACGTACTTTATCTATTTAAAAATCGACCGCAAAATGTTCTATCGGTTACCATTACCTTAAAATACCGCTATTTTTGTATTTATTCCATTACTTTTATTTTTTTTAGCTATTCAAATTTAATATACACTGAACATATATAACTAAAAACACTGAACAATTAAAACTGTAAATCCGTATATAATATGAAAATTCCCGACGTAAAGTTAAACACAGATAAATAATGTAATCTATTACTATTAGAAGTAAAACACCAATCAGCTGGTCGTCGGCGAAGCTGGTGTCCATATTCCTATAATTCCCTCGAGACAGAAAATTGCTTATGAAACATTATACATACAGAAACATAAAGATAAAATATTAAACAATGATTTTGGACCGATTCAAAATTCACCATTCCTTTAAAACATAACTAAATTCTTTTTTACCAAAACTTTTATACATTTACTAATATATATTATTTATTTTACTTTTAACCATATAAATGTTGTATTAAGTTTTACACAGCTGATATTTGTTTTAAATTGTTGATTCACACGTGACGATGGCACCTTTGATGTCGAAAGGCCTCGTGTGAAAATACAAAAAATATTGGAGAATTGCGAGTTTTCTTTTATAAAATAATAGAAAATTGTTTTTTTTAATAAGAAGAGCTCCTCCTTCAATGAAATTGTGTATGTGTATTCCGTTATCGTTTTGAAGCCGTAGTCGAGGTTATCGATGCCACTATATGGACTGAGTGAAATTTTTGAAAGAGACGTGTTTTTGTTTTATAATGTCTTAGGCTGCATAGAGGTAGGATAAATCTATTGGGTAAAGTCTTTTTAGTTACATGCATCTTTTTCTAAATCACTTCTTGCAGTATTCAGTGGTATTGCGTAAGGTATGTGGAAAGGTTGACGCCTGTTATGTGGTTGTTACGTGCCAGTTGTGTTAAATAATATTACTCCCCCGAGAGCTGAAGTGGAAGGGTTGCGTCCACTCCACACGCTAGCCCGGCGGCGCGGCGGCCGACACGACATTGGCCTTTACACGGTCTTATCATTACGTGTGGGCGTATCGTTTGTTCCCACACCCACTCAGTAGCGCGGTCACGTGACGGTCTGCAGCGTAAGACGACATTACAATCCCTTAGGTAAACAATTATATAGAATAAACCCTGTAACTTAAGTTAACCGTGTTAGGTTAAACACGTTTAGGGCAGTAACCACTCTCATTGGTGGTTATCCATACGAAGAAAATCAACTGCTGCAGTAAATCGATTCGTAAAATGTATGTAAAACAATTAGTGAAGACTTTCAAGTGGAATACTTCATTAAAATAAAACTCTTTATACGTACCTTTTGAGTTATGATTTTTATGGACACGAGGTTTGAAACATTTTGTTCAAAAGAGTTACGGTTTTATATATATATATATATATATATATATATATATATATTTATTTATTTATTTATTTATATTATATATTTATTATAATATATACAAATGTATATACATTTTCAAGCCAAATATTTAGAGAATCACTAACGAAGAAGGAACTACCTATTAAACGCATCGCATTTTTATTCCTGCCCTGGGTATTCCAAAATGAATATTTCCTGCAAAATTTCAAAAATTGGTGTTCACCAGCGCCATCACAATACTCTCTCGCATCATTTACGTGTTCAGAAGGTACCTCCCCCCCCCCCCCAAATACTAGAGAAAATAAAAAAAAAAACACACCAACAAAGGTACACATTTTACTAATTACTGTAGTTGTAGATTCAATTGGACATTTTCCTGTATCTACGTATCGTAGTATAATAAAAACTAAATGTATCAAAACATATTTAGGCGTGGTGAATTTTTAATAATTGGCCTTGGAGCCAATATCTCAGAAGTCATTTACACTCTTAAATTTCATTTTTATGTTCGAATTCTGTTTCTGTTGGAAAATTGTTAACACGAATTAACTAGGCAGTCATTGCAATTGGTGTATGTTACATTACGCATTAATATTGTATATTACAGTAAACCCTACGAATATAATCAGATGTTAGTTTAAATTCTGCATTATCCATTGTATATTATATAATCAAATCAAATCGTTTATTTATAATCAACAATATACATTGCATAGCAAACGTTATTTATTAAATAAATCTAACGTGTTCTAATTTATCCAACATCAAATTCGAACCCCCATTCATTCCATGCCAATTACACCCAATTTGAGCGCTGGAATCAGTTTTCTCGTCTGGTGGTCTCCCAGTTAAATGCCAGAAACTCGTCAAGACTGTAAAAAGCGTTTGACGCCAGACAGAGTTTGAGATGAGTTTTAACACCTTGGGCGTTGATTTACAACATTTTTAATTGAGTTTGTAAATCTGTTTATAAAATGTCTGTAAAGGCAAATGTTCATAAACCACCGTTCTGTGCATTCCCGAACAGTAGGTGTATCTGCCTCTTTGTCTCATATTCATGTATGTATAAGGCACATTTAGACAAGCAAAATAACGTTGTTTCTAAGATGTAGAGACATGGCAAAGTCAACAGTTGCAAATTTTTTAACACTGTCCTCCACGGCCATCTAAAGTTCAAATTAGCGATAACGTTAAAAAATGCGAATTACTTTTTTTTGTTAATTTGAAAACTCTCATATAATAGTTGTTTGTACAGGCTCACCGCAATATGATTCCACATGAACTATGGAGACACATTAAACTGTAATTAGTACCCGATTCGGGTAATATTTTGCCAAAAACCTTAAAACAAACTCCTGAGGATAATTTTTTTTATTTTTCCGAGTCAACCCTCTTCGATCAAGGTGTATTCCAAGGAACTTTGAAGAATAGACTTCCTCCAATAATGTATCTGCGACCATAGCGGCATAACCACTCCTAATGTCTATACAACGCATTGAAAAGTTCAGGACATTTTTATTTTTATTACTTTATTTAAGGATTGAGGCAATTGAAATGTTAAGCACAACTCTTAAGGTCAACATAAGCCTGTAATTACAAACTTTGTTTTGGACTTCCTCTTAATCAGAGAGGCGTGTCTTCTGTGGACTGCACAAGCTTTCCATGCAGTAGTGATGACTCAATGTCATTGACGTATATCGGGAAAATAATTGGACTGAGAATTGATCCCTGGGGGACTCCATACCTCAGTGCAGTAAGTTTTAAATTTTGATTCGAAATTTGGGCGAACTGTAGTTTATGAATAAACTAATCCATAAAAGCCTCGTATGCCGTGGGATTCTAACGTTTCAAGCAGTGTGTAATATTGTCATAATAATAATAACCCGTCATAATATCAGACTAGATAACAGGAAGATAGAAATAGTTCAATGTTACTAATACCTAGGACAATTAGGCAAACACAAATCGTCGAAGGTGTTTTTCTTAATCAATTTTAAATATTTCGACGTTTTGGTCCAGATTTTCGAAATCAAAAATATTTAAGATTCCTAAAAACTCAAATCATGAATACACAACTATCAGTACATACTCTATCCCATATACGTTGTTGGTCCCATATGAGATAGAGCAATACACTCAAAGATCACGCTGACACGTCAAATAATGAATTACATTATTGGTTGCCCTTTCAAACAAGACTGTAGACGGGCTGACGCCTCCTCCATTCGGTAACTACTGCTAAAGGGAAAGATACGACATACTGCAAGGGTGTTTTCCAAATATTGCGTGCGTCTTTCCCTTATTCGAGAAGCGTCCCTCCATTCGGACTGCACGTAATAAACGGTTCAATAATACTTTGTATTACAATCTCGTATTGTTGGTGCTGTATATTACTCGATTAATACTTTCTATTTGTACAGAATTTTGATGCTTACAACTGAACTAAACTGAGTTCTTCAGTTCTTTGAATTAAAGATAGTTATTGACGACGAATAATTTGAAAGTATAACAGGGTTTCATAAATTTGCCATTGTTATAACTGTGTTGTTTGCATTTTTATATTTTTGTACGCATTTAAAAAGTGTTTTACGCCCGAGGAAGAGGGTAGAGTTCAACCCTTGAAACGTAGCGTTATCGTGTTGTAACATACATGGCAACGTCCGAAATCTAATTTTCTCCAGTTCTACTTCGGAGGATATTTAAAAAGGGATTTTAGTTAGGAAAACCATCGTGAGGCTAAATACGGTGTTTAAACAAATAGGCCCTTCTAGCCTTTTCGTGAAAATTGCACTGAAGTTGTGCTGTCTGTCTTAGGGTTTTCCTTGTCGTAACAAGAACTAGGTTTGATAAACAGATTGTAAAACTTGTTTCCGGCCCATTTACAAACATCGGGATGTGTTTATAATATTTATAATATATTTCTTATTGCGTTGGACGTTAAGTCACGGACGAAAATGATGAACTGTATATTGATGAGATCCATATATATGTAGTCCGACCGAATTTATCTACCTCTGTTTAATACCTCGATTTACAGTGAAACTAAAGAGTTTAAATCTTAAGGTGGGATCCGAACCTCTTAGACTATGTTCCGATTTTCGTTCCCTGTCAACCCTATACACCAGACATCCTCAGTTGCGCCCTTGGTATGATAGGGAATAATGTGAAACCTTCAAACCAGTTTCAAATTTCCCTTACAACCGAACTACCAACCTGGATTGTGAAACATTCCACACTAGTACTTAGTGCCGGTCACTAAGTACTATTATCTGTGACTTGGCAATAATTTAAATTATCCACTGACAAAAAAGAGATCGGCAGGTAACACATTCAGTATTGCAGTCCCAACTATTTCGAACAAACCGTGAACCTTTCTTCACTGGACTTCTGTCACTTCTGTCTGTCTTCTGTCACTGGACAAACATGCCTGATCGAATATTTCCACACAACACAACACATGTTGCAGCCATTCCATTACAACTGTGAACACAGAAAACCCATTACGCACCCTCCCGAAAACCACCCCTGACCCCATCTTGTGTTGCGACCTTTAAAAGTCAATGAGCGCACATGGAGAGCACGAAGAAGACGTAAACCAATCTAGCCTCAGGTCGGGGCGGAGTGCAAAAGTTACGATGGGGATAGGCAAGAAGCGATTTACGGCTGACAAAACCTCAGCCCTCGGCGACAGGGCAGCCCAGCCTGGGCAGTGGGAGGACACTTCACCCGCGATTGGTCTTCTCTGAGCGACATGTTTGCTTATGAATTATTTATCCGTCCTTGGAACTTTATCCAGAGTTTGTTTTAGTTACATTGAAAGCCCTTAACACTTGACGACGCCGGAAGCAATTTGTTGATAAGCCTCGCTCAAGAAGGCACTGTGAATTTTTAGCACCGTTTAGAACAACAAGCGTCTACTCCTTTTTTGTGATACAATCTTATCAACACTACGAAAGTTCTACGAGCCACTGATGGTAGTTTACGATCCGTAAAAAATATGTGGACATTTTCTATTATTCTCGACGTCTTCTTGCGTATTCAGTATGCAACTGACTGCTACAAATCTTCGTTTCGTCTAAAAAGGTCGCGGAAATTCAAAAGTATACGGCTCGGATTCCAAGTTAAACTACTCAAGTAAAACTCTGTTTGCACACTGAAAACTAATGTGTTAACTCTCACAACTCAACGTCCATGTTACCAGAACTGTCACTACATTGGATGCGAAATGTATATATCCTTATAAGGTCAAAATCGAATCAATTTTATTGCAACGACAATAGTACATTGTAAAGCAAACGTCATGGATTTTAATCTAAAATTTCATCATCACCAGTCTACAGTATAAAATGTTACAATTGCGCCTCTTTCATTCTTCGCCAATGTAACCCACTTTAAACAGCAGAATCAGTCGTCTAATTGGGCGGTCTCCCAGTTGAATGCCAAAAACTGCTCTGCATTATAAAATGCTTGTGACGCCAAAGGGCGTTTAACGCGCATTTTGAACGCCTTGGGCTTTAGTGAATTTTTTATTGAATTTGTCAGTCCGAAATGTGCCTAGAAATCATGATGTGAGCTGATCTCTTGCCGATGATCTTGATTGCGTACAGCATTTCGTTGGCGAGACAAACTGGCGTCTCACTTTTACACTTAGCGAACAAAAGTAACGGAGCACTGGGAGGTCTGAACGTCGAGTGTGGGAGTAGTTTACATGTGAGAGAGATCCGATCTGCCCTAGTCACACAACAGTTCACTGACTCTGGCACAATAGCTACTGGCAGTCCCGCTCCCGCATAGCAGAGGCACGGTGGTGCTGCCGTAGGAATCCACGCGATCTTTGCAGTTACCAACAAACTGGTCCACTATACGAACTCATTCATTCATTCGAAAAAATAATACGAACCGCTCAAATAGTAGCTGTTACACATGGAAGAGTGACCTCAGATACCAGCTAGCTCTGAAGCATTCTTTGTTTGAATTTTATTTTTGATGATGGAAGGATTGTGAAGAGAACAGGATTTTCCGGACATTTGCCATCGTTCAGTGAAACAAAAAATCAGTAACACTACGTTTCGAGATCTGCAATCTGATCTCTTCTTCAGGTATATAACTAACCTAACACATGTTGCAGATTTCGAAACGTAGTGTTACTGATTTTTTGTTTCACTGAACGATGGCAAATGTCCAATGTCAGGACAAATCCTGTTTCCTTCTAATACATTGTTAGTGTACCAGCAAAGACTTTTACCAATGGCAATAACTCTGTAAGACGCTCATCATACTTCAAAGTACTTCATTTATTTTTACAAAACAAAACAAAAAACAAAAAAGACACTGTATAGTGGTAGGCTGATTCATAGTTCTTTAAAACTACCATTAACTTTTAACAACAGACTCCGCAAGTCACTGAGCTAATTTTAAAATAGTTCAGTACTGATTATAAGCAAAACTTATCTTCAAGATCCCTAAGAGGGTTCACTTATGGCTAAATTACACCTCTCGATCGAACCGTATGTACACAGCGTGTACAAAAAAGCGACACATCACTTACACCTGGGCAACCACATGGATGTCCAGGAGCGGCACATCATTGACTGCAAATGTCGAGGTATTGGGGGTAAAAGGTTGGATCGATAGGTCCAATTTACTACGGAGCATGACAGTTGGAATGGGTAGATCTCCCAGAGTTATCATCAGTCCAATTTGACTCAAAAATAGTGGAACAGAGCTAAAATCAGTTTCTTCTAAGGTGACAAGACAGGTCTAATGCCCGCTATACCTCCTTCACAGTTCATTTTAACATGAGATTTCAACAGGAGGCGGCCTCTACTCCCAAAACTCACCTATCTTGAACATCCTGTCACTCGGAAAGCAGCCATAAGATCCTTCCTTAAAGGTCTAAGTGCAATGCGAGGTTTCAACGGCTTCTTGTTTCTTTAAATGAACGAGAAAACCCAAAAGATGACCATTAGACGTCAAAGTTCCCAGTACTGACTTTTGGCATAAACAATTAACAAGATGCTTATACTTCAGTGTTTCAACGCTGATCACATGATGATCAGCAGATTTCAAAGTCCCTTATAAACGGATCTGTGACAAAGAATACCCTACACTGTACAGAACGAATTTCAGTCCTTTGTTGGTGAAAAAAGTTTGCCTGGCGCTGAAACCAAAACCAGGAATCCAAACCAAAAATAAACCAAGATCCCACAACACTTGCCCAGAAGTGACGGCTGGTGTCACGCTCAGCGTTAATGGTCGGCCTCAACAGGTTGGCGTGACAGTGAAGTTGCACCGGTATTATTTAGCAATCTCCGGACTTCCTTTTGACGCTGCCGCCGCAGATACGTACAGATAAACAACGAGATTGTCTTCTTCAACGTTAACTGTACAATCTTATGGCTACAGCTAACTTGTATTTGACACACAAATGGCCTTCTTTTGGTGGTCAAACACAAGCACATCCTTTCTGCACTGGAAACAAACTTATCTGTGTTGTCATCTTAACACAAACTTTAAGGATTATTGTTGTATGAAAATGTTAACAACCCGAACACCATCCGTTTGTTGTGCTTCTTTTGTAGAATACGAAGATCCTCCTCTCCCTTTCGAGTCCCGGATAATACGTAGTATTCATTTCCTTCACTCACACAACGCAGGAAGCTCGTGATTGGACAATATTACCGTAGTGGTTGTCACCGCCCGTCACGTACCGCTGAGTTGGTCACTTGAGCTGAACAGTAGACAGGCAAGGGGACATTACCGTACCTGTCCGCCCGTGACAGTCTACAGCTAGCCTCTGACTCTAGTCCCGGGGTCTGGACCCAGGTCTGGTACAGCATCTGCGGTCCAGTGGCGGTGGCTCTTCAAATTTTTTGGTCACATCTGACAATTACCTTCCAGTTGAAGCTACCACTGGGCAGAGCAAAAACCGATGTGTCACTTAAATCTGTGCAACCCTATGGATGTCCAGGAGCGGCACATCACTAACCGCATATGTCGAGATTCTGGGGTGCTAGGGTAATTCTATAGGTCTAGTCTACTGCAAGAGATGGCTGTTGGAGTTTGGTGGGATTCATTCCCTAAATATCAGAGGTTCTTGCTAGCCTCAACAAGGGTGTGCCACCCCTGCCTGCTTTGACTGGAGAGGCTGGTTCAGAGCTGGCCTCCCCTTCTTCCGGGAGGACATGACTTTGAGATTAGTGCCCTAATTCTTCCTCATGGATCTCGACAGGAGGCGGCCCCTACCCCCTAACCTTACCCATCCTGAATATCCTGTCACTCCGGAAGCAGCGCTAAGGTTCTTACAGGACTAAGAGCGATGCCTTAACCTTTCTGCGTTGCACATTGTCATATCAGGTAATTCTCAGTATGAGCCGACGCGACGGTGTCTCCCTTAAGGAACGATCACTCGATTGTTGAATTCAATCGATTATCCAATCACTAGTTATTCTTCCGTTATAGCTGGCAACACCGCGTCACAACCCAGTTTTACATTGATACGTCTCGTACTGTAGTTACTTAGTAACAACCGGAAGGAGTATTATACATATATAACTTTGACTACCAGTGATAACACCTATTAAAATTAAGAAAAAATATACTAAACGAAGCTGCTACTGATGATGGTGCCGATGAATGATGATATTGATGAATTAGGAGAGATTACGATTATGATAAGATAGTTCAACACTACCTTGCTGTTGATCAGAATAAACCCATTTAAATAACGTATAGTAAATCCTCTATTGTTAAAATAAAACATCCAAAAGGAAACTGAAAAATAATAGTATGTACTGTTTTTAAATGCTGATGATGATACGACACGCCTATGATGAGTAAGGAGTACCACAACAATCACATGCTAACCGCGGTCATAAATTGTTAAATAAAAATTCGAAGATAACGGATTCCTTACCTGATTTACGAAGAAATCTTCTACAAGATAGTGACAAATAAAGGAAACTTAGGGGGAGACTAAATAAAATACATTTTGATGATTTTAAAACAATAATGACGCCTATAATATAGGAACTGTGCTGAATTAAGTGTAGCCACAGTATCTTTGATACTTTCAGTTACAAGTAAACGATCAGGCGCGTTATGGAAATTGTAAAACAAATCTAATCGAAATAAGTTACATTCACACTAAAATTTAAAACAATAGGCTACTCTTGTTATGATTACGATTGCTGTGAATCAAGAGATGAGATGATGTAGGAGTCGATGTGGGAACGAAAGTAATTATTGAATATTTTAATTTCCCACATTGTAACCTACAGGTTACAGACAAACGGATGTAAAATGACACAAACAAGTAATCTCCATTAGAAATGTTTCCAAACAACGTGACGTTCGTTCACAGAGACAGACGTAGCGGAATGCAATACTATACTTGGACCAGTTAACAATGCACACATACCGTCACACTCAAGGCCACCCTCAGTTGTGCGCCTATGTACACTCCGATAAATGCCTCCAACATGCCTGTCTTACACACACGGTTTCCGTAATAGTAATACATGTATTACTGACTGAATGTCCACAATACATTTTATACAACTGTATTACAAAAGCAATACCCCCATATCCTGAATGATACAACCAATAACTTACAACAGAACATACCTGAACTAATAATAGAGGCTCCAAAAACACCTCAATCGCTCAGATAAATTGAATGCATCTTTTCCACAATCTCGCTAAACAATTCATCACCAAGACGCGCCAAAGAATGGAATCTTACAAGTACTCACTCACAATTTCACTAGAATTCACTTAGAAATGACGCGCTGCTTGACGATGTCCAAATCTATGTAGGCTTCTCGCTGAGACAATAGTGAAACACTTCATTGCAAGCCTAGGCTGTGGCAGATTAACTGTTTTAATGCTCTTAAGCCTGATACATATTGTTTAAACTTCGTATGGGTATAAAATATTACTTTCTTGCAAAAACACTTGTGCTACAATTTTATTTGACATCACTTTTCATTATTGATAAATAATAAAAGCCAAACGGCCAGGCCTGTAATGATATGTCTCGTATTTAGTAACCAGAACCAGTCAACAGAATTTGCTAGTACTGTCCTATGATCCGCCAGCTGTACTACTAGGCCAGGCTGTCGGACCGCGCTGTGGACAACCGCCCCTGTGAGACTTCTTTTTAATATTTTTTATGACTAGTGACGGTAAGAGGTTAATTTTTATGACACTTTTCTCACCAAATGGAAAAATTGTACTAGGAGATGATTTGTTGAATTTGACAGCTTCATGATCATGTTTTACGTACATACTTGTCGAGAATAGCGCTGACGTCTACGTTTGCACTGCAATTAAAAAGTACCGGAGAGTACGATACAAGTGTTTCTCCAGCACGGCCCCGAGACCTCCCGCAAGCCGTCTTACGCGGGCGACAGCTCATTTCCCACTTTCGCTGAAGTGATTCAAACACATCTATAGCAGTCTAATGTACTCTGGAATGCGCAATAAAACCAGTCACAATTTTACTAGTGCCACAATTACTACACTTGACGCGTCCTGGCGGTATCTCAGGAGACTGCACGACTTTCCCGTCACGCTCCAACATCTATTGCTGCCTCCTCTGCGGGTCATCCCTCCCTTGTCAACTGCTGCACTGCGCCACTGCGTCAGCGGGATCGCACCTCAGTCTTCGATCCCGCAGAGGATGCCCAGACGCAGAATCTAAACGTGTAGGCTACAAGTAACTTGACAGTTTCTTAAGCAGTACTATTAAATAATGTCTTAATTTACCAGACGAAGTTACGGCTGAGAAGCCTCTCTAACTCGACCTTGGAACCATTAAAGGTGACTTCCAAACCACCACCAACGTTTGAAGTTTATTTTTGACGATGGAAGGATTGTGAAGGAAAAAGGATTTTCCGGATATTTGCCAGCGTTCATTGAAACAAAAAATCAGTAACACTACGTTTCGAGATCTACAATATGATCTCTTCTTCAGGTAAATAACTAACCTAATACATAATTACAAATTACTGTAACCTAGTTTGTAATATTATGTATTAGGTCAGTTATTTACCTGAAGAAGAGATCATATTGTAGATCTCGAAACGTAGTGTTACTGAGTTTTTGTTTGACTGGACGATGGCAAATGTCCGGATAAATCCTGTTTCCTTCACCACCAACGGCCGGGTAGGCGGCAGGATCTTTAGCGGCCACCCATCCAAGCAGCAGCCACGCTCGACTCTTGCGATAACCGCTGCATACTCTTAACGCCAGCACACAAGTCTTCTCACGGGTGAAGACCAAGGTCAAAATGTGGCGTCTGCAAAAACCGGCGTAAAATGGGTTTGCCATGGCGCGCGGCGTGCTCGCTCGCACCGGGGATTGTGTAAAGCGATTCTCCCCGCTTGACGCTGACAGTAGTCGTGGCCGGGAGACGGGAGGGGCAAAGGGAAGATCAAGGTCGATGACGTAACAGAACGACAGATGAAGCCAAACAATGCGGACGAGACATTGGCTTTTCTCTGCTGACAGAACCCGACCACTGGTAAAGAAGCAGCTCATCTATAACACTTAGTGTGTGACTTTATAATTACTCAATTACACTCACCAAATGACCACTCATTACATTCCAAGACAGGCATTTTTGGCAGAGACGATAATTCTAACAGTACCCAGCTCACAACAGCGAATATCCGAATATTACTGTGTACACTAATAATTCACCATCTTATTCGCTTGCATCTTCAGGATATGGTCGGAATTGTGTGGTTGTCAATTGAATTCACAGTGTAATCTGAGTATGTTAGACGGTATTAGTAATACCACTTGTGGTTATAATCGATTCGCGGCTTCTACAGATACGACTTCAGTCCGACCGATAGGATCTACTGAAGACTACGATAAGTTGTAGCTAAGGATCAAATTCCTATAATTTCTTGTTGTAAAGATTACAAAACGTATATAAAAACTCAAAAGCATGCTTTGTGAACATTTTCGTCAAGTATGCAATGCCGAAATAAGCACACTGGATTCTAAATAAAAATGAACATCAAAATAATCCTCTCAGTAGACAAACTGTGGTGCATCCAAACACACCCACAACTACCGCCACGGATAACTGGTTAAGTTGATGCAAACTCCGGTAATTCAAAAAACCAATCAGCACCCGTATTACACCATTTTGGAGTGACTTAAGATGGGTACGATACTCATCTGTCCTTTAACCCCCATAACGAAATGTCCAAAACAAGGTTTAATAGAACGAGGAAGGTGTGATTACGTCACCAATCCGCTCATTACTTATTCAATACCGGTCTCAAACTTGAGACCTCAACAACAGATGTAATATACCAAGCCAACAGCTACAATTCCTCTACCGGGGAATTCTTTGACCAGCACGGTCTGAATCTCAGAAAAACACTTCTTGCGCCCTCCTTTACTCCAGACTTAAATCCAGACCTTCCCTTGTTTTGGAAAAAAAATACCCAAAATACCTCTATGTAACAAATATAATGCTAACCAACTCTAAACTATAACCCAGCACGAATCACTTCTGGCTGGTTTACACCTTCCAGTTGAACCTATACCACTGGGCACAGTAAAAACCGATGTGTCACTTAAATCTGTGCAACCCTATGGATGTCCTGGAGTGGCACAACACTAACCGCAAATGTCGAGATTTTGGGGTTCAAGGGCAACTCGATAGGTCTAGTCTACTACGGGAGATGACTGTTGGAGTTGGTGGGGTTCGTTCCCTAACCTCAGAGGTTCTTGCTAGCCTCAACAAGGGCGTGCCACCCCCTGCCTGCTTTGACTGGAGAGGCTGGTTCAGAGCTGGCCTCCCCTTCTTCCGAGAGAACATGACTTTGAGATTAGTGACCTAAATTCTTCCTCATGGATCTCGATAATAGGCGGCCCCTACCTCCAACCTTACCCATCCAGAATATCCTATCACTCCGGAAGCAGCTCAAAAGTCCTTATAGGACTAGGTGCAATTTGTAAGCTTCTTGTCCTAAGAGAAAAAAAAACACTAAACTATGCACATTCCTGAACTTCGTTCAAGGCTTGAGAGGCCGAAATTCCAACAACAGCATTCAAAAACTTCACAGTTGATGATTCAAAATTACATTCACCATAAAATAATATATGAAGACTACGGCACAAAACGTATTATATTGCAATGATTCAGTGGTTTGAGTTCTGCTATCTCCTAACATGACACTATACCCTTATATGCAGTCCACAAATGTAAGCAGTACGCGAAGGTCCCGAAGACCTGCAGAATTGGAGTTACCCAGACGTTACCACCGAGGCATTACTGTCGCCCGGGGGAACCCTTTCACTGCGGTCTCGGCGTTTCACTTTCCCCGGCCGCCGACCTCCAGCGTTACAGGCCCAAGCGGCCGCTGCCGAGCTCAAGACGTGTACCCGAGGCGTATGTCAGGATTGTCGAGCATATGGCCGGGTCGCGGTAGGCACTTCGTTAACCTCTAGAGATACCATCGGAGAGGTTATCTACAACGCAGAGTCTTGCCGCTAACCCATGCATAAAATTGTAAGACTTATTGTATTTAATACATCTAATATGTTAATGAACATCATGTTTTTCGATTTACATAAACCTAATTTTTATAATAGTTCAGATTTTCTATATAATTCTATATATTCTATATAATACATATTCTATGTAACGTGCCCCTAAAGCAGTGACGTTATCGGTGGTGCAGCATCACTTCTAAAATTTAAACATACCATTTCAACTGCAAAACAACAACGAAAACATCAAATTTAGTGTCTAATACAAAACAACAGATGAGCATCGGACGCAAATACGCGTTTTGAAAAATTTCATTTGTTGAATAGCTTTTTAATGGATACCAAGAAACGTAAATAAATAAACATGTTACTACATGATTTATGCGTTATAAAGTTAAAAAATAATTTCAACCATGAAACCATTATGTGAACTGAGCGAGGCACAAAAAAACAAGACCAGTGGCGATATATCTTTTTACAGACCTATAAGTATATTACAGATCATTTCGAAAAAAAATCCAAATCTTGACCTCTAGAAAATTAAAATTTAATATTCAAATATAATCTTTAAATATATATATATATATATATATATATATATATATATATATATATATATATATATATATACAGGGTGTATATTATGTCTGGAAACACCCAAATATATCCTTTATATAATTTAAATATAAATTTTGAAACCTCTTACAATCGTGATATAGAGATTGGGCATCTACTTTTTGGAACAATGTTTTGTTATGTCACACCAACGGGGGACGTCCTGCCGAGGGTATCGTGAATATTCTTAATGGAAGCCTATACCTTGTGATACATAATTTTAAAGGTAATAGCTTACTGAATTGAATGCCACAAACCGCATCTCAAAGGAATTATTCTATCAGAAAAATAGAGCATTTTTTAGTATTGAAAATATTTACTGATGTTCAACAATGTAATTTTAACATGGTTCTTGCCACAAAATGTGTTACACTAATTTTTTAGCATTTTTTTTTAAATGTTCAATTAAATAAAACAAAAAATTTCATTTTAAGCTGGTTCTATTAGCACAAATTTGCCAGTTTTTATTACAGTACAATTATGGAAATACTATGTTATTGATTTCTTATTACAAATAAAAAATAATGTATGCTGTTAGAAAAGTCTTACAACAACAAACGTTTTTAAACCTGCATTTGGTGTCAAAGCAATTGTTCGAACTGTGTTCCTTCTACGGTTTGACAATGAGCCAATCTTGTGTAAAATGATTCGACACAGAGTTGCCTAACATTTCTTCAGTTATCAAAGCAATCTCCTCTATAATCCTGTTTCTTAGGTCTTCCAAATTATGAGGCTTTCTTCTATAAACATTGGATTTTAAATGACCCCATAGGAAATAATCGATTGGTGACAAATCCGGAGATCTTGGAGGCCATTCGATTTCTCCTCTTCGGCCAATCCATTTATGAGGAAACCTTAAATCCAAATACTCTCTTACCTGTCTCCCATAATGGGGTGGAGCACCATCCTGCTGAAACCATACATTATCAAAGTATTCTCCTGATGCAATTTGAATAGCTGTGGATTATTTCATTTTGGAGCATATTGTAGTAAAGTTCGGCATTTAAATTTCCATTGATGAAAAAAGGGTCCAACAATTTTGTTACCTAAAATTCCACACCATACGTTCAGTTTTTTGTGGTTGCTGTGAATGGGACTCAGTAATCCAATGTGGGGTTTCACTAGCCCAGTAACGGCAATTGTGCCTGTTAACATTGCCATTTAGGAAAAAAAGTTGCCTCATCAGAAAATAGTATATTGGTCAGAAAATCTCTATTGTCATCACATTTTGCGCATCACAAGTTCACAAAACTCAACTCTTCTGTCGTAATCATCCTCACTTAACTGTTGGACTAAATGAACTTTAAATGGTTTGTATTTATTAATTTTCAAAATCTTACTCACAGACATAGGGTGCATTATCATGTTTGCTGTGGCAGCTTTTCTGAGCGATGTATGTGGGTCTTCAATAAATGTTTTGCAAAACATCTAGTGCATGTTCTTCATCTGTTGCAGATTGTATCCTACCCGACTTTGGCCCGATTACGTACACTCCCTGTCATTTCATAACGCTCAATAGTTTTTGATATTGTTGAAACACTTATGGGATTCCTTTCTGGGAAAGTGTCATTAAACAAATTTACAAACTTCCCGATAAGATCTTTGACGATCGCCATATCCTCGCATCATCAACAGAGTAATTCGATCTCTTTCAGACAATTCCATTAAAATGCCAAATAAAACTGAACTACTGTAATTAGATAACTTGTTGACAGCAATGCTTCAGAGACACTGATTAACTCGACAGGAATGATATGACCTTTGTCCATTTGTAATTCCCAAGCTTAGACCTGTCTAGTGAAAGCTCCATGCTCAACAAAACTGAAACCTGTAGACCAGATGATTAATAACACAATAATGTTTCTCATAGGCTAGTGACCTTTGTCTCTTTAAACCTTCCTGCTGACTGGAAAACACCAAGTACAGATTCATAAGTAATCAGAGAAAGTGACTCATAAGTTTTATTCATTGTAATAAAAACTGGTAAATTTGTACTAATGAAACCAGCTTAAAAATAAATTGTTTATTTTATTTTAATTGAACATTTAAAAAATGATGCTAAAAAATGAGTGTAAACACATTTTGTG
Source organism: Homalodisca vitripennis (assembly GCF_021130785.1). NCBI lineage: Eukaryota > Metazoa > Arthropoda > Insecta > Hemiptera > Cicadellidae > Homalodisca > Homalodisca vitripennis. Next base: position 111,307,155 of record NC_060214.1, read on the forward strand.
GCAAGAACCATGTTAAAATTACATTGTTGAACATCAGTAAATTTTCAATACTAAAAATGCTCTATTTTCTTGATAGAATAATTCCTTTGAGATGCGGTTTGTGGCATTCAATTCAGCAAGCTATTACCTTTAAAATTATGTATCACAAGGTATATAGGCTTCCATTAAGAATATTCACGATACCCTCGGCAGGACGTCCCCCGTTGGTGTGACATAACAAAACATTGTTCCAAAAAGTAGATGCCCAATCTCTCTATCACGATTGTAAGAGGTTTCAAATTTATATTTAATTATTAAAGGATATATTTGGGGTGTTTCCAGACATAATATACACCCTGTATATATATATATATTTATTAAGATCTATTAGGTGTTATGCACCTTATTAATAAAACCTAACATCCAATGTAAGAGTGCATTTACAAAATGATCACCACGAGATAGTACTACTCCTCGACAAATATCTCGAACTGTGCAGTCGGTACGTACTACGTAGCCTATACACCAACGCAAAACGTGATGGGTGTCGAGGCGGGTGCTGATAGCAGCAACTTTCCCGACCTTTTGGCGAGGTTATCAGCTCGGTTCTGGCGGGAAAGCCCTAGCCAATTTGCCACTTCCACTGGTGGATCCGAGTATTTGACCACATCATTACCCATGCAGCCAGGCCGCGCAGGTTTCTTCTCGTGATTGCATCCAGCCGTCGAGTGAGCTGTTGATTCCGCACTCGCTGCGATTCACGATTCCACGCCGATAATCGATTCTCCGCCAAACCGCTGGCGAAAATCTTTCCACAGCCACGCGTGACTCGATTAGGAAATCTCGTATTTTTTTAATTTATTTTTTTATTTACTGAGTTGTAACCCCTTGTTTCTACTCTTTCAACCCGTAAAATAATTCATAAACAGTTCAGTTTGAGAATTTAGTTGAGGATCAATATCAAGTATTTAAATATCGGAAGAGAATATATTCGTTTTGATAAACTAAATTATGAGGCAATGTTTACATTAGCCGAGTTAGCTATAACTTTAGGACGTGACCTGACCTTGAATTTATTACTACCTCGAGGACTTTTGCCCAGAACTGCGGGGGGGATGTGTTCGGCGCAGGCTAAGCCCGTACTGGTGGCCAGGAGCATTTCGGATCAGTACTATTACCACGTAATTACAGTTATTATTTAGTGTTCCCTCCCTATTATATCCACTGTACTACTCTCCTATGCCTTTATTTTTTTTTTATTTCAAGTCGAAATTTCGATAAAGAATTTCGAAGTTGCTTAAGTAAACAATTACCTCACATTATGAATTAATAAAACTGATATCCGAGAGGGGAAAATGGCATAAAATAATTACAACCTATCCATTCAGCATTTGTAGGTTAATAAGAAACAATCAGAATGTATATGCAACACTGATAAGTACAATAATAATTAGCTGCCGATAATGATAGTGGCTGACCCCAATTGTAATGGAAAACGCTACAATAAACACTAGCTGACTTAATACAACTCCTATGAAACGTGGCATTCCAACGTTAAGGACCGCTAACCTTTGTTGCAAAAATGTGCGGGAGAAATAAAAACACAAATTTCCCTCCCTGGGCCTCATCGAAAGACCGGATCATCGGAATAGAGTACAATGGATCACCTGCCCCGTGGATATAAATCGAAATAACCCCCCCCCCCCACCGGGTTAATGATCTGGGACTATGGTAAGGGGGGAGGGGGCGGCGGCGATTACAAGAAGACCACGACTGATACGAGAAGAGGGGGAAGGGGGGGAGCAGTACAATACAACAGTCTGGCCAGTGTCCTAGATCGATAGAGTCCAGGGACGGGAAAACATGTGCGCCGCCTTCTGATAAACAACCCGGTTAAAATAATTTACATTGGCCAGGTACCCCATTGTGTGGCGTAGGGGCCTACCCATCGATCGCTCAAAACAGTTTTCAGCCAAACCAAAAATTAAAATAGGAAGCAAGTAGTTATAACGATATTGGCTGCTGATGGCCAAGTAGTTTCTTTTAAATGTAAAAGTTCCTTTCCGAAGGGTAGGTTGTCATAACCCTACCCAACTTAGCGTGTTTAGTTTCGTAGCCTCACATGGACCACTAATACCGAAAAACTGTATAACTATACAAAGTATGCCTCATTAACTTGTTGCATCCCCTTAAATGAAAAAATATACCGTTATCTCAACATATCAAAGTGAATGTTTAGTTCCGCTCCATTTAACCTTCCACTGAGTGCAGAGTCTGAAGTCTAACGCTGTGACAGATGCAGTCAATTGTGTACCTGATAAGACAATACGAACACCACTACATCTAGATTGCATTTGTTTGTAGTCTACTGTCTGTGATGTCGAAACGACGGGTAGAGTTCGCTTTGAGCTTCTTCCTTGCCGACTGTTTTGGATATCAGAAGATGGATGTTGATTCCAGATTCCAAGAGTCAGATTTGTCACAGCATTAGACTTCAGACGCTACACTAAGTGGAAGGTTAAATGGAGCAGATTCGTATTGAATCAACACTTTCCACTATTGGTCTACGTTATATCAATCAACCCTTCCCACTAATGCTCTACGTTATATCAATCAACCCTTCCCACGATTACTCTACGTTACATCAATCAACCCTTCCCACTATTACTCTACGTTACATCAATCAACCCTTCCCACTATTACTCTACGTTAAATCAATCAACCCTTCCCACTATTACTCTACGTTACATCAATCAACCCTTCCCACTATTGCTCTACGTTACATCAATCAACCCTTCCCACTATTGCTCTACGTTATATCAATCAACCCTTCCCACTATTGCTCTACGTCATACGATCAACCATTCCCACTATTGCTCTACGCTATATTAATCAACCTTTCCTACTATTGCTCTACGTTATATCAATCAACCCTTCCCACTATTACTCTACGTTACATCAATCAAGCCTTCCCACTATTGCTCTACGTCATACGATCAACCATTCCCACTATTGCTCTACGTTATATCAATCAAGCCTTCCCACTATTACTCTACGTTACATCAATCAACCCTTCCCACTATTACTCTACGTTACATCAATCAAGCCTTCCCACTATTGCTCTACGTCATACGATCAACCATTCCCACTATTGCTCTACGTTATATCAATCAAGCCTTCCCACTATTGCTCTACGTCATACGATCAACCATTCCCACTATTGCTCTACGTTGCATCAATCAAGCCTTCCCACTATTGCTCTACGTCATACGATCAACCATTCCCACTATTGCTCTACGTTACATCAATCAAGCCTTCCCACTATTGCTCTACGTCATACGATTCAACCATTCCCACTATTGCTCTACGTTACATTCAATCATACGATCAACCACTATTGCTCTACGTTATATCAATCAAGCCTTCCCACTATTGCTCTACGTCATACGATCAACAATTAGTGGGAAGGGTTGATTGATATAACGTAGATAAACATTGGGGAGGGTTGATTGGTATAACGTAGAATAATAGTGGGAAGGGTTGATTGATTTAACGTAGAGCATTAGTGGGAAGGGTTGATTGATATAACGACATACCCACTATTGCTCTACTATCAATCAAGCCTTCTCACTATTGATTTGCTCTATCAATCAAGCCTTCCCACTATTGCTCTACGTCATACGATCAACAATTAGTGGGAAGGGTTGATTGATATAACGTAGATAAACATTGGGGAGGGTTGATTGGTATAACGTAGAATAATAGTGGGAAGGGTTGATTGATTTAACGTAGAGCATTAGTGGGAAGGGTTGATTGATATAACGACATACCCACTATTGCTCTACTATCAATCAAGCCTTCTCACTATTGATTTGCTCTATCAATCAAGCCTTCCCTATTGCTCTACGTCATACGATCAACCATTCCCACTATTGCTCTACGTTATATCAATCAACCCTTCCCACTATTATTCTACGTTATACCAATCAACCCTCCCCACTATTGCTCTACGTTATATCAATCAACCCTTCCCACTATTGCTCTACGCTATATCAAACTGGCTAGAACATACATCTAAATGTTTATAACTAAGGCATTAAGAAAGCTAACATTAATTATACCACAATCTTTTTTCTTTGGTTTAACACCTTTGTCGTCTATTAATCGGCTTTCGGTCACAGAATGATTAAGTATTCTGAGAGCTCTTCCTTGTTTTCGATTTAACTATCGTAAGAACGATATAAACAGTCGGTTATTCGAGATTTGGTTGTATCGTATCAGTCCTCTCAAATTGCACATTAACGTCTAGCATCCAGAACTTTCTACTGGACCATCCACAATGCGAAAGTACACAAGAAGTATTGACATCAAAACTGATATAAACATACTAGAAAAATCTATTCGAGTGCAACAAATTCGATCCATCTTGTTAATGAGGACGATCTGCAGCAGTTCCAATAAACAATAGCACTGTGATGGTGGCGGAGCGGCGGACTCAAGTATTCAACCCGGAAGGAAGTGCTGTATTATGCAGAAGAGAGTGCGCTCGCTGTTTGGATAGCTTCCAAGCGAACACTGTACAGAACATGTACTGTAACGGAGGTACGGAGGAGTTGCTCTCTTATTGATCGGTAGCTAACACGGTGGAGTCGTCTTCGAAGACCAGTTTCAACGTTGGAGAACGGAGCGACTAATTTATTATTCTGCACAGTTAGTTGTTAATGAAACCGGACTGCGAGTATAACAGGTTATATTAACGCATGCGCAATATTGAGATGATCCAAACGTTACTTTCCTGCCTCCCCACTTTAATATTGTATACCGAGTTTAACATAGTGACATAAAGTTACTAGTTTATATACTAAGTAACAAGTTGTAGAACCAAAGTGGACAGTGAATTACTTGACGACACTTCAGAAACACAAAGCTTTCTCGTTTCTAAATAGACTTTTCCTTCGGCATACATTAACAGACGGTTTTTGCGTGTTATCGACTGGTTTTCTGACCGGTTGTTTAACCTTGACGATTAGTATTCATACTTGTCAACAAAATAGAGCAGAAATATTCAATACAAACTGTAGCACAAAGTCCCAATAGCCAATAGTTCGTATGAGTCAAAAACTACCCAACCAAAAGACAACGCCTTCTCTCACACACCCTCTGTTGTCTCCCCCCACCCCCCACCCCAGTCATGCCACTCACAATTTACTCTTAGATCAGGTGGTAATCTAATTAGCACCTTCCCCTCGCCAAGCTGACACAGAGGGTGCATGCCGCCATGCACGCGCGGTGGTTCCCCTCCTCCCTAAACCACGCCTCTATCTCTCCCACCAAGATGAAGAGTTGCGCACGAACTTGTCAATAGCTTCTGCGCAGGTTCCTTTGTGTCTTGTTCTGTTATAGTTATAACATGGTATGAAATCTTTAAGCATTGCTTGCAATGTATTTTGTGTGTGTGTTTTTTTTAATTCTGATTGCATTCATCGTTTTATGACACTTTGTAGGTATGGCTAGTGGCTCTTTGTTAATGACAAACAAATAATGACTAATGGAATATAAATTTCAATATACTTGTTTAAGTTTGGTAGTTTTTTCTTTCATTTCATAATAAAATCGTTTTATAAGTGTTACTGTATAAGCCTATTTCAATTTTTTTTATTTAAATTACCCCTTCACACAGGTTTGGCCTTGGTGGTTCCCTTTATTTTCTCTTCAAGCTTTTTTATGTGTTTTATATCATTGTTATTAGCATAATCGGCAGCATTGTACCGGTCAGACTTGGCATTTAGATTAAGTTAAGTTTGGTATTATTGTAATTATTATGTAACTCTTGAAATGCTTGTTTGAGAGAATAAAGGTATTATTATATTATATAGTTCTTCTGTCGAACTCTAGACGATATCTAAGCACTAATGCTACACGATGCCACTGTTGTTGACTTCCAAACTACCTCACGCGTTCTTCAGCGTCCACCTCACCGCGAAACCCAATCAAGACAGCCACAACAAACTCGCCTTCAGGTCAACAGTTTCTGACCTCAGTGGACGATAGATCAGCAGCTAGAACCAGTTCCGGCCAGTCCCGCCCAATGCTAAATCGTCAGCCAATTTGGCCGCGATTAATACAAGGGTGGCCGCAAGGTGTAACGGGAAACACGGCTTTGAACTTTATATATACTACATTATACCTGATGCTCCCATCATTACGTAGGCCTTACTATACTAGGACTCAAGAGGAGTATGAGCCATTATCACAAAATAGTTTATAGACAATAAGTAACATATTTCATCTTTTTCTATTTATAAGTTTCTGTTCATTACAATACTGTTCTATTTTATAATGTTCTACATGAATACAAATTAGGTCTTAGTATTACGTAACTAATTTTGCCCTACTATATTATTTTAGTATTTAAAGTAAGATTAAAACGATTTTCACAATTTGTTTGATTTTAATCATTCTGTTTGTTTTATCCATGCATTGTTCAATTACTTAAGATATTTAAAAAGTCATATGCATAGAAAATGAAACCACTCATTCAACAGTCAAAATAAGACTATACGTATGCATATCTATCGGCTTTCTAAAACTCATATTTGAAAAAATGTTATTTTGTTTAACAAAATATGTGAACATTTATACAACTATACACTTTTTTCCAATTTTGAAATAGGTGTTTATGGGAGTTCATTGAGAGATTTCGCTCTTTAGTACTAATAAACCAGGTATCTTCAAGCTCCACCTTTAACAACTAAAATTAATCTAATCTCCTCAATAAAAGAAAATAATAAGTTAAAATATTACAAAGTGATAAAGAAATATAATTCATTCAAATATGCTTCTGGGTGTAAAATATTGTATAGTACTGTTTTTAGGATCTCTAATACTGGTTGCATCAGAACAAGTAATAATATTTTCAAGAGACATCACCAGATATAGGCAATGTGTATATAACAAAAATGGTTATCTTATCTGCTGCAGAACAATATAGATGCTCCTATTTATAGAGACATAAATAACATGTGATATTGAATAGAAATGGGCAAAATTTAAATTTTGTAAAGTTGTTTTCCTTTTAACAACATTACACCTTATCTTATGTTAATAGATTTTCAGATATAACTTTTTTTTTAGTGACTGAGTCTTTAAATCTCAGTAGTTAATACTTAATACAGTAGTAATGACTTCAATATACTTTATTTGCAGTTTATAAGCACTCAATTATGCAAGCCTTGCTTAAGTTTTTCTTATATATATATATATATATAATTTAACTTCAATAAACGTTGAATAAAAAAAAAATATATATAAAACTTTTCAGCAGCACATCATTACCAAATTACATACTTAAGTAAAAGGAATATATCTTTTGTCCACTAATAAATACTTATTCTGATAATAGTAGAGATAGCTTTATAGTCCAAATTAATACTTCATACTCTTAATTTACTACGACTTAAACTTTATGTGCTTCATAAGAGTAATTATTATAATACAGTGGAACTTGGATAATTCGAATCTCAAGGGGACCAATAAAAAAATTCGAATTATCCAAAAATTCGAATTAAAAAAGTTAAGAATTAAAGGCTTAAAATAATGGCAATTTACATCTTTGCTGAAAACCTTAATTGAAAATAACATGAATGGTTGTAAATGTATGTTTTTCTGTGCATTTCTACCAAGCAAAGTATGGTAAAACAGTGCAAAATTGAATAATGAATTATCTAAAAAATACACAATTGCATTATTTGTTTTTGAATAAAAGAAAATAAGTTGAATGGTGATAAGGAACATTATACAGTAGCCTACAATATTATTTAATTTTTTCGAAAGAAGTCGGAAATCTTCACTTGTTTTCTAAAGTTAAGTCTTTTGGAAGTGACAAAAGATTCTGCCATATTCAATGAATTGAAAATAGACTCACTTACGTCATTTTTACTTTCAAAAATACGTCTAAGTTCCATGATGTGATGTGCTGCTTCGGCCGCACTCGGAACGTTTATTTCCGCCCCAACTGATGACTGGCCGTCTTCGTCACCCGATGCCATGTCGCCATCTTGTTTATTGTTGAGCACTTCAGCGATGATCTCCGCGTCTGTTATCTCACCACATACTGCAACATCTTCATCCACGTTGACAAAATCTTCAAACGAGATGGCAGGGTCAGTAATAACGTCCTCCCAGCCGTCAACTGAAGGTACCGCTTCCGCTATAATGTCGTTGGCTTTTTCGCCGTAGTCCTCCTTTTTTACAAAACCAGCTTTTTTAAATCAATGTTTGATCGTTTCGGACGTTACTTTGTACCAAGCTTTCTTGCACATGCGAGAGGCTTGAAGAATGTCTAACTTTATTTTTAGGGCGTCGCTATCTTCAGTCAGTATGTACTCAACCAATAAACGTCTGTAAAACTGTTTTTGATTTTTTATGATCCCCTGGTCCATTGGCTGGACAACCGAAGTCACGTCTACAAAACAATAGGCGCGGAAGGATAGGGCCGAGCCGGCCGGCCGGGCGGGAGGGTGGCTAGATCTGTGTTCAATGGCCTTGCGCGATTAGAAAGAGTGCAGCGTCTTTTCGCGGGTTCGCTATAAAAAGTTCGAATTATCCAAAATAAACTTCGAATTAACCACGATATTTTTGCATTACTTATATAGAAAATGCTAGGGACCAATATAAATATTCGAATTAAAGAAGATTTCGAATTATAGAAGTTCGAATTAGCCAGGTTCCACTGTATTCCCAAACCATGAAAGGTTAAAAGCAAACATTCTTTAAGCTCAGAGTAAAAGAAATCAAAGCAAACACTCTACAAGGTCAGAGAGAAAGAAATCAAAGTTAACTTACAACTCCTCCCGCTGACGTTGCGACAACACCATTTTCATTTCTCCTGCGTTTGTCCGAGTCTACGAGGGGCGAAATCTACAGCCGAGCGGCCATCACTGCAACAACAACAACACATGTGTTAGGGTGGTCAGTAAAGAGTTACGGAAACACTGTTAACATTGACGAAGATGGAGGTTACATTGGCTTTTCTTAATTAAACCCAAATTAATAACTGTTTACTTTGTAAGGCCTTTCGATAGAAGACAATCTTCTTCAGATACACCACAAAATACCTTTTGATTGAGTGATTGAACAGTAATCATTGTATACAATCTGAGTTAATATTAATAATCTTGGGAGGATCTTTAAATGAATTTGAAATAGGAATTACTGAAACAAATGAGGTAAAGTTATAATTCGATTGACTTTTGGCAGTGAAAACCCAAGATATTTTTTCCAGGATTTTTATTCTATTCATATATTTTACTTACTCCAGAAACTCAATTCTACTACCATATCTTAAGACCTTGAACTCATTTTCGTACTGAAAGGACAGATGACCTAAAATAAACACTAAAAATCTCTTAGAGACCTTCAGAGCAATCTCCAAGTCCTTCTGTTGTGTTCAAGGGGAAAAAAGTGACAGTGAAATCCATAGTTCTGGCCGACTATAAACATTTTATGAATAGCCTATATGTATTATGATCCATGGAGCTACCTTCCTACCCATACTGATGACCAAGACATTTGGTTTCTTTATTTTGTTTGAAAAAAAAAGGAGAAACAGATTCCCCTTTTAAGCCTTATTCTGCGTATCCTCATGGGCCACTGGTTTGTGCAAGGATCTTATCAAACAGAATGTCGTTCAGTACAATTTCATGGTACTTATAAAAAGTGCTGTGGTCACAGACGGGATTTGAACCTACCCAATCTCCAACTTAGATCCATCAGTCATTAGCACACCAAAACAACACACAACAACATAAAAACAGTCACTCAGCAGTCAAACACTCAAAACCCAGCTTCTTGAGGCAATTGACACCTGAACATTCCAGATGAGGCAATGGTAAAACAGAACTGAAAAGATATAATATTCCCATTTTCTCTTACTGGCTGGACAAATCCAGGGCAAATCTGTTTGATTGCAAAAGTTTTGGAATAGGCTTAAAGCACAATGAACCAAAGACTTGGGAAATAATAAAATGATGACTAATCTCACTAGATCAGTTATCAGACAGCCATCCACTAACTGTAAACATTAATTGATGCAGATATAATGGAGTTTTATCATTTTATTCTAATTTACCTTGAGAACATTTATAAAAATTGTATGACAAAATGACAACACAATTTGATCTCAACGGATTTTTAAAATCCAACTTTTTAACTATTTTCAATGGTACTTCAGAAATATTGTAATTAGAATCATCGAATTATTTGATAGAATCAACAATTTTCCCAAAGGACTAGTCTAGAAAAGATTATAAATACAGATGCTTTACTGGGGTAATTGTTCTCTGTTCTATCCACCAGCTAGTCCTAATCATACCCTGGCATGGCACTACCAAATCGTGTTGATTGGCTCTGGTTGTGAGACCATCTAAAAGGTTTTGATTGACTTTCTAGCTGACATTGTAAAATATCAATGGTAAATACATGCACTCACGTTTAGTTTTTCAAGTATAACTTGTGTTATATGGTAATTACCAGAATAGATTTATCATGTAAGCTCTCTTGTTTTGACACTGACCAAACTCAAAATAATAAATAGCTATACAATTTTTATATCTAACTAGAACAGCTGGTATGAAGTCCAGCTATTTCGAAATTGGACTTTCAGTAAGTTTTGAGGTTTGTGTACACTGGTATCGATGTTCCTGTGTTATTATTTGGCATTCACAGTAATAACTTGTATATAAAACAGGGATCTAGAGAAGGAATAACATTTTAATTTGAGAATTGGATTTCACTAGCGTAACAATACAGCAAGATCCAGAATCCCTGTGGTTGGGTTTCCAAATACAATAATACAATTCTTGTAGGACCACTCTCACTCACTCACTTGGTCACCAATGAAGGTCTATTAAATCCTACTTGCTAGGAAACGGTTCTCTTTGTTACGATTCATTTAAACTATTCCTGAGTCTGCAAAAATGTAACTTGTTTTTTATCAAATATATATCAATTCAGCCTGGAAGAATGAGAGAAAGCGAATTTGCGAATTGCAGAATTTGCAAGATCTTAGCTATTCGCGAAATTGATGGATGAATTTTTCCAAGAATGGAATTTGGTCAGCTATGTCTTTTTAGTGGAAGTCGACATGGAGTAGTTATTAGCAATATAACTAAAATAATACCAAATAATTTGTCATAATTATGTTAACGTCAGCCAACGAGATAACAGCTTCAGCTATGAGAGAAAAACGAGTCAGCCCCTTTGTACAACACACTTTCTCCTGGCGATTATCAGCCATTGGATAATCACGAATCACTCTACAGTCCAGTGATTGGCCAATCAATCTCCATCGTACGCGTGTGTTATAGTGATTGAGTACCGATGTAAAATTAATTCATTCACTTGACCGATAACGTCTCCTCCTTCAATCCCCTCGGGTAAGGTCGGTGCCACGCTCCAACCTGGGAGTAAAGGTTAAAAGTCATCTAAATGTCGAAGAAATGCCACCCTACTAGTACAGTATGTACACACCGGTCGGAGGATCGATCAATCGATTTCCTCTTCATTTACACAAGCTACGCGCGTATACGGACAAATGAAGAAACACGACAATTAATTAAATCGTTGACCATCGTTAATGGTTCCTGTACGGGAACAACCGCCATGTTTACAACATTATGGAGTGGCCTTCAAGAACAAGCTAGTAGCTTACAACGAACAGGAATTGAAAAAAAACCTGTTAACGTAAAAGGCAATCACGTGTCCTAAAGTTTTTGTAGTGAACAAACATTGAAATGTCACAATTCTTTGAAATGCAATATTAAAATCCTTTGTTTGAAACAGTTGTATGAACGATACATCGAATGAGTGAGAGTCCCTTAAAATTATCATTGAACCAAATTAAAAAAAAAAAAAAAAATACTATAATCGACGTAAAAATCTGCTGCACTTAAAAGTTTTACAAGAAAAAATTCTGAGTTTGCATTCGCTAAACAGTTATTAATTGGTCTTGGAGAACCCAAAGACAAATTGAGTTCGTCTCACAAGTCTACAACTAAATGGAAGTAAAGTAAACTCGAGCTTGCCGCCACCAGTACAGCCAACATTCAAACGTCAAATATCCCGCGGCAGACACATAAACCAGCCCCGGTAGTTAACAACGCCAGCGCGGGAGTCCTGGAATGATAAGGATGGAAAGGAAAGGTCCTTAACAGGCGCGGTAAGCGGCGCAGGCGACAGGATGGTGAAGGGGAGTGAGGAGGGGGGGGGGCAGCACAACAATGCTGGGAACGCTTTCACCGCTGGCGAGAGGGAGGGAGAGAGGAGGCCTGATTACAGCGGCACAAAGGGTACTAACACACGGACTAGAGGCTGGATTATCGTATTGCGTTAACGCTACATTCCACTCTGCCGGCACAGACCACTTGTTCGCTTTATCTTGGACTGGGTCTTCAGCATACCTACCTACCGCGCGGCTGTATAGTCCTATCCTGCCCCGTCACATAACAATGTAGGTTTTCTATCCCAGTTTGAGGTGAAAGCTGTACAAGGTAGGAACATACCGTTTCGCACCGAAGTTAAAAACGCAATGATTGGATTCATTTAAAATTTTTAAACCCGGTTTCTAACGAAACAGAGAAGTTTTAAGTTCATTCATCGAGTGTTGGGAGTGATACCCTGCTCACAGCACGGCAAGCCTCTGGGGTCAGGACCAATGGGGCGGGAAAAACACCTGGGGAAGACCACATGGACTTTGCCAATTCCCGGAATTTTGGCGGGCTGAGTTCACAGTTTGTCATTTTCGCCTTACCCTTTTCTCTAACCAAGGAGGGAGGTGTCCCCTTGTATGATGGAAAAGTTATCGTTTAAAAGGTGTTACGAACAACCCATGAAAGTAACTGTAACACAACGTTTCGAGATCTGCATCTGATCTCTTCTTCCATTCCAGTTTGTAATTATGTGTTAAGGTTAGTTATTCACCTGAAGAAGAGATCAGATACAGATATTCAAAACGTAGTTTTACTGAATTTTTGTTCCACTGAACGATGATGGCAAAGGTCCGGAAAAATACTGTCCTCTTCACAATCCCTCATCGTCAAAAACAAACTTCAAACAAAGAAACAACCCGTAGTTCATAGCAGTAATGAAACGCTTACTAACAATGTAAAGGCTCCGACAGTTGAATAGGGGCTGCTGTACAACGCTTGTGAACCGACCTGACTCACGTCACAACAGCGTCGGTCAGCTCATCACTCTCAACACTCGGTGAATGGACTATAGCCACGCCCCTTTTGCGGATTTTCCCGGACGCGAGACTTTCCTGCACTGTACAATTTCAGATGTTGCCAGATTTTACTTCCATTCCATTGCCCGCATGTGTTTCACACTGAGTTGGGAGGGAATGTGTACGTAGCCCGTGCTCACCTCGCGTGTCTGGTGAATCACGAGGAAACGCCGCCGCGCCGGCCAATGATAACAGGTCCGACCTCGCGGTATCAGAGCGACCTCGCGCCGCACCATCGGCCTGCGTAATGTCAACGTTTAGTATTCCTACAGCCTTGTCATCTCGCCTTGGAGCGACTTTGCGATGAATATGTTACGTTCGAGGTCTCTTAATTCGTAAGTCTTGCTGAAGAAACGATTTCCATAAATCAGCGGGTCCCATATCCAATCGAATAAAATACACGATTTCAAGTTTGTACACACAAATCACATATAACAACAACTCCTAAGGGAATTTTAGATTTACAATTTATTATTAGCTGAGACAACGATGCGTGTTCCCCAATTAAGGGTTGAGACGCCATTTCAACCTTAGTACATGTTTTAAAAACGCTTACAAATTGTGCATATAAATCAATTTTTTATCTTTAAAAATTAAGAAATGTTTATCCTAATGCAACGAAACATTTAGAATTTCTCACGATAGTTATCATTAAATCCATAAAATGACAATTTCGATACAAATTAATTAGACAACTATGTCCACGATGTGGCTAAATTTTCCACTTTATTTATAAAGAATGTAGTTTAGTCCACACAGCATCAACAGGTTGACGTTCAATATCGTCCGAGAGTGATTGCACTGCGAGGTTTGATTGTATTATCACTAGCTATCGCAAATGATTCCACGGGCTCGATATAACACCGATAGAATCGATAAAAACTCGAGTTAGCTACTAAACACACTATTTCGACTTACTGCACTGCTCTAGATAACAACAGGTATAGCCGCCAACTCTAATACCGACTAGAACAAAGAAAACGTTTACTGTACAGGTCAGGACGTGAGTTAAGTAAAGGAAGCGATATAGAGATGCGCAGTGGTACGACGTAGCTAATACGCATGCGCGGTCGAGGCAATAATATTCCTCCGCCATTCTCGGCTGGTGTTTGTTAAAACTTACTTCGGTCAGCATTGGCGTTCTAGAAATACGTTCAATGTTCCAAAATCAGTAGCACCGCGATTACAGTAATAACAGTACAAAAGTACAAAATTTATTAAGGTGTGGATTCAGTTTCTTCACTTATCTAACGGCGCGTATTTTGAAACACATTGTTATAATAATGTTAACTGTTATAACAAAATCCCAACTGTACACGACAATTTGTTATTTGATCAATATTGTACTTTTGAGGCAGAGTCAGGATTAATACCAGGATGTACCAATGTATTAAGTGTTATATTAAATGTATTAAGATGTACAAAGTGTTAGAGAGGGCTTCTTAGCCCTAACTTCGCCTGGTAAAATAAGACATCTTCACTTTACTTTACCAATATTTTTACACCTTCAAAGCCCGAAAAATATGATAAACAGATTTAATCATTACATTTTGCTTTTCAATTTACTAGATCTGGTACCGTGGTGATTCAGTTACCTGGAGAGGTCGGACAGTTGTAGGGCAAAATAGTGTATTCCTGCCACACTCTAACCGTGCCAGAATTTGGCAAAGGAATCTGAATTTCAACTGTCTATTATTACAAAACAATATTCAAGGTTTGGATTCCACGTAAAATTAGGTGCTATAAGAATTGCGGCTCTATTGTCTACCACCAGTTATTTTGGATACTAAATAATTATAAGTGGTACGAAATAATCGGTTTCAAACAGTTACAAGCTACATTTCATAGAGTACTGGACCCACTACACTTCGCATATTGCTTACTTCATTTTTGCCTTCTGGGTCTGACCGGACTTCACAAAACATTGTTAATTTCTGATTTAAAAAGGAGAGAGTGAGTGGGTGATGTACACTAGTAGAACGCAAGGACTTGTATACAATTAGGGAGAGACAGACGCAGCGGTTTGGGTTATCAGCATCAGAACAGTACAGACCCTACATGAAGTGATTGTACCGGTATTATTAACATAACAATGTTTCACTTTACCTCAACACAGGGTCGCTGTAGCAGTCATGCTGGGTAGTTACAACACACACCAGGGGGCCGGCCCTGGGGCACAGATTAGCGAAACCACCACCATCGATATGTGTGACAAGTCATGGAAAACAAAAAATTAAAACGCCCAAGAAGTCCTTAGGGATACGTGTTTTTTAACGAATTGCGAATTAGTGTTTTAACACTATTTCCTATTGATTACGCCTTCTTGGGTACTAACATGATTTAGACGATAAACTGAATTTGCTGACGACAAAGCTCTTAAAAATTGTGCAACTTCCATAAATGTGACCCGCCAAAGGAAAAGGGACCTTATCTTCCAGGACAAAATTTTACAGTACGAGCAGTTTTAGTGGTTTAGGTCAAAAAATCACATGTTTCTGTTTTTTGATAGTTTCTTACTCTATGTATGTTTCTAAAACAATATTCAGTCAACTACACACTTGAATTCAACCTAGAACATGGTTAAAATAATTAATTTTCCAAACCCTTTTGCAAGCTGCAGAAAAGGGACCTTAACTTCCCCAATGTTATTTAAATGGCTGGAAGTTAAGGTCCCCTTTTGTTTTTGTGTCTTATTACACAATGATACTCAGCAAATCAGATGTTTTATGACTCCAGGCAAATCAGCTGTTGTTTTGCTCCGAACGGCGATGTTATCTTATCTCTTCCCCCCTCCCTCCCTCTCCTTATCACTTGTGCACCTGGATCAGGACTAGGCTCTCAGGAATTTGTTTGTTTAGTTGAAGTCACTGTTGTTGTTCCAAGCGCACCGTCCTGCTATGGAGGAAAATATTGCTAAAAATTATCAACGACAGTTATTTTACCGGTGAAATAACCGATGACTTAAGGGAAGTATGTGAAGATTATTTTGCAAACCCAGTTAGTTCTTCATCAGATTCTGAGCTTGAGGATCATGAGAGTCAGGAAGACGCTACAGAACTTAATCGTTCAAGTGAAGATGTCGAATATTTTTAATATTGGTGATATACCCACCCTTGAGGTAAGCCTTTCTTATATTATTTATAAAATTTTTACTGTTAAATTTATTTTTCATTCAAGAGTATGAATTGTGTAATATAATATTTTCTTTAATGTTGAATATTCATTAAACAAGTTACATTAATCTACTTACCTGCTCTTTACACTTTCGACAATAATAATAACAATTAAATAATATAATAATACAATAAAAATAAATTTTAATTATTGTAGAATAACGAATTTCATAAACATTTTTGTGTAAATGTGTTGTATTTTCTTCAATACTAAAATATTCAACAAACTAGATACATTTTTTTACAGACTTAAACTTACTATAAAAACTAATTACGCTTATTAGCAATTTTTTTATATATTAGTATTAATAAAATTGTATTGCACAGGATATTGAAAATGCCGAAGAAAACCTCATGATGAGCGATAACATTTCTATTGAAGAAATTTCGGTTGACGTACTTGATGGCGAGCCAGAAATGATTGGAGATGACGTGGTAAAACGATGCAGATCAAGAAATTTGGGGTGAGTGTATAATCCAATTTTAATCGTTACACGTAAAAAGCGTTGTATCAAAATTATAAGCATTACGATTTCAGCTGCATCGAGAGAGCTTATAATGGAGGGGTAATAATTTTAATGCTGCAATCTGTGTTGTAAACTGACAAACCTTTATGCCAATAACATTGATTGATACAACTAATTAAAAGTAAACAATCGAAATAGCATAATAAATAAGTTTATGATCGTTTGAATTAAAGTGTCTACAAACTACATGATGTAGTTGGAAGTCATAGGTGCATTGCAGGTCAGTCCAGAGACGTTAGGCCTACTTAGTATAAATTGTAAGAGCAAACAAAAAAAATCATTAAACCCATTTTTTAAGTTTGTTACAATTTAGTAAAAAATACTTTTTAAAAATAATGATGTAATGAATATTTTGCCTTAAAGTATAACTATTTTTTTTTCAGAAAACCAGTTCTTCAAGAGGAACTTGTCACCCGTGTTTGACGCAGAAATAAGAAGTATAAAAGTAGAGGGATGCTGTCGGCGGAAATGCAGCGACTCGTTTACGCTGGATGAGTTATTGAAGAGCTTTTTGGATAGCAGTAGTCTAGATTATTATAATGAAGGTACGAATCAACTTGATTTAGTAGTATTAGGGACAGATCCGTGCCATGTGTAGGCAGCTAGAGCAATGAAGTAAAAACTGGGAGCGGATCTAAGGAGAAAGTGAGACAAAGGCTGCGAATGATATACACATTGTCTGGCCAAACTGTCTGTGAGAGGTTGTTCCTAGCCGCAAATGCAATAAAAATAAAACGATTCAAACGTTTATTGAAACATTTTAAGGTTCATGGTATGGAAACCCCTGTACACAAAAAACTTTAAGCGAAACACCAAAAAAACACACATACTAAAGAAGACACTGAAAATGTTGTTCTTTTCATTAGAAATTATGCAGAAGAGTCGGCTCTTTTTATGCCGGGGCGTTTAGCTAATCATAAAACTATTGTAAAACTACTTCCCTCTTCTGATTCAAAAAATGTCCTTGTTTTAGAAAATACAAACAAGCATGTGTTGAGGCGTCTAAAAAAGTTTGTTGGGTCGTCAGCGTTCCGATCTATTTGGAACATTTTTCTGTCCTGATGTTGTCATTATGAAGCCTCGGTCAGATTTATGCGAATTTTGCCAAAAAAGCATGACGACCTTCACCAAACTTCGAGGATGTTCTGAAGCTGACAAAGCAGAGTTTATTAAAAATGCCAAGATCATCTGAATGTTGTAAACATTGAAAGAACAGGTTATAAAACTTTGATAAAAGACACGGTTGACAATTTTAACATAGACTTAGTTGAGTTTGACGAAAATGGTTTAGCAAAACCAAATTCCTATGATGGAAAAATACATTATAGCTTTGACTTTGCACAACAGGTGCACATTCCATTTGATTCTCAACAGCCAGGACCCATCTATTTTCTTACTCCCTACAAAATAGGATTTTTGGAATCATGAACGATACCGTCAAAACTCAACATAACTTTTTAATCCCCAAAAGCTATTCAAATTTCCAAAGGTGCAAATGCGATTGTCAGTTTTCTCCATTATTAATTTAGAAAATCATAGTTTCGGTGAAAAACATCTAACATTACACGCAGATAATTGCGTCAGCCAGAACAAGAATAACATTCTTATGGGGTATTTAACTTGGAGAGTACTGAAAGGGTTAAATGATTCTATCACCCTTTCCTTTCTTCCAGTCGGGCATACCAAATTTGGCTGCGATTGGGCTTTTGGTTTATTTAAAAAAAAATTTAGAAAGGGAAAAGCCAGCTCATTGGGCCAAGTTGCAGCAGACATCGTTGAGAAATCCACTAACATAGGCCTCCTTAACAAATCCATAATAGCTGGGACTGAGCAAGGCGAAGTTTATGTTCATTATTCGATTGGCTCAACTATTTCCGAAACAAAAAATGGGAAAGCAATAAAAAATATTACAAAGTTCAGCCACTTCCATTTTATCTGTAGCCAAAAGGGCAAAGTATTAGTTAAAACTGGATTAGGTGACCCCGAACAAGAACGGGTAATTACTTCTTCCGAGGAATTGCCAACCGATTTTCCTAAAGAAATCAAACCGGAAGGATTAACATACCAAAGGAAGAAGTATTTGTACCAAAAGATTAGGGAGTTTGCTGACGACGAATTGAAGGACTTACTATGTCCTAATCCAGGACCAGAACCTGAAGATGGAGTAAATGAACCTGATCCAGATCGTCCAGAGGCTTCCGATAAAGATGTTGCTGCAGGTCCAAGTACTCAACCTCCAAAAAAAACGATCAAAAAGAGTAAAAAAATAAAAAATAATCTTCTAGCATTGACACTTTGTATGCTGCAGACTATTAATAACTTGTTTTTACTAATGTAGTATATAATTACAAATATAATAAAAACCTTTGTATTTTTTAATTAGGTAGTAATACACTTTATCTTTAAAATGTTGGTTATTTTTTTTCAACCCCCAATCCATTTAAGGAGGTTAGGCTAACAATGTAAATAATGATCTCAAATTCAATCATCAATTATTATTCTGCTTTAAATTCCTGACAAAATGATATGTAAAACATGGCAAATAATCCAAGTAGTATAAAAAAATATCTTTGCTTGAAAATTAGAAAACTTTGGAGCGCGATTTCTTAAAACTAAGAATTTTAAAATAAAAACTTTAAAACACCTATAAACTTTGGCATTTTTTAAGATATCTTAATAATTCGTTCACCAGTGTGTTTGGTTAATAGTCTAGAATAAGAATATACCAATAACTCAATTTTTGAATTTTTGGAAGTTAAGGTCCCTATTCCCTTGGCAGGTCACCAAATGCAGTTCTTTATGAACTGATGCCACTTGTCAGAATAGAAGAGCACTGAAGATACATGAATAAGAAACCATTCCTTCTGAAAGAAGAACAATCTAATCTGTTGACACAACATTTTAAAGAAGTTAAATTATTTTGAAATCTATCGGAAAATCCCAAGGTGTCCGTAAAATCTCAGGTATTTATTAATAGTGCTAGATTACAGGTTTGAACGCTATATTCAAGCTACAAGTATTATAAATATCAAAGCAACTAAGGATGTACCTTGGGACAGACCATACGACAGTTAGCTGAGAAAATGTAATGTCCAGGTATCCTTAAGTGTCCTTCCGGTCCATGACACAACCGCCTACTCGCTTAGCCGTGCCAGAGATTGTGTGGAGTGGCGAATGCAGTTGTGTATTTTCACTTATGTGATAACTACTCGCATTACATGACAGTTTTCCGCTTCCGCGAGGTTATAGTACACTGACCACGCTGACACTCGAACTCGACTGTTGTATTCGCTACAGTTCGATATCAAACATCGATGTTTGGAAATCGATAGTTCTTATAATACCTATATAACAGGTATTTAATAGATTAAAGCCAGATATTTTTGAAATCTGGACACGTTTACAATGATTCATGTCATCGAAGAAGTTAAAGCGAATAAAAGGTGTGGCAGAAAAATCTTTGAACGTCACGGATATGTTCGTGGAAATCGTGCAAGACACCCTCACAAGCAAAACTTGTGGTAATACATACTTACGGACATCATGTACGCCCCCAATACATCACCGCGGGCGTAAGCTATGTGAATACAGTCTTTCAAACATCAGGGATAATTATATATACTCAGGATTCAGGATACGTCAATTCATCCTCGCTATCATCAGATTTGTTAATACACCCTCACGCAAATCAGGGGTATCATCAATTCATCCTCGCGGTCATCAGATTTGTTAATAAATCCTCACGAAAATCAGGGGTATCATCAATTTACCCACGCTGTCATCAGATGCGTTAATACATATTCAAGAAAATCAGAGGTATCATCAATTCATCCTCGCGGTCATCAGATTTGTTCATACATACGCTACTCACAAGAATCAATCACAATCAATCCATCCTACCAGACATTAATTGTGTTAATGGGTCCCCATGAAAATCAGAGGTATCATCAATTCATCCTCGCTGTCATCAGATTTGTTAAAACACACCCTCACGCAAATCAGGGGTATCATCAATTCATCCTCGCGGTCATCAGATTTGTTAATACATCCTCACCCTCACAAAAATCATTGTCACCATCAATCCATCCTCCCAGACATTAGATTGAGTTAATAGATCCCTCATGAAAATCAGAGGTATCATCAATTTATCCTCGCTGTCATCAGATTCGTTAATACATACTCAAGAAAATCAGAGGTATCATCGATTCATCCTCGAGGTCATCAGATTTGTTAATACATCCTCACCCTCACACAAATCAGAAGTATCATCAATTCATCCACGCTGTCATCAGATGCGTTAATACATACTCAAGAAAATCAGAGGTATCATCAATTCATCCTCGCGGTCATCAGATTTGTTAATACATAGGCTTCTCACGAGAATCATAGCCACAATCAATCCATCCTACCAGACATTAATTGTGTTAATAGATCCCCATGAAAAATCAGAGGTATCATCAATTCATCCTCGCTGTCATCAGATTTGTTAAAACACCCTCACGCAAATCAGGGGAATCATCAATTCATCCTCGCGGTCATCAGATTTGTTAATCAATCCTCACGAAAATCAGGATTATAATCAATTCATCCTCGTTGCCGTATCATTGATTGCCACCAGTTACCAGACCGAAGTTTTCCGCTCATGCAAATCGTCAGAGGATTCCGAATTTTTATTAGTCAACAGTCAAAACACAACAACTAGCAAGAACAAAAAACAATGAGTGTAGTACACGCGCCCAGGGACTTGGACCGTTTACAAGACGGTTAGCGAGTGGAAAGGGTGAGGAGTCCTTGGCGAGCCATTCTAATAGATAAATCACAGGCAGCTAATTGGTACCGTGGTGCACAGCTATCTAGACCACACAATCAGTCCTGTGCATGTACATTGTACACTGTACAACTAGACAGGCTACTTCGCGAGCCAGACAAAAGCGTTTTGAGAGTTTACTAATTAACCCTTATTGTGTCCGTTGAAGAGTTTGTAGCGCACTCGTGCCATTTACGTTATCTACAATATAAGGTCTTCATAGTTTATGGCTACTAGTTCTTAAACGCTATCTGTTCTTAACTCTTAAGAACAATTATCTCGTACCGATGAAACTTCTAAAGAACGGATTTATACGCGTTTCATAGAATTTATTTGTAAAAATATAAAATTTCATTTCTAAAAAAATCATACATTGAACAATGGCAAATGTTCGAAAAATCCTGTTCCCTTCACAATCCTCCCACCGTGAAAAACAAACATCAAAGAAGCTTTACTTTCTGTACGGTAACCGGTAGTGTTAGTTCCTGATAAGCGTTTTTGTTATCTGGGATACGACAGTTCCCTTTTTGATGTTAAATCGCAGCGGAAACGTGAATAAGTTATCTTCTTACGCCATAGTCCACCTTGTTTCGAAAATTACCCACCACTTGTACACGTACGTAACTAGTATAGAAATAACTTTTAATGCAAATACTACCGCAACTCAGGTTGCAGAAGATCTCTAGCGATCCGCCAATTTACTTCAACTCTAACCCATTCCCGAGTTTCTTCGCACCTTTCTAACGATTACACAAATTACCGTAGCGACGGAGTCAGTCAAACCTGGCATTATATAGAAAGCGCTTGCCTGCTTGTTAGTGACGTTTATGTTTACAGAAACTAATCGGCGATGCTATCAGTTTTGACATTTCAGCAGCGAGCTCATCTCAGTTCTCTGTGGGCGCGCTCCGTGCAGGGCTGGGCCGGGCACCGCTCGCGGTTTGAGGTTATGTTCGTCACGACGGAGAAGTGCAAGCACAGGCCGCGGTGTGGATGTTGCATTGGCAAATACCGGTTGATCCACCTAGGCCAGTTCTCGAAACCGTGACTGATAAGTGTTTCGTGGAACTGAGGCGATTTCTTGGAATAATATACCGCATAGGCAGATGTAACTTGCACAAGGATTGGACAGATTCTCTAGGACTGACTGATTGGGCGTTCATCTTATTATTACGTACAAACCATTCTCAAAAATACTACACCAAGAAGTAGTCAAATTTATGTGTGTTGAGTAAAAAAGTAAGGTTAAGTAGACACACATGTCGATACATAACGTTACCAACTAACGAGCGAGGAACGTGAACAACTCGCTAACGATCTAGAGTGGATCTCCAAATATACCTTTTCATATTTTATAGAGGCAGAGATTTACCTCTAATATTATGTACTTTATACGCAGAGCGTTTCAAAGCATGTTATTAAAAGTAAACTAAATTCAATTCGTCAAAAGAGATTCTTCTCCATTGTAATTACTTCTAATCGCTATAATTCGCATGAAGTTTCTTATCAAATAATCGAAGAATTTGATATTTGATATTAAGAAATAAATCGCTATAATTGTTTCTTATCAATTATATTGCAAATATGAACCAACTGGCGTATATTAACTTCCCTATTTCTACAATAAGCGCCGTTCTTGTCAATAAGAACCTCAACACTGGATCTTCCCCAAAAATCCCAACAACAAATATTATCCCTACACTTACGATATATCAGTAACCTTAATAGACATTGGATAACTAAGATTTATATTAAAGTATAGCTTTACTTCTTCAGATCTCTAATATATTAACGTGATTATTGGCTGAGCGTTAGTTACGCCTACCTATCAACGGAGGAATTGGAAGATCTCCAGAACGAACTAAGCTACAAACATGAAATTTTCAATGAAACTTCCTTTCTACGTAGACAACACGAGTTCTATGTTTGCGCATACGTCCGTCATTGGTGACGTCATTGGTTGAGCGTCATCGAAGCTTATCTGTCAGTAGGCTGGCACAATTTCTCTTTTACTAGCCATCGGGATGTCAAAGTTTCTGAATGACGACTGTCTGACTCTACGTCTATATGGAGGACATCTAAAAATAAAATAATTAGGTGTGTGTGTGTGTGTGTATATATATACTTATTTTATACATATATTTATACTTAAAATTTTGCTTGCAACTTTGGCGAAACTACACGACGCGTGGTGCCACCTACTTTGTAATAAAACAAAAGCGATTCTGGCTGAATAATTAAACATAGGAGTCAAAAATTATGATAATTCTGATATTTTACAGAACAAAACGATTCGCCACCAAACGTCCTCTTGCCACGTAACCGATTAGAACGATTTCTGTGGTTTTTCATACGTCCGGCTTTAGGAGGACATGTCCTCCTTTTTAATGTTTGTCCTCCTGGCTTTTTAAAAATCATGTAAAATGTCCGGCTTTTTGGCGAACGTTTAAATCTTCGAAAATAGTATCAGATTAAAAATTTCTTCAGACTTTTCGAAGTTCCGAAGATGGGCCATAGACAGTTATTGCAGCGCACACGTAATGCCATGGCATGTGAACTGCTGTTAGATTCAGTTGTATGTTGAGTGTTGTCTATAGTGTCACTGACTCACTGTTGTTTCTATCCGCTCAGCTGCACTGGCGATACTACCCCTTGATTCTCTATTTATGTATTATGAAGAGTAGGTTAATACGTTTTTATGTTATAGTGATAATTTATCATATTGCCTATGTTTGTCAGTATAGCTTACTAATAATTTAATTAACAATGCAATGAATTAATTCCAATTATACAGTAAAACCTTTTTTATAGTTCTAAATATTTGAGTTCAAATCAATTATAATTTTCTAAAGAGAAACATTCTAACCATGATTAATTTAATATTATGCCACACACACAAAAAAAAACCTCAAATAATACTTTTTATCCATCAATGCACACTTTAATAATATAAATCCCTCTTATTTTTCGATTTATATTTCAAAACAAAACCAATTTGAGTTTTTTTATTTGCATTACAAAGAATACAGTACTACTGTAATTTATAATGTTCGTTTTTAATAATGTACAAATAAATGTTTCAGCAATGTTTGTAAGAATATTTAATACTGTCCTCCTTTTTCGCCCCAAAAGTCCTCCTTGAAGGAATTTGCGTCTGGTCACCCTGCCTACCTACTGACTACTTAAAACTATAAGGGGATACATCAATTAGAATCAATCTGAAGTCATTACTAAGTGTACAGGCGTCTTTCATCAGTGATCATAATCTCTGGCAAAGGTAGGAGGTAGAGGTTGTCACCAGTATAGGTACTAGGCTCTGCGATCCTACATAACCTACAATTCTTTCTGATCGTCTAAACGTTTTTCTGCGATGAAATGAATTTGTTAGCCGACACTATCCGGCAAGAGATGAACTGTACGACGCTAGTCTACACGCCGCACGGGACAAGATGATACGACACGGGCACGGCAGCAACAGTACATGGCGGAAATGACCGGAACCAACCACGCATATCCAAGCAGCAGCCGGGGCGTACATTCCTCTCTCGTACGCTACACCCTAGTCCAGTCCACTGTTCCGTTCCGTACATCGGTAGTGCTTGTCTTGGCATAATTACTGTCTTGGCGGTTAGGCATAGCGTGCAGACTGGATCTGGAAAGGACTGAAGAAAGCTACCTTCAGCCCCAGGGCGATGAATCGGTTAAATCCTGCAACGCACCAAAAACGAGACGAGAAAAGCACACCGGATAGATGAACCTAACCAACCTAGTTAAATACCATCGTTGAAGAACTTTCGATCCCCTATAATCAACTGATCTTTGTACCAAATGGACGAAAACACATGGGGTTGGATACCGCTGAGGTCGTAGTAACGAATGCTCGATTTGCAACGTTTACTTATATGTTTAATTGTGGCAAATAAGCATAAAAAGCACCACTTCTGGATGTTAAACATAAAATAATGTATTGCCACGTTGCTGCCAAATACAGTGATCATGAACTAAATGATATCATGGGGGGTGGGCCTTATGGTTCCAAAGTGGGGAATTTTGTATACGAACTTAAGAACTTTAAAATCGACTTCCCTTCACGTTGATGTCGACTCACAAGCGCGGGCGTCAGCATCTTGGCTCGACATTGCGGCTGTACTCGAAAAAAGTGAAGATTAGTAGATTATAAGTCTAAAAGCACTCGAAGTTGTAATCAAATCAGAGTGTCGGTTGAACTTGAACTCGCGGACAACATGGTCAGCTACCAAGTTCTCGAGAGAAAAATTAATACGCGTTCCAATTAGGTTATTAATCCGCCAAGAAACTAGTTCCAAGAACATCGGATGTAACTTTTACTAACCAATAACGAGTAACAGGGTTGCGAAAATATGTATTACATAAAAATACAACTAAATAACGGTACATCGTATCACTTCCTGCCAAACGGATGTAGAATGACAAAACGTCCTTTACAGGGTTGCTACAGGAGTCCAATAATGAAATTCCCTGACTTTTCCCTGATTTCCAGACCAAATTTTTCATTTTTCCCCTGACTTTTTTCGACGCAAATCCCCAGGGTTATTGGGCAATTAATGGGTGGAAAAAAAGCGGTGTTGAGGCTAACAGGGTGGCAAATATAAAAAAAGCAAAAATTAAAGTGAACACAGTTTAATACGTACAAAAAAGATTGACTTAATGGTCTTTTACAACACAGAAGTAAAATATGCGCCGCGTCGTCCTGCAGGCTTGGACTCGGCGCGGCGGCAGTAAGTTTATTTGTGTAAAGGGATTTTATATTTTTCCCTGACCAACGTCGAAATTCCCTGACTTGAGACCGGATTCCCTGACTTTTCCCTGATTTCCAGTCCTGTTTTTTTCCCTGACTTTTTCCCTGACCTGTAGCATCCCTGCTTTAGCACAACAGTCCATCCCTCGTTGAACAGTTCTTCAGTAGAATGATGCAAACACATCAATCAGCCAGTCTTACCAAACCAACCCTCTGCTGGAGAGATGCGCGTATAACAAGACACCAGCCCTGCTCAGCCATTAGTCATTTTCTAAATGACCTCACAGGCAGGGCATTAGCATCGTGTCTCCTACACATGACTGGTTCGCCCTACATACCAAATGTACCACACACGCGAGTACAGTACAGAGATGTTCGATGTACACGGGATCTAACATATTGATAAGTCGTTCTTTGTAAGAGTCAGTCACTCGAAAATTTGAAACCACTTGCAGTTACCAGTTGCTCTTGATTTTGCGAACAATAATACCTACCCGTTTAGGAGAATTAAGAGATTTCATGAATAGATAACACGCAGATAAACCTACTTAATCTCAGCAACGTGACTAGACTATGGACTTATATTTCCTTCAAGCAGATCGGAAATCGGAACATAAATTTAGGGAACTTGAGTTTTTTGTCACTGCCCTGCTTATACATATCTGAACCAATAATACATTGCCGTTCGAAGTGTGTGCTGACGCAGGGTAGGGACGTTCATAACTACAATGCTAGAGGCCGGGAAAATTTCAGAGTTGCCCAACAAAGACTAAACACCTTACGAGAGCCTACCATCTGAAGTTGGTGTAAAATTTGTTGAACAAGTTCCTGACCATATAAAGAACCAGACGAACCTTTTGCATTTTAAACAATTACTCAAGCGCTGCTTAATATTAAATGAGTTTTATAGTTTGAGCGAGTTTATTGAACATAAAATTTTGATTGCGCATCTCTCACTGAGTGTTGAAAATGTCAATTCTGATGTTGACATTGTCAATTTTCGATGAAGATTATTTAGTATTTTTTTACTAGGTGCAACAATTGACTAAATAAAACCATTTTAAACACATTTGGGAGTGCCAGCTGTCTAAGACGTTGGACTTTGAGTCTGAGGTTAGAGATAGCCGCAGGTTCGAATCCTGTCTGAGACCGCTGCACTTTTTATCAGTACCATCGATCTTGTATTGTATCGACTCCCCCCTTATTCTGTTTGATAAGATCCTCGCACAGGCCAGTGGCCCATGAGGACGGGCAGAGTAAGGCTTTTAAAAGGGAATCGGCTTTCCTCTAAAATATATATAAAGATTGGTAAGTCTATAGAATTACACGTATTTATGACGATTGCTATTCACATTTTGTATTTGTTTACTGGCAATAAAGAATTGTGATTGATTGTGATGGAGATAAGAGGTGACTTTTAGTGAAACAAAACAATCTCCACATTGTTTCGAGAACTGATACAGACGATTTCAACAAACCATGGCTGTACGACTCTACACTACGCAGCGCACAATCGCGACACCAGTCCCAGTCAGCAGCGGTGGTGACGCATTTAGACGACCGCGACGTAACATCAGCTGGCTGTTGGCCGCGCTGCGAGTGACTCAGCTGTCCAAGGTTACCGCGCTACAGCTGCGACCCGCGAGCCCGCAACCGATCTGTCCGGTTGGCGGGAAAATAATCGCGAGCCGCGGGTCACACACCAGGTCACTCCTCTCGGTCCACTGCCATTTCAGCCGACTCAACTCTCACTTCTTCCGGCAGCGTCTTTCATTTCTTCGGCACGAGCAAGTTCCAAGATGTAAATTTAAAGACCTTCCGTTGGAAACAATAAGGGTCCTTTGCATTCGGCGCACCCGTATTACCGTATTATTACTTGTCTTACGCAACAACTTAGTGTTCAGTTCTTCATAACCTCAAATTTTTGGGAGGTTGTCGTTCCTATTACTTAGTAACCAAACTTGAAATTCTTGCGCAATAAATTCACTGAGACGACAGGACACACCTTTAATACAATACAAGTTATGTTGAAGCCGGCTCGCTTATTGCTGGTTAACTGTTATCCAATATCGCCGGTAGCATGGCAGGTCGATAAATCTCGCACCGTGTAGACAGCCCCTGGGGGACCGGACTTGTACCTCTCGAAACGTCGACTCTCGGGCGTGGCCAAAGACACGTCATATTCCTCTTTCTTCGCCCTCTCAATTCTACAGTATTGTTACCTCGAAAGGCGGTTCAGGAAATAATCACCTACACGTCATGTTAGCAGCAATACAGAACAAGCAGTTTTTCAGGTGACCATTCCTTCAAATAAAAACAAAGTAACAAACACCCTGTATAAATATATTGAAAAAGATTAATAATTTTTTCTACGAATTAATAAAAATGAACATTAGCAAACCAAGATAATAGATAAAAACTCCTACTCACTTATGTACATATCTACGAAAATTTTGGTTTAAAAGAAAACAAATCTTAAATTTGAAATTGGGGATAAAATGCATTATTTTCAATCTGTTTCAAGTTTAATAAAAATGATCCGTAATAAATACTATAAATACATATATATAGTTTTTTATATTATATATACTATAATATGTGATATGAAAAAAGAATGAAAACCAAGAATGTGATATATTAAAATTGACTGTGGTTGCAACAAGACGTATTTCGGCCAAACATCAAGACGTGTGGAAATTAGGGTAAAAGAAACATATATTGTAATAATTATAAAAAAGAAAACATTTGAAAAATCTAAATTAGTTGAACATGCAGTAAAGGAAAATCATCATATAAACTTTTGAATCGTTTAGTGTAGTGTTTAAAGAATTCTTCCTGGACTAAAAGAAATAAAATTGAAAGTGCGTGTATGACAGTTTTAAAAGATAATTGTATTTCCCAATCCAAGATAAAAAATTTCAGTGATATTTTATACCATTAGTGAAAAAAGAAATCCATTCCAAAATTATGAATTTGCTAACCATATTTTTCTACATAATTACTTTTATAATTTATTAGTTTTTTGGTCTTTACAGTTAGTTTTAAATTTTATTATATTTTATCATATGTTTATTCTATTTTACACATATGTTTTTTTTTCTGTAAACAATGTCAAAACTGATGATGCCCTTAACCGGCGAAAGCGCTTTTTTAATAAATTTTAATGTGGAAGTATATAAAAAAAATTGTATTCTCCATTAAAACAATTTTCATGTTAAACCATAGACTACAGACAATACCTATTGTATGTTGTATCTGGTGACTTATAAATCTTCATGCATATTAAAAGTAAACTCTTAGGTTCAATAACTTTTGAAGTTGAATTTTTCAAGTGTTGAAAGTACCTGATCACTTGCTTTTTTGAATCAAGTAAAAATACAAATTACTTAGTAATTGTGTCATCAATGTCAGTTTTCCGAGGTAAAGCAAACACCATGCAATGTTCTCTTTTGGTTGAAGAATAAATACATCATATACAGCCATATCAGACGAATAAGCATGTTCTTTCATTTGTAAGCCATATTCCCTGAGAAAATAAAAAACTTAGT
Source organism: Homalodisca vitripennis (assembly GCF_021130785.1). NCBI lineage: Eukaryota > Metazoa > Arthropoda > Insecta > Hemiptera > Cicadellidae > Homalodisca > Homalodisca vitripennis. Next base: position 111,337,248 of record NC_060214.1, read on the forward strand.
TTTGTGCAAGCGTAAGATAAGGACATTGTCACGGTTCAAATTTAGAGACCCCCGGGGTTGCAGGGAAGCCAGTATTCTCAATCATGCTATAATAAGTGGTTGGGTCAAGTAGATATCAGAGAACACGCATTATTATCATATTCTTTAAGAATAGTGACATGTAAAATAAGGGGATATTATCGACTCCCAAGATGACCTTTGGATTCCATCAGTGGTGTAGAAAGGCTGATTAGTAAGGAATTATCTAGTTCCTTCTTAAGAGCTGGCTACACTGGAGGCCTCTAGAGTGTAGCCCCATAAGACGATGTTAAACCTCATGCACTTTTACGTCCTTATCTATATATTTTAGTCCTAGAATAATGAAATGTACAGTTTAAGATTCCACCAGTTAGTAATTAGGATGTTTTAGTGGACTACGTTGCTGATCCAAATTAATGTGACAAATAAACTAAGATGTTTAAGTCTTTTTATAAACACTATTGGACTTGTGCTTAGTCCAGGTTAGTTTATTATTTAATGTAAATCCACGAAATATTACATAATTTTCAAACTGATACGGGATTGGGAATTTAGTCCCTTTCTTATTGAAACTAATTTGTATCCTATTTAGCAAGTTTATAATTAAGTTTAATTTATCTGCAACTTAATATGCAATTGGACCTTCTTCTACAGTGTGACACTCTAAAAGAAGTACTGAGTCACCTGCATATATATAACATATTAATATTCCAATCTTGTGCTAGTATTGGAAAGTCACTGAAAGTTGAGATAAGATAAACTGGGCCTAGCACAGATCCTTGTGATATGATAAATTAACATTTTTGTTTTTAAGAGTTAGGTTCATAACAGTGATTAAAATAAAAGTTTCGGTGAAGTTCACGTTGCCCTCATGGTTACCCATAAGACCCATGTAAAAATTATTTTGCTAGCGCTTAAACCAAATATTATGTAGCGACAAGTCTCCATCATTGAATTCAATGTTGGCTATATTACAAATAAAGCGTCATGCTTCGTTTTCAAGAATATCGTGCGGAGACAGACAGACAGAAGTGAAATTTTCCAGAAATGAAACATGAGCCTTCGCTAATGTTCAGCCAATGACTTTTATGAAGCTTGCATCCTATCTACATTAGAGACAGATATACCTATGTCTACCTATGTCTTATTTTGACAAACTTATTCATAACATTTAAACAAGCTTCTATTTGAGAATGCCAACAATTCTTTTGGAAGAAGAAATGAATTACCGAAGTCATTGAACTACTACTGGACATTCAACTGCGCTGACAATACTTACTCAATCACTGACAACAATTGAGTGCTTTGGCAAGAGCTTATATGTGACAAGTGACAAGCCTGTTTGGCCAGACTGAGTGAGCTCGACAACTCAGAGTGTGATAAGTCAAGTGAGTCACTCTTGCCCCGGAGGAGGAGATGTGCTTGAAACAATTAATGTTTGGGCTTGTGAATAGTACAAATATTCTCTTGAACAATATCAATAAAACTACATTTTATTACCTTTATATTGTGGAAATTATATTTAAGGCACCTAATCAAACCGTCCTGATGTCCCCTTTTTACACTCTTTCAAAGCCTTGTAAAAGTGCCAATGTTGTTGAGTAGAACGAGTTATAAACCGATACGACGAAGTATCTAAGGATTCAACAGGACATTACCAAAGAGTTATAGATGGACTGCTCTTTGACATTTTCACCCCAAATTCTATAGAGGAACTTCCTTAGACCAAAGGAAATTGACGTATCAAGTTTCAAAAACCCTTAAACTGTTTCTATTAAGAGATATAGCGCAGACGAACAGACTACGGCATGATTTTTATAAGACCTAGTTAAGTGCTTAATAATTGGTAATTGTAATGGCTTTTAAAAAAGACTGCCTTATAGCCCAATCTATAAGGGACTGTCCTTGTTGCCAAATTGATCATTGGCTAAAATCCAAGATGGTACTAAAAATTTATCTAAGCTAGTACCAAGGTTACATGTCATTTTAAAATTTATACTTTTAATTTACCTTTTTAAATTCGGCAAATTGGTATATCGGTGTTGTTATATTAAATAAGCAATGAATGTGTTAGAGGTATCTATCCAGTAAGCTCTCTTACACAATTCATATTTTTTTAATTTGTCAAAAAATCAAGAATTCTAGCTGGGCCTCCACGCATGTTTAATTAATATTTTGCTCTTCATTGTAAGCTGATTTACTAATTACAATGCTTGTAAAAATAAGGCAATATGTTAGTACTCCCTTAAATTCCAATGTGTTATCTTGTAATAATAGGCAACCTAGTTTTAAGTTGTGTTCACTTAAGTAAAATTTAAAAGTGAAAAAAATTTAAATTTTAGGTTATCAGTAAGCATATGTTGAAAGGAATACATTTCATTGTTTCTATTAGAGTATTCGTCTAACGTTTGATCAGAAACTTTTTAAATTTTTTATACTATTTCAAAGGTTTTTATTTTGTCACATAAAAACTGATGTATAACCAAAATAAATAAATAAAAATAATTTTTCCCCCAATGACGCTTTACACGAAATTTGCATAAGTAACAGATTATTATTTTAACGTTTGAACTTACTAATTATATATTTATTGATTTTTTAATAATAAAGAATCACTTTACATAACTAAAGAAAAAAAAACGTCATTAAAATACGAACAAACTTTTAAATAATTATCGTTTTAATGGATTTTCATTTCTATAATGTTTAGTAGGTCAACTACACTTATATTGACCTCATAACACATTTGACAGTCGCCCTTACCCACCCCAGAGATAGAAATTGGGGGAGGAGGGGGTGGCGTCATAAGGATAAAGAGGTGGGGAGGGAGGCAGACGAATCGATTGTAGAGGTTGAGGTTGAGAGAGAAGGGAGGGAGGGGAAGTGGAGGGGAGGGATAGGTGTAAGGAGTTCAAGGGTTCACTTAGTTATCTGATTGACTAACTACTAAGTCTGTAGAGTTTTCCACTTAAGCTTTATTTCACAGTCCAAACTGTTGAAGTGGCCTGTTAACTGAGGAATACACAGATGAGTGTACTTCTTCCATCATAAAACTCAAAATCCATTTACATAGGAGTTTTAAATTATTACTGAATCCACCTCTATTATTCCCTGGTTTATAATTGGCACAAATCCTTGCATACATGAAGTAATAACAATTGGAAATACAAAAAATATTTGAATTTTGTTTTGAAATAATTTGCCTATGGATGCTTTTTATAATCTTTGTGCACTGCCATGTGGTACAGATTCTAGGAGTGTTACGATTGAAAACTGAATTTATAAGGAACTTACTAAATCCAAAATTTCACATATCTATTAAAACCATACTGTTACCATCCTTCACTTCCTTTGGACAGGCGACTCATGGAATTTTAAAAGTGAGAATTTTTTGTTTGGGTTTTAAGACATGAAAGGCAGGCTCCAAAACTTTTAATATGAAAGGTGAAGAAAATTACTTATACATGTAAGAGGTTGTACATACATTCTGTACTCAAGTGGTCGAGCTCAAAGCAATTTGCTTACACTTACTTTTTATTTTTTTCAGTAAGAACTTTTCTTGTAAACAAAACCTATTATTTTAATGAACACTGTTCACAGAACATACCACTCTAAATAACTCTGTAATATAAAACTGTCAATAAAAACATATACACAAGTACTGTACAATGTAACGTAAAATTTCACTTGCGGAGGGTTCGTCACAGTGAGTCAAATCGTAGCAACCATACAAATAAATAGCACTTCAAAAGAAAAAACATTGTCAATAAAACACAAAAAAACTGAAATTTGGATTTATTATAAGTGAGTGATTGTATTCATAAATCTTAAGTGTTTGTCTCAGGAAATAGTACTGAATTGAGTGTCGGAAAACTACAAAATTTCAATTTTTTTTAAAAACAAAGCGAGTCTTTTTTGAAAAGACTAATGTATATCAAGGTCTTGTGCTGAAGAACTATATAAGAAGAGATGAGTTTCCTGCTGCTAATATAGTTAATTCATAATAATATTACAGAATTTCAAAAGTTGCAGGAAACTACGACACCTCTCCGCATGTTAAAACATTAAAAACGAGTTTAATATTTTATTTTTTCAAAGACAGGAGGGTAATTTTGTTATATAAAATGGCTTTAAAAATTTTTATTTATTCAAAGTCACAAGTACAAAAAGATTACAAACATGTTGAAAACCACTACATACAACATTTTGTTGATTCATAAGCACAATCTGTAAATTGAAACTATTAAAATCTAATATATAGAAAAAGTAAAGTTTTCCTTTTTTCACATAAGTAAAAAACTATTAAATGCGTCACCTTAAAAACTTGTTTATTCGCCCGTAAAATAAGAACGTGTTAAGCCTTTTCCTATGATGCGATAGCTCCAGAAATAATATTGGTAAAATACTGAAATTGGTAATGCATCATTAAACATTTGCTTCATACATTTAAAGCATTATGCAATAATTTTTTATGGCAAAAAATTAGTTTCAAATGAATAAATTCAATTATATGAATGCAAAAAAAATTTGAAAATATTTTTACTAAGTGATATAGAAATACTGAAATCAATATTGTAAGGCAAACTTATTTTTACTATTGAAATAAAGGTCTTTAATATAAAAGCGGAGTTAGGCGATAAAGAACTCCTACTAAACACTTATAATAACAGAATATAATAATAGAAAATAATATATAATCTTCTTATTACAAAACTTAAACTGGCATTTACAACTGAAATTAACGTTTAATAATAAATACGTAAAACGCGCTTGGGTTTATTTTGCAAGCATTACTATAGAACAATAAAAAAGTCATTTATTGCTGGTAGACAAACCAGACGTAATGGGAATCATATACATTAAATATTGGTTTCATTTAATTTCAATAAAAACAGTTGATGGTGTATGTTGGCATTATTTAAGTGGAGATCAATATTATTTATATCACATCATTAACTTAAATTATTCATTCGTGTGATACACCAAGGACATGGGGGGGAAGCTTTCCGTGTACTGGTTTAAAAATGACCACGGTAAAATTACCTCAGCAATAACCCTACGGAAATGAATAATTATAATAATAAATTTAAAGGTTATATTGTATTAGGTTAACACACCGACGGTTTCCTACACAGCTAATTTAATTTGATATATTTACCAGTACCTGACTATCAGGCGACTTTTTTAAAAAAAACATCTACATATTTATATTTAAAATAATAAAAGACAATGTTTGCCTATCAGCAACCACAATTTATGGAACTTCAAGGAACAATGTAGTCAAGGTTTATAAAGTGTGGTTGCGAGCTCTGTAACAGTAGTTTACAGAGTAGCAATGACATTTTTATGGCACCATTTCCGTTTATTAACGCCAAAAATTTACCCCCCTTTTAACAGTCTGAAGAACATGGACTGTGAACACAATACAATGCGTCTTGTTTTAGTCAGCTTGTAAGACCCGATCTAATTGAAAATGGAGGCAATAATTTCAACCCTCCATATTGCTTTGAAGTATTATTTTATTAAAATTGATGTTCGCCTTTTTTTACATACATCCTTGCTTAAATTCACTTAACATAACAGCTACATATACCATCATTGCTGTTTGGTCTGATACTTCATAAACCAGCTAACCCTAATTTAGAACTGTTTACTGTAACATGCACTAGCTTAATGGATGTTATTCATCGTTTTAATTATCGCCACAAGCTAAGGAGAGGAAGCCATTGGAGATTGAGTAATCGGGGATGCCAATATTGTCAAGACGTAAAAAAGCAAAAAAATTTCATTTAGATTTTGTATGGCAATTCATGCATATAAATTCAATATGCTTAAACCCACTTTAACATTTATTTCAGTATAATTTAAATTAATAAATTGAAAAACAATTAAATGCGGAAGTCTAAAACAAAAAACCTGGAAATATTAAAGAACTAATTAGTAAGACGAACAGACCTAACACGTGGAAGAGCTGTCAAACAAAAAACATTTCCTTTCAGTATAGTAGCAAGAGATCTACAGCAACAGATGAAAATTTCTATGCGGACGTTGTCATGAATGAGCTTAAGATAGCAAAAAAAATATTATATAAGCTCATATGCACTGTAATTTCCAACGCAAGGAAATCCGACCAGATATTTTCAGATACGTTTTAATAAGTTTGTTTACAAAAATTAGTGGGCACCTAATAATTTTCATACAGAAATTAAAGTAGCGGCTTTCTTCTTATTTTGTTGATCTCATTGATGTTTAAAGGACAGCAGAAAGTATAGTTTTAGTTATCATGAAGGGGTTATTTGGGAGGCGTTCGACTCCATAAGTCTCAAGAAATGGATTGGACTAAGATGTACAAATAGGAACTTAGTGAAAATTACGATTGAGGTGTGGTGACATCCCCCCCCCCCCCCATTATTTAGGAAGAAGGAAGCCCCTGGTTACGAAGGTTGACATCTGCCTCTGCTAGTTGGAAGCCTCAAGGGCCTTTTGCGCACTTTCCGGAAACACACCATGAGGCCTACCAGTCTAATGATTTCAAGCAGTTCCACAAAACGCGCGAAAACAACCCTATCAGGTCCTCCTGAGAAAATTCACCACCCTTGTCCAAAGTTACCAAAGATAGCGTATCGTTTCCCTTGCTCTTGCCAGACATTTCCGTCCTGCTCATCTACTGTCCTGTAAGAAAAATAATTATGATGGTGGATGGTGTATCAGAATTCCTCACACCTAAACACTGTTACCTGTTGTACATGGGGGGGGGGGGGGAGGTGGGGGGGGGGGATGGGGGGTTGGGGGGTGTGGTGGGGGGGGGAGCGGTGGGGGGGTGTGGCGGAGGGGGGGGGGGGGGGGGGGGGTGGGGGGTGGGGGGGGTGGGGGTGGGGGGGGGGTTGTGGTGGGGGATGTTAATTACTGATGGGGCAGGTTAGACTCGTCTGAGGCGGGGAGGGGTGGGGGGGTGGTGATTTGGTGTAATAAAAATTTCTTTACATATTTGGTAATATATTGAATAAGTTCCTTCAAAAATAAAAGAAACATGAAAATTAAGGTATCGACCAAGCCACATTGTTTCGACGCTTACCGAGTTGTATCAACCATCTACGACTTTATCACTGTATACAGAATCAGTCCTGTACATGTATGGTGAGTCTATTATATATATATATATATACTATTTTATATTGACCTAATTAACCCATGCAGTTCCTATTGAGCCTTACCGAATGGCTAACAATGATCTGACCTTATGAATTGTTGTGTTTGGGGGTACCGTAAGCTAATGATTAATAGTGGGTGTTTTTTCATACACCTGACGCAAGCTGTGGAATGAGCTTTAAGAGTGCAACTGAAACCCCCCGCACTGATTGCCAAGTCAGCAGTTTTTAATGGTATTATTTACAATGTAGGTTAGCAATCGGGGCTTCAACCCGCAACTGCTGGCAGAAATAGAAAATAATCAAATCCCTCGTGATAGAAATTTAAAATAATTCAGCTAATATAATACTCTCGGTTACCTCATCCCACCTTTCAGGTTAAACGGGATAATTTAATATAATAAAAAAAATCTCACAAGAGTTTGGACAATAACATTATACATTTGAATTGGGTCCTAAATCATCTAAAATAGCTTTCCGAAATTTACAGTATATTATAAGTTTGGATATTTCACACCTATGTATTACATTATGGGGTATCTAATTATGGTTAACTTGTCAGGGTATTTTTTTTAATTATTTTCTATTTATTAAAATTTATTTTACCAATCATTTATTTGACCCATTACTTAGCACTACTCACACAGAACCCTCTAAACATGTATAGACAATAATGTTAAGGTTTATTTGTCAAACGTCATAGTGAGCACGTTATATGACGGTTTTTTGAAGCATTACTTTTATGTGATTATGGTAATATGTTATACATATGTTCACAATTAGAACATGAAAGATTTGAAACACATAATAACCTGCCAGATTGTAGATAATGTGACAACCTTAATAGATTACATTCCACCTGAAAGAATGATAATCTGATTGTAAGATCTCGATGTAACGTAGGATCACTGCATGAGATTGTACTCACTGGGAACGATGGGGCAAAATATTAGACAAGAAAACATTACTACAACCTATGCTAAAATAGCCCACCAAACAAAACAAACTTTTAACACGAAAGGAAGTCCATATAAAAACTAATTTGGATCCTCGGGTAAACTACTCTAGACAGATATGTTTAACTAAATACTTCAAAGATATCCATCTAATTACTAAACCTTGCAATTCAAATAAAACAATAAAGCAAAGGTACAACATTACAATATGACAAACCCTGTGACATTGATACGAGCTAACAATTAAAAGAATATCCGTACCACTAAGAAAATATAAAGGTTGAAGACCCCCCCCAAGTGCAAACATCTAGGAACTTATTAGTGGGTATAAATAAAATATATAAACCATAGAACCCCGCTCACACATCACCATCGACTCCACTTACTATAAAACACCAATGTAGTCCCTACCGACCCCTCTGCATATAAACCCCCACCAATACAAGCTCCATCACAACCCCCAACTCCCACCATTACTACCCTCGCATGCCAACCTGAACAATCGAGTGCGAGCTTCAGCAACAAAAAGAAAGTGAGCCAACCTGCAATATCAATACTACATGCCAAAGTTCGAATGGCTAGAAAGTGGCCTACTGGCAACTCACTCCCGACACGAGAGTTATCCTTGAGTCGCAGGTTTCGTATTCCCCCTGCCTTGCCGTATACAAGGATTTTTACGATCAGATGCTACCAATTACTGTAATCATCATGGTATAAACATGGTAGAGGTGCCATATACACGTGTCATTAATTCACATATAATTATTTAGTTTTTTAAGAGTTAAAAAAACAACCATTAAAACCGTTACCTATCGGTTTAGGAAATATTGGCGAAACAGGGGAGGGAATAGTAAAAAAGTTACTTTCAGTTAGCATATTTAACACTCTATCATTACGTTTTCCATTTTATCCATATAAAACAAAAAAATAAAGGTTTATATGTACACACGACATACAGATAATTTTATGGTGGCCTGTACATGGTACTTAATGAATAAGAGTTATAAGAAAAACACAACTTTTTATACCAACAATGGTTATTATATTATAATTTAATTGTACTTTCTGATTTAAACGGAGGCCACCCTAATCAAGAGGGCACAGCATGCACGGCTGGATATGGTTACCACGATATGGGTTTACTAACCTAACATATTAGTTTATTTATTGTGATTTAGGGGGGGGGGCCTCCAATATGATGCAAAACCCTGTTTATTTATCGTGGGCGCCCTGTTTAATAAATCCAGAAAAGTTTAGCTAACCTATATTAATTTATTAAACATATACATAATTTTAAATATTTAAAAGCAATTTAATTTTTGGAGTTAAATCATTTAATAAATAAAATATGCCAATTAGATATCACCGTCACACAATTAATATATTTAATTCCAAAAAATCATAAAATATATATATATAGACAGTTGGAATCCTCTTGGACGATTGATTTTTTTTTTTTTTTTTTTTTTTTTTTTTTTTTTTTTTTTTTTTTTTTTTTTTTTGTTTATTTTTATCTACAGTAGCTCATTACATATCACTTGCAAATTTCAAAGGGATAACACTTCCAGTACCTTTAACATCGGTATACTTTGGCAAATGACCATAAACACAAAAAGTATTAATATTTTGTGATAGAACTATTTCATCTTATTCCTAATAATAGGACCTAGAAGGCTATATATAGAAGTTAAAAATATGTGGTATTTAACATTTTTATGTCCAGAGACCATCCCAATAGAATTATAATTTTAAAGTTCTCGAGCCCATCATATTAAACCCACGAACTACCCTACATTTGGTGCAATGCCAACCTCAATAGGGTATTAATAAGATTAATTTGCCCACAATCTTAATTTTAATAAATCACAGATACATATGAATAGGGATAAATAATAACCCTAACATATAAAATTAGGAAAAGATTACTATAAAAAAAAAAATAAAAAACGGGGGGGGAATCCGGTTGAGTATATAGGCCCAAATCATTGATTAATATAAGTCATAAGTCAAAGTACAAAGGACAATCAATTAGATTATCAGGAATCTACAGTCCTTAAATAACAATAATGTTTAATTTTTAAATAATTTATTAATTTAGTATACACAAGTGGACAATCCTCATAAAAGGGGTAGAGTTATCAATTTAAACGACCACCGGGTGTTTTTTCTATATTGGGGAAATTTTCAAACAATATTATAATTAATAATATCCCATCGATAATAATTCAACCAATAGTACTTATTTTGAACAATAACTAAATCATCTGCGTCAACTGTACCCCATTATTTTTAATATACCTAAATACAATTCATATGTTCACCTTCATAGTTAACTTAAAAGGATAGGTAACTCCAGGAAAACTATACTAAATAACACTAAAAGATTTTTCACTGTGTCTTTACTATCTCGGTTTCCAAAATGTTTATTTTTGTTGGTTATGATATGTCTTTGTTGTTATGATTTATTTAAAAGACATTCTTCCAATCACCAGTCTTAAATTTGTTGTGTTTGCTTAATAGTTATGGTTCCCTGTACTATTTATACATGACATTTCGTAACTGTTTGAAACTAATTTCTATAACTTGAAAACATGTGACGTGAAATTAGAATTTTGTTAATCTATATATAAAATATTGATGATTGCAATAAGCTATATAGAAACAGTAACTGCTTATTATTGTCTCTGTCCCCTCATAACTAATAAAGGAAACCATAATGACCAAAAACAAACGATTAGAAACCGAAAAAATAGGAAACTCCTTATAAATAGTACTGTAACAAAAGATAAAACACAACAAAAATAAAAAAAACCATTTATAAGCAGCTAATAGTAATGTTGTGATACCTATTTATATATTTTCTTCCGCAGTAGCAATTATAACATTACTTTTCTAAGAAGTAGTTGTTAAAAGCATGCCTCTCCAGAAAACCATAGCCTACCTCTCTTCTGTATAAAATACTCACAGAGATGATACTGCAAGCAGGTCGCAGTGGAATATGCCACGATCTTTTCACTGTGGCATATTAGCACCACTGCCAGGGTTTAAAATGTAGTCACCGATGGTTGGACAGTAAAAATGAAACAAAACCCCACATTTTCATTCCAACCCAAGATATGCCTTACACATTTTCTGAGACTAAGGTTGTCCAAATAAAGGGTTCTTTCAGTACCCACACCTGCCAACATCTTCGAAGCCAATAAAATCATATATTTTATCACTCTTAAAAGCAATTGGGATTAAGTTTTCTAAGTTGACTGTTCATTTTGAATTCGAAGATCACTTATTAAAAGTGATTACAGATGGATAATAAGTTAATTATTTTTCAAATTAATTAGCTCCAGCAGTATTGGTTTGTATATACCGATGTATTATAATTTAGTAATAATCATTCGTCAAAATCTATATCAAAAAACCGGATACTCTCTTTATTGTAGCCTACCCCTGCAGGAATGCTATAATCTATGGAAAATATACCTAGACATAAATGATAAGACACAAAGGCAAAATTGTAGTTCTTTCCTTCCAGTTAACAATAGGGTAAACATTGCATTTCACTGAAAATTAAAGATCAGTGTAATCATTACAATAATAAGGATCACTATGGACCTATTTTTAAGATTCACAAAATTGCAGGACATTATATTTATAAAAACCAATAGCCTAACCCTTTAGGAGTCTCATTTGAATAAAAAAGATTCTCTATTGATAAACTAAGAAATGTTTCAAAATGTTATGGCCCCTGCGCAAGTTGCTTTATACCTCTCCCATAAACAGCCACACATGTTCATGTTAATTCTGAGCTAAGTTTTTAATTCGGTAAATTTATAAAAACGAAGGTCCTTTGGTTTTAAATGATATTAGATAGAAGTAATTTTCTGGCGTTTAGTTTTCATGCCCTGATGGAAACATGAAGCAAAGCCATCTTTGATCGATTACTAAGCAAAATTCTATTGAAATATTGAGGTGATAGCTAAAATGTTACTTTAGAATTAACTAAATGTATTAACCTACTTAGTAGTAAAATTGTATAACATTAACTTACCATCGACTGAAACACACAATTGAAAATGAAATCCAATCACATAAAACAACACACCGCCACTTAACACAACTTACTACGAATCGTTTACGAGAAACAAGCTTACTGCAAGAATTTCTCGGAATATACCGAGATCTCAAGCTCAGAACGAGATTTTACGAGAATTGTAATAACAACAGCTGTTTAAATAACTTAACAACATCCCCAGATTCTCAGGCCAGTTCAACCAGGAGATACGTAATACCTATAAAACTACTATCATCTCAAATGGATATTTATTCTAAATCCTGAACTTGTACATTACGTTTATAGCAGAGGATATAGTATACGCCCATAAATATATGTTCTCCCTTTTGGTAAGTTATACGTAAAGAGGATAGGCACTGTAGACAGTATAAAATTTTGTTAATACATGTTTTAAAAGTTTGTAACTACAAAATTGTGTAATAAGTAATGAGGTTATTGTGAAAGAAAAAAACAAATCACATAGATACACAATTTTTTTTAATTTGTAATGTTCTCGGTGGAAGAAGAAAATATGGCCAAGATTTCAAACTATGTTAGTGAAAACACACATTTAAGGTACGGAAAGTGAGCGGCTGACCTGAATGTTCTGCGGTGTCCTTGTTTCTTTTGTTTGTCGGGGTTTCCTTCTTGCCTTTGTTTATTCTTCGGGCTTGTTTTTTTTGACGCAGAACGCAGGAAAAAAAACCAGAGCCCTCCTAAGTTTTTATAATACGATGCCACTGAGATCCGCAAATACCGTAAAATCCAAATTTAAGTATGGAAGTGAGAATATATCTAGCCAGAATCCAGAAAGATGCGCTCTAAATCGTCCGAAGAGTAGCCTACTTTGATGATAAAAACCCCATCAAGGGGAAGGCCAATCCACCGTCAATGGAAGATGTTCACAAAAATTTTAATCCCTTGGTAATAGTTGATTATTTGTTCTTTTCCCCAAGTAGTAAACAAAGAATATGAAAAAAGTTGGTACAGTCTGTCCGAGATAACGGACAGCGACGAAGTAGCGGTAATAAGGTAAAATCTCGAACAAACCTGTTTTATCTGAGCTATCAATTACATATGTGAACCCTATACAAAATTTCATCGATCCACCAAAGAATTGGTCGCATTCAAATGGCCAATACAAGTTCAAACTTGTACAAAAATTTTTCTTTCAGTATCTCAGCCATGTTCATGTGTTAACTTGGATAGACGATTACATTCTAATCAGGTACTCATATCAACCTTAAAAATCATAACATTGTAAGATAATGGATCTAGATTAAAATAGTGTTCATAGAATGCTTAGAAATTTTAAAACAGTTACGATACTAATAATTGTTTGTATCTCAAAAACTGTTTTTCAAGATAGCAGTTACATGTAAATCCAATGAGAATATCACAATAATTAAGAACTGGTTGAAAGGCTGAAGCAAGATGAAACTTGGCTTTAAAATATATCTAATAAAAGTATCTTTACTCATGAATAACCTTAGTCAGTCTTAGTAAATTTTTTACCATCCAATATGGCGGACATTTAAAACAATCATAATTCAATTATTTAGGAATTAGAGAAAGTGAAAAGTACTCTAACTGTAAAAGTAAAATAATGACATTTCCTTCACGTTTTGTAAATAAACAATATTTTTGTACTGGGCTTTCAAGATATTGAATTATATGTAGGTAAATTAATTTATTAATATTTCTGTTGTTCCACAAAATCGTACCCTACTTCTTCCGGACTGAAACAAAAGGATTAGTCCTTCTACTAATTTTTACTAGAAAATGACTATTATCTTTGAAGTTGTTAGTCATAATATGTGCTAAAAAATCAAGTGGTTGAAGGATACAAATTAAAATGTTTCATTTACTTCAAACCAGAGACTTCCCCAAAGAAACCAAAATCTCCTACCACTTACGATTGATTTCAATTACAATGCTCAATGGAATATGTACCAGTGGTTTTAAAAGTCCCCCCACCCTCTATTAACTTTTCTTATACTCAGAGATGGAATTATATACATTGGGGGATGATATGACAACCTGTCCCTCTAATGTTACTATTTCATATAACTGTATAATTTAGTATTGATTATTTTAGTAATTTACATGAAGAAAAGATCGATATTGCAGATCTCGAAACATATGTTACTCGATTGTATTGTATCAACTGAACGAAGGCAATTGTCTGGAAAAATTCTGTTTCCTTCACAATTACCTTCTATCGTCAAAATCAAAACTATCAAACAAATCTTATATGCCATATAGTGTTATACGAGGTATTGTAAGTTTCTGGATTGATTTAAATAAAACCCAGTGCACTTGCCGGTGGGAAAATTTGTTTTGCAGTATTATTACTACACCTGGAGGGGGGGGGAAATCTGTAGTCCATGGTCATAAATCTTTATCACACGCCTATAGATTATTGGGGAACATAATGATTTCAGCCCTAAGTAAGTTTCCCTATCATGAGCGATAAAAAGTTTACAATATGTCATCCATACAGTTAATTTAAAGAGTCACAGTGTACAAATTCATAGTACTATGTACAAACTCCCCCAGACTATAGCATAGGCCGTACAACCCACCATTGGTTTGATGGTCTTCCCTCAATTTGCTGGTTGCAGCGAAGAACTTTGATTTTATCAGGAAGGATGTTTCAGTATTGATACCAATATATGATGTAGTTTGCTGCAATCTGGAACCTGACGCTGTTCACAGCACCTGAATCCTGGAGTCATCTTCAATCTGAAGAGATCCAAAAAGTACCCAGTGACGAAGATGCTCAAAATGAACTCTTACAATCATTTTCGACATCATAGATTCATCTATCATCATCCCGAACGTTTCCGTTATCACTGGTCGTCATACACAGCCTCCTCCACTTTTGTTTGTCATTTCCAGGTCTTTTCTTCACTCTCGAACTTCGCTCTTCCTCCACCTGTATTTTCTGTAGTCCCCTTCTCTCTATGCTCTTCCACACTTGGTCCTCCCTCTCCTCTTGGTCTTCTTCCTCTTTCCTCCTCCTTCCTCCAGTCTATTCTAGCATTCTATTATCTCCCATCCTCTTCACATGCCCCATCCACTGATATTCCTTCTTCTTTCCATTGTCTCTTGCAGTGAAACTACTCCAATCTTTCCTTCTGGTTATACATCGTTTCCCTTATTCTAATCTCTTTCTTGTAAAGTCTTCTCTATCCCTCTTCAAAATCTCATTTCTGCAAGCAATGTTCCAACTCCACTCAATCTTCTTCACCAATATTGAAAAACTTTCCCCACTCTTCCATATTCTGTTTTTTCCTATCTCTTCTCTTATTGGTGCCTCTATCTGTTATGATAACTTCCTAAAAAACAGAATTCCTTCACCTTTTCGAGTCTTTTCCTTCAACTACACTTCTTTGTATTTCTTCCCTTCTCTCTACTTTCATTACTTACATTACCAGTCTAATCTATTATGTAATGTATGTATGTCAGACATCATAGATACCTGACTAAAATATTAGGTCATCTAGGTGAAGAGGCATTCTTCTCATTAACTCCCATCAAGTGGATAATTGTATACTAAATGATCAGTTTATTTACAGAAAAAGCACAAAGTGGCTCAGTTAAAAAAAATTTTCAGTTATAAGAGACACAGTAATAAAAGCATAATAAAAAATCACCAATCTGTAAATTAATGGCTTTTCTACCTTTTTGTTGAAGTTTTAGCTGATGTAGAACAATGTATCATGTAAATTTTTTTTTTATTTCAAAATTAACAACACATAAAACTAGATCACATGCCCAACTTGTAATGCAGACTCAACAAAACGTTCACAACCTATTCCATTATAATGCAATGAATATAGTGATATAGGCAAAAAAATAGATAGGCCATTATTCTAACAACGATAATCCCTTCTGAAGTATTAAAATTAAGAGTGCATGATAAAACGTTGCTCTGAATTTGGAAAAAAAGACTTCAAACAAAGAAACAAAATGTTTGTTTACAAACAATCCTTTCCACTGCACAAAGGTAGACAACAAAATCCATCAGGGAGAAACCACACCATATGGTAACTACAGACAGGATAAAAGAAAATCAAAGACCACTAAACATTAAAAAAACACAGCTTTCCCCAATTTTGGATGTATAAATTTTTATTAAGTCTTCATCAGTAACAATGCTTTTACCGGTAAAATACGAAAATAAGCAAATGGAGTCCGGTGACGGTTTCCAGGGTAATATCAAACATCATCATTAAAAAAGTTAAATATTGATCCCAATAGTTTCTGTAAGATACAGCTGGAAGTTGGAAGAAAATTGTGGTGAAAAATTATTACTAAATTAATGTCAATAATTCAAATATTACTCTAAGATAGCAATCCCTAAGCATATAAAACATTCATAAACGAGAACCAAACTACTGTCACAGATATTTCCACTAGTAGTTCCAAATTTAGTCGTATGGTGGCAGCACAAAGCAGAGAGCAATTATGAAGCAGTTTGGAGATCGTGGGTGATCGAACATTAGCATCAGGCTCCCCATCCGGATTGGCCTGAGAGAAGAGCTAATTAAAACATTTAAGGGCTTAATAATATGAAATAATTCCCATGACTTAATAATCATTCAGTACAGTATGAAGTATAGCAATAACAATTTTATAACTATCATAATATATTCTGGAGACAGGAAAATGTTACAATATTTTTCTATTGGGATCACTGCAACTTATTTTACTGAAACTAATAAATTTATTAAATTACAAAGACTTAAATCCCACAATAACAACCACCTTTCTTAACTTATAAACTAATGCTGGAGTGTTATATAAATTTAAATATCTTTTGGATTATGGATTTCAAGAAAAGAAATAAAACACATTCTGTATAACTTTTTAATTTTGAAAAATCATATAAGGATAATATACATACAATAAACTATATACTGCATTTAATATTTACATAAAATTCACATGTTTAGCAGTGAGGAAAAATATTGTAGTAATTTTTTACAGACTGATTAAGATCTTTACAATAAAAACAAAAGTATAAATACAATAAAAAACCCACCTTTTGTGTCAGAAACTAACAATGTATGAACAACCTACCACAAGATAATAAAAAATAAATCTTGCAGCTCACTATATTCTTGCAATCTGAACTACCATTGAATATCGGTGGTTAGTTAGGAAACAAATCTTGAATCGGTATTCAAACAACAACAATCATCTCCATACAAACAGAAATATAATTTTTAAGAAACACAAAATAAACAAAGGTTAGTGTCTTAAGAGTTTGGGACTCCCCTTCTGGCAACCTCTCAAAAGGCCGAGCGAGGAGTTTCCATCGAACTTCTTCAAGTAAATCAGCTGTTGTTTCAAGATTCACTCTCTCTCAACTCCATGTTTCAAAAGTGGAATTGAAATCTTATTTTGTAATGTGGAGATTGGGTTGGTTTGTCAAAACTTAAAACTGGAAATGGATTCAATTATTATGTTAAGAGAAAATCAATATTTTTTCTACATAGAATTGTTTTATTATGATTCTCGGAATTTTGTAGCATAATTGTATTCGTGTGAAAAAAATACTAAAAATCAATTCATTTTTGTTCCTAATTCTATTCCTCTCTTACAATGGCAACACAGTTTGTATGTCCAATCTTTAGGTTTAAAAACAAAAGGTTTTTGAACAACTATACATGTAAATAGATATACCATACAACATGTTATAATGAAATATGTACCAATTAATAACTTTTGAATTTACCTTTGTAATCTTTACCGGAAGAAAATTTTTTAACAGTCTGATTTTTATCTCATTATCTTTTCTCATAATGAAATTTTATATTTTAAATTATTACTAAAACCTGTGTACCCTTTCGAATCTCTCATTAGTAAAAAAAGTTAGAAAAAGTAAATACAGCACAAAATGGCTTATTGTGTAAAAAATAGAATTCATCTATCTTGGCCACATAAATAACATGTTTAAAACGCTATATAAATATTGAGTCTACCAAAAAAATATACAAGTAATAAGAAGAATGGCTCTTTACAAAGGGTACCAAAGAAGTTATTTACCTAATTACTTAAATTCTTTGGCATTGAATTTTCTCAGCCCACTTACCGTTTATTTATGGGAATGTAACCTACCATCTGCTGCCTATTGTACAGCCAGTCAATCTGACAAAGAGTTCACACGCACACTAGAGGGGATGAGGAGTTCATTTGGGTGTTTTAACACTTGTATAGTTTTTTACATATAACTCAAAATTAAAATTCATACATCCATTAAAGACAACGTCAAACACTTTTGTTTGTCGTCACCTGTGCTCATACAAAAACAATGTTATCGCAAAGAAAAAAAAAAAAAAAAACAGCGTGAAAGTAGCTTAATGCATATTAAACAAACGACAATTAGGTAGGCTTTCACTATGTGAAATTGATTAAAATAACTACCAGTATAAAAGTCAGACATTATGCTCTTAACATTTGAGATCACTATTAATAATACTTACACAATTCATTGTGTAAAACACAGAAAACATCCAGAGTTTTCTGCAGCACACCTCTGTAATTGTCTTTCTTCTTCTTGATGAAGAATATTTGGGGAGCATCACAATGGTCTGGAAAAAAAAAACATACTTGTCTATAATGTGGGTTCTATATCCAAACTTATCTAACTGAACCAGTGTACAGCTCAATCCTTTTATCTAATTTGTGGGGTAGGAAGGTGAATGATATATGTATAAGCTCTTAGGGGAAAACTCAATATTTTTGGATTGGCAAGGAGAACCCAAAAAAATCCTCCAAAATAAGTAGGTACCTTCACAAACATCACTGAACTTCCAAACTTGCTTTTGAGAAACTAACGTATTGGGACTTTTTTTAAAAAAAAACTGTAATTAATAATCATTTAATACTGTAACATTAAAGCCATCCTATGTAATAAGATGTCAACATAAATAGTTTTGATTAAAACACTTAAATATATATTAATGTAAATTACTTTCACTTTACATGTATCTTTATAGCCTTTTTATTTATTTAATCTGACTTTCAATTACAAATTCACAAATGAACAATAAATCATGACTATAAAAGCCTAATGTTTTCTGGTTTTATAAAATGAAAGAGAAAATTTATTTTTTTTTCCTTTATGAAAATAAAATAGGTCAAATCTACAATAATTTATAATTTTTTACATTCATTGTAAAAAGCCAAACTGAAGAAATGTCACAGCCTACATATAATCAATACTTCTTTAAATGGACAAGACAGTCCTTGTTGATCACTTCAGGCTATAAGACCAACCTAATTATATTTTAAAGAAGGAAAGTTAATATATATAAGTAAAGTATAATATGTTTTCCTCATTCATAATGCCCTTGAACCATGTTACTAGTTGCTACACAAGCATGAATCTCCTGCAAACTGTAATCGTACTATTCCACCAGAAGAATGAAAGTTGAATGGAACTTGAAAGAATCATCATAAATCTTTCATAAGAGGTCCTTGTATATTTTTCGCAAGTTTCAATAAAAATGTGCTGTAGATGTTGTCATTGACACATTTGACAGGAACAATTGCAATGAATACAGAGTGAGTCAACAATTGAACCACTTTATTTACTATAAGTAAACTGCTCGCAAAGAAACAAGCGCAGAAGCAAATATCTGAGCAACCATGCGCAGGAGGAGCCCCCTCCATTGTGGGGAGTGGGACAGGCATCTTTCCCCCCTCACCCTTGTTCTCTGTTTTATCACTGAGTGATCATGTCGTGCTTGCGCCATTTTTGTTTTACATTGCAGCCCACTAACCTATTCTATACGTACAATATATTGTATTTTTGTGCGTAGGCTTATAAAACAAGTCATAAAATATTAATTGAACAGAACTAATGTAGTCATGGACGTCATCGAGGGAGCTTGCATTTTGGTGTGAGGTTAGCCACTAAGTTGCAGTAGCCAGATCAGGGATAGAGCAAAGTGGGATCACAGGGGTAATATACCCCCCCGCTGTGTGAACTGAAAATCGCCCAGTGTCTTTTTGTAAGCAGTTTACCTACAAGAATATTAGAAATGTATTTGACGACATGCCCTCCTTTCGTTTTCCAAAAGATTGACAAAGGAGGAAGGCCTCTGAAGAAAAGGTGACGATTATTAAGACAGACAAAGATAAGAAAATAAACAATGAGAAAATAGCTGAAAACCCAGACGTAATAAAATTGGGAATTGTATAAGATTCAAAGAAAAACCAAAACTAATTAGTATGGAAGGCAAAGAAAACAATTTTATAGTAAAACCATCATCTTCAAGTGACCCCAAGAGATTATTTTGGGCCGGTCTTAAGTGTAAAAATGTTGGAGAAAGTCTACCAGTAGGGAATCTATCACATAATAATATATTTAAACGAGATAAATTAATATTTTAAACAGCGATGGGGAGTGTAAATGATACTACTAGTAAGAACAAAATGTATTATTTTAACATGCATAAGGTAGATGACGCTGTTATAAAAATTTTCCATGCAGTCCATTGGAAGATGTTAAATCAGCAATGAACAAAAATAAAATCGAGGTGGTAAGAACCAGATGAAACATCAAAATATAAATGGATAGAGTCATGAGTAATAATGCTTTCGGTAACCATTAAACATCTGGTATTTAGTACTTACAAAAATAAAGAATAGAAAGAAGAAAAGAAAGGGGAAAAAATGGTTGAGACTTACCCAAAAACTGCTTTGAGTCTAGAACAAGCATTGTCACTGCAGAGAAAGCAAGTCCCCAAGAATTGTAGATGGCATTAATACATTTTAAAAAAGACAATTAAAAATTAACAATTTTTTAAAAGTTTGTAGTTTTTAAAAGAGTAAATTGCTCTCCTTTGTAGAAATTCGTCCAGTGAGTACAATGGATATTTAAGGGATGGTTGATCCTTGTCTTCAAACATTCTCACTTTTGCTTTAGGACCCTCTCTGGAACTAGGTCTCAGCTCAATAATTTTGTGTTCTTTTCTAGGAAAAGCTCTTAAAACCAAGATCCACTTCGATCCTATATGCCTCAATTTGTCTAGTTTTGTACTAATGTTAGAGTCTTGGCCCCCGGGCGATCCAAAAGCCCTTACTGAAGTCCAGCATAATAGTCATTACAAACATTCTTTCCCTTCAAAATTGTCAATGATAAACAATTGGAACAAATGATGTTTGGTCATGGAACATGGTCATTCAAAGCGTAACAAGTTGTGCTGTATGACAAATTATTCTGGGCAATCATCTACTTCTGTGTCTTTTAGCCATGTATTTTAGGAATCCAGGGTTATTCTGTTTAGGAGAAAAAGTAATCCCATTGGATGTTGAGGCTTCATCTAAGGTGTTGTTAAGCTTCGGCTTGTATAAAGTTGAAAAAGTAAGAAAAATTTGTATTCGTGTTAGTTTGAAAGTAAATGCTGTTACACATTTGAATAGTGTCAATTTAGAACTAACGTATAAAACACTAATATAGAGAAATAAAGAGCGTATATATAAAACACAATATAACGAAGGGCCTTTGTCCAATACAAGTATAGCTTTAAGCTTGCTTTAAAATATTTCCTTATGTTCTGTTGTTCCCTGTTTGATAGCAAGCTGGGATTGAAATTTAATGAAAATTTTGGATCCAATTGTATGTTGGTTTATTTGTGAAAGAAATTTTAGTGTATCTCCAGGTGACGTGTATCGTACTCACTACAAATGAATTACGTTGGTCATATCAAGTATTTAAAATTTCATTTTAGATTGTATTCCATTATATACTTAACCATAGACTAGTTTTAAAGTATTCTTTCACAAAATCATTATTATTTTTAGGGCTCTAAAATTAATTCTCAGAGAATTGTTGTCATGTATCATGGAGGATTTCATTTTTATATAGTAGGCACCATGACAAATCATAGCTATATGGCAATATAAGAATTGTATATAAGAAAAATAATTATTCACTGTTTTTGGTGTTTCATCAGTGATTCTGCTCGTATGTTGATTGATCAGAGTGCGGATGTCGTGCTTTTGTATTTGCTATCACATTCTCATTGCATCCATATGATAAGGGTCTTCATCTATCATGGCTTGCTGTTGGTTTTTGTAGACACCCCCACAAAATAGGTTTTACCATGTATAATAGTAGTCTCAAGATGATTCTTTGCTCCCTTCACTAGTGAAAAGACTTTAAAACGAATTTTCAAAATATTATGTACGGTATCCACCCCCCCCCCCCCCCACCCCCCCCCCCCCCCACCCCCCCCCCCCCCCACCCCCCCCCCCCCCCACCCCCCCCCCCCCCCACCCCCCCCCCCCCCCAACATCTAGATTACAATAATGTTTGTAATCTTACTGTCTGTGATTGTCGACACCGACGACGAAAAGAGTTTCGCTTTGAGCTTCCTTCCTTTGCCCGATCTGTTTTGGATATCAGGAAGGTGGATGTTATGATTCACAGATTCCAAGAGGTCTAAATTGTGTCCACCAGCATTAGACCATTCAGACGTGCACTAAGTGGGGGAAGGTTAAATGAAGCAGATTCGTAATTGGTAATCAACACTTTCCACTATTGCTCTACGTTACATCAATCAACCCTTCCCACTATTATTCTACGTTACATCAATCAAGCCTTCCCACTATTGCTCTACGTTCATACGATCAACCATTCCCACTATTGCTCTACGTTATATCAATCAACCTTTCCCACTATTGCTCTACGTTATATCAATCAAGCCTTCCCACTATTGCTCTACGTCATACGATCAACAATTAGTGGGAAGGGTTGATTGATATAACGTAGAGCAATAGTGGGAAGGGTTGATTGGTATAACGTAGAGTAATAGTGGGAAGGGTTGATTGATTATAACGTAGAGCATTAGTGGGAAGGGTTGATTGATATAACGTAGAGCATTAGTGGGAAGGGTTGATTGATATAACGTCATACCCACTATTGCTCTACTATCAATCAAGCCTTCCCACTATTGATTGCTCTATCAATCAAGCCTTCCCTATTGCTCTACGTCATACGATTAACCATTCCCACTATTGCTCTACGTTATATCAATCAACCCTTCCCACTATTGCTCTACGCTATATCAAACTGGCTAGAACATACATCTAAATGTTTATAACTAAGGCATTAAGAAAGCTAACATTAATTATACCACAATCTTTTTTCTTTGGTTTCACACCTTTGTCGTCTATTAATCGGCTTTCGGTCACAGAATGATTAAGTATTCTGAGAGCTCTTCCTTGTTTTCGATTTAACTATCGTAAGAACGATATAAACAGTCGGTTATTCGAGATTTGGTTGTATCGTATCAGTCCTCTCAAATTGCACATTAACGTCTAGCATCCAGAACTTTCTACTGGACCATCCACAATGCGAAAGTACACAAGAAGTATTGACATCAAAACTGATATAAACATACTAGAAAAATCTATTCGAGTGCAACAAATTCGATCCATCTTGTTAATGAGGACGATCTGCAGCAGTTCCAATAAACAATAGCACTGTGATGGTGGCGGAGCGGCGGACTCAAGTATTCAACCCGGAAGGAAGTGCTGTATTATGCAGAAGAGAGTGCGCTCGCTGTTTGGATAGCTTCCAAGCGAACACTGTACAGTACATGTACTGTAACGGAGGTACGGAGGAGTTGCTCTCTTATTGATCGGTAGCTAACACGGTGGAGTCGTCTTCGAAGACCAGTTTCAACGTTGGAGAACGGAGCGACTAATTTATTATTCTGCACAGTTAGTTGTTAATGAAACCGGACTGCGAGTATAACAGGTTATATTAACGCATGCGCAATATTGAGATGATCCAAACGTTACTTTCCTGCCTCCCCACTTTAATATTGTATACCGAGTTTAACAAAGTAACATAAAGTTACTAGTTATATACTAAGTAACAAGTTGTAGAACCAAAGTGGACAGTGAATTACTTGACGACACTTCAGAAACACCAAGCTTTCTCGTTTCCTAAATAGATTTTTCCTTCGGCATACATTAACAGACGGTTTTTGCGTGTTATCGACTGGTTTTCTGACCGGTTGTTTAACCTTGACGATTACTATTCATACTTGCCAACAAAATAGAGCAGAAATATTCAATACAAACTGTGCCATATTGTCCCTATAGTTCGTATGAGTCAAAACGCTACCCACCAAAAGACAACGCCTTCTTTCACACCCTCTTTGGTCTCCCCCCATTTATGCCACTCACAATTTACTCTTAGATCAGGTGGTAATCTAATTAGCACCTTCCCTCGCCAAGCTGACACAGAGGGTGCATGCCGCCATGAACGCGCGGTGGTTCCCCTCCTCCCTAAACCACGCCTCTATCTCTCCCACCAAGAGTTGCGCACGAACTTGTCAATAGCTTCTGCGCAGGTTCCTTTGTGTCTTGTTCTGTTATAGTTATAACATGGTATGAAATCTTTAAGCATTGCTTGCAATGTATTTTGTGTTTTTTTTTTTTTTTAATTCTGATTGCATTCATCGTTTTATGACACTTTGTAGGTATGGCTAGTGGCTCTTTGTTAATGACAAACGAAATAATGACTAATGGAATATAAATTTCAATATACTTGTTTAAAGTTTGGTAGTTTTTTCTTTCATTTCATAATAAAATCGTTTTATAAGTGTGTTACTGTATAAGCCTATTTCAATTTTTTTATTTCAATTACCCCTTCACACAGGTTTGGCCTTGGTGGTTCCCTTTATTTTCTCTTCAAGCCTTTTTATGTGTTTTATATCATTGTTACATTAGCATAATCGGCAGCATTGTACCGGTCAGACTTGGCATTTAGATTAAGTTAAGTTTGGTATTTTGTAATTATTATGTAACTCTTGAAATGCTTGTTTGAGAGAATAAATGTATTATTATATTATATAGTTCTTCTGTCGAACGCTAGACGATATCCAAGCACTAATGCTACACGATGCCACTGTTGTTGACTTCCAAACTACCTCACCACGCGTTCTTCAGCGTCCACCTCACCGCGAAACCCAATCAAGACAGCCACAACAAACTCGCCTTCAGGTCAACAGTTTCTGACCTCAGTGGACGATAGATCAGCAGCTAGAACCAGTTCCGGCCAGTCCCGCCCAATGCTAAATCGTCAGCCAATTTGGCCGCGATTAATACAAGGGTGGCCGCAAGGTGTAACGGGAAACACGGCTTTGAACTTTATATATACTACATTATACCTGATGCTCCCATCATTACGTAGGCCTTACTATACTAGGACTCAAGAGGAGTATGAGCCATTATCACAAAATAGTAGTTTATAGACAATAAGTAACATATTTCATCTTTTTCTATTTATAAGTTTCTGTTCATTACAATACTGTTCTATTTTATAATGTTCTACATGAACACAAATTAGGTCTTAGTATTACGTAACTAATTTTGCCCTACTATATTATTAACTAGTATTTAAAGTAAGATTAAAACGATTTTCACAATTTGTTTGATTTTAATCATTCTGTTTGTTTTATCCATGCATTGTTCAATTACTTAAGATATTTAAAAAGTCATATGCATAGAAAATGAAACCACTCATTCAACAGTCAAAATAAGACTATACGTATGCATATCTATCGGCTTTTTAAAACTCATATTTGAAAAAATATAATTTTGTTTAACAAAATATGTGAACATTTATACAACTATACACTTTTTTCCAATTTTGAAACTAAACATTCCAAAATAGGTGTTTCCAGATATGGGAGTTCATTGAGAGATTTCGCTCTTTAGTACTAATAAACCAGGTATCTTCAAGCTCCACCTTTAACAACTAAAATTAATCTAATCTCCTCAATAAAAGAAAATAATAAGTTAAAATATTACAAAGTGATAAAGAAATATAATTCATTCAAAATGCTACTGGGTGTAAAATATTGTATAGTACTGTTTTTAGGATCTCTAATACTGGTTGCATCAGAACAAGTAATAATATTTTCAAGAGACATCACCAGATATAGGCAATGTGTATATAACAAAAATGGTTATCTTATCTGCTGCAGAACAATATAGATGCTCCTATTTATAGAGACATATAAATAACATGTGATATTGAATAGAAATGGGCAAAATTTAAATTTTGTACAGTTGTTTTCCTTTTAACAACATTACACCTTATCTTATGTTAATAGATTTTCAGATATAACGTTTTTTTTTAGTGACTGAGTCTTTAAATCTCAGTAGTTAATACTTAATACAGTAGTAATGACTTCAATATACTTTATTTGCAGTTTATAAGCACTCAATTATGCAAGCCTTGCTTAAGTTTTTCTTATATATATATATATATATATATATATATATATATATATATAATTTCAATTAAACATTGAATCACAAAAAGTATTTTGCTCCGCCGGGGAGTCGAACCCGATCTCTCACTTGCCGGGTGAATGTGCTACCATTACACCACAGAGCGCTTACTTTTTTCCGATTCAATTATTTTTGTATTTGGCCGTATCTGTCACATATGGGTTTAAATAAGCAAACTAACATATGATCGGAAGACCAAATACCTGTCAAACGACTTTTATTTACATTAAATTGTATAAATGGCAATAGCCTTATTTAATTTCAATAAACATTGAATCACAAAAAGTATTTGCTCCGCCGGGAGTCGAACCCGGATCTCTCTCACTTGCCGGGTGAATGTGCTACCAATTACACCACAGAGCGCTTACTTTTTTCCGATTCAATTATTTTGTATTTGGCCGTATCTGTCACATATGGGTTTAAATAAGCAAACTAACATATGATCGGGAAGACCAAATACCTGTCAAACGACTTTTTATTTACATTAAATTGTATAAAATGGCAATAGCCTTATTTAATTTCAATAAACATTGAAATCACAAAAAGTATTTGCTCGCCGGGAGTCGAACCCGGATCTCTCACTTGCCGGGTGAATGTGCTACCATTACACCACAGAGCGCTTACTTTTTCCGATTCAATTATTTTGTATTTGGCCGTATCTGTCACATATGGGTTTTAAATAAGCAAACTAACATATGATCGGAAGACCAAATACCTGTCAAACGACTTTTATTTACATTAAATTGTATAAAATGGCAATAGCCTTATTTAATTTCAATAAACATTGAATCACAAAAAGTATTTGCTCCGCCGGGAGTCGAACCCGGATCTCTCACTTGCCGGGTGAATGTGCTACCATTACACCACAGAGCGCTTACTTTTTCCGATTCAATTATTTTGTATTGGCCGTATCTGTCACATATGGGTTTAAATAAGCAAACTAACATATGATCGGAAGACCAAATACCTGTCAAACGACTTTTATTTACATTAAATTGTATAAATGGCAATAGCCTTATTTAATTTCAATAAACATTGAATCACAAAAGTATTTGCTCCGCCGGGAGTCGAACCCGGATCTCTCACTTGCCGGGTGAATGTGCTACCATTACACCACAGAGCGCTTACTTTTTCCGATTCAATTATTTTGTATTTGGCCGTATCTGTCACATATGGGTTTAAAATAAGCAAAACTAACATATGATCGGAAGACCAAATACCTGTCAAACGACTTTTATTTACATTAAATTGTATAAATGGCAATAGCCTTATTTAATTTCAATAAAACATTGATTCACAAAAAGTATTTGCTCCGCCGGGAGTCGAACCCGGATCTCTCACTTGCCGGGTGAATGTGCTACCATTACACCACAGAGCGCTTACTTTTTCCGATTCAATTATTTTGTATTTGGCCGTATCTGTCACATATGGGTTTTAAAATAAGCAAACTAACATATGATCGGAAGACCAAATACCTGTCAAACGACTTTTATTTACATTAAATTGTATAAAATGGCAATAGCCTTATTTAATTTCATAAACATTGAATCACAAAAAGTATTTGCTCCGCCGGGAGTCGAACCCGGATCTCTCACTTGCCGGGTGAATGTGCTACCATTACACCACAGAGCGCTTACTTTTTTCCGATTCAATTATTTTTGTATTTGGCCGTATCTGTCACATATGGGTTTAAATAAGCAAACTAACATATGATCGGAAGACCAAATACCTGTCAAACGACTTGTATTTACATTAAATTGTATAAATGGCAATAGCCTTATTTAATTTCAATAAACATTGAATCACAAAAAGTATTTGCTCCGCCGGGAGTCGAACCCGGGATCTCTCACTTGCCGGGTGAATGTGCTACCATTACACCACAGAGCGCTTACTTTTTTCCGATTCAATTATTTTGTATTTGGCCAATATATATATATATAACTTTTCAGCAGCACATCATTACCAAATTACATACTTAAGTAAAAGGAATATATCTTTTATCCACTAATAAATACTTAATCTGATAATAGTAGAGATAGCTTTATAGTCCAAATTAATACTTCATACTCTTAATTTACTACGACTTAAACTTTATGTGCTTCATAAGAGTAATTATTATAATATTCCCAAACCATGAAAGGATAAAAGCAAACATTCTTTAAGCTCAGAGTAAAAGAAATCAAAGCAAACACTCTACAAGGCCAGAGAGAAAGAAATCAAAGTTAACTTACAACTCCTCCCGCTGACGTTGCGACAACACCATTTTCATTTCTCCTGCGTTTGTCCGAGTCTACGAGGGGCGAAATCTACAGCCGAGCGGCCATCACTGCAACAACAACAACACATGTGTTAGGGTGGTCAGTAAAGAGTTACGGAAACACTGTTAACATTGACGAAGATGGAGGTTACATTGGCTTTTCTTAATTAAACCCAAATTAATAACTGTTTACTTTGTAAGCCCTTTCGATAGAAGACAATCTTCTTCAGATACACCACAAAATACCTTTTGATTGAGTGATTGAACAGTAATCATTGTATACAACCTGAGTTAATATTAATAATCTTGGGAGGATCTTTAAATGAATTTAAAATAGGAATTACTGAAACAAATGAGGTAAATTATAATTCGATTGACTTTTGGCAGTGAAAACCCAAGATATTTTTTCCAGGATTTTTATTCTATTCATATATTTTACTTACTCCAGAAACTCAATTCTACTACCATATCTTAAGACCTTGAACTCATTTCGTACTTAAAGGGCAGATGACCTAAAATAAACACTAAAAATCTCTTAGAGACCTTCAGAGCAATCTCCAAGTCCTTCTGTTGTGTTCAAGGGGAAAAAAGTGACAGTGAAATCCATAGTTCTGGCCAACTATAAACATTTTATGAATAGCCTATATGTATTATGATCCATGGAGCTACCTTCCTACCCATACTGATGACCAAGACATTTGGTTTCTTTATTTTGTTTGAAAAAAAAAGGAGAAACAGATCCCCTTTTACGCCTTATTCTAACCTATCCTCATGGGCCACTGGTTTGTGCAAGGATCTTATCAAACAGAATGTCGTTCAGTACAATTTCATGGCACTGATAAAAAGTGCTGTGGTCACAGACGGGATTTGAACCTACCCAATCTCCAACTCAGATCCATCAGTCATTAGCACACCAAAACAACACACAACGACATAAAAACAGTCACTCAGCAGTCAAACACTCAAAACCCAGCTTCTTGAGGCAATTGACACCTGAACATTCCAGATGAGGCAATGGTAAAACAGAACTGAAAAGATATAATATTCCCATTTTCTCTTACTGGCTGGACAAATCCAGGGCAAATTTGTTTGATTGCAAAAGTTTTGGAATAGGCTTAAAGCACAATGAACCAAAGACTTGGGAAATAATAAAATGATGACTAATCAATCTCACTAAATCAGTTATCAGACAGCCATCCACTAACTGTAAACATTAATTGATGCAGATATAATGGAGTTTTATCATTATTCTAATTTACCTTGAGAACATTTATAAAAATTGTATAACAAAATGACAACACAATTTGATCTCAACGGATTTTTAAAATCCAACTTTTAACTATTTTCAATGGTACTTCAGAAATATTGTAATTAGAATCATCGAATTATTTGATAGAATCAACAATTTTCCCAAAGGACTAGTCTAGAAAAGATTATAAATACAGATGCTTTACTGGGGTAATTGTTCTCTGTGCTATCCACCAGCTAGTCCTAATCATACCCTGGCATGGCACTACCAAATCGTGTTGATTGGCTCTGGTTGTGAGACCATCTAAAAGTTTTGATTGACTTTCTAGCTGACATTTGTAAAATATCAATGGTAAATACATGCACTCACGTTTAGTTTTTCAAGTATAACTTGTGTTATATGGTAATTACCAGAATAGATTTATCATGTAAGCTCTCCTGTTTTGACACTGACCAAACTCAAAATAATAAATAGCTATACAATTTTTATATCTAACTAGAACAGCTGGTATGAAGTCCAGCTATTTCGAAATTGGACTTTCAGTAAGTTTTGAGGTTTGTGTACACTGGTATCGATGTTCCTGTGTTATTATTTGGCATTCACAGTAATAACTTGTATATAAAACAGGGATCTAGAGAAGGAATAACATTTTAATTTGAGAATTGGATTTCACTAGCGTAACAATACAGCAAGATCAGAATCCCTGTGGTTGGGTTTCCAAATACAATAATACAATTCTTGTAGGACCACTCTCACTCACTCACTTGGTCACCAATGAAGGTCTATTAAATCCTACTTGCTAGGAAACGGTTCTCTTTGTTACGATTCATTTAAACTATTCCTGAGTCTGCAAAAATGTAACTTGTTTTTTATCAAATATATCTCAATTCAGCCTGGAAGAATGAGAGAAAGCGAATTTGCGAATTGCAGAATTTGCAAGACCTTAGCTATTCGCGAAATTGATGGATGAATTTTTCCAAGAATGGAATTTGGTCAGCTATGTCTTTTTAGTGGAAGTCGACATGGAGTAGTTATTAGCAATATAACTAAAATAATACCAAATAATTTGTCATAATTATGTTAACGTCAGCCAACGAGATAACAGCTTCAGCTGTGAGAGAAAAACGAGTCAGCCCCTTTGTACAACACACTTTCTCCTGGCGATTAACAGCCATTGGATAATCACGAATCACTCTACAGTCCAGTGATTGGCCAATCAATCTCCATCGTACGCGTGTGTTATAGTGATTGAGTACGATGTAAAATTAATTCATTCACTTGACCGATAACGTCTCCTCCTTCAATCCCCTCGGGTAAGGTCGGTGCCACGCTCCAACCTGGGAGTAAAGGTTAAAGGTCATCTAAATGTCGAAGAAATGCCACCCTACTAGTACAGTATGTACACACCGGTCGGAGGATCGATCAATCGATTTCCTCTTCATTTACACAAGCTACGCGCGTATACGGACAAATGAAGAAACACGACAATTAATTAAATCGTTGACCATCGTTAATGGTTCCTGTACGGGAACAACCGCCATGTTTACAACATTATGGAGTGGCCTTCAAGAACAAGCTAGTAGCTTACAACGAACAGGAATTGAAAAAAACCTGTTAACGTAAAAGGCAATCACGTGTCCTAAAGTTTTTGTAGTGAACAAACATTGAAATGTCACAATTCTTTGAAATGCAATATTAAAATCCTTTGTTTGAAACAGTTGTATGAACGGTACATCGAATGAGTGAGAGTCCCTTAAAATTATCATTGAACCAAATTAAAAAAAAAAAATACTATAATCGACGTAAAAATCTGCTGCACTTAAAAGTTTTACAAGAAAAAATTCTGAGTTTGCATTCGCTAAACAGTTATTAATTGGTCTTGGAGAACCCAAAGACAAATTGAGTTCGTCTCACAAGTCTACAACTAAATGGAAGTAAAGTAAACTCGAGCTTGCCGCCACCAGTACAGCCAACATTCAAACGTCAAATATCCCGCGGCAGACACATAAACCAGCCCCGGTAGTTAACAACGCCAGCGCGGGAGTCCTGGAATGATAAGGATGGAAAGGAAAGGTCCTTAACAGGCGCGGTAAGCGGCGCAGGCGACAGGATGGTGAAGGGGAGTGAGGAGGGGGGGGGGCAGCACAACAATGCTGGGAACGCTTTCACCGCTGGCGAGAGGGAGGGAGAGAGGAGGCCTGATTACAGCGGCACAAAGGGTACTAACACACACGGACTAGAGGCTGGATTATCGTATTGCGTTAACGCTACATTCCACTCTGCCGGCACAGACCACTTGTTCGCTTTATCTTGGACTGGGTCTTCAGCATACCTACCTACCGCGCGGCTGTATAGTCACTATCCTGCCCCGTCACATAACAATGTAGGTTTTCTATCCCAGTTTGAGGTGAAAGCTGTACAAGGTAGGAACATACCGTTTCGCACCGAAGTTAAAACGCAATGATTGGATCCATTTAAAAATTTTTAAACCCGGTTTCTAACGAAACAGAGAAGTTTTAAGTTCATTCATCGAGTGTTGGGAGTGATACCCTGCCCACAGCACGGCAAGCCTCTGGGGTCAGGACCAATGGGGGCGGTTAAACACCTGGGGAAGACCACATGGACTTTGCCAATTCCCGGAATTTTGGGCGGGCTGAGTTCACAGTTTGTCATTTTCGCCTTACCCTTTTCTCTAACCAAGGAGGGAGGTGTCCCCTTGTATGATGGAAAAGTTATCGTTTAAAAGGTGTTACGAACAACCCATGAAAGTAACTGTAACACAACGTTTCGAGATCTGCATCTGATCTCTTCTTCCATTCCAGTTTGTAATTATGTGTTAAGGTTAGTTATTCACCTGAAGAAAAGATCAGATACAGATATTCAAAACGTAGTTTTACTGATTTCTTTTTACCACTGAACGATGATGGCAAAGGTCCGGAAAAATACTGTCCTCTTCACAATCCTCCATCGTCAAAAACAAACTTCAAACAAAGAAACAACCCGTAGTTCATAGCAGTGATGAAACGCTTACTAACAATGTAAAGGCTCCGACAGTTGAATAGGGGCTGCTGTACAACGCTTGTGAACCGACCTGACTCACGTCACAACAGCGTCGGTCAGCTCATCACTCTCAACACTCGGTGAATGGACTATAGCAACGCCCTTTTTGCGGATTTTCCCGGACGCGAAACTTTCCTCCACTGTACAATTTCAGATTCTGCCAGATTTACTTCCATTCCATTGCCCGCATGTGTTTCACACTGAGTTGGGAGGGAATGTGTACGTAGCCCGTGCTCACCTGGCGTGTCTGGTGAATCACGAGGAAACGCCGCCGGGCCGGCCAATGATAACAGGTCCGACCTCGCGGTATCAGAGCGACCTCGCGCCGCACCATCGGCCTGCGTAATGTCAACGTTTAGTATTCCTACAGCCTTGTCATCTCGCCTTGGAGCGACTTTGCGATGAATATGTTACGTTCGAGGTCTCTTAATTCGTAAGTCTTGCTGAAGAAACGATTTCCATAAATCAGCGGGTCCCATATCCAATCAAATAAAATACACGATTTCAAGTTTGTACACACAAATCACATATAACAACAACTCCTAAGGGAATTTTAGATTTACAATTTATTATTAGCCGAGACAACGATGCGTGTTCCCCAATTAAGGGTTGAGACGCCATTTCAACCTTAGTACATGTTTAAAAACGCTTACAAATTGTGCATATAAATCAATTTTTTATCTTTAAAAATTAAGAAATGTTTATCCTAATGCAACGAAACATTTAGAATTTCTCACGATAGTTATCATTAAATCCATAAATGACAATTTCGATACAAATTAATTAGACAACTATGTCCACGATGTGGCTAAATTTTCCACTTTATTTATAAAGAATGTAGTTTAGTCCACACAGCATCAACGGGTTGACGTTCAATATCGTCCGAGAGTGACTGCACTGCGAGGTTTGATTGTATTATCACTAGCTATCGTAAATGATTCCACGGGCTCGATATAACACCGATAGAATCGATAAAAAACTCGAGTTAGCTACTAAACACCACTATTTCGACTTACTGCACTGTGCGGTTTGATTGTATTATCACTAGCTATCGTAAATGATTCCACAGGCTCGATATAACACCGATAGAATCGATAAAAACTCGAGTTAGCTACTAAACACACTATTTCGACTTACTGCACTGTGCGGTTTGATTGTATTATCACTAGCTATCGTATAAATGATTCCACAGGCTCGATATAACACCGATAGAATCGATAAAAACTCGAGTTAGCTACTAAACACACTATTTTCGACTTACTGCACTGTGCGGTTAGATTGTATTATCACTAGCTATCGTAAAATGATTCCACAGGCTCGATATGACACCGATAGAATCGATAAAAACTCGAGTTAGCTACTAAACACACTATTTCGACTTACTGCACTGTGCGGTTAGATTGTATTATCACTAGCTATCGTAAATGATTCCACAGGCTCGATATAACACCGATAGAATCGATAAAAACTCGAGGTTAGCTACTAAACACACTATTTCGACTTACTGCACTGTGCGGTTAGATTGTATTATCACTAGCTATCGTAACATGATTCCACAGGCTCCGATATGACACCGATAGAATCGATAAAAACTCGAGTTAGCTACTAAACACACTATTTCGACTTACTGCACTGTGCGGTTTGATTGTATTATCACTAGCTATCGTAAATGATTCCACGGGCTCGATATGACACCGATAGAATCGATAAAAACTCTGAGTTAGCTACTAAACACACTATTTCGACTTAACTGCACTGTGCGGTTTGATTGTATTATCACTAGCTATCGTAAATGATTCCACGGGCTCGATATAACACCGATAGAATCGATAAAAACTCGAGTTAGCTACTAAACACACTATTTCGACTTACTGCACTGTGCGGTTTGATTGTATTATCACTAGCTATCGTAAAATGATTCCACAGGCTCGATATAACACCGATAGAATCGATAAAAACTCGAGGTTAGCTACTAAACACACTATTTCGACTTACTGCACTGTGCGGTTAGATTGTATTATCACTAGCTATCGTAAATGATTCCACAGGCTCGATATAACACCGATAGAATCGATAAAAAACTCGAGTTAGCTACTAAACACACTATTTCGACTTACTGCACTGTGCGGGTTAGATTGTATTATCACTAGCTATCGTAAATGATTCCACGGGCTCGATATACACCGATAGAATTCGATAAAAAACTCGAGTTAGCTACTAAACACACTATTTCGACTTACTGCACTGTGCGGTTTGATTGTATTATCACTAGCTATCGTAAATGATTCCACAGGCTCGATATAACACCGATAGAATCGATAAAAACTCGAGTTAGCTACTAAACACACTATTTCGACTTACTGCACTGTGCGGTTAGATTTGTATTATCACTAGCTATCGTAAATTGATTCCACAGGCTCGATATAACACACCGATAGAATCGATAAAAACTCGAGTTAGCTACTAAACACACTATTTCGACTTACTGCACTGTGCGGTTAGATTGTATTATCACTAGCTATCGTAAATGATTCCACGGGCTCGATATAACACCGATAGAATCGATAAAAACTCGAGTTAGCTACTAAACACACTATTTCGACTTACTGCACTGTGCGGTTTGATTGTATTATCACTAGCTATCGTAAATGATTCCACGGGCTCGATATAACACCGATAGAATCGATAAAAACTCGAGTTAGCTACTAAACACACTATTTCGACTTACTGCACTGTGCGGTTAGATTGTATTATCACTAGCTATCGTAAATGATTCCACGGGCTCGATATAACACCGATAGAATCGATAAAAACTCGAGTTAGCTACTAAACACACTATTTCGACTTACTGCACTGTGCGGTTAGATTGTATTATCACTAGCTATCGTAAATGATTCCACGGGCTCGATATAACACCGATAGAATCGATAAAAACTCGAGTTAGCTACTAAACACACACTATTTCGACTTACTGCACTGTGCGGTTTGATTGTATTATCACTAGCTATCGTAAATGATTCCACAGGCTCGATATAACACCGATAGAATCGATAAAAACTCGAGTTAGCTACTAAACACACTTTTTCGACTTACTGCACTGTGCGGTTAGATTGTATTATCACTAGCTATCGTAAATGATTCCACGGGCTCGATTATAACACCGATAGAATCGATAAAAACTCGAGTTAGCTACTAAAACACACTATTTCGACTTACTGCATCTGTGCGGTTTGATTGTATTATCACTAGCTATCGTAAATGATTCCACGGGCTCGATATAACACCGATAGAATCGATAAAAAACTCGAGTTAGCTACTAAACACACTATTTCGACTTACTGCACTGTGCGGTTAGATTGTATTATCACTAGCTATCGTAAATGATTCCACGGGCTCGATATAACACCGATAGAAATCGATAAAAACTCGAGTTAGCTACTAAACACACTATTTCGACTTACTGCACTGTGCGGTTTGATTGTATTATCACTAGCTATCGTAAATGATTCCACAGGCTCGATATAACACCGATAGAATCGATTAAAAAACTCGAGTTAGCTACTAAACACACTATTTCGACTTACTGCACTGTGCGGTTAGATTGTATTATCACTAGCTATCGTAAATGATTCCACGGGCTCGATATAACACCGATAGAATCGATAAAAACTCGAGTTAGCTACTAAACACACTATTTCGACTTACTGCACTGTGCGGTTAGATTGTATTATCACTAGCTATCGTAAATGATTCCACGGGCTCGATATAACACGATAGAATCGATAAAAACTCGAGTTAGCTACTAAACACTCACTATTTCGACTTACTGCACTGTGCGGTTTGATTGTATTATCACTAGCTATCGTAAATGATTCCACGGGCTCGATATAACACCGATAGAATCGATAAAAACTCGAGTTAGCTACTAAACACACTATTTCGACTTACTGCACTGTGCGGTTTGATTGTATTATCACTAGCTATCGTAAATGATTCCACGTGGCTCGATATAACACCGATAGAATCGATAAAAACTCGAGTTAGCTACTAAACACACTATTTCGACTTACTGCACTGCTCTAGATAACAACACGTATAGCCGCCAACTCTAATACCGACTAGAACAAAGAAAACGTTTACTGTACAGGTCAGGACGTGAGTCAAGTAAAGGAAGCGATATAGAGATGCGCAGTGGTACGACGTAGCTAATACGCATGCGCGGTCGAGGCAATAATATTCCTCCGCCATTCTCGGCTGGTGTTTGTTAAAACTTACTTCGGTCAGCATTGGCGTTCTAGAAATACGTTCAATGTTCCAAAATCAGTAGCACCGCGATTACAGTAATAACAGTACAAAAGTACAAAATTTATTAAGGTGTGGATTCAGTTTCTTCACTTATCTAACGGCGCGTATTTTGAAACACATTGTTATAATAATGTTAACTGTTATAACAAAATCCCAACTGTACACGACAATTTGTTATTTGATCAATATTGTACTTTTGAGGCAGAGTCAGGATTAATACCAGGATGTACCAATGTATTAAGTGTTATATTAAATGTATTAAGATGTAAAAGGTGTTAGAGAGGGCTTCTTAGCCCTAACTTCGCCTGGTAAAATAAGACATCTTCACTTTACTTTACCAATATTTTTACACCTTCAAAGCCCGAAAAATATGATAAACAGATTTAATCATTACATTTTGCTTTTCAAGTTACTAGATCTGGTACCGTGGTGATTCAGTTACCTGGAGAGTTCGGACTTTGCATATAGTTGTAGGGCAAAATGGTGTATTCCTGCCACACTCTAACCGTGCCAGAATTTGGCAAAGGAATCTGAATTTCAACTGTCTATTATTACAAAACAATATTCAAGGTTTGGGATTCCACGTAAAATTAGGTGCTATAAGAATTGCGGCTCTATTGTCTACCACCAGTTATTTTGGATTGCCTACTAATTAATTATAAGTGGTACGAAATAATCGGTTTTAAACAGTTACAAGCTACATTTCATAGAGCACTGGACCCACTACACTTCGCATATTGCTTACTTCATTTTTGCCTTCTGGGTCTGACCGGACTTCACAAAACATTGTTAATTTCTGATTAAAAAGGAGAGAGTGAGTGGGTGATGTACACTAGTAGAACGCAAGGACTTGTATACAATTAGGGAGAGACAGACGCAGCGGTTTGGGTTATCAGCATCAGAACAGTACAGACCCTACATGAAGTGATTGTACCGGTATTATTAACATAACAATGTTTCACTTTACCTCAACACAGGGTCGCTGTAGCAGTCATGCTGGGTAGTTACAACACACACCAGGCGGGCGGCCCTGGGGCACAGATTAGCGAAACCACCACCATCGATATGTGTGACAAGTCATGGAAAACAAAAAATTAAAACGCCCAAGAAGTCCTTAGGGATACGTGTTTTTAACGAATTGCGAATTAGTGTTTTAAACACTATTTCCTATTGATTACGCCTTCTTGGGTACGAACATGATTTAGACGATAAACTGAATTTGCTGACGACAAACCTCTTAAAAATTGTGCAACTTCCATAAATGCAGTTCTTTATGAACTGATGCCACTTGTCAGAATAGAAGAGCACTGAAGATACATGAATAAGAACCATTCCTTCTGAAAGAAGAACAATCTAATCTGTTGACACAACATTTAAAGAAGTTAAATTATTTTGAAATCTATCGGAAAATCCCAAGGTGTCCGTAAAATCTCAGGTATTTATTAATAGTGCTAGATTACAGGTTTGAACGCTATATTCAAGCTACAAGTATTATAAATATCAAAGCAACTAAGGATGTACCTTGGGACAGACCATACGACAGTTAGCTGAGAAAATGTAATTTCCAGGTATCCTTAAGTGTCCTTCCGGTCCATGACACAACCGCCCACTCGCTTAGCCGTGCCAGAGATTGTGTGGAGTGGCGAATGCAGTTGTGTATTTTCACTTATGTGATAACTACTCGCATTACATGACAGTTTTCCGCTTCCGCGAGGTTATAGTACACTGACCACGCTGACACTCGAACTCGACTGTTGTATTCGCTACAGTTCGATATCAAACATCGATGTTTGGAAATCGATAGTTCTTATAATACCTATATAACAGGTATTTAATAGATTAAAGCCAGATATTTTTGAAATCTGGACACGTTTACAATGATTCATGTCATCGAAGAAGTTAAAGCGAATAAAAGGTGTGGCAGAAAAATCTTTGAACGTCATGGATATGTTCGTGGAAATCGTGCAAGACACCCTCACAAGCAAAACTTGTGGTAATACATACTTGCGGACATCATGTACGCCCCAATACATCACCGCGGGCGTAAGCTATGTGAATACAGTCTTTCAAACATCAGGGATAATTATATATACTCAGGATTCAGGATACGTCAATTCATCCTCGCGGTCATCAGATTTGTTAATAACACCCTCACGCAAATCAGGGGTATCATCAATTCATCCTCGCGGTCATCAGATTTGTTAATAAATCCTCACGAAAATCAGGGGTATCATCAATTTACCCACGCTGTCATCAGATGCGTTAATACATATTCAAGAAAATCAGAGGTATCATCAATTCATCCTCGCGGTCATCAGATTTGTTCATACATACGCTACTCACAAGAATCAATCACAATCAATCCATCCTACCAGACATTAATTGTGTTAATGGGTCCCCATGAAAATCAGAGGTATCATCAATTCATCCTCGCTGTCATCAGATTTGTTAAAACACCCTCACGCAAATCAGAGGTATCATCAATTCATCCTCGCGGTCATCAGATTTGTTAATACATACTCACGAAAATCATTGTCACCATCAATCCATCCTCCCAGACATTAATTGAGTTAATAGATCCCCATGAAAATCAGAGGTATCATCAATTTATCCTCGCTGTCATCAAATTCGTTAATACATACTCAAGAAAATCAGAGGTATCATCGATTCATCCTCGAGGTCATCAGATTCATTAATACATACTCAAGAAAATCAGAAGTATCATCAAATTTACCCACGCTGTCATCAGATGCGTTAATACATACTCAAGAAAATCAGAGGTATCATCAATTCATCCTCGCGGTCATCAGATTTGTTAATACATAGGCTTCTCACGAGAATCATAGCCACAATCAATCCATCCTACCAGACATTAATTGTGTTAATAGATCCCCATGAAAATCAGAGGTATCATCAATTCATCCTCGCTGTCATCAGATTTGTTAAAACACCCTCACGCAAATCAGGGGAATCATCAATTCATCCTCGCGGTCATCAGATTTGTTAATCAATCCTCACGAAAATCAGGATTATAATCAATTCATCCTCGTTGCCGTATCATTGATTGCCACCAGTTACCAGACCGAAGTTTTCCGCTCATGCAAATCGTCAGAGGATTCCGAATTTTTATTAGTCAACAGTCAAAACACAACAACTAGCAAGAACAATAAAACAATGAGTGTAGTACACGCGCCCAGGGACTTGGACCGTTACAAGACGGTTAGCGAGTGGAAAGGGTGAGGAGTCCTTGGCGAGCCATTCTAATAGATAAATCACAGGCAGCTAATTGGTACCGTGGTGCACAGCTATCTAGACCACACAATCAGTCCTGTGCATGTACATTGTACACTGGACAACTAGACAGGCTACTTCGCGAGCCAGACAAAAGCGTTTTGAGAGTTTACTAATTAACCCTTATTGTGTCCGTTGAAGAGTTTGTAGCGCACTCGTGCCATTTACGTTATCTACAATATAAGGTCTTCAGAGTTTATGGCTACTAGTTCTTAACGCTATCTGTTCTTAACTCTTAAGAACAATTATCTCGTACCGATGAAACTTCTAAAGAACGGATTTATACGCGTTTCATAGAATTTATTTGTAAAAATATAAAATTTCATTTCTAAAAAATCATACATTGAACGATGGTAAATGTTCGAAAAATCCTGTTCCCTTCACAATCCTCCCATCGTGAAAAACAATCTTCAAAGACGCTTTACTTTCTGTACGGTATCCGGTAGTGTTAGTTCCTGATGAGCGTTTTTGTTATCTGGGTACGACAGTTCCCTTTTTGATGTTAAATCGCAGCGGAAACGTGAATAGTTATCTTCTTACGCCATAGTCCACCTTGTTTCGAAAATTACCCACCACTTGTACACGTACGTAACTAGTATAGAAATAACTTTTAATGCAAATACTACCGCAACTCAGGTTGCAGAAGATCTCTAGCGATCCCGCCAATTTACTTCAACTCTAACCCATTCCCGAGTTTCTTCGCACCTTTCTAACGATTACACAAATTACCGTAGCGACGGAGTCAGTCAAACCTGGCATTATATAGAAAGCGCTTGCCTGCTTGTTAGTGACGTTTATGTTTACAGAAACTAATCGGCGATGCTATCAGTTTTGACATTTCAGCAGCGAGCTCATCTCAGTTCTCTGTGGGCGCGCTCCGTGCAGGGCTGGGCCGGGCACCGCTCGCGGTTTGAGGTTATGTTCGTCACGACGGAGAAGTGCAAGCACAGGCCGCGGTGTGGATGTTACATTGGCAAATACCGGTTGATCCACCTAGGCCAGTTCTCGAAACCGTGACTGATAAGTGTTTCGTGGAACTGAGGCGATTTCTTGGAATAATATACCGCATAGGCAGATGTAACTTGCACAAGGATTGGACAGATTCTCTAGGACTGACTGATTGGGCGTTCATCTTATTATTACGTACAAACCATTCTCAAAAATACTACACCAAGAAGTAGTCAAATTTATGTGTGTTGAGTAAAAAAGTAAGGTTAAGTAGACACACATGTCGATACATAACGTTACCAACTAACGAGCGAGGAACGTGAACAACTCGCTAACGATCTAGAGTGGATCTCCAAATATACCTTTTCATATTTTATAGAGCAGAGATTTACCTCTAATATTATGTACTTTATACGCAGAGCGTTTCAAAGCATGTTATTAAAAGTAAACTAAATTCAATTCGTCAAAAGAGATTCTTCTCCATTGTAATTACTTCTAATCGCTATAATTCGCATGAAGTTTCTTATCAAATAATCGAAGAATTTGATATTTGATATTAAGAAATAAATCGCTATAATTGTTTCTTATCAATTATATTGCAAATATGAACCAACTGGCGTATATTAATTCCCTTTTTCTACAATGAGCGCCGTTCTTGTCAATAAGAACCTCGACACTGGATCTTCCCAAAAATCCCAACACAAATATTATCCCTACACTTACGATATATCAGTAACCTTACTAGACATTGGATAACTAAGATTTATATTAAAGTATAGCTTTACTTCTTCAGATCTCTAATATATTAACGTGATTATTGGCTGAGCGTTAGTTACGCCTACCTATCAACGGAGGAATTGGAAGATCTCCAGAACGAACTAAGCTACAAACATGAAATTTTCAATGAAACTTCCTTTCTACGTAGACAACACGAGTTCTATGTTTGCGCATACGTCCGTCATTGGTGACGTCATTGGTTGAGCGTCATC
The DNA here is from genome assembly GCF_021130785.1 of Homalodisca vitripennis. Taxonomy (NCBI): domain Eukaryota; kingdom Metazoa; phylum Arthropoda; class Insecta; order Hemiptera; family Cicadellidae; genus Homalodisca; species Homalodisca vitripennis. The sequence goes on from NC_060214.1 coordinate 111,379,848, forward strand.
GAAGCTTATCTGTCAGTAGGCTGGCACAATTTCTCTTTTACTAGCCATCGGGATGTCAAAGTTTCTGAATGACGACTGTCTGACTCTACGTCTATGGAGGACATCTAAAAATAAAATAATTAGGTGTGTGTGTGTGTGTATATATATATACTTATTTTATACATATATTTATACTTAAAATTTTGCTTGCAACTTTGGCGAAACTACACGACGCGTGGCGCCACCTACTTTGTAATAAAACAAAAGCGATTCTGGCCGAATAATTAAACATAGGAGTCAAAATTATGATAATTCTGATATTTTACAGAACAAAACGATTCGCCACCAAACGTCCTCTTGCCACGTAACCGATTAGAACGATTTCTGTGGTTTTTCATACGTCCGGCTTTAGGAGGACATGTCCTCCTTTTTAATGTTTGTCCTCCTGGCTTTTAAAAATCATGTAAAATGTCCGGCTTTTTGGCGAACGTTTAAATCTTCGAAAATAGTATCAGATTAAAAATTTCTTCAGACTTTTCGAAGTTCCGAAGATGGGCCATAGACAGTTATTGCAGCGCACACGTAATGCCATGGCATGTGAACTGCTGTTAGATTCAGTTGTATGTTGAGTGTTGTCTATAGTGTCACTGACTCACTGTTGTTTCTATCCGCTCAGCTGCACTGGCGATACTACCCCTTGATTCTCTATTTATGTATTATGAAGAGTAGGTTAATACGTTTTTATGTTATAGTGATAATTTCTGATATATGCCTATGTTTGTCAGTATAGCTTACTAATAATTTAATTAACAATGCAATGAATTAATTCCAATTATACAGTAAAACCTTTTTTATAGCTCTAAAAATTTGAGTTCAAATCAATTATAATTTCTAAAGAGAAACATTCTAACCATGATTAATTTAATATTATGCCACACACACAAAAAAAACCTCAAATAATACTTTTATCCATCAATGCACACTTTAATAATATAAATCCCTCTTATTTTTCGATTTATATTTCAAAAACAAAACCAATTTGAGTTTTTTTATTTGCATTACAAAGAATACAGTACTACTGTAATTTATAATGTTCGTTTTTAATAATGTACAAATAAATGTTTCAGCAATGTTTGTAAGAATATTTAATACTGTCCTCCTTTTTCGCCCCAAAAGTCCTCCTTGAAGGAATTTGCGTCTGGTCACCCTGCCTACCTACTGACTACTTAAAACTATAAGGGGATACATCAATTAGAATCAATCTGAAGTCATTACTAAGTGTACAGGCGTCTTTCATCAGTGATCATAATCTCTGGCAAAGGTAGGAGGTAGAGGTTGTCACCAGTATAGGTACTAGGCTCTGCGATCCTACATAACCTACAATTCTTTCTGATCGTCTAAACGTTTTCTGCGATGAAATGAATTTGTTAGCCGACACTATCCGGCAAGAGATGAACTGTACGACGCTAGTCTACACGCCGCACGGGACAAGATGATACGACACGGGCACGGCAGCAACAGTACATGGCGGAAATGACCGGAACCAACCACGCATATCCAAGCAGCAGCCGGGGCGTACATTCCTCTCTCGTACGCTACACCCTAGTCCAGTCCACTGTTCCGTTCCGTACATCGGCAGTGCTTGTCTTGGCATAATTACTGTCTTGACGGTTAGCCATAGCGTGCAGACTGGATCTGGAAAGGACTGAAGAAAGCTACCTTCAGCCCCAGGGCGATGAATCGGTTAAATCCTGCAACGCGCCAAAAACGAGACGAGAAAAGCACACCGGATAGATCAACCTAACCAACCTAGTTAAATACCATCGTTGAAGAACTTTCGACCCCTATAATCAACTGATCTTTGTACCAAATGGACGAAACACATGGGGTTGGATACCGCTGAGGTCGTAGTAACGAATGCTCGATTTGCAACGTTTACTTATATGTTTAATTGTGGCAAATAAGCATAAAAGCACCACTTCTGGATGTTAAACATAAAATAATGTATTGCCACGTTGCTGCCAAATACAGTGATCATGAACTAAATGATATCGTGGGGATGGGTCTAATAGTTCCAAAGTGGGAATTTTGTATACGAACTTAAGAACTTTAAAATCGACTTCCCTTCACGTTGATGTCGACTCACAAGCGCGGGCGTCAGCATCTTGGCTCGACATTGCGACTGTACTCGGGAAAAGTGAAGATTAGTAGATTATAAGTCTAAAAGCACTCGAAGTTGTAATCAGAAAATCAGAGATTCGGTTGAACTTGAACTCGCGGACAAGATGGTCAGCTACCAAGTTCTCGAGAGAAAAATCAATACGCGTTCCAATTAGGTTATTAATCCGCCAAGAAACTAGTTCCAAGAACATCGGATGTAACTTTTACTAACCAGTAACGAGTAACAGGGTTGCGAAAATATGTATTATATAAAATACAACTAAATAACGGTACATCGTATCACTTCCTGCCAAACGGGTGTAGAATGACAAAACGTCCTTTAGCACAACAGTCCATCCCTCTTTGAATAGTTCTTCAGTAGAGTGATGCAAACACATCAATCAGCCAGTCTTACCAAACCAACCCTCTGCTGGAGAGATGCGCGTATAACAAGACACCAGCCCTGCTCAGCCATTAGTCATTTGTTAAATGACCTCACAGGCAGAGCATTAGCATCGTGTCTCCTACACATGACTGGTTCGCCCTACATACCAAATGTACCACACACGCGAGTACAGTACAGAGATGTTCGATGTACACGGGATCTAACATATTGATAAGTCGTTCTTTGTAAGAGTCAGTCACTCGAAAATTGAAACCACTTGCAGTTACCAGTTGCTCTTGATTTTGCGAACAATAATACCTACCCGTTTAGGAGAATTAAGAGATTTCATGAATAGATAACACGCAGATAAACCTACTTAATCTCAGCAACGTGACTAGACTATGGACTTATATTTCCTTCAATCAGATCGGAACGTAGACGGAACATAAATTTAGGGAACTTGAGTTTTTTGTCACTGCCCTGCTTATAGATATCTGAACCAATAATACATTGCCGTTCGAAGTGTGTGCTGACGCAGGGTAGGGACGTTCATAACTACAATGCTAGAGGCCGGGAAAATTTCAGAGTTGCCCAACAAAGACTAACACCTTACGAGAGCCTACCATCTGAAGTTGGTGTAAAATTTGTTGAACAAGTTCCTGACCATATAAAGAACCAGACGAACCTTTTGCATTTTAAACAATTACTCAAGCGCTGCTTAATATTAAATGAGTTTTATAGTTTGAGCGAGTTTATTGAACATAAAATTTGATTGCGCATCTCTCACTGAGTGTTGAAATGTCAATTCTGATGTTGACATTGTCAATTTTCGATGAAGATTATTTAGTATTTTTTTACTAGGTGCAACAATTGACTAAATAAAACCATTTTAAACACATTTGGGAGTGCCAGCTGTCTAAGACGTTGGACTTTGAGTCTGAGTTAGAGATAGCGCAGGTTCGAATCCTGTCTGAGACCGCTGCACTTTTTATCAGTACCATCGATCTTGTATTGTATCGACTCTCCCCCTTATTCTGTTTGATAAGATCCTCGCACAGGCCAGTGGCCCATGAGGACGGGCAGAGTAATGCTTAAAAGGGAATCGGCTTCCTCTAAAATATATATATATATTGGTAAGTCTATAGAATTACACGTATTTATGACGATTGCTATTCACATTTTGTATTTGTTTACTGGCAATAAAGAATTGTGATTGATTGTGATGGAGATAAGAGGTGACTTTTAGTGAAACAAAACAATCTCCACATTGTTTCGAGAACTGATACAGACGATTTCAACAAACCATGGCTGTACGACTCTACACTACGCAGCGCACAATCGCGACACCAGTCCCAGTCAGCAGCGGTGGTGACGCATTTAGACGACCGCGACGTAACATCAGCTGGCTGTTGGCCGCGCTGCGAGTGACTCAGCTGTCCAAGGTTACCGCGCTACAGCTGCGACCCGCGAGCCCGCAACCGATCTGTCCGGTTGGCGGGAAAATAATCGCGAGCCGCGGGTCATACACCAGGTCACTCCTCTCGGTCCACTGCCATTTCAGCCGACTCAACTCTCACTTCTTCCCGGCAGCGTCTTTCATTTCTTCGGCACGAGCAAGTTCCAAGATGTAAATTTAAAGACCTTCCGTTGGAAACAATAAGGGTCCTTTGCATTCGGCGCACCCGTATTACCGTATTATTACTTGTCTTACGCAACAACTTAGTGTTCAGTTCTTCATAACCTCAAATTTTTGGAGGTTGTCGTTCCTATTAGGCCTACTTAGTAACCAAACTTGAAATTCTTGCGCAATAAATTTAATATCCCTTCACTGAGACGACAGACACACCTTTAATACAATACAAGTTATGTTGAAGCCGGCTCGCTCGCTTATTACTCGTTAACTGTTATCCAATATCGCCGGTAGCATGGCAGGTCGATAAATCTCGCACCGTGTAGACAGCCCCTGGGGGACCGGACTTGTACCTCTCGAAACGTCGACTCTCGGGCGTGGCCAAAGACACGTCATATTCCTCTTTCTTCGCCCTCTTAGTTCTACAGTATTGTTACCTCGAGCGGTTCAGAAATAATCACCTACACGTCATGTTAGCAGCAATACAGAACAAGCAGTTTTCAGGTGACCATTCCTTCAAATAAAAACAAAGTAACAAACACCCTGTATAAATATATTGAAAAAGATTAATAATTTTTTCTACGAATTAATAAAAATGAACATTAGCAAACCAAGATAATAGATAAAAACTCCTACTCACTTATGTACATATCTACGAAAATTTTGGTTTAAAAGAAAACAAATCTTAAATTTGAAATTGGGGATAAAATGCATTATTTTCAATCTGTTTCAAGTTTAATAAAAATGATCCGTAATAAATACTATAAATACATATATATAGTTTTTATTATATATACTATAATATGTGATATGAAAAAGAATGAAACCAAGAATGTGATATATAAAATTGACTGTGGTTGCAACAAGACGTATTTCGGCCAAACATCAAGACCTGTGGAAATTAGGGTAAAAGAACATATTTATAATTATAAAAAAGAAAACATTGAAAAATCTAAATTAGTTGAACATGCAGTAAAGGAAAATCATCATAAAAATTTTGAATCGTTTAGTGTAGTGTTTAAAGAATCTTCCTGGACTAAAAGAAATAAAATTGAAAGTGCGTGTATGACAGTTTTAAAAAGATAATTGTATTTCCCATCCAAGATAAAAAATTTCAGTGATATTTTTTATACCATTAGTGAAAAAAGAAATCCATTCCAAAATTATGAATTGCAAACCATATTTTTCTACATAATTCTTTTATAATTTATTAGTTTTTAGTCTTTACAGTTAGTTTTAAATTTTATTCTATTTTATCATATGTTTATTCTATTTTACACATATGTTTTTTTTCTGTAAACAATGTCAAACTGACGATGCCTTAACCGGCGAAAGCGCTTTTTTAATAAATTTAATGTGGAAGTATATAAAAAATGTCTTTTCCATTAAAACAATTTTTATGTTAAACCATAGACTACAGACAATACCTATTGTATGTTGTATGTGGTGACTTATAAATCTTCATGCATATTAAAAGTAACTCTTAGGTTCAATAACTTTTGAAGTTGAATTTTTCAAGTGTTGAAAGTACCTGATCACTTGCTTTTTTGAATCAAGTAAAAATACAAATTACTTAGTAATTGTGTCATCAATGTCAGTTTCCGAGGTAAAGCAAACACCATGCAATGTTCTCTTTTGGTTGAAGAATAAATACATCATATACAGCCATATCAGACGAATAAGCATGTTCTTTCATTTGTAAGCCATATTCCCTGAAAATAAAAACTTAGTTTGTGCAAGCGTAAGATAAGGACATTGTCACGGTCCAAATTTAGAGACCCCGGGTTGCAGGGAAGCCAGTATTCTCAATTTTGCTATGAAGTGGTTGGGACAAGTAGATATCAGAGAACACGCATTATTATCATATTCTTTAAGAATAGTGACATGTAAAATAAGGGGATATTATCGACTCCCAAGATGACCTTTGGATTCATCAGTGGTGTAGAAAGGCTGATTAGTAAGGAATTATCTAGTTCCTTCTTAAGAGCTGGCTACACTGGGGGCCTCTAGAGTGTAGCCCCATAAGACGATGTTAAACCTCATGCACTTTTACGTCCTTATTTTTAGTCCTAGAATAATGAAATGTACAGTTTAAGATTCCACCAGTTAGTAATTAGATGTTTTAGTGGACTACGTTGCTGATCCAATTAATGCGACAAATAAACTAAGATGTCAGTCTTTTATAAACACTACTGACTTGCTTAGTCCAGGTTAGTTTTTTATTTAATGTAAATCCACGAAATATTACATAATTTTCAACTGATACGGGATTGGGAATTTAGTCTCTTTCTTATTGAAACTAATTTGTATCCTATTTAGCAAGTTTATAATTAAGTTCATTTATCTGCAACTTAATATGCAATTGGACCTTTCTTCTACAGTGTGACACTCTAAAAGAAGTGCTGAGTCACCTGCATATATAACATATTATATTCCAATCTTGTGCTAGTATTGGAAAGTCACTGAAAGTTGAGATAAGATAAACTGGGCCTAGCACAGATCCTTGTGACATGATAAATTAACATTTTTGTTTAAGAGTTAGGTTTCATAACAGTGTTTAAAATTAAAGTTTTGTTGAAGTTCACGTTCCCTCATGGTTAGCCATAAGACCCATGTAAAAATATTTGCTAGCGCTAAGCCAAATATTACGTAGCGACAAGCTCCATCATTGAACTCAATGTTTCTATATAGAAATAAAGCGTCATGCTTCGTTTTCAAGATATCGTGCGGAGACAGACAGACAGAAGTGAAATTTTCCAGTAAATGAAACATAGCCTTCGCTAATGTTCAGCAATGACTTTTATGAAGCTGCATCCTATCTACATTAGAGACAGATATACCTACTACCTATGTCTATTTTGACGACTTTTCATAACATTAAACAAGCTTCTATTTGAATGCCAACAATTCTTTTGGAAGAAGAAATGAATTACCGAAGTCATTGAACTACTACTGGACATTCAACTGCGCTGACAATACTTACTCAATCACTGACAACAATTGAGTGCTTTGGCAAGAGCTTATATGTGACAAGTGACAAGCTGTTTGGCCAGACTGAGTGAGCTCGACAACTCAGAGTGTGATAAGTCAAGTGAGTCACTCTTGCCCGGAAGGAGGAGATGTGCTTGAAACAATTAATGTTTGGGCTTGTGAATAGTACAAATATTCTCTTGAACAATATCAATAAAACTACATTTTATTACCTTTCTATTGTGGAAATTATATTTAAGGCACCTAATCAAACCTCCTGATGTCCCCATTTACACTCTTTCAAAGCCTTGTAAAAGTGCCAATGTTGTTGAGTAGAACGAGTTATAAACCGATACGACGAAGTATCTAAGGATTCAACAGGACATTACCAAAGAGTTATAGATGGACTGCTCTTTGACATTTTCACCCCAAATTCTATAGAGGAACTTCCTTAGACCAAAAGGAAAATTGACGTATCAAGTTTCAAAACCCTTAACTTTCTATTAAGAGATATAGCGCAGACGAACAGACTACGGCATGATTTTATAAGACCTAGTTAAGTGCTTAATAATTGGATTGTAATGGCTTTAAAAGACTGCCTTAGCCAATCTATAGGGACTTCCTTGTTGCCAATTGATCATTGGCTAAAATCAAATGGTACTAAAAATTTATCTAAGCTAGTACCAAGGTTACATGTCATTTAAAATTTATACTTTTAATTTACCTTAAATTCGGCAATTGGTATATCGGTGTTGTTATATTAAATAAGCAATGAATGTGTTAGAGGTATCTATCCAGTAAGCTGTCTTACACAATTCATATTTTTAATTTGTCAAAAAATCAAGAATTCTAGCTGGGCCTCCACGCATGTTTAATTAATATTTTGCTCTTCATTGTAGGCCGATTTACTAATTAAATGCTTGTAAAAATAAGCCAATATGTTAGTACTCCCTTAAATTCCAATGTGTTATCTTGTAATAATAGGCAACCTAGTTTAAGTTGTCTTCACTTAAGTAAAATTAAAAAGTGAAAACAATTAATTTAGGTTATCAGTAATCATATGTTGAAAGGAATCATTTCATTGTTCTATTAGAGTATTCGTCTAACGTTTGATCAGAAACTTTTTAAATTTTTACTATTTCAAAGGTTTTTATTTTGTCACATAAAAACTTATGTATAACCAAATAAATAAATTAAAATAATTTTCCCCAATGACGCTTTACACGAAATTTGCATAAGTAACAGATATTATTTTAACGTTGTACTTACTAATTATATATTTATTGATTTTTAATAATAATGAATCACTTTACATAACTAAAGAAAAAAAAAACCAGTATGTGGTCATTAAATACGAACAACTTTTAAATAATACGTTTAATGGATTTTCATTTTTATAATGTTTAGTAGGTCAACTACACTTTATTGACCTCATAACACATTTGACAGTCGCCCTTACCCACCCCAGAGATAGAATTGGGGGAGGGGGTGGCGTCATAAGGATAAAGAGGTGGGGAGGGAGGCAGACGAATCGATGTAGAGGTTGAGGTTGAGAGAGAAGGGAGGGAGGGGAGGGAAGGGAAGGGAGGTTAAGGGTTCACTTAGTTATCTGATTGACTACTACTAGTCTGTAGAGTTTTCCACTTAAGCTTTATTTCACAGTCCAAACTGTTGAAGTGGCCTGTTAACTGAGAATACACAGATGAGTGTACTTCTTCCATCATAAAACTCAAAATCCATTTACATAGGAGTTTAAATTATTACTGAATCCACCTCTATTATTCCCTGGTTTATAATTGGCACAAATCCTTGCATACATGAAGTAATAACAATTGAAAATACAAAAAATAATTTGAATTTTGTTTTGAAATAATTTGCTATGGATGCTTTTTTATAATCTTTGTGCACTGCCATGTGGTACAGATTCTAGGAGTGTTACGATTGAAAACTGATTTATAAGAACTTACTAAATCCAAAATTTCACATTCTATTAAACCATACAGTACTGTTACCATCCTTCACTTCCTTTGGACAGGCGACTCATGGAATTTTAAAGTGAGAATTTTTTGTTTGGGTTTTAAGACATGAAAGGCAGGCTCAAAATTTTAAATATGAAAGGTGAAGAAAATTACTTATACATGTAAGAGGTTGTACATACATTCTGTACTCAAGTGGTCGAGCAAAAGTAATTTGCTTACACTTACTTTTTATTTTTTCAGTAAGAACTTTTCTTGTAAACAAAACCTGTTACTTTAATGAACACTGTTCACAGAACATACCACTCTAAATAATCTGTATATAAAACTGTCAATAAAAACATATTACAAGTACTGTACAATGTAACGTAAAATTTCACTTGCGGGGTTCGCACGTGAGCAAATCGTAGCATGAACTTTTTTAAGCATACAAATAAATATTTTGTTAGCACTTCAAAAGAAAAACATGTCTAATAAAACACAAAAAACTGAAATTTGGATTTATTATAAGTGAGTGATTGTATTCATAAATCTAAGTGTTTGTCTCAGGAAATAGTACTGAATTGAGTGTCGGAAACTACAAAATTTCAATTTTTTTAAAAACAAAGCGAGTCTTTTTGAAAAGACTAATGTATATCAAGGTCTTGTGAAGAAATATATAAGAAGAGATGAGTTTCCTGGCTGCTAATATAGTTAATCATAATAATATTACAGAATTTCAAAAGTTGCAGGAAACTACGACACCTCTCGCATGTTAAAACATTAAAAACGAGTTTAATATTTTATTTTCAAAGACAAGAGGTAATTTGTTATATAAAATGGCTTTAAAAATATTTTATTTATTCAAAGGCACAAGTACAAAAAGATTACAAACATGTTGAAAACCACTACATACAACATTTTGTTGATTCATAAGCACAATCTGTAAATTGAAACTATTAAAATCTAATATATAGATAAAGTAAGTTTTCCTTTTTTCACATAAAAATCTATTTTTGACGTGTATTAACTTAAATGCGTCACCTTAAAAACTTGTTTATTCCGTAAATAAGAACGTGTTAAGCCTTTTCCTATGATGCGATATCCAGAAATAATATTGCAAAAATACTGAAATTGTAATGCATCATTAACATTTGCTTCATACATTTAAAGCATTATGCAATAATTTTTATGGCAAAAAATTAGTTTCAAATGAATAAATTCAATTATATGAATGCAAAAAAATTTGAAATATTTTTACTAAGTGATATAGAAATACTGAAATCAATATTGTAAGGCAAACTTATTTTTACTATTGAAATAAAGGTCTTTAATATAAAAGCGGAGTTAGGCGATAAAGAATTCCTCTAAACACTTATAATAACAGAATATAATAATAGAAAATAATATATAATCATTCTTATTACAAAACTTAAACTGGCATTTACAACTGAAATTACGTTTAATAATAAATACGTAAAACGCGCTTGGGTTTATTTTGCAAGCATTACTTAGAACAATAAAAGTATTTTATTGCTGTTGACAAACCAGACGTATGAATAATACATTAAATATTGGTTTCATTATTTCAATAAAACATTGATGGTGTATGTTTCATTATTTAGTGGAATCAATATATTTATAACTTACTATTTCATTCGGTGCTCAGACATGGGGGGGAGCTTCCCTTAAGTTTTAAAGCGGCTAGCAATAACTCGGAGAATTATAATAAAAATTATATTGTAAAGAACACACGGTTTCCTACACAGCTACTTTATTTTATATTTCCAGTACTGACTATCAGGCGACTTTTTTAAAAAAACATCTACATATTTATATTTAAAATAATAAAAGACATGTTTGCCTATCAGCAACACAATTATGGTACTAGGACATGTAGTAAGGTTATAAAGCGTTGCGGCTTAACAGTAGTTTACAGAGTAGCAATACATTTTTATGGCACATTTCCGTTATTAACCCAAAATACTTTACAGTCTGAGAACATGAATGTGACACAATACAAGCGTCTTGTTAGTCAGCTTGTAAGACCCGATCTATTTGAAATGGAGGCAATAATTCAACCGCCATATGCTTGAGTATTATTTTATAAAATTGATGTTCGCCTTTTTTTACATACATCCTTGCTTAATTCACTTAACATAACAGCTAATATACCATCATTGCTGTTTGTCTGATATTCATCAGCTAACCCTAATTTTGAACTGTTACTGTAACTGCACTAGCTTAATGGATGTTTCTCGTTCATCGCCACAAGCTAAGGAGAGGAAGCCATTGGTGGAGGGAGTAATCGGGATGCCAATATTCAAACGAAAAAAGCAAAAAAATTTCATTTAGTTTTGTATGGCATCATGCATAAAAATTCATTTGCTTAACCCACTTTACATTATTTCAGTATAATTTAATTAAAAATTGAAAACAATTAAATGCAGAAGTCTAAAAACAAAAAACCTGAATTAAAGAACTAATTAGAAGACGAACAGACTAACACTGAGAGCTGCAAACAAAAAACATTCCTTCAGATAGTAGCAAGAGATCTACAGCAACAGATGAAATTTCTAGAGGTCGTCATGAATGCTTCAGATAGCAAAAAAATATTATAAGCTCATATGACTGTAATTTCCAACGCAAGAAATCCAATATTTCAGATACGTTTTAATAATTTTGTTTACAAAAATTAGTGGGCACCTCATAATTTTCTACAGAAATTAAAGTATAGGCTTCTTCTTATTTTGTGATCTCATTGATGTTAAAGACAGCAGAAAGTATAGTTTAGTTATCATGTTGGGTTATTTGGAGGCGTTCGACTCCATAAGTCTCAAGATATTGATTGGCTAAGATGTACAAATATGATCTTAGTGAAAATACGATTGAGTGGGTGACATTTATTTAGGAAGAAGAAGCCTGGTTACGAAGGTTGACATCTGCCTCTCTAGTTGGAAGCCTCAAGGGCCTTTTGCGCACCCCGGAAACACACCATGAGGCCTACCAGTCTATGATTTCAGCAGTTCCACAAACCGCCGAAAACAACCTATCAGGTCCTCCTGAGGAAATTCACCACCCTTGTCCAAAGTACCAAATATAGCGTATCGTTCCCTTGCTCTTGCAGGACATTTCGTCCTGCTCATCTACTGTCCTGCAAGAAAATAATCTGATGGTGGATGGTGTATCTGAATGCCCTCACACCTAACACTGTTACCTGTTTTACATGTAGAGAATATTACTGATCAGTAACTCTGAGCAATGATTTGGTTAAGTACAATTTCTTTCATATTTTAGTATAATGATCAGTCCTTCGAAAATAAGAAACATGAAAATTAAGTATCGACAAGCCATTGTTGACGCTACCGAGTGATCAACATCTACACGTTATTACTGTCATACAGAATCAGTCCTGTACATGATGGTGAGTCTATTATATATATATATATATATATATATATATTTTACTTAATTAATCGATGCAATACCCATTGAGCTACAATGCTAACATGATCTGAGCTTGAATTTAGGTCCTAGCTCAAGTGATGTTTTTTCTCTGCCAGCAGGTGGGATGGAGCTTAGAGTGCTACTGAAACCCCGCACTGATAGCCAGGAGCAGTTTTTAATGGTATTTAATGTAGGTAAAGCATTCGGGCTTCAACCCGCACTGCTGGCAGAAAAAGAAAAACATCCCTCGAGAGAGAATTAAAAATTAAGCTCATATAACTCGTGTACCTCAACCCTCTCTCAGGTTAAACGAGATTAAAAACTACACAGCTTTTGGACAACGAATCTTCTTATTGCTTGGCAGCATCAACAATAGCTTTCCGAAACTTAATTATGATATTTCTTAGTTTCTAAGGACTGCTTGTGATCGCCATTCTGAAATATGAAAAAATTGAATTTAACCCAAAAATTGTTCACCATTACTTAGGCCTACTGATCCCTCTCAACTGTAAGCAGACAGTAAGTGAATATCGCCACGTCATAGCGAGAACAGCTGATGGTTCAGCAACAATGTCATTTGACTGGTATATTTACAATGTGTCACAATGGTCTGGTATGTTTTGTTTACTTTAACCTGCATTGTAGTTATGTATTAGGTTAGTTATTCACCTGAGGAAAAGATCAGGTTGCAGATCTCGAAACGTAGTGTTACTAATTGTATTGTATCACTGAACAATGGCAAATGTTCGGAAAAATTATTACAATCCTTCCAATTACAAAAACAAACTTTAAACAAAGAAGTCATTAGACTATTTTCTCGTAAACTACTCTAACAGTTGTTTTTTATTCTTATAGATATCTTTATTATATACCTTCAATTTTTAAAATAGTAGCTTAGTTCAAATTTAAAATGTCATAAAAATTGAAGTAGGCTACTATTTTTGTTTCGGTAACTTTTGATTTTTTGGTTGAAAACAAAATTGCTGTACATCTGGGTATGTTTTGTGGTTTATTAAATATATAAACCATTGTTAACAGAGAAATAATACAATAACTAACTTATTTTATACAAAAATTAGTCCTCCGACCCCTTGCATTTTAACCCTACTTTTACAAGCTCTATCAGTCACAATAGCAAACATATTACAGCGCTGCCAAAATGAAAATGAGTGAGTGCTGCTGAATCAAAATTGTAAGTGAGCTACCTGCATGTTCAAGACATTAAGTTAGAATGGCTAGATGTGGCCTAAGGCACTACTCAAGGACACGAGAGTTAGCCTTGGAGTCGCAGGTTCGATTCCCCTGCCTGACGATAGGATTTTTACGGTCTGATGTACATTTATGTACACTGGTAAACCTGGTAGAGGTGCCATCGGTGTCATTAATTCAGTTTTTAAGAGTTAAAAAAACCATTTAAACCGTACCTAGCGGTTTAGGAAATTTGGCGAACAGGGGAGGGTTAGTAAAATGTTACTTTCAGTTGCATATTAACACTCTACATTACGTTTCATTTTTATCAAAAAACAAAAAAAAGGTTAGTCAGACATACAGATAATTTTATGTGGCCTGTACATGGACTTTATGAAAAGAGTTATAAGAAAAACAAACTTTTTTCACCAAAATGTTATTATATTATAATTAATGGTACTTTCTGATTAAACGGAGGCCACCTAATCAAAGCACGCTGCGGCTGATGTGGTTAGACGATTTAGGTTTACTAACCTAACCATTAGTATTTATTGTGTAACTGCCCACCCAAAGATGCTAAATCCTGTTTATTATCGGTGGCCCCTGTTTAATCAGAAAGTAAGCTACCTAATTAATTTATTAAACATATAAATTATTTTAAATATTTACAAATAAATTTTGATTACGAACAGTTAAAAACTAGCCTAAGATATCCGTCACATTCATCACTTTATTTCCAAAAAAAAACAATATATATACATGGGAATCTCTTGGACGATTGTTATACAGTAGCTCATTACAATCACTTGCAAATTTCAAGGATAACACTTCGTACTTTACACGTATAACTTTGGCAAATGTCCATAACACTAAAAGTATTAATTTTTTGATAGAACTATTTCATATTATTCTAATAATAGCCTAGAAGGCTAAATAGATTATAAATATGTGGTATTTTACTTTTTATGCAGAGACTCAATAGAATTAATTAAAGTTCTGAGCCCATATAATAAACCACGAACTATCCTACATTGTGCAACAACCCAATAGGATAAAGATTAAATTGCACAACTTATTTAATAAACCTACATATGAATAGGGTTAATAAACCCTACATATGAATGTAGGGAAGAATACAATAAACGGATCCGGTTGAGTATAGGCCCAATCATTGATAAATATATTCATATGTCAAGTACAAGACAATCAATCGATATCTACAGTCATAATAACAATAATGTTTAAAATTAAAATAATTAATTAGTTTAGTATACACAGTGATAATCTCATAAAGGGTAGAGTACGATAAACGGACCTGGTTTTTTATATTGAAATTATCAAACAATATTTAATTATTAAACCCATCGATATAATCAACCAATAGTACTTATTTTGAACAATAACTAAATCATCTGCATCAACTGTACACATATTTTTATATACTAAATACAATTTGTTCTATAAGTAACTTAAAAGATAGGTAACTTCAGAAAACTATACAAAATAACACTAAAAGATTTTTCACTGTGTCTTTCTCGGTTTCAAGATGTTTATTTTGTTGTTATGTTGTCTTCATTATTTAAAGGTCATTCTTCCTATCACCAGTCTTAATTTTGTTGGTTTCTTAATAGTTATGGTTCCTGTACTATTTATGACATTACGTAATTGTTTGAACTATTTCTATTAACTTGAAACGTGTGACGTGAAATTAGTATTTTGTTATTCTATATATAAAATATTGATGATTGCAATAAGCGATATAAAAACTGGATCTGCTTATTGTACTCTGTCCCTCATAAATAATAAAGGAACCATAATGACCAAACAAACGATTAGAACAGAAAATAGGAAACTCTTATAAATAGTACTGTAACAAAATGATAACACAACAAACATTTATAACAGATAATAGGAATGTTGTGAAACTATTTATATATTTTCTTCCGAGTAGCAATTATAAACTACTTTTAAGAAGTAGTTGTTAAAAGCATCCTCTCCAGAAAACCATGCCTACCTCTCTTCTGTATAAATACTCACAGAGATGATCTGCAAGCAGGTCAGTGGATATGCCACGAGCTTTTGACTGTGAATATTAGCACCAGCTGCCAGGTTTAAAATGTAGTCACCATGGTTGACAGTAAAATGAACAAAACCACATTCATTCAACCCAAGATATGCCTTACAAATTTTCTGAGACTAAGGTTGTCCAAATAAAGGGGTTTTCAGTACCACACCAACATCTTGAAGCCAATAAAATCATATATTTTATCATCTCTTAAAGCAATTGGATTAAGTTTTCTAAAGTTGACTGTCATTTTGAATTCGAAGTCACTTATTAAAAGTGTTTACAGATGATATAAGTTAATTATTTTTCAAATTAATTAGCCAGCAGTATTGGTTTGATATACCGATGTTTATAATTTAGTAATATCATTCGTCAATATCTATATAAAAAACCGGATACTCTCTTATTGTACCCTACCCTGATGTATTCTAATCTATGGAAAATAGACCTAGACATAAATGATAAGACACAAAGGCAAAATTGTAGTTCTGTCCTTCCAGTAACATAGGGTAACATGCATTCAATGAAAATAAAGATCTTGTAATCATTACAATAATAGGTCATATAGCCTATTTTAAGATTCACAAAATTGCAGGCATTATATTTATAAAACTAAATAGCCTAACCCTTAGAGCTCATTTGAATAAAAGATTCTCTTGATGAACTAAGAAATGTCAAATGTTATGCCCTGCCAAGTAGCTTTATACTCTCCATAAATAGCCACATATGTTCATTTAATTTCTGAACTAAGTTAATTGGTAAATTTAAACGAAGGTCTTTGGTTAAATATATTAGATAGAAGTAATTTTCTGGCGTTTAGTTTTCATGCCCTGATGGAACATGAAACAACTGCCATCTTTGATCGATTACTAAGCAAAATTTATTGAAATATTGAAGTGTGCTAAAATGTACTTTAGAATTAACTAAATGTTTAACCTACTTATAGTAAAATTGTATAACATTAACTTACCAACACTGAAACACACAATTGAAAATGAAATTCCAATCACAAAAACAACACACCGCACTTACAACTTACTACGAATCGTTACCAAACAGCTTACTGCAAGAATTTCTCGGAAATACCGAGATCTCAGCTCAGAACGAGATTTTACGAGAATTGTATAAAACAGCTGTTAAAAACTTAACAACATCCCCAGATTCAGCCAGGTCAACCAGGAAAACGTATACTATATAAAACTACTATCATCTCAATGGATATTTATTTAAATACTGAACTTGTACATTACGTTATAGCGAGGATATAGTATACGCCAGTAAATATATGTTCTCTTTGGTAAGTATACGTAAAAGGATAGCACTGAAGACAGTATAAATTTTGTTAATCACATGTTTAAAGTTATAACTACAAAATTGTGTAAAAATTAATGAGGTCAGTGAAGAAAAAAACAAATACACATAGATACACAATTTTTTAATTTGTATGTTTTCGTGAAAGAAAATATGGCCAAGTTTCAACTATGTAGTGAAACACACATTATGGTACGAAAGGAGCGGCTGACCTGAATGTTCTGAGGTGTAGGTTGACCAGAACGCAGAAAAAAACCAGAGCCTCTAAGTTTTATAATACGATGCCACTGAGATCCGCAAATACGGAAGATCCAAATTTAAGAATGAAGTGAGAATATTCTAGCCCAGAAAGTGCTCTACAGCGTCGAAGAGTACTTTGATGAACCATCAAGGGGAGGCCATCCACCGTCAATGGAAGATGTTACAAAATTTTTAATCCATGGTAATAGTTGATTATTTGTTCTTTTCCCAAGTAGCAAAGAATATGAAAAATGATGCAGTCTGTCCGAGATAACCGGTCAGCGACGAAGGAGCGGTAATAAGGTAAAATCTCGAACAAACTGTTATTGAGCTATCAATTACATATGTGAACCCTGTAAGAATTTCTCGATCACCAAGAATTGTCGCATCAAATGCCAAAACAAGTTCAAACTTGTACAAAAAAATTATGGTTGCCTGTAAAGTCGGTTTTACGGGCGAAGATTTTACGTGACAACGTCTTTTTCTCGGTAGAATATTTATTGATATGAATATTATTAAATTGCACAATAGGAACAAGGAATTGAATGAAAATAAGAATTGCACAAATTTTAACTATAGAAATATATTTTGTTTACTAAAACATTGTACATAATTTGAAATTAATTAAAATTTGTTATTGTAAATGGTAAAGTTGAATAAAACATTTACTAAAATTGGAATTTGAAATTCTTGCTAAACACAGTTAAATTCTAACTTCGCGCGTGGTGATTGGTCGGTTTAGTTCGTTTGTTTGGTCGCACTATTATGATAGGTTAGAGGTTATAATTTGTTATTTTAAATGTTTGACTAGCAATACGCGCTGTTTCTTCTCAATCGACTGAATTACGATTGATTGCAGAGTGATTTAAACTAATAATTTACTTAACACTATCAACATTTGTCAATAGTATGACATAACCTATAAACTCAGTTTCTCAACTTTTGTGTCAATCTAACAATTAATCAATCAATCATAGTTTACGATAATGAAATATCAGTGTACAATTATTTACCTTTATTGTTGTAGTTGTTGTAAATGACGAATCTAAGCACTCCACATTTTGACGAATAAACATAGTTATCTGCTTTATCCCGTGCGGCGGACCAACAGTTATCTGCTTTATCCCGTGCGGCGGACCCACTGGACGGGCATCGTAACGTTACCGGGTGTTACACTTTTTCATGAGTGACTCCGAGCCGCAACCTAATTTAAGACGTTGTCACGTCAAAATTTATCTTTTCAGTATCTCAGCCATGTTCATTGGTTAACTTGGTAGACGATTACATTCTAATCAGGTACTCATTTCAACTTAAAAAATCATAACTTTGTAAGAAATGGATCTAGATTAAAATAGTGTTCTAGAATGCTTAGAAATTTTAAAACTGTTCGATACTAATAATTGTTTGTATCTCAAACTGTTTTCAAGATAGCAGTTACATGTAAATCCAATCAGAATATCTCAATAATTAAGAACTGGTGAAATGCTGAAGCAAGTTGAAACTTGGTTTAAAAATATATCTAATAAATGTATCTTTACTATGTATATTAGTCAGCTTAGTAAATTTTCAATCCAATATGGCGGACTTTAAAACAATCATAATTCAATTATTTAGGAATTAGAGAAGTGAAAAGTATTCTAATGTAAAAGTAAAATAATGACATTTCCTTCACGTTTTGTAATAAACAATATTTTTGTACTTGGGCTTTCAAGATATTGATTAGATGTAGTAAATTAATTATTAATATTTCTGTTGTCACAAAATCTACCTACTTCTTCCGACTGAAAACAAAAGGATTAGTCCTTCTACTAATTTTACTAGAATGACTATATCTTTGAAGTTGTTAGTCATAATATGTGCTAAAAAATCAAGTGGTTGAAGGATACAAATTAAATGTTTCATTTACTTAACCAGAGACTTCAAGAACCAAATCTTCCTACCACTTACGATTATTTCAATTACATGAATGGAATATGTACCAGGGGTTTTAAAAGTCCCCCCACCCCTCCATTAACTTTCTTATGACTAGAGATGGAATTATGTACTTTGGGGGATGATATGACCAACTGATGAGATTTTTGATGTATGAAAATTTTTGACCCCCCCCCCCAAATGGGGTATTTTGGGGGTAAGTAAAAATTTTTAAGTAAGAGATGATATTGTGATTCTTGTGAGTGGCAAGTTCAACACAACAATCACGGAACTGACCAATGCTGCTCTGAACATGGTGGGAAACTGGTGTGATAAGGTTGGCCTCACCGTCAACCCCACCAAGGCTGCCGTGGTTGCCTTTACCAGGAGGCGACAGATGGAGGGCATTGGTCCCTTTCTATTTAAAGGCTCACCCGTTGAGCTGAAGCCTGAGGTCAAGTACCTGGGCGTGATCCTAGATAGGGTTCTAAACTGGGGACCTCATCTAGAAAGGGTCATTGCCAGGGGTAAGTGGTCTCTAATGCAATGCAGACGTGTGATAGGTGGGCCCTGGGGACTGAAGCCGAGGCTCTTGTACTGGCTTTATGTTTCCGTGGTCAGACCTGGCTTTATGTACGGAGCTGTCATATGGTGGCCAAAAAACGGAAGCCAAGACGGTGGTAGCACGTCTGGAGGGTATCCAAAGGATGGCCTGCCTTGCTATCACTGGGGCTTTTCCTAGTGCGCCAGGCGCGGCTCTGGACTGTTGTCTTAATCTCCCCCCCCCCTGGACATTGTTATTCGAGCTATGGCCAGGAGGAGTGCCTACTGTCTTCAGCAGATGGGACTCTGGTCGGTCTGCAGCGGTGGGCACTGCAGAATTAGCACTCTGATACAGGAGGATGTTTTGCACATGATCTCTGATCAGATGCCACAAAAGTTTTCCCTTTGACAAACCCTTTAGGATTATTTTACCCTCAAGGGATGACTGGTCAGAGGGGAAGAAACCTCTTCCCACCAGCGGAGCTCGAGTGGTACACAGGCGGCTCCAAAACAAAAAGCGGCACAGGCGCTGGAATTCTGGGAGTGAGACCATATAGGGAGCTGGTGGTTCCTATGGGTCCGTATCCGACAGTCTTTCAAGCGGAGGTCGCAGCCATTATGGAATGAGCTCGTGAGAATCTTCGTCTGCGATATAGGGGCAAGACGATTAACATTTTCACGGACAGTCAGGCAGCGCTGATGGCGCTGGTTCTTACGCAATCAAATCCAAACTGGTTTGGGATTGCTATCAGACCGTTTCCTCCCTTGCCAGAATCAACAATGTAACCGTTTGTTGGGTTCCTGGTCATGAGGGGATTCTTGGGAATGAAAGAGCTGATGCCCTGGCCAACCAGAGCTCAGCAACAATTATGACGGGCCCTCAACCGTTCTGCGGTGTTCCAAGGTGTGAATCCTCTAGGGTTGTCTCGAAATGGATTTGCGCGGAGCATGGGAGAAGGTGGAGGTTGCATCCGGGTTTGAGTGAGTAGAATGGTATTACAGTCAACTTCCTCCAAGGTGGCTTCGGACCTTCTCTCATTAAACAGATCAATGTCTTCTAAGGTCATTGGTCTCATTACGGGGCATGGTCACCTGAGGAAGCATCTACACAGAGTTGGCATCCTTCAGGAGGATCCGCTCTGTGGAAGGTGTAATGAGCAGGAGGAGACTGCTGAGCACCTGCTCTTTGATTGCCCTGCAATAGCAAGAGAGCGGTATGCCATCTTTGGTAGCTTGGACAGGGGTGGTGAATTTTCCCAGGAGGACTTGATAGGTTGTTTTCGGCGGTTTGTTGAACTGCTGAAGTTGTAGACTGGTGGGCCTCATGGTGTTTCCGGGGTGCGCAAAAAAGCCCTTGAGGCTTAAGTGCATGGCAGTAGGCCGCCCCAAGGGGAAAAAAAAGAACCCCTAACAAGTGATACATCATTTTAAAGGTATTATAAAAATAAGAAGAGTGGCGCAAACTAGATGTCTCTAATGTTACTCTTTCATATTACTTTAATTTAGGATGAATTAGTTTAGTAATTTACATAAAGAAGAGATCGGATTGCAGATCTCGAAACATAGTGTTACTGATTGTATTGTATCACTGAACGATGGCAAATGTCTGGAAAAATTCTGTTTCCTTCACAATCCTTCTATCGTCAAAATCAAACTTCAAACAAATCTTATATGCATAAAGTGTTATACAAGGTAGTGTAAGTTTCTGGAATTGATTTAAATATAAACCCAGTGCACTCGCTGGTGGGAAATTTGTTTTGCAGTAGTTATTACTACTCCTGGAGGGGGGGGATATCTGTAGTCATAATCATAAATCTTTATTCACATATTTATTGGGAACATAGATGAGTCAGCTTAACCGAAGTATTTTCCCTAGTCATGAGCTGATAAAAAGTTTACAATATGTCATCCATACAGTTAATTTAAAGTCATAGTGTAAAATTCATAGTAGCTATGTACAAACTCCCTCCAGACTATAGCATGGCCAGTACAACAGCCATTGGTTGATGGTCTTCCTCAATTGCTGGTGGCAGCGAAGAACTTTGATTTTATCAGGAAGGATGTTTCAGTATTTGATACCAATATATGATGGTAGTTTGCTGCATCTGGAACCTGACGCTGTCACACACCTGAATCCTGGAATCATCTTCGTCTGAAGAGATCCAAAAAGTAGCCAGTGACGAAGATGCTCAAAATGAACTCTTTACATCATTTCGACATCATAGATCATCATCATCATCCGACGTTTCCGTTATCACGGGTCGTCGTACACAGCCTCCTCCACTTTTGTTTGTCATTCCAGGTCTCCTCTTCCTCCACCTGTATTTTCTGTAGTCCCCTTCTCTCTATGTCTTTCCACACTTGGTCCTCCCATCTTCCTCTTGGTCTTCTTCCTCTTTCCTCCTTCTCCAGTGCTATTCTAGGCATTCTATTATCTCCCATCCTCTTCACATGCCCCATCCACTGTATTCTTCTTCTTTCCATTGTCTCTTGCAGTGAAACTACCTTCAATCTTTCTCTGGTTACTTCGTTCCTTATTCTATCTCTTCTTGTAGTCTTCTCTATCCCTCTTAAAAATCTCATTTCTGCAGCTTGCAATCTGCTTAAATCATTTTTAGTTCATGTCCACGTCTCTGCTCCATATAATAAAATTGGTTGGAAATAAGATTTATACATCAATACTTTTGATTCTTTCCCAATGTTCCAACTCCACACAATCTTCTTCGCCATATTGAAAAACTTTCCACTCTTCCATATTCTGTTTCCTATCTCTTCTCTTATTGTGCCCCTATCTGTTATGATACTTCCTAAATAACAGAATTCCTTCACCTTTTCAAGTCTTTTTCCTTCAACTAACACTTCTTTGTCATTTCCTTCCCTTCTCTCTACTTTCATTACTTTACATTATCAGTCTATCTATATGTAATGTATGTATGTAAAGACATCATAGATACCTGACTAAAATATAGTGTCATCTAGGTGAAGAGGCATTCTTCTCATTAACTCATCAAGTGGATAATTGGAACTAAATGATCATTTTGTTTACAGAGAAAAGCACAAAGTGGCTCATTTAAAAAAATTTTCAGTTGATAAGAGACACAGTAAAATAAGCATAATAAAAATCACCATCTGTAAATTAAATGGGCTTTTCTACCTTTTTGTGAAGTTAGCTGATGTAGAACAATGTACAAGTATTTTTTTTTTATTTCAAAATTAACAACAAATAAAACTAGATACAGCAACTTGTAATTCAGACTCAACAAAGTCAGTCACAACCTATTCCATTATAATGCCATGAATATAGTGATATAGGCAATATAGATAGGCATTATTCTACAACGATAATCCATTCTGAAGTATTATAATTAAGAGTGCATGATAAAACATTGCTCTGAATTTGGATAAAAAGACTTTCAAACAAAGAACAAAATGGTTTGTTTACAAACAATCTCCACTGCACAAAGGTAGACAACAAAATCAAATCAGGGAAAACCACACCATATGGTAACTACAGACAGGATAAAAGAAAATCAAAGACCACTAAACATTAAAAAACACAGTCTTTCAATTGATGTATAATTTTTAAGTCTTTCATCAGTAATAATGCTTTTACCGGTAAAATACGAAAATAAGCAAATGAGTCGGTCGACGTTTCCAGGGGTAATATCAAACATCTCATTAAAAAGAGTTAAATATTGATCCAATAGTTCTGTAAGATAGCAGCTGAAGTTGGAAGAAATTGTGGTGAAAAATTACTAAATTAATGTCAATGTAGATAGAACATTTCAAATATTACTCTAAGATAGCATCCCTAAGCATATAAACATTCAATAAACGAGAACCAAACTACTGTCAACAGATATTTCCACTAGTAGTTCCAAATTTAGTCGTATGGTGGCAGCACAAAGCAGAGAGCAATTATGAAGCAGTTGGAGATCGGGGGTGATCGAACATTAGCATCAGGTTCCCCATCGCGGATTGCCTGAGAGAGAGCTAATTAAACATTTAAGGGCTTAATAATATGAAAATAATTCCCAAGACTTAAATAATCATTCAATACAGTACGAAGTATAGCAATAAATTTTATACTATCATAATATATTCTGGAGGACAGGAAAATGTTACAATATTTTTCTATTGGGATAACAGCAACTTATTTGAATGAACTACAAATTTATTAATTTACAAAGACTTAATTCCCAAAATAACAACCACTTTATTAACTTATAAACTATGCTGAGTGTTATATAAATTTAAATAGTCTTGGATTATGGATTTCAAGAGAAAGAATTAAAACACTTCTGTATAATTTTTTATTTTGAAAAATCATATAAGATAATTAATATACATAAATAAACTATATACTGCATTTAATATTTACATAAAATTCAATTGTTTACAGTGAGGAAAATATTGTAGTAATTTTTTACAGACTGATAAGATATTTACAATTAAAAACAAAAGTATAAATACAATCAAAAACCCCACTTTTGTTCAGAAACTAACAATGTATGACAAACACAAGATAATAAAAAATAAATCTTGCAGCTCAATATTTTCTGCAATCTGAACTACCATTGAATATCGGTGGTTAGTTAGGAAACAAATCTTGAATCAGTATTCAATAACAACAATCATCTCCATTCAAACAGAAATATAATTTTTATGAAACACAAAATAAACTAAGGTTAGTGTTTAGAGTTGGGACTCCCTTCTTGGCAACCTCCAAAAGCTGAGCGAAGTTTCCCATCGAACTTCTTCAAGTAAATCAGCTGTTGTTTCAAGATTCTCTCTCTCAATTCCAATGTTTTCAAAAGTGGAATTGAAATCTTGTTGGTAATGTGGAGCAAGGATTTTGTCAACACTAAAACAGGAAATGATTCAATTATTAATATAAGAGAAAATCACATATTTTTCTCCAATAGAATGTTTTATTATGAATCTCTGAATTTGTAGCATAACTGTATTCTTAGAAAAAACTACAAAAAATCAATTTCAATTTTGTTCCTAATTCAATTCCTCTCTCACCAAAGGCATATACAGTTTGTATGTTCAATCTTAGGTTTTAAAACATAAAAGTATTTGAACTTGTAAATAACACAGTTTAGAAAAAGATGGTTTTTGAAACAATCGAGTTTGAATGACTATATGTGTAATTAGATATGCCATACAACATGTTATAACGAAACAGGTACCAAATTAATAACTTTTCAATTGATCCTTGTAATCTTTACCGTGAAGAACAATTTTAACAGACTGGGTTTTTCACATGATCTTTTCTCATAATGAAATTTATATTTTAAATATTACTAAAACCTGTGTACCCTTTCAAATCTCTCATTAGAAAAAAAAATAAAAAAGTATAATACAGCACAAAATGGCTTATTGTGGTAAAAAATAGATTCATCTATCTTGCACATAAATACACATGTTAAACGCTATATAAATATTGAGTCTTCCAAAAAAATATACAAGTAATAAGAAAATGGCTCTTTACAAAGAGTACAGAAGTTATTTACCTAATTACTTAATTCTTTGGCATTGGAATTTTCTCAAGCCCACTTACCGTTTATTATGGGAATGTCAACCAACCATCTGCTGCCTATTGTACAGCCAGTCAATCTGACTGAAGAGTTCACCACACTAGAGGGGGGGGAGTTCATTTGGGGTTTTAACACTTTGTATAGTTTTTTACATATAACTCAAAATTATAATTCATACATCCAATTAAAGAGCAACTCAAACACTGTTTGTTGTCACCTGTGCGCATTCAAACACAATGTTTCACAGCGTGAAAAGTAGCTTATGCATATTAAACAAATGACAATTAGGCTTTCAGCATATGTGAAATTGATAGAAATAGTTACAAAGTATAAAAGTCAGGCATTGTAATCTAAAAATTTTAGATCTCTATTAATATATACTTACACATTTCATTGTGTAAAGAACACAAAACATCAGAATTTTCTGCAGCACACTCTCTGTAATTGTCTTCTTCTTCTTGATGAAGAATATTGGGAAGATCACAAATGGTCTGGAAAGAAAAAAATACTTGTCTATACTTGTGGTTCTATTTCCATACTTATCTAACTGACCAGTGTTCAGCTGAATCCTTTTATCTAATTTGTGGGGTAGGGAAGGGTGAGAAGATAAATGTATAAGCTCTTAGGGGAAAATCTCAGAATTTGGATTGGCAAGGGAGAACCCAAAAAAATCCTCCAGAATAGGTAGGTACCTTCACAAACATCACTGAACCTTCCAAACTTGCTTTTGCAACTAACTTATTGACTTGTTTAAAAAGAAAACTGTAATTATTAATCATTTTAATGCTGTAACTTTAAATGCCATCTTATGTATATGATGTCAACATAACTAGTTTGATTTAAAATCTTAAATATATTTTAAATGTAATTACTTTCACTTGTACATTATCTTTATAGTCTATTTATTATTTTATCGATGTTTAATTATAAATTCACTAATGAACAATAAATCATAACATAAAAGCCTATGTTTCTGGTTTTATAAAATGAAAGAGAAAATAAGTATTTTTCTCTGAGAAAATTTCATTTCATTTTCATTTATTTATCTCATTTACATATAATACAAATATAGTGATAATAATGTACACGAGAAGGTACCCACATGGGCAAAAGCCTATGTGTGAGAACCGAGTCCATCTTCACTCGAGTTTGCAATCACAAATAGTACTAATACACAATGTAAATTTTAGAACAAAATTAAAATTGTATGATTAAAGATAACTAATAGTAACATACTCTGTTTGGATGCATATTAACTAAATTCAAGCAGTGTAAAAAGTAATAATTTAATAAGTTATGATAATGGAACAACATGACAAAGATGCAACAAATTCTAGTATATGAAGTTTTATGGCTATAAGATGTAAGACAATATACGGGATGAGCTTAAAGAGTGCGCAAGAAACATTATTTTAAGAGCTATAAAAAAAGGAAAAGAATAGAAAACGAAAAAGATAGACAGAAACTATGTTACGACTAACTAGGTTACGAAGGTTGAGAATGAGACAACTGCCTCTCTAAATAGAAGGCGAGGTGTACTTCAAGGATGTTGTTTTGTTCCTGTACTATACAATTTGTACACTTCTGACTTCCTTACGATGACAATTGCCAGTTGCACTTGTCATATGATCCTAGCTCAGTTTTGGGAGGCCATCACCCATATTAATTCTGACCTTGAAAACGTCAGTAAATGGTCTAAAGCTCAATGTAGGCAAATTCTTCACATTATAATTCAAACAGTCTGATATAGGCACTGGTGTTGAGGAATCAGGGTCATTCTAGTTTGGGAAAGAAGTAATCTTTGGATGTTGTGGCTCGCTAACGTGTTGTTAAGCTTTTTTGTATTACTGTTTGGTGTTGAGTAGTCAATTTTGATGATTCTCTCCTATGATGATGATAGAGTGGTTTTCTGCTTTTGTATTTTCTATCAATTCTAACAGCACATTAAAGGCCTCATCTACATGGATTGATAATGGTTTGCAGACACCTATCACAAAAATAGCTTTTACCATGGTTTTATGATGGTAGTCTCATAGAAATGTTCTTTGCTCCATTCACTAATGACTACAGGTTTTAAGCGATTTTATAAACTATTATGTACAAAAATAGTGAAATATTTTGTAATATATTTCCTGCTGAAATAGGACATATTGTGTAACTTTGTGTTTCACTATTTCTTTCTTTTAGGCCATATTCAGTGAGAATCAAAATGTTTTGTTTTTTCTTCTAGAAAGTTGATTAATTTATCAGTTATATTACATATTTATCACTTTAACACGTTGAGTGCTGCATGCCAAATCGCAAAACAGTGGTACGGCCCTAAAATTTTTTTACATAAAATTCTTATATTAACATACATGGACCTTAGAAATGTTGATAGAAGTCAGCTGAGAAGATTCTATAGTGCTGATAATGACGTCACATTCGGCGTCGGGCTAACCCGTCACCAGGCCCACAGATGAGACACACATAATTTTAATAGTTCTAAGTTAAACAAAATGAAGTACACAGATTTTCTTATTGAAGTTAATTTCTTTAACACTTTTAAAAGCTAAACACAAAAAATAAGACGAAGAACAAACATTTTTAAGTTAACACTGTAGGATATTTATTGTTAATGTTTATTTACACCACACATATGTTGTTTAGAGCTATTTACATCCCCACCTACCCCCATAAAAAGGTCCAAATTTTATTCCTTGTGATACTTGTCAAAGCACCGCACTACACACAATGCTGGCTCTTCAGGACACTGCGAACAGAAATACATGCTTTCTTTTCTTTTCCCTTCTCTGCTGCACACTCTGCACCTTCTTCCTCTGGATTTTCCACCAGGAGTTTGAGAAATTTTCGAAATGACATGTTCAGTCAGTCGCTGTCTTTTTGCTGGGACATTAGGTATGTCGTCTTTTGGTGGAAGAAGTTGCTCAATGATACTCAACCTAAAGTCGTATAAGGGAATTTTCACTTCAGGATTTGCAAAGCAATAAAGGCCAATAAAAACCTTTTTATACCAGCGCAGGGACTTGTGATCACACGGGTAGCAAGATAAAAGTTGGTCATTGCGATCAACACCCTTCATTTTGGCATTGTAGTGTATTATCGGAATGGGTTTTTGTTTCATTTGTCCACGCCTGTTACTTGCCTCACCCATGTCGTTTTCAAACTCTGTTGATATATAATCGATAACTCTTTTATCTTTCCACTTGCCTACCATAACCCCCTCCGTATAACGTTCTGCTTTTTCTCCCTTCTTGAGTGTAATAGTTTTCAAGTCTAGTGGTGCTTTTTTCTGTCTTTTCTGAGAGTTCCAGTGCAATAAGTATCTTTTTGCAGAAGTTCCCAAGCAAGTGTAGGACTGTTATAATAATTATCCATATATAATGAATGCCCCTTGTTCAATTTTCCAGTCATCAAATATTTTGCTACTTTGGAGGTATGACCTTTCCCTGACAGGATTCCCTCACTCCCACTGTAAACTGTAAAATTAGTAACAAGGCCATCAGGTTCAGTCAAAGCATACATTTTTATCCCATACTTATGCTTTTTGTTTTTTATGTACTGCCTGAAGCTAAGCCTGCCCCCCCCCCCCCCCCAATATCATTCCTTCATCTAGAGAGAGATCTTTGCCAGGAGAGTAAACCTGGGACATTTTATTATTAAATGAGTCAATAAGCAGGTTTACTTTAGACAGCTTGTCAGTGGTTTCCAGAGTATTATTATTGAAATGCAAACACCTCAAAATCAAAAGAAATCTGTCTCGACTCATTGAGTTCCTGAAGACCTTGAAATCAAAAAGATAATTAGTCTTCCAGTAATCTTTAATTCTGTTCAGTCTGACAGTACCCATGTGCAACAAGATTCCAATAAAAGTTTTAAATTTATTTACTGTCAGGTCTTTCCAATCATTTATGCGTGACTGAGGTTCCAAGTTGGGGCCAAAAAATAGTTCCCTGGCATAGAAGTTGGTAAATTGTATTATATTTTCAATTAGTATGATGTCAAACAAAACCCAAAGCCAATCAACTGGCCTATTCTGTGTTGGTTTTGGCCAAAGAAGTTTGTTTTCCCCTGTAAAAGGGATATTACGAAGACCAGATGTAGTAGGACTCCATGTTGGATCAAACGTACCTTCTTCAACTGAGTCGGTGTCGTATTCTTCCGCGCTGTCTTCGCTGCTTGAAAGTTCATTTTCACTGTCTTCTGAATTTTTACCAGAAGTTTTCCGCCATATTCATGAACAAAGAACTCAAAATAATAAACAAACTTATCACTAAACACAGCACAAAACAATGTAAACATTAAAGTATAGGTAATACACTGATATCAGAATGGAAGCCTAGACTGGCACGCACAAAGAACAAAGGAGTAATATCTGAGGGCCTGACAGTGAAAACAACCTCCTCACTCAAGAGCCGAGCTCAGACTGAGCCAGTGACTGTGGAGGGGACAAGCGCCGGGTAAACCCGCCGCCAGGCTGCGGCAGTAGACACGCGTGACGGGTATACCCGACGCGCCGCACCGAATGTGTTAATGAATTATAGTAAGTTGGGTTAGGACCTGTGTTTTTGTATAATTTTGTTTTGTACTTTGTTCTTTTTTGGAGAGGTAAGACTACAAAGGACGGTTCTGTTGAATTTAATTGTTCCCAATCTCAAAAGTATCACTGATTAAAGGTTCATTTTGTTATACTGCTGAGAGCTTATTGTCTGAGGGAGGAGTAGATGGATGACTATTTTTATTGGGCAAGGCTGGACATGTCTTTAGAAAGTTTCTTTGACTATGGGCTTCTTCAAAATTCTTGTTAAAAAAATTCATCTAAGATTTCAAATTCATCATCAAATGTTTTGGCAGAAATTGGGGACCTGTTTAAAAGTACGAGTATTTGACTGTTGACGAGGACTGCTTTTATTTAAATTTAGCCATTTCTTGTTTATAGAAGAGTTATCAAAGTGTCATGTGTTCTCAGTAAATGTTCCTAAATTGTATGGGAGTGCAGAAGTTTCACCTTCTGTCTTGTTGCAGAAGCTTAACCTTCTGTCTCGTTGCAGAAGTTTCACCTCCTGTCTTGTTGCAGAAGTTTCACCTCCTGTCTTGTTGCAGAAGTTTCACCTTATGTCTTGTTGCAGAAGCTTAACCTTCTTTCTCGTTGCAGAAGTTTCACCTCCTGTCTTGTTGCTGAAGTTTCACCTGACGTCTTGTGGATGGAACTCAGCTTGGCCGTCCTGCAGGAGTCCGTACTAGGTCGTCTTTTTTTGGGAACTGTACAAGGTTGCTATAGGGAAGTGCTAAAACAGTTTTCTTTATTCCTTCTAACTTTATTTTTAGGGTTTTTTCTTGATACAGTGGATTGGGCTTCCTCTGTTTGATTTTTAATCTGACTTCTTAAACCTTTAAGTTCTATTTCAAGTTGGTCCTGCACGTTTATGTAAAAAAGGTGTGAACGAAACTGACGTATAAATTAAGGGAGTGAAGATGTCTCTTGACAGTATGTGTTCAAGTCAAAGCGCTCACATCTTGCTTAATAGTGACCTTACATTCTCTGATCATGTCACTCATGCTATTCAGTTTGCTCTTGGCAGACTGAGAGGCCTATACAGATTCAGAAATCTGTCACCGGAATTTGTTAAGCTTCAGCTCATGCAGTCGATTGTCTTTTTGGTTCTTTAATATAGATACCCTGCTTAAGGTAATAGCATCTCGCAAGGTGATATGGACCATATTCAGAAACTTCAAAACTCTGCTATGTTTAATTTTTCAACTGAAGTGATTCAATTACATATCTATGTCGAGTGGCTATCAAGTTGTTGCAAATGGAATCTATTTGCAGGCTGCTTACGTCCTGCACGGTCCACAAGATCCTATCACAAAAGGAACCACAGTACCTGAGTAAGGGATTGTTGCTTCGGGAGGAGGTCTCGCATGTAGCATCCGCAATAACTATCTGCTAAATTTTCACAAAGTCAGACTTAGAGTCTGGAGGAAGAGCTTTTCACACTTTGTCCTAAGTTGTAGAATGATCTTGCTGCTAGCCACAAAAATACAATCGTAGCTCACAAAATAAAACTTACAGACTAAAATGTTCAGCCACCTTGGTAAGGTTCTTCTTCTTCTTCTTCTATGGGGCGGCCTATTGCCATGCACTTAAGCCTCAAGGTTACTA
Source organism: Homalodisca vitripennis (assembly GCF_021130785.1). Lineage (NCBI taxonomy): Eukaryota > Metazoa > Arthropoda > Insecta > Hemiptera > Cicadellidae > Homalodisca > Homalodisca vitripennis. The sequence continues at coordinate 111,411,338 of NC_060214.1, forward strand.
TGCTACCTAAAGAAATAGCAAACGTGAACCCTAAAAGTATCTTCTTCCTTGAGAGTCAAAAACAATCGACCAATATTGGTTTCAGTGATGGGTGAGTAACAGTCCCTAGCAACCCATATTTATAATAATTATAATAGTCTACCTTAAAATATCTACTAAAAATATTAACTACACACCTTTAAACAGCTGATCGTAGTAACTGGAACTGGGTTGGCAATAACGAAAAATGGGATTGGTTTGCGCACATACCGCATCGAGCCGCTATCATCGGTGATGCTCTCAGATTGGAAACAAGTTAGGTTTACCTCACATTCCTGCAAACAAACATATATGGTTATTTTTATTACACTACTACATATTACATTTGTTGTTTAAGTGTGCAATACAAGTTCACCCTTCACTTATGAAATTTTTATTGATACAAACATCTGTGAAAAACTTTTATTTTTGGTGATTAGGACCTCTCTTCTGATTACATATGTCAGTTTTGCTTTTTTTATTACACCTTTTTTCATTACACTGCTTGCAATATGAACAAATACGATAAGAAAACGGAGTAAATCAAGAAATTAAAAGGATTTTGACTCTGGGACAAGTATTGCTATTCCCATACAGATCAATTTTAACTCTCTCAGATCTCTGCAATGGATTAATGGACAACCCCTGTAAGTCTAAGGACTTTACTGAAATTCAAACTCAGAGAATCCTAATCACAACCCCATAAGTAGCCTAGATGTAAGTGTAAAAATTCACCGAAAATCCAGAATTTTCAGACAATTGGGCCTGGCACCAAATGACAGCGCACAAGACAAGAAGATGACGTTGGTGTCACAACACTGGATTTCTGAGACAGATCTATATTTACAACGACTAGTTACAAAATTACAACAATTTTAAATAGGAAATTTAATTTATTTACCACTGTGTTTCGCTTTGTAAACAGACTAATGTGGCCGAACTTATGCTTCAATCAAATCAAATCAAATCAAAACATCCTTTATTCCATATAACATATTACAATGCATTGGTTTGCGTCAACTTAGTACAATCATATGTAGAGAACAATTTACATAGGAACAAAATACATAGGAAGGACTAAATAAATTACGTATTGCTATTAATGTAGTCATCTACAGAATAGAAACAGTGTTCAATAAGATAAGCTTTAAGCATTCTTTTAAAACAAAATAAATCCTTTTCAGCTCTAAGAGCATCAGGAAGAGCGTTAAAAAGGGACGTGGCATTGTAAAAGGTGTGATGTTTAAAAAAAGTAGTGGAATGGTAAGGAATATTCAGTTTATGTTTTTGTCAAAGACTGTATCCCGACTGAGGAACAAGGGACCGGAAAACACCATGGTTCTGCTGTAAGAAAATCAAGGTCTGAAAAACATAAATGCTTGGGAAGGTAAGCAATTTAAGTTCCTTAAAAACAGGCTTGCAAGTCTCCATTCGACGGATGCCAGCTACTATTCTCACTGCCTTCTTCTGCAAGACAAAAAGCCGTTTTGTGCGACAACTTTCCGATCCCCAGATTGTCACCGCATAGGAAAGATAAGGGAAAATTAGAACGTAGTAGGTTGTTAAGAGGATCGCTGTAGATATTAGCGCAACTAAGGAAAACTACTCCACAACATTACATATACTGTTGGTGATGAAGCCAAATATTGTTCATCTCCAATGTTAGAGCTACCCAGGAGTTGGATGTAGACTGCTTCATCTCTCGTTGCCTCCTAATAACAGTCTTACTCTCATTCTAGTCATAAAAACTGGCTGACTTTTCAAGTCTTGATTGATCGAAAGTCACAGAAATTAAAACAAAAGCATTGTAATTTAACGCCTCACAGACTATTCGGTTCGTTGCACCACAATGTTCATTCAATGCACCAGATATACTACATGTATGTACCTATAGAGACACTGCAAATTGCACCTTTAAATTTTACTGTATTATACAGGGTGTAACAAAAAGGTTGGGCTGACTATGCATTTTCAGATTTTATGTGTGATTGATTCTGAGCTAAAAATGAAAAATAAGTTTTTTCCAGTTTCTACTTTGTTTAGCCGCTAGCCGCCATTTTGTATTTTTTATTAACAAATTATTATCTCTAAAACTAGTAGCTAAAGAAACCAGATTTGACACATAAACTTGAATAGGTAAGAGGGGAAAAAATTGTGTTATTTTCTTTAGTATTAACAAAATGGTGTCTGTTGAAAATTATTAAAGTCAGATAACAAAAAAAACCAGTATAGTTATAAAAAATGTACTAGACACCAACTATTTTGAGAATTTTATTGCAATTCCAGTGGTACTTGTTTCAACAGAATCCTTCAAGGCATAAGCGAGCACAACCACTTTAAAGGTATGCTTGCACAAGCCAGAAGCAGTAAACATTTTGTCTTGTGATAGACATCAGCTGTATTACATCAGTTATAAAAATGTCCACGGTACCAACTATTTGGACAATGTTATTACAATTCCAACAGTACTTATTTCAACAAAATCCGTCAATGCATAAGTGATCACTTTAAAGATACTCTTGTAGAAGCCAAGAGCAACAAACAACTGATAACTCTCAACAATGACATGTTTGGTGTTTCTGGTTTGTGCAAGCGTATCTTTAAAGGCTGTGCTCGCTTATGCCTTGACGGATTCCGTTGAAACAAGTACCACTGGAATTGCAATAAAATTCTCAAAATAGTCGGTGTCTAGTACATTTTTTATAACTATACTGGTTTTTTGTTATTTGACTTTAAAAATTTTCAACAGATGCCATTTTGTTAATATATTAAAGAAAATAACACAATTATTTTTTTCTTATTTTCCTCTTACCTATTCAATCCTGGTTTCTTTAGCTTTACTTGCTTTAGGGATAATAATTTATTAATAAAAAATACAAAATGGCGGCTAGCGGCTAAATGCAGTGGAAATTGGAAAAAAGTAATTCTTAATTTTTAGCTTGGAATCACACACAGAATTCGAAAATACATAGCCAGTCCAATCTTTTTGTTACACCCTGTATACTTCTTGTTTGTCGTGGCTGGTTATGTATCTGAATGATAAGCACTGAGGAGTGAGTATTACCGTATATCATACCTAAGGAGTTTTTACACCACAATCTTTTTATTTTTCATTCAATTAAACACTACTGGTTATCCTAGAGCGTGTGGTGACCTCTATGACAGGACTTTCATAAACAAAGCTAGTATAAAAATACACAAAGGTTTAGTCAAGCCTCTATATTATATCAGCTAATTTTGAAATATTTTTAGATTTTTTACTCAAATACTAATAATAGAACTTACAATAAATATAATATAATAATGTTATTTAATTACTCTTGTATGATTAAGTTTATTTATTAATAACAGACAACAAAGAAACATCACACATCCCTCTGTTGATTTAGCTATCCTGAGCTGTTATTTTTACAGCTTACCATAGCTTTGGGAAATCTTAAAACAATATCAAACACTTTTCTAAAGAAAAATAAATTTTACTAATGTTATGTAATCCACAAATATGTCCTAGTAGGAAAATACCATCACTTTGTTTACTCACACCACCATAACACTGCAGTCAGCTGACATAAGCTTGTTGTTGGATATTGACGATACTGATCAAAATAAAACAACCAGAATGAAAATAATAAGAACATGTGTCCCTTCTTTTGTCTAAAACGTTCTCTTACAGATACTTAGTCGGAATAGTTCAAGAATTCACAATATGGAACCACATGATGGGCTGATGCCGTGCGTTATATAGTCATCACACCATCTAATCAGGTTGTAAGTCGGCGGATTCATATAACATCAAATCACACCAAAGGGTTTAAACAAATAGGATAGGTTGAAAAGTAATCATTTAATTTATAACAAAACATTATTATCGGGAAATTGCTGTAGAAATAACATATTTTGCGATATTTAATTTTGAAAACTTAAATGCCACCATTTTGAAATGGAAATTTATATTAATAAATTAAATTTTTTATTATTGTATCTTTGATCACCTTGAGATAAATTTTTAAGTTATTCAAATTAACCGTTTTTGAGATGTAATTATAAAAATAAAAACACATGTAGAGACAGATACTAAATTAAGTGGGATAGGACGTATTTTGAAGTGCCAACATATAGTGAAACATCCTGTTTATTTCATATTTTAAAAAGGTACTTGTTTAGTTTTTATTCCATATAAATAAGATTTTTATGTAAAGGCCTTACACGTGCTACAACAAATTAATCAGGAAGAGCTTTAGAATTAACTATGACAACAACAAAAATGTATTTTTAAGTATTTTTCCAAAGTTTTAGCATGGAATGATCCCTTAAAATAATAAATAAAATTTACTTGTTGCTGACATACAAAGAAAGAATCTTTGTTTTCATTTTTATTATTAAGAGTACTGGCAACTCCACGTCAACACAATGTGCCACTTATTTAAACTCTACAGATGCCTCTCTTGCTCATCTAGTATTTCTCCTAATCAATTTTTGTTCCCCTATGAAAAACCTCAACTGTATATTTAAAAAAGTAGCAGAAAAGAATGAAATGTGAGAAGGACCAACTTAAAACCTATAAGTATTTACACCTTAAGTAATTCAAGTCCTGATACTTACATCTCAATACACCTTTCCTACAGCTTTTAAAATTACTGCTCAGGAGTAAAACGATTTTGTAATAGTTTCAATACAGACGAAAAATTTACAATACAAGTTACTCACCTTTGTGGTTTTGTCCTCTGAAAACACAGAACTGATGATGCCCACAAAACTTCCGGACATGGTCTGGTAGTTGGCTTGGGTGTTAACATCTACAAGCAAAGAGTGTTAAATTAGTTGACCCTCTACTAAAATAGAGTAAGAAAAAAAAATTCAAATTTTTAATACCACTGTGTTACATAGGTATCTCTACTTACACAACTAACGGTATCAGTGAGGTTAACGGCCGGGGTAGCCAATCTAAATCTCAATGTAATTAACGTATTCTGCTTGTCCTCCTGAACAAAAATTTATATGGATGCAACTCACAAAAAACTATGTTTTTTAATAATTGAAATGTGAATGTCAGTTTGTAGTTATATTTGTGTATTGTGCTTCTTGTTATCTATGATTTTTCAGCGTTATCTGCTAACGATAGCTTATCTGAGTGTTCGGTGGTCAGAACAGCTAAGTGCAACATCAAGAAGCATCCCATGAGTAGTCTTCACTGTCTCATAAATAGATAACTTCCTTGCGTTACTTTAATAACATCAATTAATTTTGAAACCTATTTACATGTTTGATTGGGGATTACGTTAGCAGTTAAAACGTTAGAAAATGAATTTACTCCTTTTTAATTGGTCGTGTTTTTTCAGAATGAGAGTGTGTTCATCATGTAATCGTGTGTGATTTTTAAATCAGGAAAAGCTATTTTTGTGTGATCAGAAGTTAACACAAGGTATTTAAATAGATAGTACGTAGGCCTACATAAGACATTATACATTTATGGTTAGGTTAGTTTTGATTATTTATTAAACTTGTGTTTGCTTTATACACTATTTATTCGTTTGTATAAAGTTTGGTTCAGTCTCTTGGCATTATTTTCAAATTTATTTTTAACCACACCGGTAATGAGATTCGCACTGTTAAGCTATTGCAATTGTGCTCCTAAACAAAGCATTATAAGGTTTTATGGGATGAAAATAAAAAATTCAAAAAATAGTGGTCTCTGGATAATACAAAATTACCAAAAGTAGTTCCACTTTGATGTTCTATAACTTTGTTATTTGTCATCTGCACCCCTTGAAACCTTATATTGTTTTGTATAGGAGGATGATTGCAATAGTTTAATAGCGCACATCTCATTACCGATGTGGATAAAAATACATTTTAATATAATGCAAACAAATTTAACTAAACTTTCAACAAACAAATAAATAGTGTGTAAAACAAACGTATGTTTAATAACTAATCAAAATTAACGCAACATGAAATAATGTTTAATAACGTGAAACTCATATTTTGTAGTATGTAGATCCATAAAAATTTGAGTTGGTGGGTGAAATGGTCTAGTTCAACTGATGTGGAATGACGTGTGAAATGAAATGAAATGTAGAATGATCAAAAAACTTATTAAAAGCCTCACCTACGTGAGAGGGCCACACAGTTATATGAGGGTGGGAGTGGAACCAGCCTATTACCGTGACCTCCTTCTTCAGTTGCTGAGACAACTTTTCTGCATAGTCTCTTGTAGCAAGCAACTGATCTATTGATATCTCTACTCTGTCCTTCTTCTTGTCCAATCGATGGGGAATTTTCATTGAGTAAATGTACACAGTTTTCTTGCCTTTGTCTTCTTTTGTCTGGAAAATGTAAAATAATTGTATACACTTTTCACACAGAGGCTATTTGAAACTGTTGGTTTGATTCATTCCAAATTTGTTTTGTAAAAGTGAGGAATTTTAAAATGTAATATGCTACAGTACCTCAACTAGAGTTTTAATTTCAACTTATACAAGCAAAGACATACATATTAAAATATTACTTGTAATTCAAGACATCAGTGACAGTTGTATCAAACTAACCTCTCCCAGTAGTAAACAAATAACCTCTTCTTTCTCAGTAGATAAAGCTAACTGAAGACAAGCCATATATACATCATTTGTTAAATAAACTTCTGCGAGTGCCATCTTAGAATTACAAATAAAAACAACGAATTACAAATACACTACACACCTCTAAATGTGATAACCTACAATTCAAATTATTACACTTAACGTATTCTGACACTTATGATACACAATTCCACCTTCCATTCCACCGCGCAACAAGTTTCACCACATGTGCATTCCAAACTCATCTCCCGACTCAAATCACGGTCTTTTATATTAAACTACACAGTTACCCATTATAACACTATAACATATGCACTTCTTTGTATATTAACAATAATATTCAATGTGTTAATAAAAGTATTTTAAATTAACTTATCGATTATACAGTTCAAATGTAATGCTTTGTAACAGGTTAATTCTACAACATGAGATCTACGAATGTGATCATTTGTTTTAGTGATGTCCTCCTTGCTAATCCAATGATAAATATATTTGTTTCCTAGAATCTGTTCACAAGCCACTGAAATTGTTGATACTTACAATATGCAGATTTCCTATTATATTTGGAATGCCTCGTAATAACTATATAGCATAACTAGTATAGTAACTAGATAGTAGGTGTTATTCCACCTTCTATCTCTAACCCTAAATCCATTTATCTAGTAATGTTTATAAGGTTTGGTTTGGACAGTTACAGGTGGGTCGATCCTCAGACTTACTTCGACACCAGTTACTTATAAAATCTAAAGTAATTTGGTCATTATTTTTCAAAGTACTAAATATATGTTACTGATCATAAGAACTAACCGCCAGAAAGCATTGTATCGTCATATCTCTTTGCTGAAGAGATTATAAAAAATCAGGACCCGTAGATGGAAACGGAATCCCTTTTTGAGAGCATCCTTCTAGGACTGAAATTGTTTCAAGTTTCCAAAATTTGCTCTAACTTGAAAATTCTTTAAGAAGGCTACAGTCCAATGAACAGCACCCAAAGGAACACCTCTATTCAAGCACATACTTACATAATATATGCTACCATGTCAGAACTCTTTCAACATCCACCAACTTTTATTTATTTCGGCGGTTTCCTTCACTGAATTATGGAACGCAGTATTAATGAATTTGCCATTTTTGCCAATATCATTATAGAAGAATTTGAGCAAAATGCTCTTGGCTTCAACTCAGTTCAATCTGAGGATCTGGTGAAGATACGTGTATGGCACTTTCGTCGTCTTCCCTCATTGAGACACTGAACTTAACGAGGTTTTGTTCCACATTAACCGCATTTCTCCTTCCATTCGTCTTACCATGGAGGTAGAAGTCCAAAACAAACTCCCCTTTCTGGATGTGTCATGTGTGTAGTGAAAGATAGGAACATCCTTAAGAAAACAGTTTATCGTGAGAAAAGACACACACACACACACACACACACACAAGTCAGAGAATTAAAACAAAAAGAAAAAAAATACGTACATGTCGATCATTTATGTGCCGGGATTATGGAAGAAAATGAAAATAATATGCAGGAAATATAATAAACGTAATTATAATACAAAACACTCTTAGACAAGGTCTCGTAAAACCAAACCAAAAAATGACACACAAGACAAAACACTGTTTACATGCAGTATAACATGTTCTTTTTATTTGGAATATATAGGCGAGACACAATGACCACTAAATGTGAGAATTAAAGCTCATCAAGACAATACGAAAAAATGACTAGTGGTAAAGTCTAAAATTGCTCAACATTGCTGGTCTGAAAATCATCACATGAAATAGGATAGAGCCAACATAATATACCGCAAGGAGAATCTTTTAAAACGCAAAGTTATTGAGGCTGAATACATTGGCAGACCAACCGCTAAGTGAACCTTCGGTTGAGGTTAGACTACTTTTATATTAAAAATAAGAACTAACTAGGAAACCTAAAAAGATTATAAGAATTAAACAAACCTCAACCAATAAAATTCGTACACACCATGCCACCAAGTCCTAGGGCCAGAAGCGGCTTGCTTTTACCCCTTCCCTCTCCTGACCGTCCCATTGTTTCAGACGTCACTACACTGTGCTGATGAAAGAGCCGGCATTAACATTTTTGTTAGCATCCCACAGTAGTCTGTGTTGGTGATTCTCGTACTTGTGATTTGTGCTCGGGACTTGCATCCTGTGCAGTGACAACGCCTGGACTGGACTCCATGCAGCTTTTGGGTTTTTTTTTAACACTTTTCTTCCCCTTCTTTATTTTTGTATGTATTAATACCTCCTCCACCTGACGAAGAGGATATATTCCAATCCTTGAAAGTTGTCCTATACCTTTTGTACCATATAACGGTGTCAACTGAACCACGGTGTTTGCGAGATTATGGTATTCTAAAATATTTGTAAAACAATGTTATAATCAAACATAACTTATTAAATAATGTGTAGTATTAGTATTACTAGTTATTATCATATTGTGCATACGTCTTTCCTTCTTATCGTTTTCTATTAAGAAAGCCAAGAGTAGCATCTCTTTTACTATGGAACTTGGTCAGAAATAAAATATGCTTTATTAATTACCTAAAAGACATGTAAAAGTGACTGTAGCTATAACCATAGTCCTAAGTTGAATTTAATTCGGCGGCACTACTCTTAGCAGCTGGCATCATCAGATTACCTGTGCATGTACCACAGATTTATCAAATCAAACCAAACCTTTGATGATTTGATTTTTGTGTGTGGTAATTTAATATATACAAACACATGGGAACATATGGCACAACCACTTTATCCCTAAACAAGTAATGTGATGGGTGGTTTAGGCGGCCAAGCACTGTGAAAACGTGAGTGTTTCAAATGCATTTTCTGTTTTTCCAAGATACCAAAAGTGGCTACTTTATACAAACTGCCCTTTCCATCTAGTGGCCAACATGGGTCCATAATGCCTTAGGGCAAGTAGCTGAGAAACCTCTCATTCCACATAATCCTAAAAGGACTTTTGTGAGCGACAGGATGGGTAAGATCGGACTCCTGTCGAGGCCCATGAGGAAAGATTTTGGGCATTAATATCGGTCGTCTTCTTGGAAGAAGGGAAAGTCAGCTCTTTATCAGCCTCCCCAATCAAAGAGGGCAAGAGTTGCGCCCTTATATCTGGCTAGCAACTTCTTTTAACACTTAGGGAGCCCTACCCACTAACTCCAAATGACATCCTTTGCAGTGTACTAGACCTACTGATCTAGCCCTGCACCCCAATCTCGACATTTAAGGTTAGTGAAGTGCTACTTCTAAACATCCATAGGGTTGTCCAGATTAAGTGACACATTGATTTTTGCTGTACCAGTGTACATTCAACTGGAAGCTATAAACCAGCCAGAAACTCTCCTGAGGAAGGTTCATAATGGTTAGTTGGCTTTTCTGTTATTCATCATCACTGCGCTTCTGTATACACAATGGTTTTTAACCATTTAACTCATATTAAACTTAACACGTTTTTTTTTAGTCGGACAACACAAAGTACAGTAAGGTTAACGATGTTTTGATTATTTGGCCTTCTTTGTGCCCACACAGACCAAGTTCTTCCAGTCGTTAATCGTACTTTTCTCTGACCAGCTTGTCAGTCAATATTTTATCTAAGTGTGTTTCTATTTGAAATTTAGAATTAATTATTTAGTTAAAATAAATACTTTTTTATTCAAGCTTGATTTACAAGTCCTAAAACTATTTTTAAAGAAGAGGCCGATCCCCTTTTAAGCCTTATTCTGTCCGCCCTCATGGGTCACTGGCCTGTGCGAGGATCTTATCAAACAGAATAAGGGGGAGAGTCGATACAGTACAAGGTCAATGGTACTGATAAAAAGTGCGTTGGTCACAGAGAGGATTTGAACCTGCGTTATCTCTAACTCGGACCCAAAGTTCAACGACTTAGGCCGCTCGGCCATCGGCACTATGCGTAACTAGTCATTTAAAATAAAAAATTACTTAAAATAGGCAAAAGTCAAAGCCTGCCCAAAAAGTGGACTGGCCTGATACAGTCTGTACAGGGAAGGTTAACTAGTGGTGGTAGATTTTTATGAAGAATGTTTTTTAAAGTCTCTTGATTGATATGATAAATGCTTCTACAATAGTGGCAACTACATAAAAATTCAGTGTTCCAAAAGAGGTTTAAACATTTGATTTTATATTACTTGCCCATTTATTCACAGAACATTTTCGAACTCTACACAATTAATAAAGTAGGGTTTAAAAATATTCTGTCAAAATTAAAGCTCCATAACAATTGTAGAAACAAAATGGTGACATATTGAAAATTTTACCATTTTGCTTTCTATAAAAATTCATTTCTAGAATTATCTGATTTGATTACTACGTTGCAGTTTTAAAGAACAGCTGTTTGAACGCTCATTGTTGAAAACAGGTGTTTGAAGAATATTGTTTGTGCTACAAAAACATGACCTAACCACCTCCATTACAGTTTTACTGATATTGAAGTTCGAGAAATGGCTTTTAATGTTGAACAAATAGTGAAGTGTTGTGCATGGGCTATTGCTTTTGTCGACATTACAGAAGCAATTAGACACTTTCTACTGCAATAGTGCTGTAAATAGGCATAATTGTAATTATTAATCCTGTCAAGTGATTACTAAATGACAACCTTCATGGCCATTGGATTGGTCCTGAAAGTGATTTTTAGATTGGCCACCCCCCATTTAACTCTGTGCGATTTCTTTCTATGGGGTTATTTAAAGGAACAAGTTTATAGTCGTAGCTTCAATAATGATGAGGAATTAAAACAATCACTGAAGAGGAACTTTTCCAGATACAGCAGAATTTCTTTGTAAGAGCTTACGACTAATTTGCTTGCGCTGTTACCAGTGTGTCGCTGTGGATGGCTTACAATTTGAAAAATTGTGGACTGTAATTGAAGGTTTTTTAATAGGCTGTTCTAATTTTCTGATTGAAATGCTTTATTTCTGTAGAATATGACTATAAACAATTTTACAAAACCAAAAATATTGTTTTTAAAGTATAGTTTTTCAAAATTCCACCATTTTATTTCAACAATGGGAGCTGAAATTTTCACAGAATATTTTTTAAGCCTATTTATTGAATTTTGTAGAGTTTGAAAACATTCGGTGCATAAATGGGTAAGTAATATAAAATCAAACGTTTAAACCTCTTTGCGGGACACCCGGTATATAAATATAAATAGAATTTAACTATATAAAATCTGTTCAACTTGTTTCCAATGAAACGGTACTTACTTTAACACCATCCTCATAGTTCTACTGTATTGATAAATATGTCCAACAGGTAATAAAAAAACCAAAAAATATGTTCATTATTTAATCATCAACAATACTTAAATATTTACATATAAATAAATATGTCTAACTTACAGTACCATTCTTCCCGAGGCTTTAACATTGCACAGAGATGACAAAAATGCAGTCACAAATTCCAGTTTAAATTAAAAACACTGGTTAAACAAGAGATAGTGAAAATCGATGACACATATTTAGAATACAGATGCATAAACTGCAGTTCCCTGTTTTCTCTGCGATACCAGTGAATGCCATGATGCACAAATAAATCTCATAACACAATAAGCACATAACAGCAAATTTAAGAGAGAATACCGGAAAGTATCTTAGAAGAATAAACGTTAAAAAATAAGGTACAGTATATAATTATTTGTCTTATGATGGGCTTCAAATTAAAAGTGAAGGAAAACAATTTCAATATCAATTATTCTTCGTATGTATTTAGTAGAAAAACTGAAGGATTGATATCAGTATTTTACCATTGTTAATTTTGACAATTTCATGTTAACATTAAAAAAAATGTAATGGATATTTGTGATAAGTTCACCGAAAGTAAATCTCGTGATTGTAAACCTACCAGTTGCTTTGAGATCTAACAATATTTATCTACTAATGGTGACTAACAGTAGACTAAGAACCTGCATTCGTATTGCAGCAATTTCATCACAAATAGAGAATTGCATGAAACATAGTAGTAAATGAATATTTTAAACCGAGAAAAGGACATCATGGCAACACAACAACAACATCGTACAATGCACCATATACACACCTGAACACTGACACACAGACCTGGGAATGTAGATACATCACCTGTTAACCGCCGCCGTTTCCACAGAAATCGTGTCCGATTTCAATGGTATTCATGAGAAAGCAGATTTTTGCAATGAGTCAGGAAATTTTACAAAGACAATTTATTTACAACTAATATTGCACGGCGAGGTGTCCGGTCACGACTTGTGCGGAAACAGCGGCTAAACAGACAAAAGGGCTGTACAACAGCTTGGAATGTAAGTGACACTAACACTCGCTCAACAGGCAAATAATCAATAGAGTTGTGATGGCAAATTAAAACTTAATCTGTTATCATGTTCAAAAAAGAAATTAACTTTGCGTTTCTTAAATTTTTGTAGTATTAGAAGCCGCTGTTAGAAAAGTATACACTCTCTTTGCATGCGTGGAAAACTGTACTTTAAAATAAAACTGTTAAAATTAAGTCCTTAATAAAGTTTAAATTGTAAAACCAAACGCTTGCTGAGCCAAAATATGTAAAAAAATAAATTGTTCATTACAACGTGTCCTTATGAACCCCAGATAATGATTTCACTGTTGCAACAGAATGTAAGAGAAACCCACAGGTAACAATTCCTCTTTTACTTCATATACTTGCAAAAAAGTCCAAGCGATGATTTTGTTGCCACTACTGATTTGGTAGGTTGAATGTACTTAAGACAATTATTTGTTACAATCAATTGTTCGTAAGTATTTTATACTAAATATAACAACATATGTATTGCTTTAATTTAGTTTAAGTTGCTTTCATTCTTTAATAAAGAAAAATTGAATTATGTATTTTAAAGTATGTACTTATAGCCTTGGTATCAAGTCCTGTTGGCTTGACAAGGCTAACTCCAGTAATATTGATAAGATAATAAATAAAATAAAAAAATAAAATTATTTTGTTTTTCTAAATAAATCTAAAAAAAACATTTATTTCTATTTTATTTAGTGTTTATTGATTTAATAAACAAATAAGCACTTATTAAAAAAATTATAATTTTTTAAAATGAATTAATCATAAAATGGTATTATCTTGTCAATAACAAACAATAATTAATGTCATAATAAAAAAGCTATTTAACCATATGGCCACCATAATCTGGTTAACCAAGGTTTAGATGAAAACCACCATTGCTCAATTGATCACCGTCCAGAAAACATTATGTATAGCTTTCAGTGTGTTTAGACGGTTTAGGAATTTCTTTGAAGAAATTCCGTCTCCTTGGAAGAAGGGGAAGTCAGCTCTGAACCAGCCTTTCCAGTCAAAGCCGGCAGGGGGTGGCACGCCCTCCTTACGTTTAGGCTAGCAAGAACCTTTGACTTTTAGGGAACCCTCCCAACTCCAACAGTCATCTCCCGCAGTAGACTAGACCTATCAAACCCAGAATCTCGTCATTTGCAGTTAGTGATGTGTCGCTCCTGGACATCCATAAGGTTGCACAGATTAAAGTGACACATCGGTTTTTGCTGTGATCAGTATGGGTTCAACTGGAGGGTATAAACCAGCCCGAAGAGAACCCTCCTGGGGACAAGGGATACTGTTGTTGCTGATGTTTTGGTCTAAAGTGATCAAGTTATAAAAAAAATCTGTTTTATATGTAGTGCTCTTTTAAATTTGCAATTGCTACAAAACAAAAACCATTCAATTTGAATGAAACTGAGGAGAGTTCAGGTAGAAACTTAATGCACTGCAAAAACATCAAAATAGACCTTAACGGTTTGGGTAGTTTGGCTAAGTTGGTTGTACTGGTGCTGTCAAACCTTCACGGTACCTTAGTCTGGGGTTTCTCACATACACAAGAAAAACTATCTTTAGAAGTGAAAAAATTTGGCTCTGGGGTTCAATGGACCAAAATAGATAAAATTAAAAACACAAAGTTGATAGTACAAATAATAATTTGTTGGCGATAAACATTACAAGATATTTTACAAGTACAGGCTTGTTTTGGAAATAAAATAAAATAAACACAATTTTGTTTCTAACGTTCGTTAATTCCAAACTAATTATCTATACAAGATAAAAAATACCCTCAAATTACGGTCAGGAAAACTCTGAGCTGACTCCTAGCACACAAGAACAGGCTACATAGAAGTAACACAGTATGATCTGAAGGCAACCATATATATATATTATATTATGTATGTATTTATTTATATGTACAAACATAAAACTAATCATATATAAAAAATTAAAGCTTAAAGTTTGTCCAACTTGTGGCCAAAATATGGTAACTTGTCGCAGAGAGATCAATCTTTGTACGTCTAAACTAATGTTACGCTACATTATGTTAGGTCGAGTAACATCATTGTACGTCACGTTACGTACGCGTTGGACTTGCGATAGCCTAGTGACCAAAATACATTCTTGGAATTAGCATTGTGAGAACACCAACATCAGAAGTTTCTTACGGAGTAAAGACAAAAAATAAATAGAAATTTTCACCAAGTGTACTAAATAACAAGATTTGAATTAAACTAGTTGTCACTTTTCAAACAAGTCTCCGTATATGTATAACACCAATACATGTTAGGTTTTGTTACTGATAAAATTACACAAAAAAGTTTTTATTTGATGCTGATATAATAATTTTTAATCGTTTGCTTTTCAAACTTTAAAACATATAATTCGGCTAACACTATTACGAAAAAGATCCTTACGTAAGTTATCAGGTGAAGTTACAGGGCCAGTTATGTACATAATATATAAATGTTTATTGGCTGAGCATTAGCAAAGCGTATCACTCGTGAGGCTAGAAAAATTTAATTTGTTTGTATGACCGTCTGTCTGTCTGCACGATATCTCAAGAACAAACTGACCTAGACTTGAAATTTGCATGAAGCTTCATTTCTACATGAAAAAAAAAACACTGGGTTCGATTATGTTGCATGCGACTCCATGGGATTTGGCTGAGTGTTAGCGAATATTTGAAAATTGGTTTTATGGGTAACCATGCTGGCAATGAGAAAATTGCAGAATAAATTTTTAAAAACACTCAATACACCCATAAGAGATTGAATCATCTAATTTTTTTTGTTTATGGAGTTAGACAAAGTATTTTAACACATGTAGCCCAACACATCCAACGCCATTTTGGTGTGTATACTTTTACTATTTAAACACTCATATGAAACACAATTTAATGAATAAAAATGTGAATATGTCATGTGGCAATATATCTTCAAGAAGATTTCATCTTTATCATATAATCATATTTAGTTTATGCTTTAACATACCTCAACATTTTTCTCAAAAACTTTTTGCACTAAAGTTTTTTCACACGGAATTTTTAAGATTACTATATTTTTTTGTAGTTTACAAGTTATTGAATATGTATTTTGTTTGAAAATAAATTTATATGTGTGATCTAAAAGGTAAATTAAATATTAAACATTTTTTGGAATGGATCTTTTATAACTCGAATTATTATCAGCACTTTGAATAAAATCTCTGTATTAGAAACAATCTTTGGTGTACAGCTCAATAGAAAAATATGTATTCTGAGAAAATACAATCTAAACTGAATAGATTTTAAAACCACAACATATATCTCTATTGGAGACTTTCTATAATGTTAATCCTTTCAAGAATGTATTAGTTTGCTTAAATATAATTAACAAAAGTAAGGTGTACCAGTACAAAGATGTTTTTCTTTGGTCACAACGTATCACAACTAACCACATGGATCCTCTGATGTACCTTGAATGCTGAGAACTGACATTAGAAATGTTGGTTACGTCATAGCTATCTCCGCAGACCCCAGAGTGGCTGGCGAGTGAACAGTTCAGAAGCAGACTTTGCATATTCGAGAGTAACTGGCGAGTGAACGGTTCAGAGGACAACCTCCGTGGACTCGAGAGTGGCTGGTGAGTGAACAGTTCAGAGGACAACCTCCGTGGACTCGAGAGTGGCTGGTGAGTGAACAGTTCAGAGGACAACCTCCGTGGACTCGAGAGTGGCTGGTGAGTGAACAGTTCAGAGGACAACCTCCGTGGACTCGAGAGTAGCTGGTGAGTGAACAGTTCAGAGGACAACCTCCGTGGACTCGAGAGTGGCTGGCGAGTGAACAGTTCGGAGAACAACCTCCGTGAAAAGTTCAGAAAACAACCTCCATGAACAGTTCAGAGAACAACCTCCATGAACAGTTCAGAGAACAACTTCCGTGAACTCGAGAGTGTAGCTGCAAGTGAACGGTTCAGAAGACAACCTCCGTGAACTCGAGAGTGGCTGGCAAGTGAACAGTTCAGAGAACAACAACCGAGAACTCGAGAGTGGCTGGTGAGTGAACAGTTCAGAAGACAAACTCTGCAGACCCAAGAGTAGCTGCGAGTGAACTGTTCAAAAGACAACCTCTGTTAACTCGAGAGTGGGTGGCGAGTGAACAGTTCAGAAGACAACCTCTGTGGAATTAAGAGTTGCTGGCTGATGAGTTCAGAAAACAGACTCTGCAGTCTTGAGCGTGGCTAGTCAGTCATCTGTTCAGAAGACAGACCCTCGCAGACATGAGAGTGGCTGGCAAATGAACAGTTCAGAAGACAACCTCTGTGGATTTAAGAGTGGCTGGCTGTTGAGTTCAGAAAACAGACTCTGCAGTCTCGAGCGTGGCTAGTCAGTCATCTGTTCAGAAGACGGACTCCACAGACTCGAGAGTAGCAGGTAAATGCACCACTCAGAAAACAGATTCTGCCGACCGTGAGAGGTGGATGGGGTGAGAGGGACTGCGAGCCAGACGCTTCTTGGGCAGCTTTTCCAGAGTCTTGAGCAGTCGGATAAAGTCTGGTCTCTCACTTGGCTGATAGGACCAGCACAGCATCAATATGTCCTGCAACATACGATCACTCAGTAGAAGGATAACAATGTAAGAGATAAATTTAGTGGGGTTCGATCTAAATATTACCTCTTATGTTATCAATCGTATACTATTTATACGTGAAGTATATTCACATTAGAATCCCTACAGATTTCACTACTATCACACAGGACAGAGGTGATGGTGGGACACCAGTCACTCTTTTACAAGAGTCACAATACTGCCTTCAACACGACAATAATGCGAGCTTGAGAGGGGAGCTGCAGGTAACAGTGCCAACATGATAACATGATTAACATATACGAAAATATTCCAATCAGAATACTGACAATTTAAAACTGATTATAAGCTAAAATGTTTTGTTATTCACCACACATAACTATAAATATAGTTTTCACCTTTGTAATTAATTAGAGAACCAGTTAAAAATAACCAGAACTACAAATGTGGTTATGTAAACTTTTCCATGACTCCACATGTACTTTGTAGCTCAAAAACATGTGGCATGGTGTTATCAAATAACAAGATTTTATATGGAACAAATTAAACCAATGTTGTGGTGCAATGTAGAAAACATGTACCAATAGAACAGTTGTTCACAAAAACGTGCGTTCGTTAGCACCACAAGTACATGTGACATTGCTGTAGGTCAGTGACGTAACAGACTAACAATAAATAGTGCCAAGTCACCAACAACCACAAAATCTAATACTCTCTATTCCTATTATTTATGTTAACTTTCATGCTACATTTTTAACAAAATCTAGGACGCAAACTTCAAATTTCCAAAGCTAAATGCTAAAATATTTATCCTAATTGAAAATTTGGGTACCCTTGGGATATTAAACAGAAATATAAATATGAAAGCAAGGAATCATGCTGTTAAAATTATTCTCACACATTCAAATAACAGTTTTTTCTCAATTTTTGTTGTTTCAATAAAACAGAGTCTCCCTAAATTGAATTAATTCTTTGTTTGAATGTTATTTTTGACGATGGAAGGATTGTGAAGGAATTGATTTCTTGTTTCTTGTTCTTGTTGTTCAGGATACTGATTTCTTGTTTCACTGAACGATGGCAAATGTCTGGAAAAATCCTGTTTCCTTCAAAATTGAATTAGTTTTGGAGTAAACTGTTATGCATTATGCATCACTTGGCGCCTGCTCTAACCTCTTCGTAGACATAAAACTTCCTACAGAAGTTTTCAAGTGTTGTCAAGATCAAAAAAGGAGAGGAGGAGGTTAATATTGTAAGTTAACTCTTATAACATATAACAATGTACATTTTAACACAACACAGCAGAAAGCAAAGTAGAGGGGAACAATCCACATGCTACTACAGGTGGATGCATACTGAGTGTAAAAACATTTTGGTAACAAGATGACAGCTGACCAAGTCCTTGCTGCGATTTTGGCCTACTACCGCTACAATAGACCAAAATACCTGTTACTTTCTGGACAGCCCTCACAATTCAAGATTTCGGAGGGATTTTGGTGGGAATTTCGGAATGATTCCAATAATTACACAAAGCATCTATTGTACAGAATGCCTCACACAATACTGTACATGTTTGCTAACTCTTACTTATCCATGTTAACTCCGCCTTATACATTCTGAACCTAAGCATTTTTGTGTACTTTGAGTATTTTTATACTCTCAACCCAAATTAGCTGAAAATATCAGAAACCTACTGTAATTAATATATGTGACGGATTAAAAAAATTATGTCCTTTACATGTAACACGAAGAAAGAATCATCACTTTGGCATATGTTTATTGCCAAGATGATATCGGTTCAATAAAATGTAAAGTCAGATACTTTCAGAGCCATAAATCTTCATAACATTTATTTTTTTACCATGGAAATTGATTTAGTATTTTTTTTAATACTTCAAACTGGATAGTCAAAAAAGTAAAAATGGGATTCCATTGTATACTAAATAAGAACACCCAAGCGAATAACAGCTGATATAAATAAAATAACTTCAGATCAAAACTGAAAAAATAAACTAACTCTGTATGTACGAGGGTCTTCCGGAAAATAAGGTCAGATTTCTTATAAAAAATAAATATTCACAGATTAAAAAAACTTGTTTTATTTGATTCTTGACATCTTTTTTTCAACACAATAGTTTCCATTTTTGTTTAAACATTTGACACAACGCTCTACAAGCTTTTGAATGCCGATGTCGTAGAAGTCCGTCTGTGAGGATAACCGATCTTCAACTGCTCCGTTCACCTTGTCATCAGTGTTGAGGCGCTTACCGCAGAGAAACTTTTAGGTAGCGAAACAAGTGAAAGCTGCTCGGCGCCAAGTCTGGATTGTATGGCGGTGGGTGGTCAATTTGTTCGCAACAAAATGATATGATGAGATTTTGGGTTTGGATGGCAGAGTGGGGTCTGGCATTGTCATGCAACAAGTGAACTCCAGATGTCAATAGGCCATGTCACTTATGCACGTATAAGTTTAGTCAGAGTATCGCAATAAGTGACTGCATTTATTGTTCTTCCTCGTTCCATAAACTCAACTAACAATATTCCATGTCTATCCCGAAACACGGTCACCATAACCTTGCATTCTTTGGCCTTGACTTTAACCTGTGACGCCATTCCATTGACTGGCGTTTAGTTTCTGAGGTTATGTACGAAACCCATGTTTCGTCACCTGTGACATCGTTCTCTAAAAGCATCTCAGCTTCCTTATGCTACCGGACCAAATACTCAAGAACACAACCCACTCTTCTTATTTTGTTTGTGTTCCTCAGTAAACAGCCTGGAAACCCAACGTGAGCACAATTTTCAAAATTTCAAATGTTCAAAGACAATTTTGTGCAATGTCATTTAGTAAAATGACCGTAAGTATACGGTCAGAAATTCCAGTACTAATGGTGACATGGTAAATTGCCAATCTTCACGAATCTTTTCATCAACAACATTGACTAAGTCTTCCGTGATAACTGATGGCTGGCCAGATTGCGGTTAATCATGGCATTTTCTGGTTCATCTTCATCTTTGTAAGCTCCCACCCACTTCTTCACTTTGCTATCATTCATCACATTAGGGCCGTACATTTTGCTTAAATGTCTATGAATATCCACTGTTGGGACATTCTTTGGTGGAAAAAACCACACAGCTGAACGTATTTTGCATTCAACGGGTTGATCAATTTTGTTGAACATCTCAAATTCGCACAGTAAACAGCACTCTAAAATGATTTCACTACAAATGGCATCATTTCGTATGCAAGGCAGGCTGTGAATTGTTGCACATGTGCATTGCGCTGTTCGCTCACTGCTCGAATAGTTATCGCAAAACAGACATTACTTTCCGGATGACCCTCGTATGTGGAACATATATGTACAAGAATCTGGACACATTTAAAGTATAAAAACGCCACACTTACCTGAATTGGCTCCTTTAAATTAAGCAAAAAATTTCAAAATATTATAAGTATTTCTTAATGTAGTATATATTTATTCTTTGTCTACCAGTTAAGCTGATAAGATTTCATAAGAATTATATCTGTAGCAATCTAAATTTACTTAAATTAACAACAAAACTTTATTTCATTCTCAATAGTCTACATGTAAACAAAATTTCCATACAAAAATATAACTTAACAGTAGATTAAAAAATCTATTTTTCATATTAAAAGCATTGGGTACCCAAATTTTCAGAATGCATATTCAACTTGAAAAGTTTTCCAAAAGATTAAATATAAAACAAAAACATTTAAAACGCTAATTCTAATGGATTCTGAAATGTAAATTATAAAATTGTACCCATTATTCAAAATTGCATTTAATTATTAACATCATATGTCCTAGCATGTTAAAAATCTAATAAAAAAAATCATGAACCAATATGTGCACAGCAAAATAAGGATGTTGACAAACCACAATATCATGCAACATTGTGTTGATTGTCCACAGTCTGACTCCCTAAGCTGTTCAGGCCACTTTTGTTCTAAGTGCGATTATCCTTTTGTTTAGCCGAGGTACTGAATCTCCTCTGTCATTCCAAGAAGTAAAACTAGTGTTTGCTAAATAGTTTGAATGTAGTAGAGGTTTTATGTTTACGGTCTGAGCAGTTTTTCTGAGGCAGTTATAAAATATTACTCCAACTAGCATTTACCTGCAGCTTCACACGCATTTCCCTGCAGAAAAATAGAAACTTCAAAGGAAACATTTCTTCCCTGCCTGTTCTGACTGGTGAATTAAAAAACAGTGCTATCCTATTTTTCTTCCAAGGTGTCTGAAGCATAGAGTACTTTATATTCCCTGTGGAGGCTCTCCATGGAATCTTTACAAGACACAGCCCCAATTCCCTTCCTCCAACTCATCCTGAATGCCCTTCTTGGATAAATTTAAAAGACCTATTGGTTTTAATGCTACTGGTGTTTTCTCAGTTTTTTGCCCAACAGGAAGAACCATAAACTTGAAAAAGACTACTTTACGTAACTAAACAGACCTAGCAAAACGCTTACATCTGTAAAAGACAATGTTTTGAAAAATGTAAGAAATAGTTTAGTTGTTTACAAAGAAATCCCGGTACTTCATAAATACACACTACATTTTATAGTGTTGGAAATGTAGAGAGGAACTAGGTATCATCTGAACTCGAAGAGCTTTTAAACAAATGCAATACACTGTGCATAGTACCAGGCATTTATCTTTCATTCAACAAATTATCATCATAGTGGAGTCAAGCATAAAATGTGTGAAAAATACTTTACACGAATCTACAGATTTTTAATATCAAAATTTCATAAAAATTATGCGTAGCAGGTTTTAACAATGAAAGAAGTGAAAAACTTAGAAACTTAAGATTTCAGTCACTAAAAACCTCAAGACAAGCATGTTAAAAGATTTTGCTTTCGAGAACTACAACTTCAACTGGTATGTACCTTGACGTCCCTGGAGGCTTGCAGGTTTGCCAGAGGCTGCTTGGCTCCCTTACCAACTTGCCAGATGATGGGTTCGGGGGGCTGTCCCTTGAACGGCCATTCCCCGCACAACAGCTCGTACCAAACAGTGCTACCAACATGAGCCCGTACTTAAGAAACCATAACTGATGTTGCTGAATAAAACATACTACAAGAGAACTTATATTACATGAAATAAAACTATAGTGTGAATACCAAATTGTGATGTTAATAACCCAGAAGTGATAGATATACATCATTCCCCAACGACCTTTCAGCAAAGATATCAGAGGGTCATTAAGGGTATCAATTCTTTATCATAATTAGACTGATTATTTATATTGATATTCTCGTCCTCAGTATCAGAGTTCTCACTCAAAACTTTTCTTGTCTGTTTGGCAGCAAGGTTAGGCCTAGTTTGAGTTTTAACTAGCATATGCCTTTTAGAACCAACCTCTCCTATATAACTAACTATATTCAGATAAATCAGAAGGCTACTAATGGGTCCTAATACTAGGTCTACCAACAAATGAATTTCTTCTAGAAGTAGAAGCAGTTGAAGAGTCGTATGTTGGGTCTACATTACTATCATCATTAAATAAATTAATCAAAAGAAATATTTGATTTCAATTCTTTATCTAACTTCCGATCAACTTCATTGTACCTAAATAAGAGTTCTGACATATTTCAAATGAAAACTTATTCACATTAGAACAGTCACTTCACTGAATAAAACAAAACAACAAATTACATTCGAACTCAACATCGCCTGAAGCAAACAAACGCAAAGCAACATTGCCGTAAATATTTGTTTCTCATTACTGACAATTCCAAAGATGTTTAAAGTTTGAAACCACAGTAAGGGATATACATGCAACAGAAAAATATTATATTTACTCTGATAGAAAATAAATATATCTCTTAAAGGATGTTAAAGGAAGCTGGTGATAAATTAGTTGGTTATTTTCGCATAGTTAACCGCCAGCAATAAATCAGACGGTTGGTCCTCAAAGGGTTAAAAACATGGCCTGATGCAGTTAATGGTATAATTATTTAAAGATACGTATCTAATGAATATCCAGTTTTTAATTGTTCAGAACACATGATAAACATATACTATTTTTCAAACTAATTTAATTTCCCAGAACATTAAAGAATGACTAAATGCAGTGTAGTAATGTAACTACTATGGAATTATCCTCCCTGCCATTAGAAAATATTTTCATGGACATGCTCATATTCCTAAGGTACCACTCCACTTGTACATGGCAAATCAAAATCCATAACATACTGCTTTTCCAAAAATGTTTTATGTTCCAATTGCCTGTTATAGGAACAAAGCAACTGGTGCTGTTTAAAAAGACACAGCAAATGTTTTATGTTAAAGATTCTAAACGGTTATCGTCATTAGTCGCCTTTCTCTTCAATATGTTTGTTAATGATACATTATTAGTGGTTAGCTTCAATATTGTGAAATAATCAAAGCTGTTTGTGCCACATATGTATGCTTAATCTTTGTCCAGCAAATTAAAAATGCACAATACTGTGAGTGCTGGAATCATTGTGCGTGGGAGATGATTAATTAATATCAGTCATATCCTCAAACTCCTAATCAACTTACTTTAGGTGGCATTCAACAAAATTTTACTGATATCTTTTTCCTTTCCCTTATACTAGATGATTCCCAGATTAGTAAATAACATGGGGAATAAATAATTGATTTTAAGATTTGATATAATTTTTTCTTAATCTAAGATACAAACCAAAACAATAATGAACTAATAAAAAGATAAAATAACATTTAATTGAAGATTTAAAAAAAAATATTTTTTTAAAATTTTTTAGTAGTTTATTATAAGGACTGTAATATTATCTTAAACTAAGAAGTTATATAAACACCTGTAGTGTAATTGGAGGATTTCTTACACATTGTATTCCCAGACAAAACTGAGGGAATTCACTCACCCAAAAGCGTACACATCTGAGGATTTGGAGAACGGAAGTTCCTCGTCGTCAGGTTTCTGGTGAGCTCGCAGACTCCGGATGATCTCCGGGCCAGGTAACAAAGCCACCCCTTGGGTATGCTGAGGCCATCCACCTTCCTGTTAACATGACAGTACAGAACAATGCAATAACTACATGTAAAACACAAATCCAGAATAATAACACTACAAAATAACATCAGTATTACAGTATTGATAAATTTTCCTGGTAAATAGAATTTTTTTATTTAAAAAAATGTTTGTATCAGGATAAGCCGATTAACTTAGGATATGGTCATATTTTGAAATTCAATGAATAGTACAATAAATACATTAGAAAAAAGAATTTAAACATTTTTAGGTTTAACAATGAAATCCTATACTTTGGAATTAATTTTAAAAAGACCAACATTTTTTTAGTACTAGAAAATTTGGATAGTACTGGTTACTAGCTATTATACTACTTACGCCAATACAATTTTAATTGATTTTGATATACATTTTTAACAAAAGAACTGTTCAAATCCACTTGCAAATTTGTACTGACTCCTGAAAATTGAACTTATAAAGTCTTGGTACCTTCACAGTTACGGACAAAGAATTGGGCTGAGAAACTGCAAGTAAAGAATTCCACTAAAAATTATTAATGCATATCAAAACGACGGCAAAAGTTAAATCCAATGTTTTTTTACAGTAGTTTCTGTAATGATCATTAAAACGGGTCATTACATTATTGAACAAGGTAGATAGTCCTATCTTGGTAATACCACTATTTTGGTCTTTATATGGTAAACAAGTTTATAAATTATTTAGAACTAAGAGGCAAAGAGTTAAGTCTGAAACAAGGCTACACCAAGTGGACCAAGAGATTTACCTGTTTGCAAAACACAGTTTGGTGACACTGAACAGTCCAAAATCTGTTATGATGACTTTTCCATTTTCCAGGAAAATGTTTTTCGTTTTTAGATCTTTGTGGATGATCCCCCTGGCGTGCAGGTATCCCATTCCCTAAAACAAACAACAAATTAGCAATATGAATAAAATAAAATTAGTAACAGATTTAACTACGAGGGTTCACCAAAAAGTAAAGAACGTTTGCACACTACACTGTGCATAGATCCTCTTTCGGATTTTTATCAATTACTCTCTTCCATGGTCAGTCTGCAAAATTTCAAAACCCTAGTTTTATTCAGCATTTAAAATAAAATTCATAAAAAAATGAAAAAGTTATCCGTGTGATAATGATGTAAAATGTTAAAAATTGAGAACGAACAAACTTTCATGATGAAAATGAGCAAATTGATGAGATATTATCACTTGATACAGTCCTGTATTGGAACATTGTGTATTTTACCTGTTCCAATAATTAACATAGTTATTCAAAATATGATAGTAGCACAGAAGTAAGCATAACTTCAAATTGGTTTGGGTTATGTGGGTGATTTAAATTTTAATCAGCATTAAACAATTTGTATCCTTTCAAACTAAAAGCCAAGAAATTTACAAAAAAGTGAAAAAGATAAAGTTTGGTTTCAAAAGAATGTTTTATAAATATTTAATTTATTTTAATCACAAAACGTTCTTTTACTTTCTGTCTATGTGTTTCAATTGAATCAAAATAAATTTTTAGAACTTTTTGTCCAGAAAAAAAAAAAATTAGATTGATACCTTGAAAACGTAATAATTTAAGTAATATCTGTTATTTAAAAAAAATAGATATTGATAATTGTTGTATATTAAAAAAAAATGCTTAGTTCTTAAACTCAAGGTGTCATAATGACTTTCTAAGTTTTTTTGACAAAAATATTCAAGCTATTTTGGGGAAACAAAATGTATCTAAAAGTAATGTTCCAATACAGGACTGTATCGAGTGATAATATCTCATCAATTTGCTCATCTTCATCATGAAAGTTTGTTCGTACTCAATTTTTAGTATCAACACAAGTTTGTGAACACATTAGGCACATAAGACAACAGGATACAGAAATTGACCATAGTAGAACTCAACTATACAAACAAACATGCAATAGAATTCGACAAAACAAAAGTTCCATACTTTAATAAGAGAAACCTTGGAAAATATTAAGAAATAAAATAACTTAAAAAAAGACATTTTCATATTAGTGTACAGTGACCAAACATGATTAGCGAGAAAAATATTTCAAAATGTAGTTGTGTTAGCGATTTTTAAATGTGGGGAAAACCTGATCGTAATTTAAAATATGACTGACAGTAAATGATTTCATTTTTCCTGATAAAATGTTTTGCAAGTTGTACTTTTAGCTTAGGAAGCTCTACCGTTTTTCTATATTAATTTATTGGCTGGTAGTGAAGCCTTGAGAAAGGATGTAATCTGTAGACTTTAAAATTTGCACGTAAATTCATTTTTCATAGACAAGGATGAGTTTTATGATGGTGTATGACCAACCATGGAATTTGGGTGTCACTTTAGTTCATCACTCAATTAGGCTGACACAATTTCTCTTTGTTTGCTGAGAGGATGTAAAATTTCCTCTTCTGAACAATCGTCTGTCCACAGGACATCTCGAGACTGAAATGAGCTATCTGTCCACAGGACATCTCGAGACTGAAATGAGCTATCTGTCCACAGGACATCTCGAGACTGAAATGAGCTATCTGTCCACAGGACATCTCGAGACTGAAATGAGCTATCTGTCCACAGGACATCTCGAGACTGAAATGAGCTACAGGCTTTAAATTTTATTACCAATCTCAGCAGAGCCTTTTACGCAACACTTGGTGGTCTGACCTGAGAGATCTGTTGAGCGACGGAGGTGGTCTTGTTCATGTTGAACTTGTCCTTACACAGGTGGATGTGGGTGTAGAGGGTCATGCCTTTACACATGCTGGTCACTATCGCCAGCCGGGGAGGTTTCATGCAGGCTCCCATGAAAAGCACCACGTTCTCATGTCGGGTCTTGCGGAATATCGCCACCTGCACAGTGCAAACACGCCCATACATTTCTATTCGCTTCTACTGTAAAAAGCATTATTGGAGTTTTAAAAATTACTTGCAACTTATCAGGACAGTGGTAATAGTTGATATGAGGTTTTTATGTTGAATTCTAGAAACAAGTGCTTGTCATCATTTTAAACAAATATTTTCTACAGTTTCCTTTTTTAATATATTGATATTAGTAAAAATATCATCTACACAAAATTGACTATTCATTTTGAATGACTAGTGCTGAAAGCCAAGGATTATTACGAATGGATACTGTACAAGTCAAAAATACTTTTCTAATATGCTCAAATACAATTAAAAAAAAACGGCCCTGTCATTTACAGGTAAAATGGTCATCAACAGGAGTGTTAAGGACACAATGACTTTTTACTGTCAATAGCGGATTGTATATTCTTTTTCAACTAAAATTGCTTATAAAAATATAGAGTAAAGAATAAAATAAATAAAACTAATTAAAAATCATGTAAATAAGCAAGTGTTAAATTTTAAGTTTGTAATGCAATTTATTTTATTACTATTATTTATTATTTAATTTGATTTATTTTTGTTTATAAAGTTTATTTTAATTTCATTTGAAATGCTAGCTAAGTTTTATTTTTAGTTTATGTAGTTAATTTTCAAAAAAGAAACTTATTTTATCTTATATAAAGGAAAAGTAGTTTTGTGCAAATAAAAAAAGTATTTTAGAGTAAAAGGTACAAGTTGTAGTTCTCAGTTAAAGTTTAAGTTGGTGGTGTTTTGGATCGGCAATAGTGATATCGGCCTTATTAGCTGTGCCTGTTACTGTGCCACAGAGAGCAGCCCTGCTGAAACAATTGAACTTTTATCTGGATGCAGATAAGACACTTGTAATTAAAAGTACTCTCACTGGCCACGCTACTTGTAAAAGTGGCCAGTCTTTCCAAAGATTGTATCATAATAATAACTGTACATATTACTATTGGAATAAATTCAAATTCTTCTTCTTCTTCAATGTGGTCCTTGCATTTTGTAATTATATTATTACAAACCTTATAGCTTTTCAATACTTCCTGAGAACAAGTATAATAAGAAAAAAGTAATAAATAGCACTCCTATAAAATCATCCACTGATTTGACATAGCTTAAAGCAAACAAATCTTTTATTAAATTCAGAAGCACCCTAAAAGTCAGCTCACTGCCTGGGCTAATTAGTTTTTTGATGAAATATAAATTATTTAGGAAAGTTTCACTATGTAACTGTGGAATTTTAATATTTAAATTATGTTTGGCACAAATTAGTATACTCTAATACATATTAAGGTACAAGGGTCATTCAATAAGTAACGAGACAAATTAGTACTGCTAAAAAACGGTTTATTCAATCGGTACAAAACTTTGGTTACTTTTCAACATAGTCCCCAGGAACACATTTTACACTTCTCCCATCTTTCTGTTAATTTATAAATACCTTTATATAAAATTCTTTAGGTTGATCTCGAAGCCGCTTTTGCACCTGATTTTTGACACCTTATTGGATTTAAAATGTTTCCCTCGTAGACCCTCTTTAAGGAAACTCTCATCCACACAGATGGAAGTCTAATAAGATGAGGTCAGGGCTGTAGGTGGCATGCGGAAGGATCTCCCACCCAAGTTTCGGACACTTTTCTTTCGTCAGCTGTGCCGTATGTAGAAGGGGGTTGTCATGAAGAAAAATCACGCCTTTAGTCAAGAACACGCTGTGTTTCATTGAACAGCAAGTCTTATCTTGTAGTCCAGCATGTCACTGTAGTACTGGCTGTTGATTGTTCTTTAGCCTTCAAGAAAATTACTGAGTAAATTTGAGGCTATGTTTACAAAATATGATTGACCAGCTAATCAGATGTCATCGCAAGATTGCCAACTTTATGTCCTAAAAGTTTCATATGGATAAATTCAGCCATTTTTCGGCAGTAATGATTTGTCTCATTACTCATTGAATGACCCTCATAGCATCAGTTTATCTAAAATTAAGGTTGATAGTGTAGACCCAAATGACAAAAAAATCAAAATAAGGATATAACACTGAAATAAATAATTAATAAATAGCATACAAACTGTAATGGAAACTAACTGTGAAGACAACCTTTTGTAATGTAACGTTTTGTAATCTGTCTTTTATATTTTAGTGTTATTGAATATTGATTATTGGAACATATAAATCTGTTATAAATTCATTATAATCTTGTCTTGTAAAGCAAACCATAATAATAAATCGTTAATCTGTATTCAAAGTAATCTTCAATAAAAACTTTAACTATACAAACCATACAGGTTTGTTACATTGTAAATCAAATACATCTAAACTATATTCGTAATTAAGTTACAGTAATTTCCTGACTTTACTGTTCCCAAAAACTCACAGCTAACTATAACGCCCTAACCTAGTGTAACTACAATTTCCTCCATTAACCTAGGGTAACTGTAACTCCCTCACCCACTAACCTACGGTAACTACAACTCCCTCCACTAACCTACGGTAACTACAACTCCCCCCCCAACCTAGAGTAACCAACTCCCTCTACTAACCTAGGGTAATTGCAACTCCCTCTACTAACCTAGGGTAACTGTAACTCCCTCTACTATCCTAGAGTAACTACAACTCCCCCCCCCCAACCTAGAGTAACCAACTCCCCCCACTAACCTAGGGTAACTGCAACTCCCTCTACTATCCTAGAGTAACTACAACTCCCCCCCAACCTAGAGTAACCAACTCCCTCTACTAACCTAGGGTAATTGCAACTCCCTCTACTAACCTACGGTAACTACAACTCCCTCCACTAACCTACGGTAACTACAACTCCTCCACTAACCTACGGTAACTACAACTCCCTCCACTAACCTACGGTAACTACAACTCCTCCACTAACCTACGGTAACTACAACTCCCTCCACTAACCTACGGTAACTACAACTCCCTCCACTAACCTCCAGTTTGAAAGCTTCGAAGGTCTTGTCGTCATCCATGTAGTTCATGTTGAGCACCTTGATGGCCACGTCGCCGTGCCAGTTGCCGCGGTACACAGTACCGAAATGTCCGGTACCGATAGGCTCGCCCATCTTCAGCTCATCAAATGGAATGTCCCACTCGCGCATTGAAAGCTGTAAATCAAGCATAATACTGTACCACTATCAGATTTCCAAAGAAAAATATTTGCAGTTAACGATTTAATTTGAAAAAAAGTATTACATATTTCTAATTCAAGCAACCTTCTTCATGGTCCACTACCAGATAACTAACAATTTGTTGGTAGTTCAACCTTAAATTTTGAACTAAGTAGACTGTTATTATCACTGTAAACAATATGGATGTTTACTTATTTATGTTTCAAAGGTTATAAAGATATCAACTGACTGTTAGTAACCTAACAATTATCATTGTAAATGAATTAATCTATGGCTTCAACTGTTATGTATGGAAATACGTTTTGAATGGTTTTAATTCTTAAAAATTAAATGCTGCACAGATGAACACTGGACACAAACAACTACCGTGTTGTGCATCACTGACTGTTCACCTCGTCAACGTAAAAGTTTTTAACATTTAAATGTCTCAATGAAACACATACAATAAGATAATAAAAATTGATAACATTACAAAAACAGGTGGTCATTTAAGTTTTTGACAAACCTGGCTGGCTTCCAAATCACATCTATCTAACATCTTTAAGTTTTTTAAATACTACATAAGCATTTACAGATATGAAGATAACTAGTCGTACAAATTTATTTACGATTAGTTGAAGATTTGCCTGTTCTATATATATGTTACAGTCATTTTAACTAATTGGTATTTTCCATACCAATGAAATGTGATCTGAGCATGGAAAAGTACCAATTGGAAATGCCCTCGGCCAGAAGTTGCTCGAACCGAAAACACCACCCTACACTTTTGGCGAAGTTCAATTCACAGTATGGTAAATTGTTATTTTAAAATTTGTATCAATACAAAACGCTAATTTTAACTAAAATTCCCAGTTTAATATTTTTTTGCATTAACCTCTTAAAGCATATTAATAATAAGAAATTAGCTTTGAACTTTAAAAAAACAATTTTATAGTGATGTCTTGGTGTTATAGGGAAAATCAATGGACTTATTAGTAGTGTGCGAAGAGTTAAAAGAAATCAAATAGACCAATAAAGCCCTGGAATTCAAGGAAGTATCATAAGTTGGCTCTGGAGAATGGCTGTGAATTAATAGGTCCAGGATGATAGTATTATACTTACACTGTTCTGGCGAGGCCAGGCACGGTTGTCCACGATCTCGCTGTCAGACACCTGACTGTCCTGGGAGTCCACCCTCACTGGGGTGTGGTCCGAGTCCGTGCTCACACTCCCCGACACTGTCCGGTCTGAGTCCTACAGCAGATACAACCACATCAGCTGTGTCCAGTAAGTAAAGTCAATTTGATCTTTACTTCCAAGAGCATAACGAAAGTATTTTTCAACATAGTTTCCAACACTTTATTGTACACCGTTATTGTGGAGGGTGAACAACTTACCCCGACTGCTCCAGGAGGGTTCACTTCTAGATGGTTTGTACTTTCTACTCTACACTAGGTAAAGCAAAAACCATATGCGTCACTTAAAATCTGGGCAGCCCTATGTATGTAAGTAGTTACACATGACTAACTGCAAATGTCGAGATATTGGGGTGTAAAGGTTGATCAATAGGTCTAGTCCAAAGCGAAATATGGCTGTTGGAGTGAGTGGAGTTTCCTTACTTAATTAGACACAACCATGGTCTAGATTGAACCCAGCAGGGATCACTTCTGGCTGGTTTATACCTACCAGTTGAACCCACCACTGGGCACAGCAAAAGCCGATGTGCCACTTCAATCTGGGCAACCTTATGGATGTCCAGTAGCGGCACATCACTAACCGCAAATGTTGAGATTCTGGGGTTCATGGGCAATTCAATAAGTTTAGTCTACTGTGGAAGATGACTGTTGGAGTTGGTGGGGTTTGTTCCCTTACCCCAGAGGTTCTTGTTAACCTCAACAAGGGTGTGCCACCCCCTGCCTACTTTGACTGGAGAGGCTGGTTCAGAGCTGGCCTCACCTTCTTCCGGGATGACTTTGAGATGTAGTGCCCTAATTCTTCCTCATGGATCTCGATAGGAGGCGGCACCTACTCCCTAACCTTACCCATCCTGTCACTCCGGAAGCAGCGCAAAGGTTCTTACAGGACTAAGTGCAATTTATAAGCTTCTTGTCCTAAGAGAAAAAAAAAGTAGATTTGATCTTTCCTTCTGAGACATTTGAAAGAGGATTAAAAAACCTTTTTTGTTTTGCTTACACAAGTAGAGACTTCGGTGATGTAAAGTATAAATGGGCAAGGTTTAGCCTGAAATAAAGATTAGTGATAACTGACAGATATAAATGGTCTAGAAAGCGAAGGATATGGCTGGAGAAAACAGGTTTCCTTACTTTACAGATTAGACACAATTAGATTGGAATCCTCCGAGACATTCGAGGAGAGGATTAAAAAACCTTTTTTGTTTTGCTTACACGAGTAGAGATTCGGTGATGTAAACTAAAGGAAATGAGAAAAATGGGCAAGGTTTGAACTGAAATAAAGATTAGTGGTAACTGACAGATAGAGATGGCATGACTTTGTACAGGCCCTATGTATTTTTTATCTAAGGAATGGAGAAAACAGGTTATTATATCCACCACTACAGATTATAAAAAAAACTTATTCAAAATTTTTTTTCTAGTTTGTGCACAAAAAAGTGTGACCAAATCGACACTATTACATTTGTTAATGTTTCATAAAAAGAATTTTGGATTTCTCAATTTGATATGAAGCTTTTCTATGGTGGACTTGACTAAATCAAAAGGTTGTGCCATAAAATCTTTTTTATTCCCTTTTGATTGATTCAAATATTAGTCAAATTGTTTAAACGTTGACATATGATAGTTAATTGGCTCTAGGACTGATCCCTGAGTCACTCCATGAATTTTCTCTAACCACCAACAGAGCAACAAAGCTGAACAGGGTATATGTTAGATAAGTGATCAAGAGCATACCTGAGATCTTTCCAGTGGATGTGTTTGCAGCGTAACCACATCAGGGAAGTGGAATTGCTGATGCTTGGTGAGGGTTGCAGCAGGGGTGTGACTAGCCACAAGAGCGGGGCTGGAAGGAGTCGAACTGTTACAGCTGGACGTGTTGGAGCTGGAGTCCAGACCCCCCTGTAACACAAATGAACACATTTTTATCATTAAAATCAATTTACAAACATCACAAATAACAAACAGCTATGATCTTTATTCGAATACTTTGGCTTTACTGGGGCACTTTCTTTCTACATTATTGGAAAGAACAGTCTTTATTTGATTTACTTTGAAGATTACATATTATGATGATGACCAGTTCTTGTTCTCTGCCTCCCAAAAGGTAGCAATGAGGCGATAAGAAGCCCACTCTGTCCATATCTACTAGTTATCATTCGGCTATACAAGTAGGTTTAGATTGGGCTATCACCAATATGTTACTAATATTACCAAAGTTAAGGATAGCCTTTACAAGCAATGACGTGATCTGAACTTGAATTTGGGTACTGTCTTGAGAAATGATAATTGCACAGTCACGTAGCCCGCACTGATGGCCAAAGACATTTCCGAATGGTACTTTCCCAACCTCAGATCGACCGACTTTTCCAAAGTCAGATCATGTTGGATGATCTAAGATCGGGAAAGTACCGATTGGAAACACCCCTGGCTATCAGTGGTTTTGGTGGCGCCATCCTACACTTCTGGTGAAAAAAATAAAAACATTCCTTGAGATAATGCTCAAATTTAAGCTCAGATCACATCAACACTTTTCTTTCTAATAATGTTGTTTTTTTTACATCCCCGGTAAGAAAAACTTTTGCAAAACTAGTAGCCTCCAGATAATACCAAAGTACTATTTTTTGTCAATTCTAGATCTGAGTCCCTTGACATTCATGCTTACATAACCCATATCTTTCACTTATATATATCGTGTCATTAAATATTTTTCAAACATTTAAATATTTCACTTCAGAAACTTGGATTTTATTGTCTCAATGCTGATGAGTTGTTAAAAATACGATTATCTGTTGATACAAATAGTGTATAATTTATGTTCAAAACAGAGTTTCATATGATAAATCTTTCAATGAATATAAATGATAAACAATTAGTAGTAACAGTAGTCACATCATATTTGTAACAATTCTTTAAGATGAGACAGTAAAATCTGTTTCTGAAGTGAAACGTGTGGATGTGAGTCGAGTTTTTATTTATAACGCAGTTTTAAACTTCAGCTCCATGTTAAAAAAACAAAGGCTCAGGTGTGCAGTTGGTAGCTGTCTAGTTTTCCCTCTTAAAGCAGTGTATAATTTACATACTAAGTATTTTTTTATAGTCTATAACATCAACATTTCAATTAAATAGTAATAATAAAAATGTAACAGAGACAATACAATCAATGATACACTACAGTAAATATGAGGCACGTACAGAAAGTAAGTGTACTGGTACTCTCACAGCTGAAGGAAATACTTGTTCAACATGTTGGCAACACTGCCGCGCAGGCCTGACCCCTCCCCTCCAAAACGGGACCAATCCGAGGTTAGTGTGTTGAAAACTCTTGACGCAATAGCATCTCTCACAAAAAATGTTGATCGTATCTCCCGCCAAGTGCAAAATTCGTGCCGTCAATTGCTACCTCGTTGTGAAGGGAAAAGCTCCAGTTGAAATTTATAATGAGGTGAAAACTGTTTATGGTAATGGAGCTATGAATCGTACAAGTGTGTACAAGTGGTGTCGCGTGTTTAAAAATGGCCGTACTTCCGTGCATGACGATCAGAGGAACGGAAGACCTTCAATTGTGACTGACAAACTTGTGGAAAAAATCGAGATTACGGTCCGTGATGAACGCAGATTGACGATAGATGAACTTTCTGCGATGTTTCCGCAAATCTCCAGATCCCTGATACACGAAACAATCACAGAAACTCTCGGATATCGGAAATTGTCTGCGAGGTGGGTCCCAAACCAGCTGACAGAGCAGCACAAGTTGAATCGAGTGCAGAGCTCCAGTGTTTTTGGAACGCTACGAACTCGAAGGCAATAATTTTCTCTACTCTATTTTTAGTAGAGACGAAACTTGGGTTGCTCACTACACGCCTGAAACTAAGAGGCAGTCTCAGCAATGGCTTCACACGTTGTCGCCCTCTGCCAAAAAATTGAGGTGAAGGGGGAGGTGGAGAAGTGGGCGAAAGAGCTGGTGGGAGACTTCTTCGAGGCAGGCATCAAAAAATTGATCCCGCGGCTCACCACTTGCATCGAGATGGATGGTGACTATGTCGAAAAATAACTTACATATGTACAAGTGTAACAAGTATGTTTTTCATTAATACATTTTTTTAACCCTACATAAATTGAGTACACTTAATTTCTGGACGCGCCTCATAGATATAGTATGGTGCATTATGTTTGTACAAATAAAAGTGGTTACTAATTTAAAGTACGAAATAAACAATCACAGAGAACATGACAGAAAGAAGATTGTGAAATATGAAATGGTGCATTGCAAGTACTTGTAAAGCATATTTAAAACTCTCAGATGCATGCAATAAGTATGCTAAAAAACGTGTCCACAAAAATAATATGACCGCATTTTACTTGTGTCTATGTGAACTCAAAACTTGTGTCAGATATGATGTCAAGTTCAATACATTTTTCACTAAGTTATAATATTTTAAGTAGTTATTGTTGATATTTATTAAATTATTACTTTGTCGCAATATTTGATGTTTGGATTTAAATCAAGATTTAATTTAATTTATTCATGTTGAATCCATAATTACAACATTATATTCTTTAAGTACGTATTAACTTTATGTATAGGCTGAGACATAATTATTTGTTTAGAAAATATTGAGGATGTTGTGAAGCATAAAGCACTTCATGTCTGCAAGATATTAATCTGTATTTTTGAGGTTTCTGATAGTTAGTAAAATACAGACGAGAATATGGGCAGGATCATCTTAATTGATTTAATTCTAACAGTAATACTAAAACCCTTTAACGAGTATAGGTGTTTGTTACAAAATAGTATTGACGTTCCAGAACGTCATATTAAAAATCATGTGAAAATAGTAAGGACGTTCTAGAACGTCAATGAATTATGACTTGTATTACAAGTACTAGCTCTTATGTTTTTCCTCTATGGAAGAAATCCGCCCACTATTCCTAACCTTAAATAACTGAGCGCAGTTTCCCGCGTAAATACTGTCAGCTACTTTCAACTATAGAGCGGCTGTAAAGGTTTTTTCGGCACACGGATTCCCGCGATTTCTACTGTCAACAGCAATTGGCGCTAACAACTTCTACAGTCGCATTCTGTTGTTACGCTGTAAACATTAACTTTGTGCAGTTTCTTCTACAATGATGAAATAGTGTAGTTTATTGTTCTCAAGTCAGTTTCCTTTTGTGTTGTGAAATGGATCCAGAACGTAACTTACATAGTGACGACATAAGAAGGGGGCTGTATGAGTGGAGTGAAGGATTGTAATCAAACAAAACAAGAAAAGTGGGTTTTGTGACTTTAGACTAAACCTCATCCGACAAATATTGGAAACATATCACACTCGATCAACCAAGAGAAGGAAGGCTGGTAGCCGTGGCGCCGAGGGTCGTGCCGCCGCCAGCCGCTACCAGAGACCAACATCCGCTCCGCCTGACCGGCAGACACTTCCCCCGCACACTGCCGACGCCAGAAGGTCAGACAAGGAAGACACAAAAGAGATGCTACGTCTGTTCTCATTCCTCAAGCAGAGAAAAGAAGAGGAAAGATACGACGTTTGAATGTAAAGAGTGTGGTTTGCCACTGTGTATACATCCATGTTTCAAGCACTTTTACACAAAAAACAAATTTTAGCCTTTGTTTTCTCAACAAAAGTAAATGTTAGCTTTTTAAAGTAATAATATCTGATTTTCATTAAAAAATCAAACATAATTTTTCTTACTATTTTGGGAGTGTATTATGTTTCACATCCTTACTCCTATGAACAAATGATGTAGTGACGTTCCAGAACGTCATTACTCCTTAAAGGGTTAAAATAAAACCATTCAGGATATGTGAGCACCTCTCTGTGCACTTGCCTTACTGTGAATGAAAGTATACAATTAATATATGTATATGCAGAGCTTCCATAACGTGAGGTTCCCTTGATTATACACACTGCAAATGAAAACACTGCAAAAACTAAACCAAGCAACTGAGGGTTGATGAATCTTCTAAGAAAGAGAAATGTGAAGTAACTAAAGATAAGAGGTGTGCGGTTCATCACCCAGTGAAAGTCTAAGTGAGCATTGCACAGTCTTTTGGGATGAAATCTACACTATTTCAGCTGACGCCAATATAGGATTGACTAGGAACTTTGTCCATCAACGGATAGTGAAAGTATTTCACAGAAATTTACTTCAAGAGTGTTATGGGAATCCATTAAGACTATCCGTTCTGGCTAGTCGTAATTCAATAAATCTCAACTGGATTCCTGGACATGCCGGTTTTAAAGGCAATGAACTCACTAATAAATTTGCTAGTAATAACTCGAAGAATCATTTCCTTTGAACTAAACCGGCTTGTGGTATAAAAAAATCAACTGCTTACCAAGATCTCAGGTGTAGACTAGGTAATCAGTTGGAGGAGACTGTTAAACACTTTATTTTGGATTGTGAGAGACTTGGGGTTAGCAGAAGAACCTCATTTAGAACCTCACGGCCAGGTGATGAATTCAGCATCAGTAATGGGCAGAAACTCTTGCATCTCGTGTCCTACTAGTAGAACCTGAGATGTGCAATAAGCTTAGGTTGAAGCATTGGAAACTAGGAGTTCTCTATCCCTTTCAAAATATAACTATAACTAAATATATTGCTGACTGTACACAGCATCTAAGTAACAAGAAATAAATCTGTTCTCGGAGGTAACTTCTGTTACACAAGTTCTGAAAGATTAAACATGGGAAACAATGTAATGAAGAAAAAAACCAAGAAAATCACAAGTGACTGTTGCAGTATTTTGTTAATTGAATTAAAAATATGAAGTCTTACAGTGAGAATGAGGAGTGTGGTCTGAACCGGAATTCAATTAACTAAGCAAAATTCAAATGAACCAGAATTCAATTAACTAAGCAAAATTCAAATGAACCAGAATTCAATTAACAAAGCAAAAAGAAAATGAACCGGAATTCAAATAACTAAGCAAAATGCAAATGAAAGAATTCCATGAAATGTTACTGAACTAAAATAAATTATACTGAACAATGTTTATAAGAATTCAATAATGACCAAAAATATTTTTCTTAATCCCTTTATTTTTCTTGATATCAATATGAAACACCTAGTGGTGGTGGTGTAACAAGGATTTGGCTTTTGGGGGAGGTATGAATCTAATTGAAGAGCACACTACAACGAAGGGTATGGGAAAAATATATGAATAAATCTAAATTTGGATAGATTACATAGCCCCAATTAAAAGTAAAAACTGTTAAAAGTAAACTGTAAAACTGTTGTACTTAAAACAAGTTATATTGCTGTTTTATAACTTTATTTTAGGATTCTTTGTGAGGGAGGGACTTATCTCTTGATCAACTCCCTTAGTCATGTCACTAGAAACACCTAAATATAATTAGCCTTGATTTTACAAAATCTACCTTAGAAATAAAAGTTTAGGTATCTGAAAAATATTCAGGCTGATATGAGAAATGCAAATAATG
Organism: Homalodisca vitripennis; assembly: GCF_021130785.1. Classification (NCBI taxonomy): domain Eukaryota; kingdom Metazoa; phylum Arthropoda; class Insecta; order Hemiptera; family Cicadellidae; genus Homalodisca; species Homalodisca vitripennis. Next base: position 111,450,469 of record NC_060214.1, read on the forward strand.
ATTAACATTAATGAGTACTATATTTTATTTATTCCTTTGTCCAGTTTTAGTAATGACATGTAATGGTCAGAAAAAAGAAATGAACTCTTTTATTTTTAGCATTTATTATATATATTTTTGATTTTGTTTTCAAATTTAGCGAGGCTCTTTATCTTCCTCTTTATTGGTGATACATTGGACTTGTCAAAATTTTCTCTCTCTATTTTAATCTGAATTCAGTATTAGTTAAACATTCAAATGATTTTCTTTTTGAACAAAAAAAGAACACCAAAACATTTGGTGGAACACAAGAGAAGAGCACATACCAAAACATTTCAACCTACTTTAACAAAAGATAAACTAATATACAGTAGTTATTTCAAAAACATGAAGAAAACTTCTGCTTGATCATAATTTTTTTAGAGGTTCATCAATAAGAAAATGAACAAATATTCATGCAATGAAGTAAAACATGCGTGGCAAGGCAATAAGTTTCAATATGTGCATATTAGTTTTTCAAAATAAGTGATTAAATAGCATCTTCAAAGACAAAGATGTATATTTGATTAATATAATAATTTCGCAATGGCAACAATCTAAGTGACTAGCCATTTATGTTTATCACTCACTGAATGGCATCTGTGAAGCTATTATAAGCCAACTAATGGTTGTTTATATTGTACAATAAACACAGTTTCTATAACGTGTTTTGTCTTTACATTTTCATTGATTTAGCAATGATTAGTTGAAAAATTAATAGTGATGAAGATATAGTATTAAATTAAGTATTGTCCAATTCTGAGTTAGGCTTTGAGTACGGAACAATTCAGAACTATTTTGAGTTAAGTGACAATTGGAGATATGGATCCAATCAATCATACTTACGAAACTACCAATCGTAATGAATTAAATATCAGTAATAATTTTGTGTGTTGTAAAATATACCTGGTAGAAGATGTTACAGCATGATTGAAAAAACTTGGCACTTAAGTTTTATAAGTCCAGATTTTTGTAAAGTGCACACTGAGCAGGTTGCACTGCAGAGCTTAATTAACTGACAACATATAATAACGTTTTTCTAAACCATCAAACAAGTTTCGGGTTCGAATTTTACTTCTGGCAAATTGCTAATCTCTATTTATAGCTCTACTTTCAACAAGAAGTTTTCTTCACGTTTGATTAGAGATAGAAAATAGATGAGAGACGTGGGTGAACAGATACATTTTGATTATTTACTGGAAATGGTGGTACATTGATGGTCTTCCTCTCTCGTCGACTGAGCAACCCGTGGCTGGGCGACGGCCTGTTCAGACTGGGAGATTGACTCGGCACAAACACTGCAACAACATTCAAGGAACTCATTTATGTGCCTTTTGGAACATTTATTACATGATTTGGTTGAGTTCTTTTCTTAACAATAGCATTACATTTGTAATTTTGATATTGTCAGTAACTTGTATGAATCCTACAGACAAATAAAAACTACTGTTGTAACAATACAAACAAAATCTTCAAGCGCCACAATGCCATTCCCATAGTAAGCTCTGATGCAATTGGCATGTAACATATTCATAATCATATATAGACAGATTATTCATACATGAAAAAAGGTACATGATGAAAAATTAATTTAATGGCAGAGTTTGATAGTTTCAGATTGTAGCTACGCCCTTTCCCGAATTGCTGCTCCCATAAATGGTACCATATACCATATATATGTTTATAACAAAATTCACAACTTTCATCTCTCATTCATGTTCTATGGAACATAATAGTTTTTTAATGCTACCAAATGGATAATGGGTTCTTGTCCTACAGTTTTTCAGGCAGAGGTCGCAGCCATTATGGAGTGTGCTTGAGAGAATCTTCGTCTGCAGTACAGGAGTAAGACTATCAATATTTTCACGGATAGTCAGGCAGCACTGATGGCGCTGGACTCTTGTGTGTTCAAATCCAAACTTGTCTGGGATTGCTATCAAGTCGTTTCTTCCCTTGCCAGAATCAACAATGTGACTGTTTGTTGGGTTCCTGGTCATGAGGAGATCCCTGGGAATGAAAAAGCTGATACTCTGGCCAACCGGGGCTCAGTGTCAATTATGTTGGGTCCTCAACCGTTCTGCAGTATTTCAAGGTGTGAATCCTTTGGGGCTGTCTCGAAATGGGTTCGTGCTGAACACGAGAGAAGGTGGAGGTTGCATCCGGGAATGAGAATGAGCAGAATGATACTACAGACGCCTTCCTTCAGGGTGGTGTCTGACCTTCTCTCACTAAGTAGATTGATGACTTCTCGGATTATAGGTCTGATTACAGGACATGGCCAGCTGAGGAAGCATCTTCACAGAGTCGGCATCCTTCGGGAAGATCCGCTCTGTAGAATGTGTGATGAGCAGGAGGAAACTGCTGAACACTTGCTCTTTGATTGTCCTGCAATAGCAAGGGAGCAGTATGCCATCTTTGGTAGTTTGGACAAGGGTGGTGAATTTCCCCAGGAGGACCTGATAGTTTGTTTTCGATGGTTTGTGGAACTGCTGAAAGCCTAGACTAGTAGGCCTCATGGTGTACTTTCGGAGTACGCAAAAGGCCCTTGAGGCTTAAGTGCATGGCAATAGGGCCACCTCATAGAAGAAGAATGCTACCACATGAAAGAAAGGTAACAGTTTACATTAGCTGGCAGTTTAACCATATTACAGTAATCCCTCCGAATCCACAGGGGTTACGTTCTGGAGGTTTGCCGCAGGTCATGAAATCACCGATAACGGTACCTTATTTAAATGAAAGTTTGGGGGTTAGGCTCTTAGGGATAATTTATAACTGTTGCTATACTGTGTTTATAACTGCACAGTATAGTTGTCTTAAGTGTGTATTTATCAATTTTAGGAACACTGTAAAGTACATGAAAGCAAAATTTTGGAAGCTTCAAAATACTTAGTTATATCCATTTGTTTACTCTTTTTTTCGAACTCCTGGTGGACTTCTTCATATAGGATAACTAGTTCCTGGAGTCCTCTTTTCAACCAAAGGGCCCTTTCCATGAGGGGATCCGTCTCCTACTTCTCCTACTCGTGATCTGTGAGCTGCATTGCAGTTTTAAGAAAAATCATAGCTTCGTTTCAGGATTATTGGGATTTTTATTTTCGTCTTTAGGCTGTTTGGCTACCCCGTTTGGAGATGTTACGTTAACTCCTACACTGTTAGTTCCTCATCATAACCTTGGATCATTTCTTCAAGAACCTGATGGTTTATTTCAGAAAAACCTTCATTCTCGACGTTGAGTGCAATTTCTAAATTGTTATTCACCACTGATGTATATAATATTCCATTCAAATTGTTTTCGGAATCAATCACCCTTATAGCTTCAGGCCATAAATTTTGCCTACATGCTGCATTTATGGTTGATGGCTTCACTTTATCGATGGATTCTTTAATGTTAATAGGTCAATCTGCAATGTTGTTCAGGGGTGTCACCCATAGATTTTAGAGAAGTTGAAATGTTCTAATCACATACTAAGCCTTGAAAGCAGCTATCACAGCTTGATCTAATGGCTGTAGGATCGATGTGGTATTGGTAGGCAGGAATATGACTAGGATGTTTGGATGATGAATTACAGGGTGTCCAGGGGCGTTGTCAATCACCAGTAAGGCTTTGAAAGGCAAGTTTTTGGATTCAAGGTAGGCCTTCACCTCAGGAACGAAACAGTTGGCAAACAAATCACAAAACAAATCTGCAGTGACCCAAGCTTTTTTGTCAGACATTCAAAATACTGGCAGATGATTCAAATCCTTTACTTTTAGAGCTCTTGGATTCTGTGACTTATGTGACAGGACAGGGGTTCTGTGAAACGGACCCAAAGAAAATCGCTGACCACCTTAACACCTTCTTTGTAAAATATAGCAGAAAACACGCTAAAGCAACACCAAATATCGAATGACAACTTACTGTATAGTCCATGCTACAATATAGATACCACAATGACAGAAATTGACCCCAACCACAGCCAAAGAAATTAAACAAACAATCCGTTCATTGGAAAAGTAAAAACCTCCTCGGGTTTGGACGAGATTTCATCGAAAATCATTAAAATTTTGCGAAGCTGAACTTCTGAAACTTCACATCACTAACATATCCTTTATACAGAGCATATTTCCAAAAAACTTAAAAACAGGCCAAAAGTATACCCTAAATATAGGGGAGAGTGGGGATACTTGAGCATATGGGATACATGAGCCACTTCCATTTATAGCTGACAGAGGGGGAATTTTAAGTGCAAGGTGTTGGCAGCCTGACTTGGTTTTTTTGTTCTCTCAGCTCCTACATTAAACACCAGTTGCTTAGATGGTCACAACTGGAGTCTATCATCAAAAGTTCATTTTCCTTCATCTGTAGTAAAAAATTAGGTGAGTAAACTTCTATTTTTTACTAAGTTACATGAAAGTCTATTGATAATGTTTATAGTTTAGAAAAAAAAGAGTTATAATTAAACTTTAATTTGACACTACAAGGAATTAAAAATACTCATCTACAATGTAGCCAGTTCTGTAAACAATTAAAATGGTAGCAGCAGGGATACTTTCAGAGACAGTCAAAATGGGATAGTTGAGACATGTCTCAAGTATCCCTCCATTATAAATCCTTTAAGATATTTATTTATACTATGCAGATAGCAGGATTTATATAGTAATTTTATACAATAAATACATCTTAAAATAGCTAAATATTAAAATAGACTTATAATATTTGACATATTTAACTGAATACCTTCCACTTAAACTTATAAAAATTACATTAAAAAATTGTTATCAAAAACAAAAAAAAGATAATTTTATAGCTTGATAAGCTTATATTTCTGAGAATTATTGTAGCCTATGATTTAACATAAATCCTAAGCATTGTGTAGGCTACATGCATTTGGCATTTGTTTTCTGTACAAACTGAGTCTAGCTTGCACCTCTATAAATTGACGTTTATCAATCTTAGGCTACAGCAATTTTGTTTCGTTACAGACATGCCGCAGCATTACAAAGTGAAGGATGGTGCCAAACCACGACAGGTAGTTCCTCCTGACATCATGCACCAAGCCTGCAAGGAAGTGTCCGAAGGGAGAAAATACCCTTAGAGGTGCAGCAAAGCAATATGATATTGACAGGATTACACTTTCAAGGTATTTGGTGAAATACAAAGCTAATCCAGTCAACAAAGATGCACTTTGCCCTGATTTTAAAAAGAGACAAATCTTTTCGAAAGAAGAGGAGGGTATGCTTAAAGTTTATTTAATTAAAGCATCTAAACTGTGCTATGGTCTATCCCGTAGAGAAGTTTGTAAGTTGGCTTATGACTTTGCTGCTGCTAATAATAAAGATGTTCCCCCAGTCTGGGACAGGAAACTGTTCAGCAGGATTTGATTGGTTCAGGGGGTTCATGAAGCGAAATCCCACACTTTCCCTTAGAGAAATCCCAACCAACTAGTTTGTCCCGTGCAACTAGTTTTAATCAGACCAATGTGAACCTGTTTTATTCCAACTACAAACAGGTCTTGGAAAAGTATAAGTTTACTCCAGAAGTTATATGGAATGTAGACGAAAACTGGTATCACAACTGTACACAAACCAGGTAAAGTTGTGGCGTTAAAAGGAAGAAAAACAGGGTTGGTCAAATGAAATCAGCTGAAAGGGGAACACTTGTGACTATGTGCTGTGGTATCAATGCAATTGGACAATTCTATTCCCCCATTTTTTTATCTTTCCCAGAGTTCATATGAAAGATATATTTTTTTAAAAAATGGACCGACAGGATGTGATGGAGCAGCAAATCCTAGTGGATGGATGACTGCCTCTAACTTTGAACTTTATTTAAAACACTTTATCAAACATGTTCGTTGCAGTACAAACAACATGGTCCTTTTGATATTTGATAATCACGAATCTCACATTTTCCCTTGCTTCACTTAAAATGGCCAAGGAAAATGGGATTGTCTTATTAACATTTCCCACCCCACACAAGCCACAGGTTACAGCCACTTGATCGACAGTTTATGGCCCTTTGAAAACATACTACACAATGTCTCAGCAAATTCTTGGATGTTGTCTCATCCAGGACGGCCCATATCGCTTTATGACATTGCAGAGATTGTTGGGCAAAAGCATATCCACGTGCATTAACAAGTTTCTAATATTTGCAAAGGCTTTGAAGTGACAGGTATTGTGCCTTTGGATGAACATAAATTCACAGAAGAGGACTTTTTCAGTTCTTATGTGACAGATAGACCTAGTGAAGGTTTAGAAACTGCATCGTTCTGATATACAAGAATTAAGCCAGGGTAATGCTGAAAAAGAAGCAGAGGCAACTGAGGTATTGCAGACTGGCCCCTCAACAGCAGAAACATCATCATGTTCCCCACACCACAGGAAGTTTGTCAACCTGGGCCATCTTGTCAAGATACAAACATTAATGCCAAACCAAGTTTAATTGTGGTCTCCTGAAAATTGTTCGACCGTACCCCAAAAGGCATTACCTCGGGTCAGGAAAAGGAGGAAGAAAAAAAATTAAAGTCAAGTATTCTCACATCAACACCAGAGAAAACTAGATTGGAGCAAGAGTTGATCCAGAGAGCTTTGAAAAAAGAAACTAAGGCGAAACTTAAAAATAAAACTAATAAGCCAAAAAATACAAAAAATATTGTAGTAAAAAAAAATCTTTTGGAAAGAAAAGGCAAAAGCAAGCTAGTGGGTCTGATTCTGAATCTTGTGCCTCAGATACCTTTTCAGTGAAGAGCTTTAGCTCGGAAATGTGTATTACTGAAGACAGTGATGATGAAGCAAGCATCCAGTCCAGGCGACCTCAAAAACAATGACTGGGTCTTGATGAGATATGAGGGGAAGAAATCTGTTTTAGAAGATTTGTTGGTCAGATAATGAACCCTACAGAAGATGGTTTTCATGTAAAGTTTGCACGGCACATAGAAGGCTCGAGGTTTAAATGGCCACCACGAGAAGACATTGCCACAATTGATGAATCTCAAATTGAAATCATGTTGAAAGCCTCCAAGAACCATAACAAAAAATGATCGGGTGACCAGCTTTTCTTTTAAAAATTGGATTTGGTGGACTTTCAATTGAATGAACGTTCTATTTTTCTGGTGTTTAAGACTCAATACAAGTAATGAATATTTTTTACCTTTAAATATGTCAAAAATATCAAGTTTGTTTGTTAAAAATGTTGCTTATTCTTATTAGATTATAGTAAGTTACACACAGTGTATTAGTTCTTAAAGTTGAGTACATAAATATGTTCCAAGAAAGTTTGTGTTTTATTTCTTGGTGTGTCTCATGTATCCCCATGGGGTGTCTCAAGTGTCCCTCTACGAGGGATACTTGAGACACAATGCAGATACCTTTTAACCAAATTATCACCACATATGAATGTACAAACTGATTTACCCATAACACTTTATGTATACAGGAAATATCAAAGTTCATTTTGCAATGACAACACATTTAATAAACCAAAAAAAGAAAAATTATAAAAATCAAATACTAAAAAGTGGGCTCAAGTATCCCTACTCTCCCCTCTAAACAAGGAAACAAAGATGAAGCAACAAACTACCGTCCCATTTCACTACTACCAACTGTTTCAAAAATAATAGAGAAGATCACTCTTTCTAGACTACTCACTCACCTACAAGACAATAACCTCCTATCCAATAATCAACATGGCTTCAGAAAAGAAAGATCTACATCAACTGCAATAATAGACCTTGTTGAATATATTACAGACAACCTGGAAGAGGGCAACACCATCACTAGTATCTTTTTAGGGACTTGAGCAAAGCTTTCAACTGTCTTGGCCATAAGCTCATCCTAGCCAAACTACAAACTCTTGGCGTCCAACAGTCAGCCTTTAAAATGGTTTGAGAGTTATTTGAACGAAAGATACCAAGTTGTAGAGGTTAAACAGAGAAGAATGGGAGAGACCTGTACTGTTTTAAATCTGAAAAACTACCTATGACTCGAGGGGTTCCCAAGGCTCCGTCTTAGGACCAGTGTTATATATTTTATTCACCAATGACCTGCCAATATTCTTGGAAAACTACACAAAATTCCATCATGTACGCAGACGATACCGTACTACTCTCAGCCCAGAAGGATGTTGAACAGCTAGAAAATAAACTCCTACATCTCATTCAATATGGCCCAACAATATTGCAAATACAATGATCTGGTCTTAAACAGCTTGAAAACTAAACAACTCACTCTAGGAACTAATAAAAAACTATGTGTCCGAAATCCCTGGTATTCAAGAAACAGGGACATGAATTATTTAGGAATAACACTAAATAATACATTGACATGGACAAATCACATTGACAACTTATGCCTGAAGCTAAATTCATCACTCTATGCTTTGCGAAGGACCCATGCAACAAGCACTCTTGAATCTACCAAAATAGCGTACTATGCCCTATTTGAAAGTCATCTCAGGTATGGGATAGCAGCATGGGGGGGCACAACTCAATTTAACCTACTAAAAAGTCCTCAAAATTCAGAAGAAAGCAATCCGGTTAATGGGGAAGCTAGGACCTAGAGAAAGCTGCAGAGCTACTTTTAAAGAATTGAATATACTGACAGTGACTTCTCTATATATTCTGGAATGATATTGTACTGCTTATTAAAAGACTTTCCTCAAAATAGTAATCTTCATGAAACTAACACAAGACATGGTCAAGACTTTCCACTACCTCTTCACAGAACAGCTGTATTTTGAGAAAAAAAAAACCAACCTATGCCGGGAAAAAAAACTTTTTAATGCTCTGCCAGAAGAAATTAAGAAAAATGGAAACAATCACATTAACATGAAGACTGCAATAAAGAACTGGCTCTTGCAAAGAACCATCTACACAGTGGAGGAATTTTACTTATGGAGACTGACAACTTGACAGAGACAAACATGAACTTTTATATTTTATAACTATGTAAACTTTTTGTTAATTGACGCTACTTGTAATCTTAAAGGATTATCAATAAAGAATTTATGATTTCTGATAAACAAGCATAGTCTTAATCATGAATCCACCTTAATTGGCACTAACCTAGAAGCCCGGTGCTCTGTTTTTTTCCTATTGTGCCAGAAATGTTCTTGAAGGCATCCTTTTCCAAAAGAGCACACTTTCATCAGCATTGATTCATGTTCAGCACAGAACTCTCCCTCCTATAAGACTGCTTTGAGCTTGGCTGGGAATTCTTCTACGGACCAGGCTTTGTGGTCTGCAGAGGCTGTCTCTCCTACGAGCTTCACATTATGAAGGCTGAAGCGAAGCTTAAACCTTTCAAACCTTCCCTTACTAGCCAGGAATTGTGGTGGATGTGGAATTTTGTGCACTCCCCTAATGATTCCGAAAAATGGTTGTGCAGTTGCTTAGTTTTTTCTCTGATGGTATAAGAGCTTAGGGAAACTTCTTGGTTTGATTCTCTATCCATATGCTCAATGCCTTTTCATTTTTTTCAACCCTCACGTTTCGAGAAACAGAAGCAGTTTTGGCACAGAGATGTCCACTTTCTTTCACAGTGGATCAATCCCTGCAAAATTCTATTGACTGAGATATATAAATCAAGTACAGCTATAACCCATGTTACATAAAAGACGTCATTGATTTCTTTCTTCAAGCCGTCTCCCATCGTGAGTATATAATTGTAAAATGTTCCATTGTTATGCTATAAATAAGCGAGCCCTAAATAAAATTTTTTTAATTTAACACAGTACCTCATTAGAACATATCACCCATTCTTTACAATTTGTATTATGTATAATGTTATAACAGTGTGGTTATTTAGGTTATTTCAAATTTGTTTTGTTTAGTTTGGCTTTTTACATTGATTGTAAATTATTTTTTATCTAGGACTACTAAAAATAGGGCATGGCTGCATAAGGGTGAAATCTCATGTTGTTTATCTCGTTTCGTTTCCATCTAACATGTTGGAGATCAGCTGTTTTAGCAGTGTGGGTGATCTGAACCTGTCCTTGCTACTTTAAAGGTCTGTATTCAATCCTTTTCTCCCTCATCACAATTTCTGTTTCCATTATTATGATATTACTCAAGATGATACTCACAAGCTGTTTGTAAAGATTTTCTTGTCATGTGTGACAGGACATTTTGCTTATTACTCGTTACAGTATAATAAATACATCTAATAAACAGCAACTACGATATTCGAAATTACGAGCTGCAATATCATATGAAGTTTCAACCCTTTTTAGAACACTTAAGTAATTTGAAATTTTTAACGTTCCTTGAGTTTTGGATTATTTAGGTTTTACTTCATGATTACACTTTAACACATTCGTTGAGGGTTACGACAATTGTTGTCATGCAATATTTGCGCGCCATGCGGATGTCAACAATAGCAGACATCTGCTTGCTTTGCCACCATTGCCACAGTGTGAGCCTAGCAGTAGCCGTGGACGTTGTGTCATTTGCCACATGTTGTGCCTGTTTCATACGTTGTTTATTCGCAATCCGTTCGTGGATCGCAATATTCGTTCGCTGGTTGTGCTGTATTGTTTATTGTGTGTAGTGTATGTGTGTTTATTATTGTATTCAGGCGGGTGCGAAGTGGCGGGGTCTTCATACCCCAACACATGTGCCAAGCCAGAGCGTCCACGAAGCACACGCACAGCCACCTTCTCTCTTCTTGAGTGCTGTACTTTTCGTGCGCGTGCACCTGGGAACTGCCTGATCCAAATCTTGTCTTCTTTTATAATTCCGATCAGGCTGAGCTGATCTGGCGGGCTTTCTGTGAACTATCCAAATTTTTAACTTTCTTTTCCCACTACTCTCACCTGTCGGGTAATCTTCCCAACAATCTATCTTAAGCTATTCTAATTCTAATTTTCCTTCTGTTAATCCAAGCCAAGGTGGAACAGCATATGCCGAGGGTTGCGTGATCAAGGGAGAGCTTGGTCGTAAATATGCGAACTCTGGATTACCTGGCAACCTCCAGTTTAAACCTAGCCTTCCCCAAGTAGAGCGGGACAATGCTTGGGGTGACCTTTAGATCTCCGCTACTCGTGGGAACACAATGAGTACAGAATTTACAAGAAAACAAACAAAACCAGAGAGCTCTTGTAGCACTCAAAAAAGTGGATGAAAATTCACGAAACACAGAGGGATTGATGATGGGCTCCTGACCCTAGCAATCCTGACCAAACCCAAAAAAACAGGGCGGACTTCCTAGTAGAAGTCCAATAGCCTCCGACTCGGTCAGAGTCGAAACAGATGAAGAAGATGCGATATACTGGAGGGCGATCACCAGAAGGAAGAGGGAGCAAAAGTCGAGAGACAGCTCCAGCACTGCCTAAGTTATGTGGATACCGCCAGGAAACGCATGGTCTGGTTCCGAAAAAAGAGGGTACTCCCAAGAAGAAGCCAGGGAATTGGCCTTAAAACCAATCCCAGAAGAAAGAAATAAGAAACTGAACAAACAAAAAGAGGGAAAGAAACCGAAAAGACCTCACTCTGATGGATCCACTCCGGAGGCCCATCAGAGGAAGAAAACAAAGAACGAAGGAAATCAAGGGGAACGCAAGGAGCAATCTGGACAACCCCAGAAACCTTCATACAAACAAGCGGTAGCTGGTATAAGGGTAGGGGTCTTGCACTCCAATTTTCCCGAGACACTACTCACAACCGAACAGATGGAGAAGATCCAGAGCTTCATCCATGGAAGCTATCGTGGAGGAACAGGAGGGTCCCTACTCTCCAAGATTCTAACGGTATCAACAGAGACAAGGGGTTCTAATCTTCACCTGCGAAAACACTGAAACAGCAGAATGGCTTAAAGGAAAGCAAGACTCCCTAAAGCCTTGGGAAGAGGCCAGTCTAAGGATAGTACCAGAGGAAGAAATCCCTCGTGCGAGAATCGCGACTGTCTATCTTCCTGACAGCATACTTGACACAACCGAAAAGATAATGAAGCTCTTAAAAGGACAAAACAAAGAGCTATCTGTCGGAGAATGGAATGTTCTGCGGAGAAGCGACGAGGGGAAGTCTGTCCTACTCACCCTGGCAGTCGACTGCGCTACAGCGAACAAACTTGAGAAGGAAGGTCCATGGATCGGCTACAAGTTTGGGAAAGTTCAGCTTAGACTGAAGAAAAAAACATCAAGAAAACATAGAACAACCCACAAGGGAAGAGGGGACTACAGAAAAAATGACCGCTGAAGAGATGGAAGTGGAGGAGGCCACGAAGGTGTCAGAGCAAATCTGTACATACCTTACCTAAAAGGTCTACTCCACAAGCCAGAGCAGCGGTCGAAGAAGAAAGACCCACCTGTTCTCTCTTCTTGAAGAAGGGACCTTCACTCAAAGGACCATCCGTCTCGGCTCGAGGAAAGAAAAAGGGGATAAAAGTCTCCGAGCAATCCAGAAGAAGAGACGGGGATGGACCAACCTGGGGGAGGTGGGGAAGAAGGCGTAAGTATGCGCCTAATACAGATAAAACCTACACCATGCAAAGGGCGCAACTGACATCTTGGAAGAAGGTTTATCTCAACAGGCCTGGATATCGCCCTAATCCAGGAGCCTTGGATCTATAGAGGTTGCATCAGAGGACTGACAACTCAGGTAGGTAATCTCATTTATGATCGAACAATTGAAAACCCAAGAACTTGTATTCTAACTTCAAAACTAATAACAGTCTTTCCGATTACAGATCTAATAACAAGGGATCTGGTGGCGGCTACAGTGAAGGTGACTTCACTGCAAGGGGGACAGAGAGGTTACTATAGCCTCAGCTTACTTCCCCAACCCGTCAACAAGCTGCCCACCAAAAGAACTAGAAAGACTATTGCAGAGCTGCAGAGACAGAGGCTCGGCCCTCATTCTCAGCTGCGACTGCAATGCTCACCACACGTATTGGGGAAGTACGAACACAAACAAGAGAGGTGAGGAACTTCTACAGTTTATGTTCAGCAATGATCTAGTGTTAGAGAATAGAGGGTCAAGCCCAACCTTTATAACTAGAAATAGGAAAGAAGTCCTGGACATAACACTATCTACAGGACTAAAAAACATAAATATTAGTAAGGTGGCACGTCTCCAAGGAGGCCTCACTATCGGACCACTGTCCAATTAGGTTTCGACATAGAGGAGACAGGGGAAAGATACGTGACCCACAGGGTTCCTAAATCGACCAACTGGAGAGGTTACAGAGAGTCCCTGGCAGAAGAGTTGGAAGAAATAGGACCCTTGCAGAGAAATGAATTTTGGAATTAGAAAGGTCTGCACAAATAGTAGAGCAAGCTATAATAAAGGCCTACGAGAAAAACTGTCCTCCCAGGCAAAACCGGTTGAAGAGGGATGTGCCGTGGTGGACAGGGAGGTTGGAAAACATTAAGAAACAAAACGAGGAAATTATTAAAATGGGCAAAAAGGACAGACGACTGGCTCCCTTATCTACAGGCCCAAAATGAATATAAGAAAGAACTAAGAACAAATAAAAGAAGAACCTGGAGGGAATTTCTGTAAAAATATCAACAGTCTTCCCGAGGCATCCAGGCTTCAAAAAACTCTCCAAACGGAGCATACAAATCCTATGGGGGACTCTAGTAAAGGACAACGGTGACCTAACAATGAACAGGAAGGAGACCTTAGAACTACTTCTGGAGACACACTTCCCGGGGGGTCAACTAACTCGTAATGAGGATACTTATTCTCTATATGGGGGGGGATCCAGTCGGGAGGTGGCAAAAGCCAGACAGGTGTCTAACAGACTATTCACACACGAAAGAATTAAATGGGCGATAAGATCGTTCAAGCCGTTTAAATCTCCTGGGGCGGATGGAGTTTTTCCAGCCCTGCTTCAAGAGGGGCTGGACATTCTACTAAATACCCTTAGCATTCTATTTAGAAGCAGTTTCGCCCTAGGATATATACCAAAGAATTGAGGATAGCACTAGTGGTGTTCTTGCGGAAAAAATGACAGGGATCCAACAAACCCAGTTCGTATAGACCCATAAGCCTAACCTCCTTCATGGTGAAAACTATGGAAAAAATAATAAAAAGACACATAAGGGACGCAATATTACTGGAAAACACCCACTTAGTCCCACACAACACGCATACATAGAAGGAAAATCAACCACCACTGCTCTCCACAGTTTAGTGAGAGAGGTGGAGAATACCTTCGAAAAAAAGGAAGCCCTAGTCAGCGTCTTCATGGACATTGAAGGAGCTTTCGACCGAGTAGCATATCAATCTTGAAGACTGCGATGGAACGTTTTGGAGTTTCCTCAGACGTAGTCAAATGGATAGTAGCCCTCCTAAAAAGCAGACAGGTGAAAGCCAAAGTACGGGGACGAATCGGCTGCGATCACGGCCCAAAGAGGCTTGCCCCCAGGGGGGAGTCTTATCTCCTCTCCTGTGGGCGATGGTAGTGGATGATCTCCTAAGAAAAGCAGAGAAAGAGGGGGATAAGGCTACTATGTTATGCGGAATGACCTAGTGCTTATGATTAAAGGGAAAAAACACTGGCAGGCTGGAACGCCAATTACAAACAGAACTGAACTTCATAAGCAACTGGTGTCATGGGGAAGGTCTGCGGATCAACCCATCAAAAACAAACATGATTACCTTTAACCAGGAAAAGGAAAATTCCAGCTAGCTAAACCGGTCCTGGAGGGAATCAGCATAAACCAAACAAAAGAAGTGAAGTATCTGGGTTTAATCTTGGATGAGAAGCTCACTTGGAACTCCCATATTAGAAACAAGATATCCAAAGCAATAATGGCCCTTGGGGCCTGTAAGAGACTCTTTGGATTTAAATGGGGACTTAAACCCAAAATGATTTATTGGGATTTACGAAAACCATAGTGAAACCAATGGTCACATATGCTGCTTTAGTATGGTGGCCGAAGGTCGAACAAACAACAGCTGCAAAAAGGCTACAGAGTCTTCAGAGGTTAGCTTGCTTAAGCATCACGGGAGCAATGAGCTCCTGCCCAACACTAGCAATGGAAGCGGTTCTGGGTTATACTCCTCTTGGCCAGGAAGTGATGAGAACAGCTGCGATGAGCGCAATGAAGCTTCTAGGGACAAAGGTAATAAAATGTTACCTCCCTAGAAGGCCATATGAAGATATTGGAAAATTTCCCTGAGGCTGAAATGCTAACCAAAGTAATCTGATACTATGGTTAAGAAATACTCCTTTGAAAAACCATACCACGGTCTCTATCGGAAGTAGGGAGGAATGGATTAAAAGGGAGGCCTACCCAAAAAAAAGGAAGTCCTGAAGTTTTACAACCGATGGTTCACTCCTAGACTCAAGGGCAGGATATGGAATACATGGACCTGGAGTTGACATGGCTGTGCCCCTGGGAAGACATGCCTCAGTTTTTCAGAGCGGAGGTCATGGCAATAGATTCATGTTCTAGAAGACTCACACAGTTGGGGACTAAAGGATTATCATACCTTATACTCTCTGATAGTCAGGCTGCACTGAAGGCACTGGATACCTGTTCGATTGATTCGAAAGCGGTCTGGGAATGCAGGAAGGCCCTAGCAGAGCTAGCAACAAGTAATAGAGTAACACTCGGATGGGTGCCGGGTCATGAAGGAATTCATGGAAACGAAAAAAGCGGACATCCTCGCCAAAAAGGGAGCGGAATCCATATTGGTGGAGCCAGAGCCAGGATGTGGAATATCCTTCTCCAGCATTAAAGCTCTTGGTTAAAGATTGGGAAAAGAGGACAAGATATAAGAATTGGAGCAGAGCCTCGGGTTTAAGAATATCCAAAATGTTTATCTCTCCTTATGCAAAAGGATGGACAGCTCTCCTAGACCAGAATAAGGAGGATATAAGGACTGATATTAGGAATGTTGACAGGACATGGCCCTCTGAGAAAGCACCTTTTGAAGGTAGGCCTTAGTCGGAGCAGCGAATGTAGACTCTGTGGAGAGGAGGAGGAGTCAGCGGAGCACATTTGGTTGGATTGTCCTGCCATCGTAGAGACTAGGAAAAGATACCTGGGAGCATACCTCCTCAGCCCAAGGACATCAAAGAACAGGAGCCCTTAAATCTGATTGGTTTTTGCAAAAGCCTCGGTTTTTGAGGGCACAAATAAAAGTAAGGGAGGCGCAAAGGTCCTTTTAGGACTAAGTGCGGGGACAAAGTGTCCTCTTCCCTCAGAAGGAAAAAAAAAAAAAAAAAAAAAAAAAAAAAAAAAAAAAAAATGTATTCAGGCAATATGGTCGATGACAATGAACTAGTGAAAGACTTTATGAGTGAACAGGACGATTCCGATTCAAGCTATATTTTGACTATTTATCCATGTTTCTGGACGGTTTTAAATTTTTTACACAAAATAATTTTTTTTTTCTCACTATTTGTGCAATTGACAATGTCTTCCACGAGTGACAGTGCCATTCGGGAGTAATAGACCCAGAGTCCTGCGGTACTGACTAAGCGGGGACCGACACCAGGTGCGACTGACAACAATTGTTGTCACAATTATGATGTCACCAAATCTTGCAGTGGGGTTACCTGGACAACCTTGTACAACCTTTTTGGCTGCTCTGCCTTCATTTTGGGGAAGTTAAATAAAAATTTCCTGCATTTACAATGACCTGTCAAATCTTTTTTAGCAGCGAATATGTTAAAACAATATTATGCGGGATTTGCAACATGGATGGTTGGTCCAATTTACATTAAATCTGTTGAGATGGGAACACAGGGAGTATCATAACGGGAAGGGTTAATCCTATCTTACCGTCCTGGTTCCCAGTGATCGTCCGCCGGAACTCATCCACCAACTCCCGTGGCAGGCCACACGACGGCGGCACCTTGGGCTCACAGTCCCGGTGGCACTTGTACTTGCACTCCTTACATTTCAACCCTGCAACGTAAACCAAACGTATTCACATTTCAACCCTGCAACGTAAACAAAACGTATTCAGATTTTAACCCTGCAACATAAACCAAATGTATTCACATTTCAACTCTGCAACGTAAACCAAACGTATTCATATTTTAACCCTGCAACGTAAACCAAACGTATTCACATTTTAACCCTGCAACATAAACCAAACATATTCACATTTTAACCCTGCAACATAAACCAAACGTATTTTATTTTTTTATTTTATTTTATTTATTTCCACGGCAATCGCCACTTTTACAATACCATTACATACATGTACATGAAATAATCAATAAACTATAAAATACAACAACAATATCGAACAATTTCAATGCAAAGACTATAATATATAACAAAGTACTACTAAAAAAAGGCGAGTAAAAACAGAAAAAAAAAAAGGTATAGTTGAAACAGAATTATAGAGTGCCATATACTAATTTTAACCCTGCAACATAAACCGAACGTATTCAAATTTTAATCCTGCAACATAAACCAAACGTATTCACATTTTAACCCGTGTTTTAGACTATTTCAAATGGAATACTCGATAAATTGTAAAATTCCAAGAAACGAGAGACGATTCACATTGTATAAGCACACAATGATTTTTATTTAAATTGATGGAGAAATTTGTTTTAAAAAGAAATGAATTGTCAGCCACGCTACTTTTGGTGAAGGTCAAAATGGGAGGGTTTCAAAAGAGTCAAAAATACGAAACAATTATTTTTTTCTCATATTACAATTATCAGCAGCCAGAAAATGTTAAATCAGCATCAGCTAACCATAAACAAACTGATTATTTGGTTATCTATTATGCCTTCCGGAGATCATATTTTGATTTAGCATGTTCTGTTTAATTTGCTGTACTTTGGCTTTGTCAACATTTGTACAATATTAACAGGACAATAAAGATATTATTATGTACGTATATGACGATCGGTTTCAAGTATGTCAAGCTAAGAAAAATATGATCTAATTACCAAAGCTACTGATGTTCTAATGATGATCTAATGGCTGATGTTCAATTTCTTTCTTAGAAGAAATTCCTTATCAATTTCAAATATAACCGGGTTGTGTGCATTTTGGTGATGCAAGTTGGCTCTTGACCCTTACATTATAACTTAAGATTACTTTTGTACAACTTCTAGATAGACGGAATATAAAAGATGGATAAGAATAGGATAAGGTTCACAAAAGTTGTGTCCCATTCATTAACTTCCCTTCATACCTTCTCTAGTCAAACCAAACCTTTCCTTACCTGAGCTCTTAACAAAAAAAAGAGCAGTATTTATTTAATAGCTAAAAACAACTGCACGTTAGTCTGTTTTGAGTTATTTTTATGGAATAATTTAAACATCTGCCATTTTAAATCGGATACAAGGATTTTGTTAATATTTTATTTTCAAAAAGGTCTACTAAAAGTTATTACAATTCTGAAGTTTTATTAACTTTATATTAACGGATTGAAATATATAATTTTTTAAACAAAAAAACACATTGGACAGATTGATAGAAAACTAAAGGTTTTAGGATACTTGTATGAACTTTTTTTGCTCATTTTTATGTGTAGAACAAAATCCCAAAGTATTGGAACACTTTTACTGAACACCCTGTATATACAATATATAATTTATGTAATAGGTATTATATAAATATAGTCAGTGATAAATTAATTAGTTTAACCAGTCATTAATTTTACAAAATAGCTAACACGATTTGGCTGAAATAACAATAGCCTAGCATTATAGATTAGGTAGGTTAGGTTAGTTTGGGTTAGGTTAACTTATGATAGGATGTTAGGTTTTTAGGTTAGGTTAACATATATTTTTATCAGTATGCATAGTGGTTAGATAAAAAAATATTAAATACAGACTGATTAATCACCTTGATCAAATTCAGTCAGATAACATGTATAATGTCTGGATAAATACAGAATTATTATTCACTTTGACCAAAATCACTAGTTATAATATATGATAACTGGATTAATTGCTTCACCTTTAACATACACATTTTATAACTACAACAATATATACTAATTTATATTGTATAACTGAACCAACTCTGTACTCCTTTAAATACTGTGTCACAATAAGGTTCAGTTTGTCCGTCAACTAGATTATGCAGGTATTATCGGATCAACTGCATTCTAAAAATCGTATATAAGACCAGTGGAAGATGAAATTTTCCATATCCAATGAAACCCGTGTCCTAGCCCACTGTCATTACATGTTGGAAACTACCACTCGTGTAGTTCAAGGAACCACAAGTCCATTGCGGTTGTGTCAAACATTATGATGAATGGGCACTATACTTGCTTTGGCATCATCAAATGATCGATGTTCCTATGTAGAGTGGAGTGAAAAGAAAGATGAAATGAGATATGTAAACACGACATTACCTGTGCCGATGAACATCTGTTTGTCACAGTAATCGCAGGTAGTCATCATCTTGAATGTTTTGGTAAACCGGTGAGCGATGACGTGCCCCATGCCCCGTGAGATGGTAGGTGTTCTAGGAGACTTTGGTACCTGCAGGCTGGCTGTAACAGACAATTGTGGTTACAAATCACGCCAAGTAAGATGGCTCATGAGATGGTAGGTGTTCTAGGAGACTTTGGTACCTGCAGGCTGGCTGTAACAGACAATTGTGGTTACAGATCACGCCAAGTAAGATGGCTCATGAGATGGTTGGTGTTCTAGGAGACTTTGGTACCTGCAGGCTGGCTGTAACAGACAATTGTGGTTACAAATCACGCCGAGTAAGATGGCTCATGAGATGGTAGGTGTTCTAGGAGACTTTGGTACCTGCAGGCTGGCTGTAACAAACAATTGTGGTTACAAATCACGCCGAGTAAGATGGCTCATGAGATGGTAGGTGTTCTAGGAGACTTTGGTACCTGCAGGCTGGCTGTAACAGACAATTGTGGTTACAAATCACGCCGAGTAAGATGGCTCATGAGATGGTTGGTGTTCTAGTAGACTTTGGTACCCGCAGGCTGGCTGTAACAGTGACTGAATAAACCAAGTGGAATGGGACCAATTTCATTAGTGGCCAAGTACTCTTGTTAGCAGTGAATTAGTTCATAGGTACAGTAGTTGATCTTAAAGTCACCCTTATCATTGAAAGTCTTAATGGTTTTTGTCAGTTCCAGTGTTAATAATACAGAAAAACCAGTGAAATAAAAAACTTCATCTATGCCGCTCCTACGGATTCATACCAGACATTGGAATAAGGAGACATTGGGAGTTTTGTGCTGCCAGCATTTAGCTGAGGATGTCCTGTTCCTATTCGTTTGTAACTTATTCTTCCCCAACAGAAAACAACTAAGATTAATAAATATTGTAAAATAGATTTAAAATTTTGGAGTTAAAGGACCATAAATTTTTTTACTTATACGAGACATGAATTTTGTATGAATTTATGACTTAAGGCTCCTGTACGTTACAAGATGTTAGGTCTACAATAATAAAATAAACCACAGATTACATATCACAAATAAAAATGTAATATCAATACAAAAGGTGTGCTCCACAGCATTATGTTTAGAGAGAAAATAAAATTAATGGGTGTACTACTCCTTTTCCTTAGCTACCAACAGGAAAATGTTGGTTAACAGACTGCATTATGCCCGACCTATTTAAAGTATAGTTAGTTTAATTACCCTTCCTAGTTGGCAATTAGTCTAAGTAGAGTGATTCAACATGGAAGTTAACAAATGGTAAGTACAAATGGTTACTTGAAGTTATTAGAGAGCCCTATAATTACGAAAAGCTCATCTAACTTACTTTTATACGTGATATCTTCCTGGGGTGGATCTCGTACAGGAGGCGGAGACTTGATAGGGCTGGAGAGCAGTGGGGATGTGTGACCCCCTGGGCCCGGCTCCGTCGGCAGTCTACCTCTCCTCTCCACAGTGCTGCTCCTAGAATCATCAAGAGTGATTCTTCCACAAGCAACAAACTTGCATCATGTACCTGAAGTATATTGTTCCTTTCCAATCTCTCCTCTGTACGGTATGAAAAAATTGCTATACTGAAAATATTTATTTTGCGATCATTAAGGTAAAAAAGAATGGTTTTCATGAAAATGTCAGCATTTAAGTGTTAAAAACTTAAACACAAAGTGGCTGTTTTGGTATAAACATTTCTCGTTATTGACATATTTCCAGCTGTAATACCATACTGAAATGGGTAAATAATTCTAAACTGAGGCAACTTAGGTTCACCAAATAAGGAAATGTTGGGACAAGGTTAACACTTTTGAGCAGCTGAAAATATGCACTTAAAGTTACCCTATACTGTTGGTTTCCCTCGTATAACAACTGCACTGAAAGTTACCCTATACTGTTGGTTTCCCTCGTATAACAACTGCACTTAAAGTTACCCTATACTGTTTGGTTTCCCTCGTATAACAACTGCACTGAAAGTTACCCTATACTGTTGGTTTCCCTCGTATAACAACTGCACTGAAAGTGACCTTATACTGTTGGTTTCCCTCGTATAACAACTGCACTGAAAGTGACCTTATACTGTTGGTTTCCCTCGTATAACAACTGCACTGAAAGTGACCTTATACTGTTGGTTTCCCTCGTATAACAACTGCACTGAAAGTTACCCTATACTGTTGGTTTCCCTCGTATAACAACTGCACTGAAAGTTACCCTATACTGTTGGTTTCCCTCGTATAACAACTGCACTTAAAGTTACCCTATACTGTTGGTTTCCCTCGTATAACAACTGCACTGAAAGTTACCCTATACTGTTGGTTTCCCTCGTATAACAACTGCACTGAAAGTGACCTTATACTGTTGGTTTCCCTCGTATAACAACTGCACTGAAAGTGACCTTATACTGTTGGTTTCCCTCGTATAACAACTGCACTGAAAGTTACCCTATACTGTTGGTTTCCCTCGTATAACAACTGCACTGAAAGTTACCCTATACTGTTGGTTTCCCTCGTATAACAACTGCACTTAAAGTTACCCTATACTGTTGGTTTCCCTCGTATAACAACTGCACTGAAAGTTACCCTATACTGTTGGTTTCCCTCGTATAACAACTGCACTGAAAGTGACCTTTATACTGTTGGTTTCCCTCGTATAACAACTGCACTGAAAGTGACCTTATACTGTTAGTTTCCCCTATATAACAACTGCACTGAAAGTTACCCTATACTGTTGGTTTCCCTCGTATAACAACTGCACTGAAAGTGACCTTATACTGTTGGTTTCCCTCGTATAACAACTGCACTGAAAGTGACCTTATACTGTTGGTTTCCCTCGTATAACAACTGCACTGAAAGTTACCCTATACTGTTGGTTTCCCTCGTATAACAACTGCACTGAAAGTTACCCTATACTGTTGGTTTCCCTCGTATAACAACTGCACTTAAAGTTACCCTATACTGTTGGTTTCCCTCGTATAACAACTGCACTGAAAGTTACCCTATACTGTTGGTTTCCCTCGTATAACAACTGCACTGAAAGTGACCTTATACTGTTGGTTTCCCTCGTATAACAACTGCACTGAAAGTGACCTTATACTGTTGGTTTCCCTCGTATAACAACTGCACTGAAAGTTACCCTATACTGTTGGTTTTCCCTCGTATAACAACTGCACTGAAAGTTACCCTATACTGTTGGTTTCCCTCGTATAACAACTGCACTTAAAGTTACCCTATACTGTTGGTTTCCCTCGTATAACAACTGCACTGAAAGTTACCCTATACTGTTGGTTTCCCTCGTATAACAACTGCACTGAAAGTGACCTTATACTGTTGGTTTCCCTCGTATAACAACTGCACTGAAAGTGACCTTATACTGTTAGTTTCCCCTATATAACAACTGCACTGAAAGTTACCCTATACTGTTGGTTTCCCTCGTATAACAACTGCACTGAAAGTGACCTTATACTGTTAGTTTCCCCTATATAACAACTGCACTGAAAGTTACCCTATACTGTTGGTTTCCCTCGTATAACAACTGCACTGAAAGTGACCTTATACTGTTAGTTTCCCCTATATAACAACTGCACTGAAAGTTACCCTATACTGTTGGTTTCCCTCGTATAACAACTGCACTGAAAGTGACCTTATACTGTTAGTTTCCCCTATATAACAACTGCACTGAAAGTTACCCTATACTGTTGGTTTCCCTCGTATAACAACTGCACTGAAAGTTACCCTATACTGTTGGTTTCCCTCGTATAACAACTGCACTGAAAGTGACCTTATACTGTTAGTTTCCCCTATATAACAACTGCACTGAAAGTTACCCTATACTGTTGGTTTCCCTCGTATAACAACTGCACTGAAAGTGACCTTATACTGTTAGTTTCCCCTATATAACAACTGCACTGAAAGTTACCCTATACTGTTGGTTTCCCTCGTATAACAACTGCACTGAAAGTGACCTTATACTGTTAGTTTTCCCCTATATAACAACTGCACTGAAAGTTACCCTATACTGTTGGTTTCCCTCGTATAACAACTGCACTGAAAGTTACCCTATACTGTTGGTTTCCCTCGTATAACAACTGCACTGAAAGTTACCCTATACTGTTGGTTTCCTCGTATAACAACTGCACTGAAAGTTACCCTATACTGTTGGTTTCCCTCGTATAACAACTGCACTGAAAGTTACCCTATACTGTTGGTTTCCCTCGTATAACAACTGCACTGAAAGTTACCCTATACTGTTGGTTTCCCTCGTATAACAACTGCACTGAAAGTTACCCTATACTGTTGGTTTCCCTCGTATAACAACTGCACTGAAAGTTACCCTATACTGTTGGTTTCCCTCGTATAACAACTGCACTGAAAGTTACCCTATACTGTTGGTTTCCCTCGTATAACAACTGCACTGAAAGTTACCCTATACTGTTGGTTTCCCTCGTATAACAACTGCACTGAAAGTTACCCTATACTGTTGGTTTCCCTCGTATAACAACTGCACTTAAAGTTACCCTATACTGTTGGTTTCCCTCGTATAACAACTGCACTTAAAGTTACCCTATACTGTTGTTGGTTTCCCTCGTATAACAACTGCACTGAAAGTTACCCTATACTGTTGGTTTCCCTCGTATAACAACTGCACTGAAAGTTACCCTATACTGTTGGTTTCCCTCGTATAACAACTGCACTGAAAGTTACCCTATACTGTTGGTTTCCCTCGTATAACAACTGCACTGAAAGTTACCCTATACTGTTGGTTTCCCCTGTATAACAACTGCACTGAAAGTTACCCTATACTGTTGGTTTCCCTCGTATAACAACTGCACTGAAAGTTACCCTATACTGTTGGTTTCCCTCGTATAACAACTGCACTGAAAGTTACCCTATACTGTTGGTTTCCCTCGTATAACAACTGCACTGAAAGTTACCCTATACTGTTGGTTTCCCTCGTATAACAACTGCACTGAAAGTTACCCTATACTGTTGGTTTCCCCTGTATAACAACTTCACAACTGGTTTCCCCTGCATAACAACTGCATTGAAAGTTACTATACACTGTTAGTTTCCCCTATATAAAAACTGCATTGAAAGTTACCCTATACTGTTGGTTTCCCTCGTATAACAACTGCACTGAAAGTTACCCTATACTGTTGGTTTCCCTCATATAACAACTGCACTGAAAGTTACCCTATACTGTTGGTTTCCCCTGTATAACAACTTCACAACTGGTTTCCCCTGTATAACAACTGCATTGAAAGTTACTATACACTGTTAGTTTCCCCCGTATAACAACTGCACTGAAAGTTACCCTATACTGTTGGTTTCCCCTGTATAACAACTTCACAACTGGTTTCCCCTGTATAACAACTGCATTGAAAGTTACTATACACTGTTAGTTTCCCCCGTATAAAAACTGCATTGAAAGTTACCCTATACTGTTGGTTTCCCCATCCACTTTGTTAGCCAACTGTGACTCATGGCTCTTGGACTTAGTGAGGGGCTGTGGGTCAGGCAGCAAGGTTGGTAACCCTGTCTGGTGCTTCCGGCGTGGTGGCGGCGTAGTAGGGAACCTCACTCTCTCGCTGGCCATGACCAGTTCTGTAGACAACACAATGTGTTAGCGTAGTATACAAAATTCATCATCAGGCATAATGTGTAATTTTTGTAAGCATTCAGAATCTTTGATTTAATTGATTGGTTTAATATTGACTGAATTTAGATGATTAGTTCATTTTGATTGACTTTTGTACTTACCATATTGTACTACTTTTGTTAATTGTACAAATGTATTATTTGAGCAAAATTTACATATCTTCTTCACGGCCTATCCCCTTTTAAGCCTTATTCTGCTCGTCCTCACGAGCCACTGATGCAAAGATCTTATCAAACATAATAAGGAGGCGAGTCGATACAGTAGAAGGTTGATGGTACTGATAAAAATGGTACGGGCACTGACAGGATTTGAACCTGCGCTATCTGTAACTCGTATCTAAAGTTCCACGTTTTGAAAGTATTTATTATTAAAGCAATATTTATGATTAGAAAGCTGTCTGAAAAAGCTCTTAAAACGGTATATTATGCATTTTTTTACTCTCAATTGGTTTATGGCATTGAAATATGGGGAAATACATTTAAAAAGAAGACTAATAAAATTTTATTAATACAAAAAAGCAGTACACTATATCTCTGGTATTGGTTAAAAATATTCATGTACACAAAAATATAGAGAACTTCATATTATGACAGTCCCTGGTTTAGTTGTGTATAAACTGTTGCTTTATATGGCTACGTCACAACAACTTAACATATCAAAACATCCACCATTATAACACAAGGAGCGCAAACAATATTGTAACAAAAAAACTTACTTCCATACAATATTCATTACCAAAATTATCTCTTGGGCCAAAATTATGGAATGCACTGCCAAATAGATTAAGATCACTGCCATTTGGTATATTCAAAAGACAAATTGGTTTTTTCTTCTCGGAACACCATTTTATGAGGTGGATGAATTTTTTGGGATTAGTGATGGATTAAACAATTATTGTAATATTAGTAAATTCTTTGTAAAATCGGTGTTATAAAGGTTTGTTTTAATTTATTTTTTACTTATTTAATGCATTGCTTCTTTTAGAACTTTAGTTGAACTGGAGGATTGCATTGCTCTTAACATTGAGTTGTACAATAATGTGTTTCCATTGTGGCAATGTATAACAAATTGCCATGTAATCTTTACCAGTGAGAATGATTTAATTTGACTTTTTAACCCTCTGACTGCCCTTAGTATTTTCCTTAAATGCAAAGCCGTTTTTCCCCAGTTTTGCAAGCTTTCTTTCTAAAATCTGTAAAGAAGCATGGGGGGGGGGGTTGTGATCAAAAACACATAAATTAGTAAAATGTGTTACAAACTGTACACCTAACTATATTTGGTGTCATTTACAGTAAACTAAAGAAGATATTATACAAAAAGAATATGCAACAAGTGCAAACTTTACTGTGGAATCTATACCAATGTTTTATTTTGTTTTATTTATATACTAGCGGGCCCGGCGCGCTTTGCTGCGCATTTCAATAATTTTTTGCAAAAGTTGCCCGCGGCTTCGCACGCAATTTCCCGTTGAAAACAGTACACTATATTCACTTATTCTTTTTCTATCACATTCTAAACATTGCTGAGATAATTGATAGTCGTTCCATCGTGAGCCTCTTGGGCGTATTATGAAGGTATGTACCATATTCCTGCCTCTATCTAGCTGTTACCCACGGCTTCGCACGCAAATCTTAAGAACCGAAGTCCTTATATTACTTAGTAAATTTTTTTTTTTACTATAATAAATTTTAGATTAAATTAGTTATATCTCCGATGCCACGATTGAGCTTGCTTTGTTGTCTCAATCGAGAGAATATGTACACACGGAGTTTTGAGAACCATACTTCTGTCAAAAAAAACAACTAAGGTTGATTTTATAACATTCTTTATATTTGTAGCCAACGTAAGATAGTAATTATGATATCTGCATTACTCTTCTGATCAAGCATGAGCATGGTTTATATTAAATAAATATTGCAGTTAAAGGTGAATTTTTACGTCAAATTTGAATTGTATTATCTGGATAGTAAAGTCTATGTTTAACAGTGATTGCAAAAACAGTTTAAACAAAATTTGTCGTTTCTCTTAAGCTTACTCTATGCTTTAAAACTATAAGTGTAATATATGTTTACAAAGAACAGCTGATTAAAAATTTGAAAAGACGTTAACATATGTTTGCTGCAATGCATTTCTTATGGGTATTTCTGTAACCAGTGGGGCGGAATCCTGAATCGGGAAAGGGATGGGCATAGCTTATAAACCTTCTCCGTGGAAAAATACATATACGTACAAATTTTCATCATGATCGGTCCAATAGTTCACGATTCCATAAAGGACAAACATACAAACATTCATTTATAATATATAGATAGATTTTAAACTCCTACTTAAAAAGTAGTTTGGGATCAATGAAAAACGTGATATAAATATCTGCAGAACCGCCACTTCTATTTTAGTACAGAGGTAATTGATTACAAGCAGGACTTACGTTTTCCCTTGGCGACTGGCGGGGTGGACGGTGGTGTGGTGGTATGGTAAGGAGGCAGTGGGGGTGACAAGGGGGGCATAGGATGTAGTGACTCCTCTGATGGCACGGAGCAGCGTCCAGCCCTGGAACGCGGCGGTCGAGGGGACGAGCCCCCACCTCCCGCTACTAGCCGGTGGCGATCCCATGAGTCCCAATAGAGTGCTTCTACTGTCTCACTGTCACCTCTCACCAGGATGTCTACAAATATAAAAGAGAACATGTATTTGTCTGATAACACAATAAAATAACATTCCATTCCTTCTAAGTTTATTGCGTTTGCTTACTCCATTCCTTTATATAAAAAAATTCCTATCCATTGTATTTTTTACAATTCTTGAATAGTGTACATCTTTTCCTCTCCTTTTCTATATCACCAATGAATCATTTGCAATTTTCTAGTGACTCACTAAATATCTGATTGTTTAATAAATATTTTAAATTTGTGCTTATGTCAAATTTTAAACAAACCTACACCTTTTCAAGTAAAATATTTAAAAAGCATAAAAATATGGCTAAATATAGGTAAAAAACACATCTTGTATCTCATATTTTGGATTAATTAAAAAAAATAACTGAGAGAAATACAGTTAATATTTTATGAATTCGCCAAAAAGGTGTTACATTTGATCGTGATCCTTGAACAGTTTTGTTGGTCAGGATGAAATTTCAATAGTATCAATAAAATTATATGCTGACATGATAACACCGATACGTTTTGAAATTACTGTGGGATATTTTCAGACAGGTTGAAATATTGAGAAATAAGATCTATTTATAAGAATGGGCATAAAACAGAATAAACTACTGCCCCATATCAATATTTAATAATTTATCAAAAGTGTTTCAAAGAGCCACGCATTACAAACTTAGTTGTAACATTAACTTTAAGAACCACTGTTCTTACAGTAGTAATTTTATTAAACTACTAAGATTATTTTGTACTTCGTTACGCTGATAACTCCAGTGAAAATTACACAATAACTGACCTGTGTAACGTTTGAGGTTATGTAGGGCATGACTCAATCTACGCAGCTCCTCGTCCTTCTGCGGCCTCTCAGACAGCCAGGTGCGCAACTCCCTCTCAGTCTTCTCCTGCAGCGCTTCCAATGAGCGAACTTTATACGTCACAATCTGCAAACCACAGTTTTCTATAGCCTCAGCAACATTCTATTCATTTAGAAGAGAAAATGAAAAGAAACTGGAAGCAATGGGTATATGACTTTTGATGGTAATGGAAGTGATGATATTGGAAAAGAGAATAAAAATTTAGAGGTTGAGTGGTAGAGAGAGTTCTAGAGCCTTATCTCTGCCTCTTTAATATAGGCATTTTATTTTACTTTTCATATGATAGATTTGTTTCTTTTACAAGCGAATACCAAACAAATACTAATCATCCTATAAAATAATATACAATTGTAAAGGTGTAGATTACGAGTTACAACTTCTATTTAAAATATATTTAGACCGCTCATGTCCATAATGATTCTCAAGTTCTGAAGAGAGTGGTGAAGGAAAGAGATACAAAGAAAAGGAAAATGACATACATAATAGGAAAATTATTAGAATATTTTGTTGAAGGCTCAATAAAAGGTTGATGGGAGGAGTGAGAAAGAAGATGTTGGACAGTATTAAGAGTGAAGAAACATATTAGAGGAGCAAACAACACGACACAGGACATAGAGATAACAACAATGATGATGACGTCTTGGTGAATACCTGTACACAACAGAGAAAAATATCTAGATACTACCATAATTGCGAAGATGAACACATCAATGAAGATGAATTGGTTGACTTGGGAGGGATAGTAGATTAAAGCATTATTGATGAAAAATAAGGTATTTCTTAGTTTAAAATTAATATAAGTGAAAGTATAAAACTATTCTGATTTTTACATAGTAATACACTTCACTATTTCTTTTACACCAAATGAAATAACATAATTATTTATTTATTTAGAAAGTTTATGCATTTATTTATGCATACAATAAGTTTAACCCTCCAAGTGCTGGTTAGAACTGCCTTAAGTGCTGGGCATTTTTCAGTATGTTTGCAAGCGTTTAGAAAGTTTTTTTTTTATATACTGTTACCTTAATGTAAATACTACATATTATATATCATTATTTTCAGGAAAGATCACAGAATATGATAATAATACTTATATGACTTACCTTTACATGGTAAAATATTGCTGAATGTAAATCTTGACAAAAAAAAAAAAAAAAGTTTTTATTTTTTCACTTTGAGCTTAGATATCATTTCACCAAAGTTATGAAAATAAAAATCCAAGATATACAAGTTGTAGGTAATTTAATAATGAACCCAAAAGTATATACATCTTATGGGTTTACATATTGACAGAATTCACTCAGAGCAAAAAACGATAAATTGTAACACGTAAAAAATCAGTGATATTTGAAACATTGTGTACTACATTGTAACACCTTTCACATTCCTTATTGCACTAGACCTACTTAATTCACTCATTTTTACAATAAAACACAATATAAAACAGTAATAGTCAACTACAACACCAAAGGTATGATGCAAACAACGACGGAACAGCAATAAACAGAACGACCGAACCGTATGACTTGGAAATAAACATACGCTTAGAAACAGCTGTCGTATAGCGCCGGTCTTTGAGCAAAGACGTGCTCCATAGAGTATAACGAGTTCCGCATTTCTTCTAGTTTAATACTATATAAAATAGTTTCGTGATATTCCGTAATATATAGCCACTAGCGTGGTTTAAAGAGATCGCGTTTCTGACATCGCGCTCCGCGAGGTCAGCACTGGAAACAGGTACGCTAACATCGCGCTACGCGATGTCAGCACCTGGAGGGTTAATATTTGAGTGTTTCATTGGGCTGTATAACTAAATCATATTTTAAAAAGTTTTTAACAAAACTTTAAACAAAATGTTTAAAAGGTACAACTTGGTACTTGACTAAGAAATGTATCTGCAGAATGTTCAAACTAACTACTGATACTATCATTACTACTATTGAAATGTTATACATTTTAATAGCAAAAATAGACCCTTATCATAAACAACAGTTTAAAATACATCAACTGGCCTATTTCAGACAGACACAATGTAATCAAGCAACAGAAATTGAAGATAAGATAAACTCCACTAATAGATAATAGCAACTGTCTCAACTTTCCTGGAACAACAAAGGTCTAGACAAATAAATGTCACAACAATGAAGTGATAACATTCTTGAAATGTTTAGTGAGTAATGGTTTAACATTTGGTGTGCCAACAAAAATCCCAAAATATTATGCATTATGAAGTGTTGTGTATCAATTTTCAATGTCACCTAGTCCACAATCTTCTTGTAAACAGTTATTGCATAGAGGAGATATCTTTTTTTATATGTATATATACAAAGTAATGTGGTCAAGTTGATTATTGGTTGCGTCGTTCACTCGCTGAGGTTGGTCACAACTTTCAAACGGTTACAGCTCTCTTATTAGTACCTATATTAAATGTTTTTTTGCAAGACATTTAAATATTATAGTTTTTAAATATTATAATTACACATTTTTTAATACCAGCAAGCAGGAGGTGTAGGATTTGAGTTGATTTTTTTAAACGCAACAACCCATTTTTTATGAATCAAAAGAAAGTACATTTTTTAATAATTTCAAAAATACCATATATGTTATACTTGTGGTTTTTATAAAATAAATCTAAAAATCTCATTTTTGTATGGGTTTTTGAAGGGAATTTTTATTCTGCTATTTGTATAGTTGATAGACCTGATTGATATTTCACTGCACACAGTGTTGGAATCAGCTGTTTAGTAAAAAAATAGAGATTATCAGACAAGGTCAATCTAAATATGACTGTTACTGACATTTTTGTAATTGATTAGCAAAATAGCATGTTAGTTTCAAATTTTATAAAAACTAAAAATAAAATAATCATATAAAAATAAGTAAAAAAGTTAATTAAATTTGAACACAGCTTATTTTACTCTTAACTAATAAAACTCTGCTGGCCTGCAGTTCACAACACTTGGCACTATTGATTCTTTTTATATGGGAATAAATCACCAACAAGTTTATACACACAGAATAACACACAGTGTTGAAGGATGTGTGTAATACAAATGCATTATCAAACATATTTTGTAAATTTTAAAAGCTACTTTGAAAACCGAGTCTTTACATTTACATTCCTGTTACATAAAACAATTGAGTTATTTATATTCTTTTTTTATTTAGAATAAACTTAGTTGTGTTAAAATTTAATTCGGTTATTTAATTATTTGTATACCATTATTTTTATTTTTTTTTTTTTTCAGAAATTATTATACAATTTGAAACTAACATGTTTATATACAGAGTGTCCCACGAAGAGGTTTAAACATTTGATTTCATATTACTTGCCAATTTATGCACCCAACATTTTCAAACTCTACATAATTAATAAAGTAGGTTTTAAAAATATTCTGAGGTCCCTAACAACTGTAGAAACAAAATGGTGACATATTGAAAATTTTACCATTTTGCTTCCTATAACAATTTTTTTTCTTGAATTACCTCATTTGATTACTGCAGTTTTAAAGAACGGCTGTTTAATAACTCTCATTGTTGAAAACAGCTGTTTGATTGAAGAATATTGCTTGTACTATAAAAACATAACCTAACCTTCTCCATTACAGTTTTACTGATATTGAAGTTCGAGAAATGGCTTTTAATGTTGAACAAAAAGTGAAGTGTTGTGAGTGGGCTATTGCTGTTGGCAACATTACAGAAGCAATCATACAGAAGCAATCACACAAATTTCAGGTTGCCTACCCAGGAGTTGAACCACCTTGCAATCCGACAATAACTAAGTGGAAAAATCTTTTTTTTTTAACTGGAAGTGTCGTAAAAAAGTACTCTAGAGGATCAAATGAGGAAAGAGAAGTACTAGTATGCGCATTTAAGCTCCGCTCTCCAAGTAAACCGAAATCACTAAGGAAGGTTAAACTTGAAACTTGAAACTGGTGTTTCAAAGTCTTCAGTACAGAACATAACTAAGAAAAACAAAATTAGATTTTACAGATGTCACCCAGTCCATAATCTTCTTGAAGATGATCCGGGCTAAGGAGAGTGGAATTTTGTTGTTTTGATCGAAGATTTGCTATATACAGTGTATTGAAATATAATGTATGTAATAAGTTATTGAGGAACTGAGGATGTCAAGGCCTTGCATCAACTTAAGAATCAACAAAAATTACTCGCCCTATATGAAGGTATCTGTTATCCAACTCATATACGCCAGACACTTCTAGCACTATGACAATGCGAAAATATCAATCACCACATTGCATCTCTAACGTAGCTTTTCTGCCGACTAAAAGCGAACATAAACACAAAACATCACTTAAATGAATGAGATACCTGGACCGAGTCAGGAGAGAGGCCGACGACCTGTAGCCACTGGCGCAGTGACGGCACATGTTTGATCTCTGGCGGCGTCCCGTCATCCTTCAGCCTTGCCTTGAGCATCAACTGTCGTGAGAACAGCTTAATGAGTTTACCCTGTGGACACCACATATTTATTTAATAAGAGAAAACAAGTCAGTAATACCAACATCAAACAATACACACATTTTTAATTAGTAAACTGAGTAAAGCTTGTGTACCTAAACATTTTTAAATCTGGTCCGCTCACTTTAGACAAATGGCACATATTGCTTGGGCTTAATCCATTTATGATATTTTTGTTCTTAAAATGATTATTTCATCATAAAACATACAAATCGCTTTTAAATTTATTTTTCTAACAGATTTTTTAGTACACATAAATATTATTTGTGATGTTGAGTTTTACGGTTTATTATCATAAGTACACTGATTACGGTAAATTTATTTTGTAAATTCATATTGGAAATTAATCACATTGCCTTAATTCCACAATCATTTTTCATTTTTTTTATTTTGGCATTTTTTAAACTACACAATGAAATGTACATCACACAAAAATGTGGTTTATATCTGCATATGTGCCCAATTCCTTCTTGTCTTTCTAGTTTATACAACTGGGTCTTTGTCTATTTTGCCAATTGGAAGCTCTATTTTGTAACTGCTTATCACATTATTTCAGGCTGCGCCAGATGAAAATTTGTCTACATGTGAAAGTGCAGTGTTTAAAGTGGAATTCAACCCATGTCTGTGGTATAATCAACTATGACAATATCCACTTAGCTACTAGTGACAGCTAATTCCCGAGTTCATAAGTTTAATTCTTCTAGTATTTCCTCTATTCTTATCTTTGGACTCTGTAAGAACTTCTTTTTTATCGTTCTTCATATCGAATGTTTTAGACTCAGGAAAAAAAGAAAATAAAGAGAAATTTTGTATTAGCAAAACTATGTTTAGCAAAACATTTAACTGTGTTTGACAGTGCATTTCTTCAAATAAGTACACATCTTATTGTTTATATTAGTCAGGGTATGGAACCAGTTGTGGATTAACTTGGAGTATCTACCTCATACAAGTTTTGGTCATCTTCCAGAAAAGTTTACTTCTGGCTCGTAGAACCCACAATGGGTACAGCAAAAACTAATTCGTCACTTACAACTGAACAACTAATAGATGTCCAGGAGCAGCATTCCATTAACAACAAATGTTGAAATATAGAGGAAAAACGATTAATCACTAGGTCAAGTTTACTAATGAAGAATGGTTGCAGAGAGTGTAAGATTTTAGCGAGCCTAAACATGAGGGATAGTCTCGCCTTGCCTGCTTTGACTACTAGAAGCTGAAACAGAGCTAGCTTCCCCTTATTTCAAGGTGGTATGATTAACCCTCTCCCGCTCGCAAGGCATGAATCGGCAGGGCCACAACATAGCCACTGCAGCCTAAACGGCACAGATTGGCAAGCACTGCTTTATCTACTAGAGCCGATAAGTGCTGCTCTCGATCGAGTAGCAATAGTTTGTACTACTACGGGTTGTTTGCTATCAGGAGAACATTTACTTTTTTTTTTTTTTTTTTTTTTTTTCCCCTTCTGAGGGAAGAGGACACTTTGTCCCCGCACTTAGTCCTAAAAGGACCTTTGCGCCTCCCTTACTTTAATTTGTGCCCTCAAAAACCGAGGCTTTTGCAAAAACCAATCATATTTAAGGGCTCCTGACCATTTACTTTACTTTTACAGTAGATTTATTCCATTATTTTGCTATTTATATTAGTTGTGCGGAAACAATGGCGGGTTGTAGTCGTGCACTTTGTGACAGTAAAATCTATCTCGTTATTAGTAGTGATTGTGACGATTCAAGTGAGTGTAGTGATGTACCAGAGCTTTTGTGAAGTGGTTGCTGGAATTGCGGATGTAGTTCGGAGAGATCACAGTGGCAGGGGCAGTGACGGCGAGCCAGACAATGACCTTCACCAAGTAACTGCGCAACAAACAACCCGGTGCCCAGCTGTCCGTGTGCCCCCTCCCTGGTCTCGTACAATTAACTTCATTGAATCAATATATAGTGAAATAATTAATATATACAATTATAGTTAATTACAATGACAGAACGTATGTAAGTTGAGACGCCGCGTGTTTTGACCGAGCGCGACCGGCAGAGCGAATTAATTCAGGTTAGAAGCACCGTGAGCGCCTGGGAACAATGCGAGCGGGAGAGAGTTAAGATAGTTTCCCTATCACTTCTCATGTAGAATGTAACAAGAAATCTCGACAGGAGGTGGTCCCAAACCCCATTCTCACTCATCCTGAATATCCTGTCACTCCAGAAGCAGTACTGGGATCCTTATAGGATTAAAGTATCCTCAGCTTCAGATCGTTTCCAAACGAAAATAGTACATTGGAGTTGATGAAAATAAATTTATTTCACCAATCAGAAAAGATCAAATACATGCAGAATATTAAATACAACGTTCAATAAATAAAAACTTTGAAACTTTTGAATTATTAGAAACAATCTGTAAAAGTTATCTAAAATAATATGTCACTGAGTGTATGTTTTGTAGTTCAAATGAGGATTATCATGAGATCTTTTTTGGAGACCATGAGATTCTGGCTATAAAGAAATTAGTCTTTTGGACAACTCCTTAATTAGTAAAGGATCCCACAAACCACTAGGCATCACTCTTCATAAAGTAACAGGCTCTGGTGCAAGCAGAGCAGATGTCGACAAGTAGTCACAAGAGCTACAACTGATCTCAAGAAAACTGAATTTATAATTTCCTACAATACTTTATGTATAATAAGCATTCATATTATTGGTGGCCTTAAACTTCTAGATATATTAGAAGCTATCCAATGATTAATTACTAATCTCGGAGATGATGCTTGGGTACATAAGGCATTCAAACTCCCTTGTGTTTGGATGTCTATTAAAATCTACGGCATCCAGATCTGAAAAGGTGGACCTGGAGATTTATGGTCATTGGAATTTCTAAAATTGGTAA
The DNA here is from genome assembly GCF_021130785.1 of Homalodisca vitripennis. Lineage (NCBI taxonomy): Eukaryota > Metazoa > Arthropoda > Insecta > Hemiptera > Cicadellidae > Homalodisca > Homalodisca vitripennis. The sequence continues at coordinate 111,486,352 of NC_060214.1, forward strand.
TTATGCAACTGGGAAAAAACAGGCCTGTAATGCTACTGACATCAGACATGCTTCCCAACATTAAAATGTTACAAATAAAAGATTGCTGAAGGTTGTCTATTGGATACCACAAGGTCCTGAACATGGTGCAACAAAATGGGAGGATTTCATTAGTAAAGACATCTTTCTTAGAATGATTATTAAGAACCCAATTTGTCAGGTTATCTCGGTGACAAGGTGGGAATTCCCAACAATACCTTTGAAGGCCATGCTATCTAATCAATACTTCAGTGGAATCCAATAAAAAATGTATTGTCAATGAGGCTATACCACAAACATACCATGGATAACGTGATCAAATCCAAGGATGACAGCTAGTTAAATGTCAATACAATATATATATATATATATATATATATATATATATATATATATATATATTATAAGAAATTAAATCTGAATTACAGTACTACACTAAAAAAGTAACATTCAAAAAACGCACATTAAGTATAATTATATAGAAAATTGTCACAGATTTCATTTTTTTTTTTTTTTTTTTTTAGTATGATTCACTTGTTTGCTATCAACCATGAGTCAAGAGAGGTACGACATACATGTTGCAACCATAAGGAAATAACTATTGATCTGTAAAATACAATAAACAGCAATTAAATTAATTAATGTTAATCGTGTGCAGAGCAAGTGCCTTCTTATTATCCAAGTGTCTTCTTTATGAGTAGAATTGAAGGAGTTAAAACTTGACAAGAAGTCATCTTCTTTACCTTCAGCTATAACTCATTTTTATAGTTCACACCTTTTCAGAATGTTTACAAAAACTCTATGAAAATATTAAAATAGATTGCACTATAAATTTGTTAGTAGCTTGTTCTAATTTATATGTCCCATTTCACTTTTGAGTGGCATTTGTCCGTATCTATTTTGTACAATATCTTAACTCAAACGATACCACGTTTGGTTTTCCTACTCCTATACACAAACTTGTATGAATGGCAATCATGCCAGGAAAAACCCCAAATACGATTCCTGGACATTTAATAACATTCAGATTCATATACATTCAAGACGGCAATAGATTTGAAGGTTTACAACAATAATTTTATTTTTACAGCTTTTTAATATAATTAACCATTTTTTTTAATCATAAGAAAAGGATATCTAACCATAACAATTGAAATTGTTACTCTAAATTACTCTACTACAAATATTAGAGTTAACTACAACAGTGTCGCAATTGGTAGGTGACATGAAAAAAGCACAAACTCGCTTGCCACCAAAACACAACCTCGGGTGTTTTAGACTGTGTTGGATGGCTGTAACAAATACGATTTTATCATTCCTACATTGGCATAATGTTTTATATGAGTTTTAAAACTTTAAACTCATGAAATTTAAATGAAAACTAAAGTTATTAATAAAAATATGTCCATTTCAGATTTTTATATGACTCATATTCTCAATCATGACTAATAATCAAAGGGACCCTCCTCCTGAATATGTGACTGACAACTGAGGTACATACCGTCAGTGTGTAATATAGAAGTGTTATATAAGTTAATTTCAAAGTCACAGATATCTTTAGAAGACCTGACCTGACACGTTACCAAGAAGACAAACGTGTCACCAGCTAATGAGGTCAGAGGTCATCAGGGCACTAGAGCTAAATTATCTCTGGTAACTATGGCTATTGTAAGACTTGAATTACACTTAGCTTCAATGGAAACCTCTAAACTCTTATTTTAGATAGCGAAACAACTGTATTTTTGGCCTAAATTGTTGCTAACTTGAATGACAATTTTTAATTCAATTTAATTGATAAATCAAGTAGATTACTTTTTTTTATTTATATCAAAATAATTGTATAGCCACTGAAAAGAAAAATTAATTGTTATTAAGTTGTTGTTATTGTTATTTTGTTTTGTCACATTAATTGTTGTTGTTAAGGGTGCAAACTAACTATGGATATATTTCAAAAGTATTTCAAACCACCAATGAAATATTCAAAACCTGTACTGAAACATCAAAACAATCACTTACAAACGATGTCAATGAGTAGGATGCTACATCAACCAGAGGTTATATTTGGCTTTGCACACATTTTCTCAATGTAAAATTTTAAACTACACAAGAGAAAAGAAATTAATTATACAAACAAGAACAGTATAAAATAAAAAGACACAACAAATTTTACGATCTGATTTAAACCTTGTATTGTTTTATAAAAACTACCAATTTGGTGGATAAAACATCAAATTTTTTCTAATAATACACAGAATAAGCGTATTTGCATGATATTTGTAAGTGAATAAATATTCTGAAGTTTGGACCAATCACTAAAATCAATTTAGTGAAAATGTAATTAAAAGAATAGCTGTAAAATCTGTTTATTTTATACATCTATCTATTTATTATCAGCGCTATCTAAAATGGTATATTTTGATGCATAAAACATATCATTCAAATTTTCATCTAAACTTTCTCATATACACTTAATAAGTAATGGCACTTATTATAAACTGAGCTAAAGATCATAGGTCACAATTCTTTTGCTCACACTAACCAATACATGACAATTGACAAGCAAGCGACCAATACATGATGGGTAAGTAATCAATATTTTATTGGAACGACATATTAACTTTAACCAAGCATATAGTCTTATCCACATCATTTATACATTGTTTATTTTGAAGAATTTCACAAGAAGATGTAAAATTTAAGATTTTCATAATTATTTTCACATTGATATCTATATCTTAAAGCAGATAAAAAGGATCTTGAGATAAGGACTGATATGTGAATAGATCAGAACTGACCTTTGCCTCATTTATCTGACTAAACTTATCTCATAACATTATCATTGCAGTAATCAGTCTAATGCACATTATCAAGTATCAGAATATCAGGCTTGATAGCTGAGTGATAAAGCTGAGGACTTCTACTTTGAAGATTCCTGGTTCAATATATACAAGGTGTTTGAAAAGTATGGGTACGGCTTAATATTTTAAAAACCATAGGAGATAACATCTATAAACTTTGCACAGTGTCATATGGCTATGTAAACTATTTTTTTCTTGCTATTACCGTGACATGCTAACCATGAGGGGAAATCTTAAATGAAAGCATGGGTCGAGTGGTACCTCATTCGAAAGAGCTCACTTAGTAGAGTTGAATGCCGCAAACCGCATCTCAAAAGGTTTATCCAATCAGAAATGCCGGGTTGTTTTAGGTACACATTGTGAAGTACATTACGCACTGCCATTTCTAACTGGATCGTCGTATTCTGATGCGGTAAGCTGCGTTTTACTAACTAATGGTTTCACTGATTAGTATTTATAAAAAAATAACACAAAAATTTAATTCAAAAATTAAGTGGTAAGTTAACTATTTCACCAACAAAGAACAATAGTAGAACTTAATTAATTCATAAACATAAAGACCACGAATTCATTTTAGTTTTATTTATTGTGTTATAAATTTATGACATAACTTGCTAATTAACAAAAAGTCAGTGAAAACACATCGGTTAGTAGAGTGAAACGCCGCGTACAGCATCAGAATATGACGATCCAGTCAGAAATGGCAGCGCATAATGTACTTCACAATGTGTACCTAAAACAACCCGCTATTTCTGATTGGATAAACCTTTTGAGATGCGGATTGCGGCATTCAACTCTACTAAGTGAGCTCTTTCGAATGAGGTATCTCTCGACCCATGCTTTCATTTAAGATTTCCATGTTTTCCTATGTGGGCCGTCCCCCCATGGTTGGCATGTCATGGTAATAGCAAGAAAAAATAGTTTACATAGCCATATGACACTGTGCAAAGTTTATAGATGTTATCTCCTATGGTTTTTAAAATATTAAGCCGTACCCATACTTTACAAACACCTTGTATTTATACACACATATAAGTAGAATGAACTGAGTGTAAATCTTTAATTACATTTGACTAATTCATTTTTCAATATAGAAAATAAATAAATACATTATTATATATAAAAATAAAGTGCTACGCAAAATTGTAATATTGTGAAGAGAAGAATAATTAGTGATTATAATTATATAATTAATATTTATACTGCAATGGATCAAGCTGATCCTAAATATGATAGTGCTGATCCTAAATATGATAGTTGTGGATAATGTGGACGGATCGTAAAGTATTGAGAAGTATTTTGTATTGGTAATTGTAACAAATGGTTACATTTGAGGTGTGTATAAATTTGCCTTACTCAGCTGTTAAAAGTTTGAGCAAGAGGGAAATAGAGGTGTGGAAATTTCCCTCTTGTATGCTGGAATGAACAAAAGGAGAATTATTATACAGTAATGTGGTAGAAATAAATAATCCTGAACTGGAACATTCCCTAACATTGGTGGCAGGGGAAATAAGAACAGCTCTACTCAATGAAAATTAGGATTTGAAACAGGAATTGTACGAAATAAAAAATAGGAAATTACCTCATGAATCTGAACTTGAAGAGGAAATAATTAAAAAAGACGAACTTATCAAAGAGCTAAAAGAAAAACTAAAACATAAAGAAGGTAAAAAAATGAAAATGATAAACTGTTATGGAAAAAAAAAAAATTAAAAGTGTTAGTGGAGCAAAAAGAAGCAATTTATTTATGAATCTGAAGAAGATAAAAAATACAGAAATAGCTGATACTTTTTAATCTTGAAACTTTTTTATGTTTAAGCCTGCCACCGTGAAATGATTAAAAAATTGCACAAAAATGCTTATTTTTACAAAGGTATTATTAAGTCTACATACAATGTGACATAGAACTGTGTTTTAAAAAAAGTAATAATTATATATAATCCACAGCAATACTGGATACATTTTCATTTTTAACATTGAAAATCAGTTTTTTTTAGTTAAAACATAAAAATGTTTGGTGGTATAAACAAAATTTAAATGTAAAAATATTTCATTTTCAAAAACGTTTCAAGTAGGTGCAACATGGTGCACCCTCATTTCTTTAAAATATAGCATTAAAACAACATACTATATTTCATGGGTTTAAGTTTGAAAATTTTGAGATTTGAAACCGTAACCTCCTGTTTTGACACATCTTGTTCGTTAAATTGGATGAAATTATTTAAAATAGTTTCCCGGCATATGATTTAGGAGAGCTGCATTTTGTTTCTTTGAAATGCTATAGCTCTAACCATTCTCATATATATGTTTAGAACACCTTATCTGGCTTACCCTGTCTGTATTTACTATCTGTTGCACTTTGATGTAACTACATCAAATTGCCATTGCTTCCTGTTGCACTTTGATGTAACTACATCAAATTGCCATTGCTTCCTGTTGCACTTTGATGTAACTACATCAAATTGCCATTGCTTCCTGTTGCACTTTGATGTAACTACATCAAATTGCCATTGCTTCCTGTTGCACTTTGATGTAACTACATCAAATTGCCATTGCTTCCTGTTGCACTTTGATGTAACTACATCAAATTGCCATTGCTTCCTGTTGCACTTTGATGTAACTACATCAAATTGCCATTGCTTCCGTAATGAACGTTTGGTTAAATGTATATACCTAAAAACGTATTTCAACTACAAGCAAACCCTCCTAAATTTCCATTACGTAGTACAGTAAAGCTAATTAGATTTTGAGTGTAATTTATTCCATAAATTGGCATTTTGTGATTCTTAAGTACGTCAACACTTAAACAGGAAAAAGATGAAAACAATGTTAAAAAACGTACCTAGAGGAGTGAAGTTCAGAATTGGGCGATAAATGCAATAAAAATCTAACAAAAAAAACTGAACCACCAGAAAACACAGTAGTTAAGATGCTCACACAATATGTTGTATTTCATAAATATAATATTATTAAAGATTGAAATTGTGACTTTAACGGTCCCATACAGTTTATGGGTATGCCTAAGAGCAATTGTACTTTTTGCTTTTTATTTGAGAATTGCATTTGGTGTTGGCTGGAGGGAATGGTGGAAAGGTTGTGGACCGTGTTGCAGGCTCGCTGTGTTAGCCTTGTAAGGACCTCATTGTAACATTTGCAAAACATGACCCTGTACCTCGACATTGGCGACAGGTAATTTCTCACTGATAACACGTATGTTGGTGCGATTAGTCAATTAAGATTAGTGTAGTGCTTGTCAATCTAAACTACAAACCTTGGCTGAAGGACACTAATTATCTCGGTTCTTTGTGCAACATTTATACAAATAAGAAAGCCTCTAATTTTTTCACAGTCTGCCCTATTTAAAGACATTTTATTTTGGAAGACAAATCCTTAGAAAAAGAGAATTTGAAGACTATTTAAATAGGAAGGATTGTCAAGTGTTTAACCCTAGAACACTACCGTGTTTTGATATACCTTTGTTACTACCGATACGTAAATTTTACGTAGCATGTTTATTTTTGTGTTTTAGGTTATGTAAAGGTTTATTTTCATGCCAGTATATTGTGTTTTGTGTATTTTCTTGCCTATGTGCTTATTTAAGGTGATGATGTGTGTGTTTAAGCATGTGTGCGTGTGTATAATGCGTGCATGTGTGATACATGGTGTTTTCCTAACCTTATCTTCATATCTGCAATACCATAGAAAATCATCCTTTCCAAAAAGCCTACAAATTTTCTACTAACTCCAAGACTTTTATTTACCCAAAAACAACCTAAAATAGTTTTAGTTACTTATTTTACTATACACACTTATATGTAAAATATACGTATTTTTTTATCAAGCAATACTACCGCTACGTAAAATTGACGCACGGTCTAAATAAAATCAATATTGAGATAAGAAAAAGAACTACGAATACACACACCCTAAAACTTCGAAGGACGAACGACCATTGATCAGTAGAAGCACTGCCCAAAGCTTAAACCGGAAGGTTGGGGGGGGGGGGGAGAGTAGGTGTGACTATAAACATGACACATATACGTAAAACTTATGCACGGTAGTGTTCTAGGGTTAAGGGCAGAATGGAAGTATTTACATGAATTTCTACAATAATGTAATTTTCAATCTGATCAATTAGGGCATAGATCAAAGGACATTTATGCTTAAAGTTTAAAGATAAACAAATTAGTGAATTCAAAATTAAAGTAAATAAAAAATCTTTATTATTTACTACTAGCTGTTGCCCACGGTTTCACACGTACAATCAGAGTAACATCTCTTAACAGAAAGAAAACACTGTATGTGAGGTACCCGTAAAATGGCAAAAAACAGTTTGGAGAATGACTAACAACTTTTTCGCTGTAGAATAATCACGTGACAACAGCTGATGCATCTGTAGCAGGTGAAAAATTAAATTTTCTAATTATAAGGCGTCGAGTATAGTGGCCCAATTGTTACCTTTTTTAGTCACATTTTTACATAACAACAGTTGTGTTGGGCTAAATACATGAAGCTTTATAAACATGTTATTGATAAATAAATGATCAAATTGTAGTTATTAGTCCCTCAGTAAAGAGGAAAAAACTCCACAAAGTTGTAAAAATGTATATCAAAACATTTGGCACCCTACCCCTAAATTGTTATTTATGGAATCAACATTTAATGTGTTAAACAATTACTTAAATGTTGAGGCATTTGGTACTTTAAATTATTCGGAGGCCACTGTTTTTGGAAGAGTTTTTCTTATCGGGAAACTGCAAAATGCGTTATTAGAAAGAACAGATCTTATTTGGTTTACTGTGAAAATTACATGTCATTATGACAATCGGTTCTTGTTTTCTGCCTCCCAAAAGGACGCAATGTCGGTGAGAAGGAGGCCACTTTGTCCCTATTTACTACTGTTATTTTGTGATATAAGTAGGTTTAAATTATTTGTTTATTTGTACATGGCAATTCACTTTTCTACATTTAATTAATTGAGGAGAATGGCTGATTAACATGCAGATACAATGATATAACAATAAATACTAATACTCCAATGTAGCACATAGTTTTAAATATAACAAAATAATACTATGTACTGTAAAATCATTAACATAAGGCAACTTCAATAACAATAAATTAAATTAGAAAATTATACCTAATAACAACATAACAGTATATATAATAATAACAACATAATATTTTTATATGAACCAAGATTTAGAGGACAACTACTCAATCATAATTATAGTAGCTAATCTGTTTTTGAAGGCAGCAAAAGAGGAACCAAAAACTTCAGGACATACGGCATTACCAGTTCTCATTAGTCTAGGTATAGTACTGTGGTAGTGAGAGTTTATAGGATGAATTAGATTATTATATGATACTAGTAGTACCAAAGTTATAGATAATTTTTACAAGTGCTCACGTGTTCTGAGCTGGAATTTGGGTACTATCTCAAAGGAGGTTTTTTCTTTTGTAACCAGAAGTGTGGGATGGTGCCGAGGCATTACCTTGCTCTTCTGGCAACAAAAGTAAACTACTTATCCCTCAAGATATCACCTAAATTTAAACTCAAATCACGTGAACATGTGTTAAATTTTTATATTTATATAAAACATAGTTCAAATAAAGCTTAGTTATTTTATATAATCTAAAATAAATACAAACACTCTGAAATTTTAATATTAAAGTAGCCTACAGCTTCACTATAGTACAATTTTAAGAACCTAAATCGTAATTCATTTCGACATTGTTGCTCCAAATCAATTCAAAGTAAAATCATGTGTTTGGTATTTGACTAAAGCGGCAAGTACAATGACGATGTACGTGTGTTCTTTGTGTCACAAGGAGTCAGACACATTTATCCTTGCAAGTAGTAAAATTTAAGTAAATGATACAGTTTTTTGGGGCAGAGTGAGATAAGCGAACCTGGTTTCTATATCGCTTATTACAATCATCGATACAATATATATTGAATTAACAGAACTATCAATTGATATCAAAGTATATAAAATACTTGAAATTAGGCCTAAAGTCACGTGTTTCAAATTAATTGAAATAGTTTAAATAATTAAGTAATGTCATTAAATAATAAAAATACCATAACCATTAGCCTAATCAAACGAAAAATTAAGACAGATGACAGGAAAATGTCATTTAAATAATAAAGTTACATAACAAATAAAACATCTTGAAACCAAGAAAGAAACCGTAAATCATCCTTTAGTGTTATGTTGTAGTTTTTTAAATGTAACTATCTTTTTTTTTAATCGAAAAGAAGATATTTATAGAACAAATTGTGTTTAGAATACGAAAATGTTTGTACAGTTGGTGCAGATGATTTACTTATTGTTCAAATTAATTACTATTGCTGACTATATCGATGGGTATAATAACTAAAATATCGTTTGATAATTGTTAAATAAAAAAACTGGCTCCACTTACCATACTCTACCCGTGTCTTGTTTAAAAAAATTTTATAAATACAGATAGAATAGATAGTGTTTATTCAATGTTAATATATTAATTGGTACTTTGGGATTATACCGACCACACCCAGACATGAATCGTTATTTGACATTTTGCTTCTACTGATTAAGAGATTAGCATAGAACAATATTTCGTCAATATAAAACAGGAATTGTCTTATCGCAAACCCCTCCCCATCCTCAGACAGAGGTCAAAGTCGAGCGGTCTAGTAAATAACGTGATTGCAGAGGGTCGCCGCCCGTTCAGCTGGTGCGTCGCTTTGTTGTGACTTCCCTGTTTTACCCCTACATTTCTCCAAACACAAAAATTCAACAAAAACAAACATTACCAAACAAAAATTAAACTCTTTATTGAAAAAAACACTCAAAACTTGTTTTTATTCTTGATCACACTCTGCCACCCAAAATGCGAGTGCCTCCGGCCATCAGCGCGGGCTTCGGCAGCATGGTGCTGCGCCGCGCTGATGTCAACGAAAGAAAAACATCCCTCGAGATAGTACCTATCAGTAAAATATCAAATTCTAAAGAGGCTGATCATAAGTATAAATTGAATTGTAATGGAAAGGCAATTATGTACCGTGCAAAAACTTAAATAATCATGTGATGCCACACGGCCTGCCGTAATCGGGATTTCTCGAGAAAGATAAGATAACAGCGACAACAATACCGATCACAATACCTGGAAATGCTTGTGTTTGTAATTTTGTATTTAAAGAGTTGTTTTTTCGTTCTATCATGTTTGTTTCTATAAATTTATATTTTTGTGTTCTTCATACTGGTGTGGTCGGTATAATCCCAAAGTACCTATTAATTTTTAAGACTAAAAACCAGCAGAACTATATTGTTATTTTTTTTTGTTATTTTAAATACTTATTACGTAATTTGGTTTGACATTTTATTTTCAGTATTTTTAGATAATCATGAATACTGAACTTTGATAATCATGATTCGATTGTGGTATTGGCCGCTTACTGCAGCCTAATATTTTACTATTTAGAGATAAAAACGTATCTGAAAGCTTGAGACATACACAACGCATGTTCATCACCATTCTACTTGGGGCCGTTACTCAAATACCATAGAAATGATTTTACTTCGAATTTACTTGAAACAATGTTGCTAGCCATTAAATAGATTAAAAAGGAAGCTGACAATAATTTATTGTAAATAACTTAACTATAATTAGCATGTTTCAATATTCTATAGTTCGGGTATTTCTAATTGATAATTTGATACCCTGATTAGATTTTTTCTTAGTGGTGGCTGTTTACTATACAGCAGCCATAAAAGTTAATATTAATTTAGAATATATTTAAACATGGGTTATCAAGAATGTATACAAACAGCAGATATTATGGATCTAAATCACTATAATATTGAAAGATAGGCTAGGCTAAAATAAAGTGGTCAAATTAATTAAATCAATACAGAAAATTAAAGCATAGGCCTAACTGTAAGAAACTATGTGAGTTATTCTTAACATAGCATAGTTTTGGGAGAAAACACTCACCTCAAGAGTTCTAATTTCATGTTGTGTTAATTCTGCGCTAGTTGCACACTGCGTTCTTAACCCTTCCAATCTATCTGCAGAAATGTCAATCATGGACTGGACCACATCTAGGGCACGACGAACTTCTAGTTCTGGATCTTCGTCTGCCATAACAGTAGATAATAACCACAGTAAATATCTACATTTCAAAACACAATTTCCTCACAGTGATACACTGAAATAAACCACAAACGCCGACACAAAAATAAATATTTCCAGCAAAAATACAACTATCAAATACAGCAGCCATCATGAAAACGGGATAAGAACTGGATTTTGGAAGTGGAAAGGGAAAGGCGGTGATGAGAGGGGGAGGTATGAGGGGGATGTAAAGGACAGGCTGGCCCGGTGACATCATGCAGTTCTGACAAATATCCCTATAACTTAAAAGCTCTGTTCAGTATTGGTATAGCTCGCTAACTTTTTTCCGTAAGAAAAGGTTCTTAATTAATTATAATTTAGGCCATAACTTCATTTAATAAACTTTTTTATTTCATTAATCAGAGAGGTGGTCTGGAAACGCTTACTAAACTTGAACCTGGAACCTGAAGCGGAATTTAATTCGATCGATTAAGGCACAAAGAGTGTTTTAACAATAATTTACCATTAAAAAGTAGGGTTTGTGTGCCCGAGGCATGTCAGAGCGTAACTTTGCCAGGAATAAGTCTTTTCTAAATACCTGATACAATCCCGAACTCAATAAACTAGACATTTTGTTAAAACATTCAATGACAGATTCAAATACCAGCAACGCAGTACGCGCCTCCCACGCTATTACATATACGAATGAAAACTTGAATGTTACAATTTATGCATTTGAGCTAAGAAACGTTATGAATTCAGTTTAGATAGCCAAGATAAATTTTAAAAAAGTGCATAACAACCTCACAAAACAAGTGTAAGGCAGCCTGGAACAAAATACATTTCTGCCGTAATAATTGTATAACTGTTGGAAAGATCAGTACTCACACCTGCAAGTTTTTGTAAATATGGTAAAATGCACCTTGGATGAAATTCCAGCCCCACAAAAGGACTCTCTTGATATCCTTTCGGAATACTATGGTTCAATCCATCTGGATTCCTCTCAGCTCAGTAAACATAATTGATATTATTCTAAACTAAATAAATTAAATTATTCTAAGCAATTCTCACAGTCCTGACATAAATGGTGTAACAGTTCATACCTTGAAGATTATAATAAATGATATAGCTGTTTCTTTATTCATTGTAATGAATGACTGTTCAAGAAAAGAAATTTTCCGTAACCAACTAAAGGTAATAAGAACTGTTCCCATTCTTAAAAGAGCGATTCTAACATGCCAGAGATCTACATACCTATAGCCATTTTACCTGTTCTGTTGAGGCTTTTTGAGTCCAGACTAAAGTCTGATATGATTAACTATTTTGAAAGGCATAAGTTATTTTCCAACGTCCAATATGATTTTATGTTAGATCGTTCAACTACCTTGGTGATAACTTGTCTTTTGGCAGAAATTCTGTCTGCTTTTGTGAGTAAAATGTTTGACTGTGGTCAAATACGAAAAGGAAGTTAATAATGTAATAGCATAAACTGTTAAATCATAGTTACCAGTAACTACTTACTTTATTATTATCAAAAATTTAAATCTAAGAGTTTTACTAATCATTCTTACAAATATGTGCAATTGCTTCATGCGACATTTCAAATTCAAATATCAGTTCGTTTTCGAGCTATCGAGCGGACAGGCAGATATAAAGATATACATACTGTACATAAATAACAATTTTCTAACCCAATACATCCAAACCAAAGTTAATCTCCAAATTATTATTTTAATGAATAAGTTTAACGAGCACTTTAAAGCCAACAAACCATTCACAGTTTATATTTCATGTTAACTACCTAATTATTGTTACTTCATCAATTTTCAAACTTACGCTCAGCCTCATTTAAAACCTCCGATTTGTCATACCTTGATGATAGTTTATTAACAACATCAAGTAGGCTTGAACATTGTTGGCTCTTATTCAGAAGACTGGGTATTCAAATTTTGTTCAGCCAATGCAGTTTCAGCTGCCTTTGGCACATCAAGCTGCAAGAAAAGTGATTGTGAAGAATGGCAGCTACAATCTTTCAATATCAGAAATGTAAGACAATTAAACAGTAAACGAAGTGGACTGTCTAAAGCGACAGATTGTACTCGGCTGTGCAGTAAGAATGTTTAACCATCTTCCTTGGTTGATTAGGAATTTGGACAGCAAGAAGAAGTAATAAACGCGACCTGCTCATTTGTAAGTCATACTTACTCCTTGGCGAAATTCTTAGGAAAGCACATAAGAACGTAACTATCACCGCCATATGAATCTGAGGTGTTATAAATAGTGCGCAAATGTATATTTAATAAATATACATATTATTTAAGAATTGATGCAGTCCGTCCAGTCACTCCCCAAGAGGCTATGGCTGCTCAAAAATTACGAGTTTTTTAATTACTCAAAGAAAAATATTTATTTGAAAACTTTACTATACTACTATTACTATAGATGCATTCATTTTTATTCTATATTAAATTATTGTACAGTAAGAACAAAGAGATTTTAGTTCTTTTGCTATCAAAATGTTGCGTTTCTTAAAACATAAATGTACTCTCGTTTTTATGTAACTGAGTCAAAGCAGACATCAATACCAAATCAGAATATCACGTCTATGGCCGCAGAACTTTCTATATGTAAATGTAAATGTAACGAAGCGTACGGCAAAGAAGAATAATAAAAAGGATCAACTTTGGGCTTGCTTGCACAACGAGCTCCTCACGCCTGGAATTTAATGGGGTGATCAACCGAGGCGGAGAGAAAGAGTGGGGATGGAGGGCCCCTCCTGCCAACTACAGAATCTGTAATCATCTGAATTTAATTTAGTTCAGCACCTGGCAAACCTATTAAAATGTATCACTGTATTTTCAAACCCCTTTCCGTAGTTTAGTACAGCATACATATATTTAAATTACATTTTCAAAGCTGGATGTTGCAGGATGCAGCACAATTTAATTATTGCAGGCAATCAATGTGACAAGCCTCTTAAAATGTACCACTGTGTTTTTAGCTTCTACTCTGAATTAAACACATTTCAGTAATTTGGTACAACAACATATATATATATATATATATATATATATATATATATATATTACATTTTTAAAGCTGGATGCTGCAGGACTCAGCGCAATTAAATTTATTTCATTAAACCTTGATTTTACAACGTAATTAATGGCAGGCAATTACTCTTGTCTACATACAAATAAACCAATACAACGGAGTATCGAAAGACCCAAAAAGACGTAAGGAAGTCTAATGTAACAAAGTAACCTCGTTACATTCAGTGGCGTAGCTATAAAACAGACAGAGAAATATATTGCTATTGCTATAAGTTAAAATTTGATCGTAATAATTTGAGGTTACTAAAATATGAATACTTAACAAAGTGTTTCAAATACTAAAGTTCTCAAAAGAAAATACGATAAGATATCAAAGGACATGCCACAGAAAGGAGATATGAGTCAACCAACACTGCAACCCTGCACCTGGCGTAGAAACGCTGGCTTGACTTATCAACTATGCAGCCACTTCCGTTTCATCCCAAATTGGACTGGTCTTCCCTCCAAAATTATAATTAGCTCAGAACTAACAATCAATAATTTTCAGAACGTCTCATCGGACAGTAGCAGTGGTGTGGTGTGTGTACTACACACACACACACACACACACGTTTCTTTTTTAATCTTTTTTAATACCCTTAGTTTATTACAGCTATTACATAACTCTTATTACAGATTTTGTAGTGTAATTATTAATTTATTTACTACCAATTAAGGACTCCACATTATAATATGTTGCTTTTGCCCTATTAATTTGAATATATTCCAATAGCACAAAAAGATTATGACATTTTATTCGTTGTGCACCATCTCACATTTTGTAATGTGTCTTTGGAGTTATAAAGAAAGTTCAATATTAATATAATTAATTCGATATAATTTCTATGTTTTGCAGATATGTTCGTGTAAAGTGTCTTTGGAGTTATAAAGAAAGTTCTATATTAATATAATTAATTCGATATAATTTCTATGTTTTGCAGATATGTTCGGATATAAAACGACTCATTAATTCGGATATAAAACGACTCATTAATTCGTGAGATAATAGAAATCAGAACCGTTCCGAACTGAGGTCGCTATCAGCCGCATGTACAGAGTTTGTCAGGAATTTTCGGGATTTATCGGTACTGCTCGGCTCTGCTCGGCTCTGTCCCCACTCTTTCTCTCCGCCTCGGTTTGATCACCCCATTAAATTCCAGGCGTGAGGAGCTCGTGCTTGCACATCGTAAAAGGGAAAGGTCTATGGATTGCATGTGGCCTATGTGGTGGTTCGTGGAGTTTAAAGTTGTAAACATAACCTTAACTTGTAGAATTGGAATATAAACTTATTTTTTCTTGTGTTATGATTTATTTTTGATAAAAAATTATAAAATGTCTGTTTCTACAACTCCAAAATCACTTCCTCAAAAGAAGTACTATAGACAAAGAGCTCATTCAAATCCTATTGCTGATCATTGTTTTGAATAGTAAGTAGCTTGTACAGAAATAGAACTAGCATAGCAAAATAATTTTATGCATAATTTAATCTAATAGTTTTCTAATTAAATTGCACGTTATGAAGATATAGCTTAAGGTTTAACAGAGACCCCAAGGCTTTAGGGCTGTATACCTTTCTATGATCATTTTTTTAATTTTGCAGGCACTTTGTAATGGTCTTTGAATACAAGATTTGTTAAAAAAAGGGGGTAGGGTATGATAAGCGGACCCGGTTTTTTATATCGAAGAATGTAATCATCGATACCTAATATTCACATCTCAAATCCTAGACTATCAATCGATATAAAAGTATCTGTAGTCCTCAATAACAATCATATGTTTTAAATTAAAATATGGATTTAATATTTACAGTGATGAAACAAATTATTATAAGCAAAATTAGGAAATCTGAAGACGACCATACTTGCTCCTCTCACAGTTACAGTTGTTTCTTTCCCACAAATTTCACATGATGGATTTTTCGGTACGAGTCCAACATGTTGAAGCCACGTAAAACATGTCTTATCATATTTCAAAGTAATGTCGTGTAGTTTTCTAAAATTGACTGCCATATTTAATAATCAAATGTTACTTATATGTAAAATTGAAATATTACCTTGTGTATTATTTGAAAGTGTTTACAGCTGTTGATATAGATTATTTAAGTTATTTGTTCAAAATAATTAATTAGTATCGATTGATTATATCGGTGGTTATGATTAAGTAATATCGTTTGCCAATTTCGATATAAAAAACCGGGTCCGCTTATCGTACCCTACCCAAAAAAGGTTTTTTTTATAAGGTTAGTAAGTAATGGGATAATCTGAGCTATTAAATGTATTTCAACTCAATTTATAATCTTTAAACAGCTGCCTACTGCAATAAGAGAATACATTAAAATTATATTGCAAACACGAATTCATGCTGCAGCAAGCGATAACAGAATTAAAGTTATGATAACAAGATCACGTGATGCCTGTAGAACAATGAAATATTATACTGTGTGAGAAAATTAATTCTAATGTTTATGTTCTATAATTTTGTTATATGTCACTTCCACCTATTGAAACCTTATAATGTTTTGCTCAAGAGGACGATAGCAGTAGGTTAATAACGCGAAACTAGTATTTTGCCGGGTCGGTTGTTAACTTCACAATTACAAGAAAAAATGTTGGCGAGAAGGAGGCCAGTAGAGATTACTCTTGCTACTGTTTGTTAGTAGGCTATATAAGTAGGTAAAAACATGTACGTATTATATATTTCAATAGTTAATGAGCACTCACATGGTCTGAGCTTGAATTTGGGTACCATCTCGAAGGATGATTTTTGCCAGAAGTGCAGGGTTGGGTTTATTGCATTGTACTATAATAATAAAGACCTTTAATTTTATATGCTACTCGACTTGTGCTCTCATTAAAACTATTTCTCTGACTTCATGTGGACCGTCTCCCTGAGAACGTAGTGGTCCTCATTGTGATAATTTTTCATCATAAGCAATTACTAAAAATTTACTCTATTTTGACTTTTGCTGGCGTGATCACTGTATTGTTTGTGGTAATAAACAAATTGACTTGATTGACATATTTATTGATCGATTTATTGAATTTATTCCAATGGTACGGACCATTTTACAATAAGGTGAAAATTAGATGGCAAATAATACAATGTAAATAAATAGTTAACAGTAGTGTATAGGCACATACAAAGCTGATAAATATGTTATAAAAGTAACAGTTTACAAAACAAAACAAAAAAAGTAATAACTGCAACAACAAGTAACGAAAAAGAAAATAAATACTATAGATCTCATAACACCAACAACCTACAATAAATAATTTAAATAATACTTACGACAACTAACAATATAGATAAACTGAATGAAACTTTGAAAGACTATGTTGCATATAAAAATAAATAATAACAATGTAACAAAATCAACAAAGATAAGTAACAAACTGTAGTAACAGTAGCAGAACAGTATAACAACAACAATATATATATATATATATATATATATATATATATATATATATATATATATATATATATATATAAATTCTAGAACTCTAAATTTAACATTAACACTAACAAATAACAATAATACTTAAATAAACTTTATAAATAACATGTAATTGTTAGTAGTAGGTACAATGCATGAACTAAATGAAGTCTACCGTTGTGTGTATGCAGTCTTGACATTGTGTTAGTGAGCTGAAGTCAGTACATCAAATCCTACTCTGAGGGCATATTTGTTTTGTACAGTTCGACAAAACGTATGGAACAATGATTTTGCATCAGGTTTTGTTAAAAACTATATTTTCCAAATTGAAACTATTCGCAAAATTCAGCACATCTCTGGGAGAAGACGTTTTTAGTATAACTCATATAAAGAAGTGGTACTAACAACTTTAAAGATGGCCACACTTCGGTGGACAGTAAACTTCGGTCTGAAAACCCGACAAATAGTCAAAATAACAAAGATATCAATGAAATTTCTGTTTATTTGTGTTCATGAACTAGCTACAGAGGTAAAATCAGTACTAGTGGTTCAGTTTATAAACAATTTTAACAGAAGATTAGGTCATGTGCAGAGTTGCTGCAACATTTTTACAAAAAAAAAAAAAAAACTTCCACAGCACAATACTAGTTGTGGCTCTTGCAATTTTTCAGGACAAATCAGAATAATCAAAATTTTTTCTATATGAAT
The DNA here is from genome assembly GCF_021130785.1 of Homalodisca vitripennis. NCBI lineage: Eukaryota > Metazoa > Arthropoda > Insecta > Hemiptera > Cicadellidae > Homalodisca > Homalodisca vitripennis. The sequence continues at coordinate 111,504,567 of NC_060214.1, forward strand.
TGTGGTTGTTCCCTCACTTAACCCGGAAATGCCCCTGAAGATCCTAATACAAGGAATGACATAATGCTAAACTTGATGGCTGAACTAAATTCCATTGTGAAAAAGGAAGACTTGCAAGAGCCAGGAGACTTGCTTCTGAAAGTGGCAGGATACTAGAATAAGTGTTTGAGGTACAAGGGGGAGGAGAGGAGATAAATGAAGGACACAACTTGTTAATTAATAAAGAATCTTTTTTCCATATTAAGACTGGTTACATTTTGAACACATTTTGTATAATATTGATATATAATCTATCCTCATAAGGACCCCTTGACTCTCAATTTTCTAAGGTTGACAGAGTTTAACCAATTAAGAAAATCCAAACTATGTTGGGATTGGAAAATCCCACCAAAAAGCATGGCAAGGAGTGAAGAGAAGTACTAACAGTATACTGCTCCCATATTAATAAGTATAATAGTGAAAGTATGTTAATATGGAATAGGTTAACAAAATTCTGTGTTGAGTACCCCCAAAAGTACCCGTTTGGGGGTTATTGGAGGAACCAATAATCCTCCTAGTTTAAAACATTGTCCAGTTTTTGAAAAATTGGATTTTTAAATATAAATTTTGAGTTTAGCTCTATTTCTCCTTCTACTTCGTGCAGCATCATAAGATCTGACTCTATCACAGACTTTACTCCTGGAAACTGGAGTCCATATCCATCTGAAGGAATTCAGTATGACCAAAGCAGTAGGGTACCTTAGCAATACAACTCAGTACTTGCTGTGATTTCAGTATTCAAATCACACTCATGTCTACACAATGAGTTCTTAGTTATTTTTGTGTTGCATTGTTTGAACGTAAGAGACACTTAGGCCACAACAGAGCTCTATCTGGTTTACAAAAGCAGAAATCCAGTGCAATCTAGTTGAAGAGGTATTCTCATTGTCTCATGATCAGCGATTGTAGGAGACCTTGTGCATACTTATAAATTATTTCTTCTGACCAAAATAGATTTACCACGCTAACTTCACGTCATTTCATCACGGGAGATTTTTTACTTTTGTTTTTGATCATAACTTGTGAAAACTGAATTGTGAACTGAACTGTGAGTGAATGGTCTTTCTGATGAATGATCCAGACAGCCCAACAACAATTCTGGAACGAAAATGCTATTCGTAGTACATCCACACATTAAAACAGCAGAGTGGAGTGAAAGTAAAAAATCCTGTACAGTATTGTTAGAATTGCTATCATTCTTACTTCCTCCGGAACCAAAATAGACTCGTACAGTTGTAGTATAGGCTATCTACTACCTCCCTCATCCTTGGAAATGGCAATTACTTTCGCTATTTTATTTGATTTTACTTATATTTTCATGAGATTTTAAATACTGAATTAAATGGTTTATTCTGGGATCTGCAAGTTTCACAAAATCACTCTACATAAATCTTTAATCAGTTCAACTCCATTTATGGACTTAAAATAACAACCCTTGTAGTACTAGTTAGATATTTAAATTTTACTTTCCAAATTTGTATACTTGCAAAAATATTACTGTCTTGAAAACTTGCATTAATTATAAAGTGAATTCAAATCTTCTTATTTCCTTTTTGTATAAAAATTAATACAATATCCATGTAAAAGAAAGCTACCATTGGTAAACAGCAAAACTCCCATCTGAAAATCTGAAAATAATAAATGAGCTACTTACGCAAAATCCCTCGTAGATGGGGGAAGGTACTAATAAGACGAAAAAACCACAAACTCAATTAACCTCAAAATAACACTCCAAAAAGACGTCGAGAATCGCGTGTTGTAGCTATTTATACCTCCTCTTCCAGTAATAAACCAGCTAACTAAAACCAAGCCTTTGATTGGCCTCCAACGTTAACAAACTAGACTACCAGAAAAACCTGCGATCTCATTGTATCATCCTACATCCGCAGACCCTTTCTTGAGAAATTACATAATTTAATTTATCTATACTTTGACATCACTAATCAAATTCTAAAATATTTTCACATATATTTTCTCCCATAGATATTTAACAAATTTTAAATTGCCTATGTAGCAATTTAAATTTAAAGCCCTTTAACATTTAGGCTTACTTCTAAATTCATTGATGCTTGAAGACTGTTAAGAACAAGTTCTTTGATGTGCTATTGTTTTCAAATACCACTCTCTCTCTCTCACAAAGTTCAGCTATTTGGATGATTGTTTACAGTGAGTTTTATTTTATGTTGAAAACAAGTGAATTACCTTTAATAATATTGATTGTGTTGACAGCCCTGTGTCCCCTGATAGAATGGACTGGTCTACTCTCTATCCACAGTATGTGAACACGGCAGATCAAGGCATGGTCAAGAAAGTTGAATTTGCTGATGTAGGATGTGGTTATGGCGGTCTTTTAGGTAAGTTATCCCTCCAGAATATTCCTTCTTAGGGCTAATTTGTAGAAGGTGATTTGACCACTGTGAGCGAGCCTCCGTAATTTTCATTTTGGCCGATTCTCACAAGGCTCTATTGAGACTATTTATGGACGTAGTAAAGGGATTACGCTGCGGTCAAATGGTCTACTAATAACATCTGCCAACGTTGCAACTTACAGGGCTGTGTATAGCAGATATTTTAACTGCTCATTCACTCTCAGTTTTGCCAACTGCAGTATACAAAATTCCTGTCCAGTATGTCCTGTCGTTCATGTTTCTGCCTTCTGTCCATGCAGTTGTGGAGTGAATGTCAAAATGTTCACTATGGAAAGGATTTAATGTGAAAATTCTAAAACAGAAGTCATTGCTTCCAAAAATCCCTCTACTTTTAGTATTTTCAAACTGTTCTACCACCTGACTGATGAGTTCCCATACCATTCCTATTGGTAATGGTTCCCTACCATTGGTAATGGTATCCTCCTTTGGCATGTAATCATCCCTCTACTTGTGGTCATGGCTGTGCACCAATAGCTTGTGATTTTGTCACTTGTTTGATCACCAATGGGAAACATTCACCAGTGCAAAACATACCAAATTCAAAATGAATGAATGCTTCCGTTGAAGGGGGTCAATAAATGAAATACATTTTGGTCTTTAGTAGCAGATCAATAACTATGCTATGTGTCTATTGTATATATATATATATATATATATATATATATATATATATATATAATTTAAAAGTTAATTTATCAATCTCTTGTTTGCAACTTGCAGTAACTCTGTCTCCGATGTTTCCGGATACACTGATGTTGGGTATGGAGATCAGGGTGAAGGTATCAGACTATGTGATGGACCGTATCGCTGCCCTGAGATCGCAACACGAGGGGCAGTACCAGAATATTGCTTGTGTTCGCACAAACGCAATGAAGTACCTGCCCAATTATTTTCACAAAGGACAGGTTTGTTAATTCTGTTACAATTTTAATTTATTGCATCATATTTTTCTTGCATGCATAAAGTCGTTGGAAATAATGAAAGTTTAACATATTATTATAGTCCATAGTTTATATGAGGGCTATTCAGAAAATAAGGAACGTTTCTACCTGATGCTACCAGGCGTTCTCCAATCACTTATATATTGGTGTGCTCATACTCGGCACCTTAGTCAGCATTCAGCCGTAACTACGGGAACATCTCCGTGCTGCCAGTTTTTTTTTATATTTAAATCTGAAATGTGTGCTGCAATCGATAATCCCACCCATTGTGAAGTGCAGTCTGGGATTAGTTTTTTGTTGGGAAAAGACTTAAAACCAATAGAAATTCATCAGGAACTGTGTGAAGTGTATGGGAACAACGTAATGACTGAAAGTTCTGTCAAAAAGTGGTGCATTCAGTTTGAAAATGGCAGAAAAAAACCGTTCATGATCTAGGTAAGAATAGATGTCTGAGCAATGCGACTTACGATCTGGTGGCCAAAGTTGACGAAAAATTGGTGAAAACTGCTGTTTCCCAATAACTGAGCTTTCTCTTTGTTTTCCACAAGTTTCACAGACTTTATTGTTTGAAATTGTTTCACAGAAGCTAGGCTGCCACAAGTTTTGTACAAGATGGGTGCCGAAATGCTTACAGATCACCATAAAGAACAACAAATGGGGGCAACTTTGATGTTTTTGGAGGCCTACTACCACAGTCATGGTGATGCACTACTGGATAAATTGGAACAGGAGACGAAACCTGGGTGAAAATGTGAACTGTGATACAAAATAACAGTCCATGGAGTAGGGGCACACGTAAGTTCCCCTAAAAAACCAAGGAAATGTCTGCAAACTTTGTCAGCAAGAAAGATCATGGCAACAGTGTTCTGGGACAGTTAAAGTATTCTTCTTATTGATTTTCTAGAGCGTGGTGCAACAATAAACTCTGACCGGTACTGCCAAACATTGCAAAACCTTAGGAGAGCTGTCCAAAACAAGCGCTAAGGAAAATTTTCATTCAAAAATTTTGCTTTTACATCACAATGCCTGACCTCACACGGCAAACCGTACACAAGAACTCTTTAACTCGTTCAACTGGAAAGTTTTCCTCATCCCCATACAGTCCTAATCTTGCTCCAAGTCATTTTCATTTGTTCCCGAGAATGAAGACCTGTCTAGCAACCCAGCATTTTGATGATGATGAGCTCCAGATACGCATCACTGAGTGGCTGAGATCACAAGTGGCAGACTTATATGACGACAGGAATTTCATAGCTTGTCCACCGCTGTGATAAGTATCTGAATTTGTATGGTGATTATGTAGAAAAATAGTATTTTAGTCCCTCTTTCATGTGTATGAAATAAAATATTTTTGTTGTACTTGGTTTTTTTTAAAATTCTAAAATGTTCCTTACTTTCTGAATAGCCCATGTATAAAATTTATTGAATATTATTTTTAAATTGTTAAAATTCATATCAACAGGTTTGGGGAACAGACATGTTTAGATGTGTCTGTGGCCTTAAGAATTAAAATTATCTATCATCTTAACATTTTATCTACCAAGTGACTCAATGTTTGATAGTACAAGTGTCATCTCTACCATTATTGTGGCCTGCAGCAGTGAATGTGTTAATTTAATTTTCAACACTGTTGCTTATCTTTTAAATAAATGTAGCTTGTAAAGAGTTATGTAAATAAAAGATAATACAACATGACACGTGTAAAGGACTTAACACAAGAAGTGCTGATTAAGAAGGTGTTTTTGTAATGAAATAACACAACATGTGAATACGTTTTTCTTTAAGAAGAATGCAATTAAATTGAATTTCAAAAGTGAATTGACTTGGTGTTGGGTTAATATTATACTATGTAGGGCCTGTTGGTAGTGCACTGAAAACGTGATTGTCACTAGAAGCTTAATTCTATTGAAATCAATCAATAAGATATTTTTTGTTAGTAGAAACTTTATTGTACTTTACAATTTCCGGATATTTTAGTGATATATACAATATTTTTTTCAGTTTATGGTGTAGAAAACCAGTTTAATAACTTCCATGGTACTTCCAGGTCGTACCGAGTTGGGCAACAACTACAAAGAAAATTTTCCATTACCATCACTCCTTCTTCCATTAAGCACACAGTATCAAAGCGCATTTCCTGAACAGTATGCTACTTGTATATTAGTAGATCCTGAAATAAACCGGTCCTGATTATTCTTGTGTAGAATTAACTGACTTGATTTACAAAAAGCAAACAAATCCTGAGCTAAAAGTTGAAAGTAAAGCACTAGAATGATGAACCTGTTCTATCCGGCTACTTGTGTATAACGGAGTTGTCTGCAAAACAAGCCAATGCAATATAGTGTGCCATAATTCGATTATTCCCAATCTATTGACATTGGTTGAGCGATACAGTTAATATGAGATGATGTGTTGCAAGTTTTTTTACAAATGGACTGTTTTGAATTGTATTATAATAGCTTTTAACATTACAGAATATCTTGTCCAACACTATCTTGACGATTTATGCATATCACTGCTCGTGGCTTTGTCGAAGTTGAGCCTATCCAAAAAGATGGGTCTATCTAGAATATTTATTAGCATGAAGTACTACAGCATTGCCAGCCAGTGAATTAAGAAATTGGCTCAACAAAAACATTTTTTTTTCGTTTATGATGTATATTTGTATAATTGTTTGTTTGATCACATCAATAATATCTCTCCTGCTCCATCTCTGTATTGTACCCATGAAAAGTTTTCTTTTCCGGCATTAAGTACCTATAAAATGTGTTGAACGTACCATAATGTAGAAAATACAATCTAGAAAATGCCTTACATAACAGTTTTATTACAATAAATTGATTGTAAATTTGTTTTTGTTGCAGTTGAAGAAAATGTTTTTCCTCTATCCTGACCCACATTTCAAAAAGGCGAAACACAAGTGGAGAATTATCAACACGACCTTGCTCGCTGAGTACGCCTATGTTTTGGCCGAAGGTGTAAGTGTTGCAATGTCGTATTAAGCCTGGTTTCTATATCGTAAGTTTATTTAACTTAACATGGTACATTTTAAGCCACAGTTGGCTGGAGAAGATATATTATATGTAGATGACATTCCTTCTGTCTAAGTCTATTGCAATGCACAGCATGGGTATGAAAGTTGTTGAATGTGAAATAAACTATTAATATTGTACTACACATATCCACCTCATGAATCGATGAATTTTAGTAATAAATCAACTCATCTTTTTACTTTAAACTTAATACCTGCCAAAGAGATATTGGAAGTTTATTAATATTGGAACAATCTGTATTATCAGTCAAACTTGTTTCTATGCCTGAAATTTGAGTTTAGCAATAATTAAATTTAGGAGTTTTCTGGGTATTTTCCAATATTCAGTATTTTTTTCATGGAAGCACTGCGTTATGATTTCTTCCTCAGCAGTGCAATAACAATATGAAAGAAAGAAAGAAACACTTCTAAACAAAACACACACACACACACATTCTCATTTCATTCATTTTTTTCATATCTTTTTTTTTTTTTTTTGTGCACTTGCACATTTCTTCTTTGAATATGTGCAAGAATTCAAACAAGGTAGTTGAAACAATCACAGTTTTTAAAAAACCTTTGGTTTAATCCCTACATCTTTCTATATTTTTTTCCATCTGTGAGGTTACAAAAAAAGGTAAAGGAAGATTTTACCAGACTCCTAGATAAAGCTGTATTTTAACAGTTTCTTTCATTTTGTCATCTGTAGCGAAGTGGTTGCTGCCGAGAAACTCGTTCAGGTAGGAAAATATGTGAAAACAGCTCAGCACCAAGTCTGAACTGAATGAGTGGCAGAATGGAGTCCATCTGCTTAATAGTATTTTTCCGTAGGTCTTCAGGGACAATTACAGCATTGTTATACCATGTTTACAGCATTATAGGGTGTTCACTACTGTTGAGACACTGTGAGGTCTCCATATATATGCGATATTGTACTGTGTTACTAGCAATATTTGAAACCCATATTATGATAGGATTAGATTGTGTGATACAGGGTGGTAGGAAAATGATGACGGATAAAAATGTAATACATCGGAGTACAAGCTAAGGGTCTAATTAGTTATATGAATAGAAATGCTACGAATAAGATGTATGTAAACATGCATAAAAAATTAAAGTCTATTAGCACAAATTAAAACTTCTAAGGTTAATAAAAAATCTTAGAAGAAAAACAACGACATCATAAAAATAGCCACAAAAAATCACAGATTAGAGCTATTTGATGTATAATACATATAAACCTTTTCTTAGAGAAAGGCAACAGAATAATATCTTTTACAAAACGGTACATCACAGTACAAATTTAGAACAGAGCAAAGTGTACATAGAGTCTTTTGTTGACAAAAAACAAAACATGAAGACAGTGTTGATGTATTGTTCCTCCAGTCCAAGAACTCCTTCACTGTGCATTATGAATGTCAGTTGGTCGTGGCAATCTTTTTCTATTCACAGGAAGTCTCTTCAAGTGGTCAGGTAGTGAGATAAATAGACAATATTCTTTATTTACATATTCATAGAGAATAGTAACAGCGTTCTTAAAACTAACAATATTAAAATTTTGAAGAACACAATACAATACAATAAATTGGTCTTTTGTTTTTTCTATCAAACATCTCTTTCTAGATATTCTTCAATGGTGTAGAAGGGATTTTCTAGCAGCCACTTCTTTACTTCACTCCTGGAAGCCTTTGTGTTACTCTTCTTCAGATCTTCTGGTAAATAGTTCCACAGCTTCATACCCATGTATGATGGCTTCTCCTCAAACAGGGCAATTCAATGCACAGGAAGATGAAAGTTTTCTGCCCTTCGAGTGTTGTAATGATGGATGTCACGACCTCTTGGTAGTCCGTTATTGTGAACAAAGGTAACTGCCTCCAGAATATAGAGAGCCGTGACCGTCAATATTGATAAGTTGACAAAGAATGGACGACAACTGTCTCTCTGTTGTAAGCCAGTCAGTGCTCTTACTGCCTTATCTGGATTACTAAGATGCGATGTAGGTTGCCTATTGAAGAGTTTTCCCATACTAAGATACCATAACGGAGATGAGATTCTAAAAGAGCATGATATGCTATAAAGCTGCATCTTTGTATGCAGGCTTTTCTTCATAAAGGCTGAGATAGTGATGATCCAGGAGAAAGTTATGCCTATTTCTGGTACTGTATTGGTGCTATTTGATTTGATGTTTTTTGGCCTGTTGGGAATATGCCCTGTTCTAAAGATTTGTTTATTATGTTCACCAATGGTTCAATCAGTTCTACTTTACACAATTTAATAGGTTTGGCTGAGACTTCATCTTCGCCTGCTGATGTTTTAGGTTTAAGTGAATCGATGACAGTATTAACTTCTCATTGGTCAGTTTTGATTAGCTTAAGTTTGTTAACAACTGACTCTGGTTGAATTGTATGATTTCTTAGGGGGGGGGGAGGAGTGTTAATTTGGTGTTCCTTGAGGGGGATTTCAGCTATGGTTGGGAAGTGTTTGTTGATGAAATGGATAGCAACTTTATAGGAGTCAGTAATTGTTTTGTTTTGAATTTTAAGACTTTCTATGGAGTTGTACAAATTTTTTCTCTTACGCTGCTGATCAATGATTGCCAAAATTGTTTTTGAATTTTGATGTCTACGGGGTGCCTTAAGCTTGAGATTGTAAGTATTTTTCTTAGCTGCTGTGTCCTGTTTGTCTGTCTCACGGCTTGAGTAGTTCTTTGTTAAAAGCAGCTAAGTAAGCTTTCTGGAGCTCTTCATTTTCAGCATCCTACCACGGCTTTTTGGAGTGTCTTCTCTGTGTAACTACTGAGAATGGGCATGCAGTATTCATGGATTGCTTCAGGATACACTGAAAAGTATAGAATGAATCATCAACGTTTGCTTTTTGTATTATTTGTGTCCAATCTTGGTCTAATAACAGTATTCTTAGTTCTACAGTTCTTTCGTTTATGCGAAGTTGTTTTGAAGAGGGGTGGGTTAGCCTTTGTTTTCATGTTGATGCTTCTATAAATCACTCACTGCAACTGGTGGTATATTAAAGCTTATATGTCACCTGTTATAATAATGTATTACTATTCTCCTATTTTCTTTATAGTGTTTCACTCCAATTTATTGGAAAATCAAGGTTTTCCTCTATCTTGTTATTATAATAATACATCATAATAATCTGCTATAAATCATTCACTGCGATTGATACTATATTAAGGTTAGTATAATCTGGAATCTCTTTTATAGTGCTCTCTCTCTCTCGTCAATTTATATGAAAATCAAAGCTTTCTGAATTTGAAAGCAGCTCTGATTAACGCATACGATATTATAATAACGTTTTATCACTCTGTTATAGTATCTCTAGTGCCATTACTGCCAGACAAGGCCTTATGTATTTTGTATTATAATAAAATTATTTAAAAAAGTTCATGTAAGAATTTTGATTATACATAGAGTTAAAGGTTATAAAGTAATCTAATTGCATACTTGGCATAATATTCTAGTTTTCAAAAACTGTACATGTGTTTTTTATAAAACAAAGTTTTGGTTTCTATTGTATGGTCTTAAGCATAACTATTTTTGTAAATATACTTCGTGAAGATGTAGAACATTTTTGAATTAACTTGTGTCTTTGTTGACTTACCTCTTAAAAAGTTTCACAGGAAAATTACACTTTGAGATCTTTTTATGGACTTACTGACTCTTGATGTGGACTGTACAGGGCAGAGTGTACACAGTAACTGACGTTCAAGACCTGCACGAGTGGATGGTAAAGCATCTCAGCGAACACCCACTCTTCCGTCAACTCTCGCAGGATCAGCTGGTGAGTTGTGTTCCTAGAGTACATCAGCTGGTTTCGTACTTTGTTTCATTATGAATAGTCAGTTTTGGCAGTTTAAGTTGAACATTGTGAATTTTGAAGGAATAATTTCAGCAATTTTGAGGAGTACATTAATGTGTAGGTATTTTTATTTAGGATGCTTTTAAGAAACTATTTAGAAATACTTTTTATTGAACTTGTGACTTCTATACGAACAAATTGTTCATAGCGTGTTTATAAATTTTAACCATTCTTGAAAACGCTTACATATTATTTAATTTTCTCAGGTATATGAAGAAAATGAAATTTGCAATAGCATACTATTACAGTGTATCTGGCAGATGACATTTTGGCTTACATTTTTCCCAAGAAATAATCATTTACCAGTTTTTACTTTTTTATAATTTTGTCACTTTTAACATTTTGTCACTGGTGTACTTGTAGTAGGGGCAGAAATATATTTTAATAATTAAATTAAATACATTTTTGCTCAAATACATACATTTTAATGTTAATGTGAATAGTGTATATGCATTATATAAAGTATTTATAAAAATATAAACTCTGATCTGAATTTAGCCTTCAATTCAAATTACCGTAATTAGATATTGAGTTAAATTTATTATATTCAGTAGCTAGATAGTCATTAACCTTGTAGAAAACTTTTTTTCAACAATTTATTCAAACAATTTTAAAATTTATTAACTTATTAATTTATGAATTTATTATTATAGTGTGAGCGGATTGTGACGATTGAATAATGTTTCCTTCACGCAAAATATGCTGTTATTTGTTTCTTTAACCCTAGAAGTGTGTCCATGTTACCAAAGATAAAACGTCAGTCCATTTTTGACGTGTTGCAAGGATTTTTTTAAAAAAATTCGTAAAAAATACTTAATATCAAGAAAACATATATTGTTATATATCGTTTTTCTTCTCAGAAGTTGTACTATTTGAAATAGGAATAAATCTTTTGATATTCTTTGGTTTAGTATATATTTTCATGAAAATAATGAGAAATTGCAAAAAGTTTTATATGAAAATTTCAAGTTTGGACCTCTGTAAGGTATTGAAATATTACAGTAAGGTCAAAATGTTAAATGCATAAAAATGTAGAGAATTCTATGCCAAATTAGAAAATATATTAAAAATGTCTATTAAACAAAAATTTTAATTTTTGTCATTTGTTTTTTACAAAAGCGAAAATTTACAAAAATGTACAATGGTTTGGGCTTTTCATTTTTTTACCTCCAAATGTGACTATATATTTATATGAAAAACAGTTTTCTATTGTAAATTATACATGCTATTTGAAAACACTAAAAGTAAACAACAAAAAAATAAACTATTATTTTATTATAAGCTTACAAAAAAAAATCTGTTGAAAAATGAAAATATTTTGTAACAAAATTCAGAAACAAGCTAAAAATGTTCACTTATACTTTATGTTTATGTAATCTTTGAATATACCCTTAGTACATATGTTTGTTTAGCTAAAATAAAATATAAAATATGTTCAAATACTTTGAGAAGGAACTGAGTTATGACATTTTCTGTTAACAGTCGCACGTTGAAGAATTTACTCATAAAAAATAATCTGGTTTGCAATGTAAAAAAAAATATGAAAACATGTTTTAAATTTTTTTACTTGTTATATTATGTTAGCACATAATGTTTGAAAGAAATACACTCAATAATTTTTGAAATTTAGTAAAAAATAATTGTTGTGCGTCAAATATTGTAAAACCTTGCATTGTAAAATTTTTGACAATATATAAACAATAGATATTATAGTTCAAAATAACATTTTTTTATAATGTTTTTGTTATTTCATATGCATTTATGCAGTTGAGTATTTCAACCTGAAAAAATAGAGACCTAAATTATGAAAATCGGTAAAAAAATAAGCTCGTGGTGAAATAAGATGGTCAACAATGGCCGACAGGGATGGGTTGGGTTGGTCTTGATGCGACGCCGTGATTCATCTCTTTCGTTTCGCACTGCCGGAAACCTACTGAACTAAATTTTACCGTTGAAAGATTGTACCGGTAGATCGTTTCTTTCACTTTACACGGTTTTTTTTATTTTCTTTATTGACAATAAATAACTGTGTGAATGTTGTTATACTAACCAGCATAAAATATGCTGGTTTTACAACTTTAGAATTGTCCCTTTTTAGAATATTCATAGTAAATCAACCATTCGTTCTAATGACTTTCCGTTTGCACTGGAAGAAAGAATATTTCATTCCGCGTCTATTGACATATGGCAGCACTGTTTGCAGGCAATACGTAACTTGCTGTGATTGGTTTAAAATGACGTATTTCTTTGACCCGGCCACCCGCGAAATTCAACTCAAATGATGACTTCTTAAGAAAACATTTCACCACGACCGTAATATTGAAGTTAGAAAATAAAAGTTTATATGAAAATTGTAGAGTGGAATCTCACAATTTCAATGATACCAAAAACATGGTGATTGTTTGAAGATAAATAATTATTTTTAATGAAAAACTGAACCGACATACAATATGCTGGTTCCGCACAACACACATAAATTACAACCGACATAAAATATGCTGGTTCCACACTTCTAGGGTTAAGTTAGCAGGTAGTAAATATAGGACATTATTTTTTTCTTCTGTTATAGTTATATATGTCAGATCTAATTTTATATTTATCCAAATTTTCTTTTACATCTATCAGATATAAATATTATGTACAAACATGAGAATGTCATTATTTTTAATTCTTTGAAAACAGGAAAACGAGATTCTCGGTTGTCCAACCTTTTTATGATTCGTATGGGATATTTTTGCCACCTAAAAACTTGTTCCATGTAAGTATTATGTCCTCATAAAGTTATACAATCTCATACACAGTCTCAGAGTAAAAAAAGCACAATACGCATTAATCAAAATATCACTCTTAACACAAGTTTAAGTTTTATTAATAAACTAGCTGTTTCCCGCGGCTTTGCACGCTTATCATAAGCTTTGCCCGTAGTTGAGCACTTTCTGGTTCAAGCGAAATATGTTTACAACACCGATGTAGAATTGGCCTTGTTGCCATGATCAGGAAAATCTGTCAATAGTGTATGTTTTTATATTTGTATCCTTACATGTACTTTATTATAAAGTGGTCTTCTATTCAATTTTTAAGTTCAATCAATAATTTATTTTTAAGACAAATATACACCATCTTAGCGCCTTCAAATAGTTTTTGGCTACTTAATATACGTAACTGTGTCGTGATTGCAGTTTATAACTTGCAGGCACTTTGAAAACTTTCATGTTTTGTAGCACTGCCTGGTGGTGAATTTTACCAATGGGCATAGAATATAAACCTTCTCCATCGAAAAATGCATATACATACAAATTTTCATAACGATTGGTCAAATAGTTCACGATTCCATAAAGGACAAACATACAAACATTCATTTTTATATATATAGATAAGTAATTGTATTATTTAGAATGTAGCCTACCTTTAATGAATCAAAACTACTCTATCCTTAAAGCTATTTTTTTAACAATAACAAAAATATGTACTCATAGAAAATATTAAGATTTGTTTTTTTCAAACTAAAGGAAGTGGAAGGATATACGAGAAAGTAAATTACCAAATAGATAACAACATTATAGGTCTAATATAACGTTAGTAGTAGGTGTAATATAAATAGTTACAAATTGTATATTTGTACAGACTAAATATGTTTATATGGTGATATTTTTTATTCTCCTAAGAGTAGAGATGTTAAAGTTACTATTTACATTATTTGAAGATATTTATTTTGATAGGATGAAGATCCAGTTGTAGCCAAGATCCTGGACAGCACAGAAGAAGGACAAAAAGTGACTCGAAACCATGGAGATAAATTTTTGGCAGTATTTGAGAGAATAGCTGATTCGTACATCAAGGTAAACCTTGTGCATTCCTGTCTAACTAAAGCCAGTCTGCATATTTATTACAACATGATGACTTGAATACAAAGCTTTTGTTTGTATAGACATTTGGTTTTCTAATTACCAATATCCCATTTTACACGTTCTTATCTGTGTTTAGCATAGAAATTATACTATGATTGTTCAAAATTCAAATTTTGTGTTCTGATTACAATATCTATGATGTTTCTGCCCGAGAAAAAAATTAATTTTAACAAAAGAGTACATCCATATGTGTTGTTTTCTTCGTGTGTATATAAGCATCAACCATAGGTACTTAAAAGTTGAGTTTAGCTTCAGTACACCTTCCGCTTAGTGCAGCATTCGAAATCTGATGATCAACCATAGAATCAGACATCAAACATAACCAAACAAAGAAATTTATTTTTAGTCAATTTTTGTTAAGTGTTGTTAGGTTAGTTTTTAACTTTTTTAGTTTCTTTATCTGTTTTGACGTTTTCTGCCAATGAAGTCATATCACTTCAGGTTATGCCTAGTTGGATTATATATATAAATCCACTTCGGTTGTATAAATGTAGAAATGCTCAATTATAAACATTAATTAGACTTCTCGGTACAAAATAATGTCCTTTAATATGTCGGCATTTTCTGTTTTCAAAAAGGATTAATAAAAAATAATACAGCAAAAAGATAAGAGAAGGAGGTATAAGATGTATATGGACATTCAAAATAAATCTTTCATTTACTTACAAGGATAAAGTAAGTAAATTGTTTATTTTTGTAATATAACCAAATTAAACATAATTTAGTAAGCTTTTCTGGAAAAACAGTTTTTTTTTGGGGGAGGGGGGCTCCAGGTAACTGATATTTACAGAGAGTAAGTTTCTTTGTTGAGAACAATCTTTCAGCTGTACATGTCAGTAATACCGAATTATTTAAATAATAGTAATCGTTTACTAAAAAAGTAATTGAAGGCATACTTATATGAGAAAAAATGTTGTTTCTTCTGATTAAAGCTCTAAATACCATAATTTGACCCAAAGGAAGATATTGCCCAATTGAGATGAAGTTGTGCTAGTAAATTACTCACATTGTCACTGAAGTGTTATTGTTTAAAGCTCTTATTTTTATTTTATCTGGCTAAAACTCAAAACTTGGGGCTCATAGGTAAATATAAAATATTTCCCAATTGGGCAAAAATATTACAAATTAAATATTTTCATGATGCAAAAAGGTTTTAAAATAAGCTATTCTGGTTGAAGACGACTAGATAAAAATTGTGTTAATGTTAACTGAGATATTGAATTGGACTTTTAGTATTAGTTTCTCTCAATCAGCATAAATGCTGTAGCATTACAAGTCACTCTACGTTTTTTCTAGGCTTTGGTGTGGACTTCACATTCTGCATAGAAAACTTGTTGTGTGTTTTATATAATATAGTAGCCTACAACTATTGTTTTGTAATAAATAACAATTGGAAAATAAACGTGTTATTTTATATTAAAATCAGAATCAGTTATCACTTTTGCTTGTTGTATTTTGAACTCTTATGGATATTATTTTACTGCTTTTAAAACGTTCCATCAAGAATATTTAGTTTAACATAAAAAAAATTTTTAAGAGGATTTTAATTCATTACAGTTCGATTTATTTAACTTTGCGTGTCATCGGACTCGAATTAATTTGTACATCTGCAGCAGAACAGTGAAGCCATGCCGCATCGAACCACCTGTTTATATTATTAATTATAGTATTATAATTAACAGCACATAATAATGCATGCAACTGATATAATAAAATGCAAAACTAGTTGCTGTTGTAAAAATGGATGGGGATAACAATATATCTCAGTAGCGCTATATAGCATAGAGTAAATTAAGCTAATTCTTTAACCCCTCGTAATCCATTAACTTTCCTATAAGGCCAAGGCAAGTTAAAAAAATTGTTTTCTTTAAGTCAAAGCTAATATTTACTAAAGCTAAATTATAAAAGGTAAGAGCAAAAAAAATATCAAACAGAGCATTTTAATCGAAATTAGTTTATTTATTGATACAAATAAAAAAGAAGCTATATACATAACTGTTTATTTAAAATAAATTTAAATTAAATTAAATACACCTCGTCGCACTCTAAAACAAGATAAATATTTCAAACTAATCACAGCACTACCCCAGGATGTAGAATAATAATGAGATACGTAGTAGACGCGCACTAAAACAACCGAGAAAGCAGTAATACACACCAAGGATATGTTTGGTTATGGCTCTGTAGGAGACACAGAACTGACGAGCAGGTGATCGGAGTTAGACAAAGGGCATCCCCCTCCCCCTGCCACTGAGTAAAGGTCGTTTATAAATACTTCCTTGGCAACCGCGATAAGCATGGTGCGTGCACCGGCCATTTGGAAGGCCTTTTGTGAACTAAAAAACTCTCCAAGAGACATAATCTATAATATTGGATATAACTGTATTTGGTGTTTTGGTCAAAGTCTACCATTCTAACATATCCGTCTACAGCGTGGAAAGGGTTAACTTCTACATACAACTGTAATCTGTATAATATTTACAAATGTGTCCGAGAAAACTAAAGAAAGACCTCTGTTAAAAACTTTCAGTAAACTAGTAAATGATCTCAAACAGTTCTCTAGACACTTTTAGAACTATTAGGGAGTAAAATAAAAAGCAGATCGCTCTTGTGACCTGAGCCCATCACCGTGCCCCTAGATCCAGCTCCTGAATGACAAGATATTTCGTTGTTGATCCGCAGTGGGTTAATATAACCACTTCTTTAAAAATACAATAGCTTAGAGTTATTTCAAAGTTAATTAGTATGAAGAGTATTTTATTGAAAATATTGGATTCTTACCTTTTTCTTTTTCTTTACAGAGTTATGCCATAGAAGAGTGCGAGATGATAACAGAAAACAGCTGACATTATATTGGTGCCAGAGAGTTATGAGGGTTGTTTTTATTATTATTATTATTTGATTTGACATAGTTCTGTTAACTTATACAATAAGTTTTTACTCGTTTTTACAACCAGGAATCTAATTTGTTTTACTGTGCATTTATCTTTAACATTTTTATAACTCGTAAATGTTAGAGCATTGTAATTTTAAATAAATGCTTTTTGGTTGTGTAATTTTCAATAGATGTTGTGTTTGCCATAATATGACTAATGCATGTGTAAATACAAGAGTATTAAATTTCTAAGTTTTTACTGAAAAGTATACAACCATTTTGGACAAGTATTTAGCTACTATAAAAACAATATTTCTGTTTTATACAACAATTTAAACAGCTGATTAATCTTTTAACGTGTTATTGTTTCACCTTATTTACCCCTCCTGTATAATTTTAGCAATTTTGGCTAAATTTAATATTATGTATATAACTACTACATGTGGATTGGTCATCGGACTTTGGATCTGAGCTAGAGATAGCGCAGGTTTAAAACTTATCTGCGTCTTTATCAAACCTTCACCTTATTCTGTTTGATAAGGTTCTCACCCACGAGGGCGGCAAAGAAAACTTAAAGGAGGATCAACCTTTTTAAAAAAAAATTAAATTCCTTAAATTATGTTGTGTATTACTTTTTATATTTGAAGGTTTATTATTTTTACAAGTTAAAACATTTAAAAAAATACTTTTTGTCACTTACATATAAGTTTTCACTCTGTGCAGTTGTTTGGGGTGGTACTTCAGCAAAAAACCTCGAAAGAATACTGCTTTTGCAAATAAAAGCTATTAGAGTCTTGGCTGGTCTTTAATACTTAGAGAGCTGTAGAGAAGCTTTCAAGGGTCTAAGAATTCTTACAGTTGCTTCATTGTAGATCCTAGAAGTAATAATGTATGTTGATAGCAAAGATTTACCAAGAAATAAACACATACACCATCACAACACAAGACATGGAGATCTCTATAACCTACTAAACCACCACCTAACTTTGTATTAGAAAAACCATTATACATCCGGAGGCAGCTCTTCAACCACCATCCACCAGAGCTGCAATCGAGGACAGGCAAAGCACTGAAGTTGTTTATTTCAAGGAACAACTTGAAACATTTACAACTACGCAGGATATTCATGATTATCCTACTAGAACAAAACATTTGTTACAACTCTTACCAGTTAAATTAACCAAAACAAAATGCAGTCATGTTTTTATGAAAATTAAATTGTTTAATAAGTTACCATTAGATGCTAGATCTGTATCTTTGGTCAAATTTAAAACAGTTTTGAAGTGCTGGTTAAAAGTTAATATATTTTATTGTGTTGATGAATTCTTAAATTGTGATACCACAACAATAATTTTTTAAATTTTGTCTCTCAATGTATTTATTTATTTATTCAGTTTTAATATTGTTGACTTTTAAAATTTTATCCATGTTAAATGTGTTAATAGTTATTTATTATTGTTAATTTATATAGATCTGTTGGTTGTTTGGTTATTGTTGTTATTAATTATATAGATCAATATATTTACTGGTAGGCTGGATTGAGTAGGTAGAATCTGAATTGTTTGTTTTAGTTTTAGTGTAGAGTTTTAGTAGTAACTTGACGAAGTCTATTGCACTATTGAATGTGTTTAAAGACCAATAAAGATCTTGAATCTTGAATATGGCACTGACCGATTGGCTGGTTACCTGCCCATTTTACACCCTGGAAGAATTTCTGACAAGAACACTATAAATAAATAAGACAAAAAACATATAACTTTACTTTTAATTACGACACCATTTGTAATCTTAAAGATTTCAAATTAATAATGACCTACAGTTTTAGTAAACATATTATCGTTTGTAAAATTTGTATGACACCATTTCTTAGCTCTATGCTTATAGAATAAAGACGACTTCTATTCTAACTATAAAAAAAACATCAGATGATAAATTCGTTAAACTAACTTTAAAGCGTTTAATAACTACAAAACTTACCTTGACTTTAATTTAGAGTGTCTTGTGTTTTTTTTGTCCCAATAAATATCTACTACTTTTTGTGTCTTCAATCTATAGTCCACATCAAAAATGTGATATAATTCTGTCATTAATTTTAGTGGTCCCCTCATTGTCTTCTGAGAAACTCTCTTCCAGTAAATCTTGTTTGGTAATTATCTGTCTGGGTCAGCGTCAAAACAAAATGGAGTCTTTTCAAAGTTTAATAATTAATGTTGTATTTAATAGTTTATACCTTGTTTTCTGCTAATCTTCATCTAGGTTTAGGTCAAATTCAATTCAAAATTCCCTAGTTAGTAGGTAGTTGTATGATTCCAGACTTAATGTCTTTAGTGACTTAGTACAGCCGACTTATTTTTTCAGGTTTGTTGTTTCCTATGTTTTATTCATATAGCATTTGCCAAAATCAGCTTTGTATGTTGTAGGTTCTCCTCACTTATGCTTTTGCCAAAATCAACTTTGTATGTTGTAGGTTCTCCTCACTTATGCTTTTGCCAAAATCAACTTTGTATCCTGTCGGTTCCTCTTATATGTGCATTTGCATATGGTACTGATGTTATTTATTTACTTAAAATATGTGTTGTAGATTATCTGCTACTTTCTATTCATCTCACCTATTATTGAATGGCCGGTGGTTGGATGTGCATGAAAAATCCAGTTACAACAGATTAAATTTCTTAGTTACCACATACATTGCAATTGCCCAAAAAACTCCAACTAGTTAATTACCCCAATGTAAAATCTTGTTGATCCTTTATCAACCTTTAGATTAATTATATTCTAACAAACTAAAAGAAAAGTTGGGAAAGGGATGGAAGGGGTAGAAAGGTAGACCATTAATGAGGGCTTTAGAGCTCCAGGAGAAGTTTCATATTTTTTTAGATATCCCAGTGACATTTTTTATGTAAAGAACAAGAAGTACTAATTATAGCCCATGATTTACATAAATATACAAATGTATGAGATCAGTCAGTCCGTTGTTGGGATGGCCAGGAGAAGAGAACGGGCTGGAAGTTGAACAAGTCGGGGTGTCCCCGGTGAGGCAGACTACGGTTGAAGTCGGAAGTGCTCCAACGGAAGGGTGGGAGGTGAGCCCCGGTGCTATGGCCACTGACAGCCCACAGGCTCAAGCTCTGGGACAGTTTGTAGCTGGTAACTTTGGCGTCGATGGCTCCGTATGAGCGGTGGCTCAAAGCAGGGAACGGATACGTACCGTTGATCAAGTTGAGGTCATTCCTGAAGACATTAGAATCAAATCGTTTATTGTCATTGATCGCATGTATGCAAATGAAATAGGCATTGGCATAAATTAAGTCTAAAAAGTATAAAATCATAATATGCAGTACATTGTTATGAATTAAAGCGATAAAATATGAAAATTGCAATTATGCAAAAACCATATAAGAACTTTGCAGAAGACAAGTAAATGTAGAATCAAATAAGAACAGTAAACTTTGAATATAACTTTGAGTGGTAGTCTCTTACCACATTTTTTACTTTTTAATGCCTTATGGATTTTCTCACTTGAAGAAAAGGGTATATTTTAATCCTCGAAATGTAGTATTATACTTTTTTGTAACATATAACGATGGCAAACGTCTGAAATCCTACTATTCTTCCAAACCGTCCATCGTCACTGAGAAAGTTAAACAAAGAAGTAATTGAAATTCTTGAACAATTTATAAATTGTATTAGCTTTAAGGTTAAAACTTTATCGATTGAATATTTATTATTTGCTTTTAAACGTACAAAGTAATATGTAATTTAAGTTATAAGTTGGCCTATTTTTAAAGTATTTTTATTCGCAAAGTAAAAGTACAATCAGTCTGTAATATCAACAGAAAATAAACTCGTTTTCATATTTTGGAGGTTAGACTCCACCAAATGCACTAGTATTGTAATAAATTAATATGACACTGTAGCAGCTACAGTGGTACTAACATTCAGGTAAAAAAAAAACGATGTTTACTGTGGTATGTGCTGCAAATAGAGAAATTTTAATTTAGTTATTTATTTGGTTGAGAGGCCACAGGTGGATACGGATTGGATTTTATAACTATGCAATACAGTGAAGTGCACATAACGGCCTTACAAGCTGAATGGCCAAAACAGGGGAGGGCATTAACAGTGGCCCAGATAAGCGGAGGGCCAGGACGTGGTCATAAACCTCCAGCCTATCTGATAGAATACCTATGGCCACCCATAGTGATCCCACAAGCTGAGAGGATAATTACATGAGTTCAAATCCAAGTTCAACGTGTCATATTAAATCTGATAATATTCAGATATAAAACCAAAATCTCAATAACTTAGCAAATTTAACATCACCAGAGTTTGTGACTACTCCAGGAAACCTCTATAAATTTTATCATCGATAAAAAAACAATTTTAAAAGAGATTTGAGAGAATTCAACCAGAAAGAAGAGCAAAAGAATGCTGTACTAATATTATGATAATTAGTTCCAACCAGGTACTTATACTCTTAACAAAGGTGTGAGACATAGTGTTGAAGGTGTATGTGAAGAAACATAAGAACTAAGATCAAAGATGGTTGAACCACTACTCTTTCTTGTAGTTAATCAGAGTTTTGTTATACATTGCGGTAACAAAACTATACAATATAGTCTTAATTTTCTCTGGAAAGTTTTTTAAATTAAAAAGAAATTGGAGGATAATAAGGAACCCTTGTGAACCACCGTGGTTAATTAACCCAGGTCTATCTCTAAACCAGTGTTGATTATTTCTATTTATTCACTTCATTGAGAACACCAACCAAAACTAATAACTTTTTTATTTTTAAAAAGTTATTAGTATTTGTTGGTGTTCTCAATGTAGTGAATAAATTAAGAATAGCCAATATAAGCTCCATATTGTGCAATGTTGATTATGTTTAACAGTTCCAGTAACATCACAGTAATGTAATCCATATCATCAACCACACAAGTACTGAAGTCCTTGACTCATTTTATTATACAATAGTTGTAGGACTTTTCCTTCCCTTAGTCATAACTGTAGGACACATTAAACTATTTTACAATTTTGACCTGAATCACTAACATGTTTAACTTTTTCTCTTAATTTTATAAGATGCTCAATAACAAAACAAATCCAAAATGTTTTGTACGATAAAGTGATTTTGACTAAACTCTTATTCCAAAAATATATTTTTTTTATCAACAGCACGTGGCATCTCACATATGAAGGTGCGTGTTAGTAGATACTATTTACTAAAATCCCACCTTGCAGCAATTGCGTTCTCAGTGCTATAGGGTGGACTGCAGTTGCACCGAGACAAGGGGTCGTGTTGGAAGTCATTAGATCGCATCAATTGCATCATCGTGTGGGCATTCAATACCTTCTCATGGTCCCTCTTGAATATCCGAGCTCTTGGGCACTTGTCATGGATGAAGCTAAACACCAAAGGTGTTAAAAATTTAAAACTTGTCGTTTTCAAGTATTGTCACAATTGTACACCACCAGTATACTTACAAGTCTCCATACTTGTCAGCCAGTGCCTGGGTGCCGCTCATGTTATAAACGTCAGGATAGAACGGGATGTTGTAGCTGGCCCAGTAACTCTGAGCAGTTAAGGCATCAGTCTGATCTTCTGCTCGGATGTATCCCGGCATCTGTTCCAGAATCCACAGCAGCTCTGGCTTCACTGATCTGTAAGTTCAAATGTTTTAGGTTCCGGGAGAGATGGACGATGTTTTATGTTTATTCCCAGTCTGTTGGTTTAACTGGATTACAGAAATGGTGAAAACAATTATACGTCATGGAAGTGAAATGGCAAAACATGATATGACAGCAATGAGTGAAGGGATGATGTGAGACACTACTGACAACACATGACATTATGGCAACACGTCATATGATAGCTAATTGTAAGATGATGAAATGTAGTGCATGATGGGGACATAACATGAAACGCAATGGCATCTGTGCCATGTCTCAAAAAAAGCATTACAGTCATACAGGTTTAGTGAAATGACAACACATGATATGACAGCCACACGTGATGGGATGATGTGAGACACAACTGACATTATGGCAACATGTCACTTGATAGCAAAGTGTAATATGAAGAAATGGTAGTGCTTAAATGGTACATATAAAAAATTTGGTCTGAGAAAAAAAAGGCTGTTTGGTACTTACTATTAACTCTTTTAATATCCTAATATTTTGACCCATACCAAAACTAACCAGGCTTGGTGATAAATCTTTTTCTTGGGAAAAGTTTCTGTTATATATGAATATTCTTTGTATCATTATCTAGTAAGTTTAGATATATTTGCAACAAGTGCACCTCACCCCATATGACGTAATGTGTCGGCTGTTTTAATCGTATGATTTTGAATAAACGGCATTGGCTACTCGAGATCACCTGACCCCCCTCTCCTTTGGTCACTGCCTCGTCCGAGCATTCCTTGAGCCGCTGTAGGCAGTCAACTCCCAGTCTCGCTTGCCACACCACCCCTCGTGTGGCCGTGTTTTAAGAAATGTAAAAGTGTTCTTTATTTCGATTCACCCGCCCCCGGCAAAAGTACTGTTATTTAGAACAAACATAACAGTTTCTCTATCAATTTCATGAAAATCTAGGTTGTGCTCATACAATTTAAATTGGCTTTCAGTTCCTACACTAAAAGGGTTGCATACTCCACTATTTTGGATCCTTACAATCTTGTCATTGGTTGGATCCCTCCCATGATTGAAAGGCACATAGAGCACTGTCTCCCTGGGCAGTATTTTCAACTACAAATAAATCTGTTACTATATTACTTGTGTTCTTTAAAACTGAAATAATTGCTTGTGTAGAAACAACTCACCCAGGCGAGAACTTATTCATGTCCACCACCATCCACTGGTTGTTGTAAGTGCCACTGTTGTACTGGGAGAATATCTTGGTCCAGCTGCGGCCACCACCGGCCAGACGGTTGGCTACTGTCACACGGATCACCTCCAGCACCTGAAACATGTCAAGACATGTTCACTTGCTGTTGATAAATAATCAAATAGTAATAATAATAACAATACAATAATAACATGGCCACACCAAATGTCACGTAACATGCTTTGTTGAGATTGCATGCAAAATTTTGAGATTATAACTCATTTTACTATGCTATATGTCATTTTTACTACGTCATACGTTAAAATGTCCTATTATTGTACTTAGTTTGTTGACAAATTTATTTATCTCTGAATTTTCTCATTGCTATTATGGCTACGCATAAGACCAATGTAAAAATATTCGTTAGTGCTCAGCCAAGTTCCATGTAGTGACATGCACAATCATTAAACTCAATGCTGTTTATATAGGAATGAAGCGTGCAAAATTTCAAGTTTATAGGTCAATTTGTTCTTGGGATATCATGCAGGAGACAGAGACTGGCAGACAGGATTTGTAAACGCTCTTCCAATAATATTTGTAATATTTTTCAAATATTTCCCCTTACAAACATCTATCTTAATTTATGGTACATTAAAAATCAGCCTCCACTAGCTTCCAAATCTTATCAGCACAGATTTTTTCACTTACCTGCCCCGTTGGACGAACGTATGCCCAGAGTGAGGCATTGTTGTTGTCGTTGGTTGTCTCCTGCACCACCAGACCAGAGTTGATGATGTAGAAATCATCGCCAGATACCAGGGTTCCGGGATAACCTGAGAAACTCACCATAGTTCCTGTCACGTTCTTGTATGGCAGATAATAACGCTTCATTATCCTTCTCATAGTCTCGTACCTACAGCATCAGAAATAGCTAATCACAGCAATGAAACATACACAACTTTGTAAAATGAAAAATAAACTACCTCAACTATATTGAAACACCATAAAATGCAGAAAGTTCAACCAATAAAACTTAAACTTGCTTAAAGCTAATTTGGAAAAAGAAGAATTGAGTGAAGTGCTTTCTGCTGGTTCACCACAAAAAGCGTAAACAATTTTGTATCTACCATTATGAATAACACATGCCCCCCTCAGAAATGTTTGATGAAGAAGAACTAGCCAATATACTGCGTTGAAGAATTGAGATACCTGAAAGAGACTTATCTGAAATGTTGACAAGCAAAAGCTGAAATGAATAAAGCCAAAAAAGATTATGATATTAAAAATCTTTGGTATTTATCTGCAAACCGTATAGCAAATGCTGAAAAGAATTAAAAGCTCTGTGGTAAATTTTTAAACAGTGAGAAAAAAAGCAAGACCAGTTTAACCCCATTTCAATATTGGGAGAGAGATTACCATAACTCAGTTTAAATTTTCAATCAATCCAACCACTTTTTAACCACCATAACAGAAAATACTCTAAACTCGCAGCAAGACCCCTAAAGCAAACTACCTATTTTACCTACTTCAAACCACAAATGAACTCAGCTAACTTTCACCAATGAACAAGAAAATAAAGCCATAATAAATAGTTTGAAATGCTAAACATCAACCAAACTCGATTAAATTTCAGCAAACACACTAAAATTCTGTAGTAAAGCTTTAGTTTCACCTCTAGTCATCATAACAAATCTATCCCTCACCCAAGGACACTTCCCTTCAGACCTAAAACTCAGCAAAGTATACCTTAAACTAAAAGATGGAGACCATACAGTAGCAAATAATTATAGGCCCTTATCATTAATTCCAAAATACTCTAAGGTAATTGAGATTTTATAAAGACTGATGGACCATTGTGAACTTCACAACCTTTTGACAGAATATCAACATGGCTTCATCAAAGGAAGATCAATAACATCAGAAGCATGTCCTCTGTACTTGGTTTAGTCCTTTTTATCCTTCTGAAAAATGACCTCCACCCCCTTGTCTGTCAATAAATAAAATTATTGTAATGCATTATATTCTGCTAATGTAGTGTTTTTCGTTTTAGAATACTCAGAAAGATATACTGAACATCTAAAAAATGTTCTTCAATGAGAATTATTTTGTTAGATATCATCTAACAAGGGGTTTGATGACAGGTTAAGTATGTCCTGTGTGCAAAATGTGAGTTTTAGCTCAGACCATTTATTATTTATTGTGTTGGATACTAAGACAACACAAAACATGCCAAACAACCTGTTGAAAGGTTTACCAAATACTTAGTCAATAAGTTACTACTCACCCAGTCCAGGAGTTATGTGCGACCAGAATATCAGACTTTGACCTCAGCAGTTTGATCAGTGCGGAACAGTGACTGTTGCCCTTCAGAACTTTGTTTGTCTCGTTCTTCATTGCAGACTCTAAATCTCCAAAATCCCAATTGAAGTTGATCCACCTTAAGAAAACTTTTAAGTTCATAGGTACACAAATGGAACAAACTAGGACTAGCGCAAGAAAGGGACATAGTAAAATAGAATGAGAGAGATCTAGGAAGGATAACCATTCTCTCCAAACTCCCTTATATGAGGAGGAACTATAAATCATTTGTGCACAGCATTCAAACAATAACACACTATAGCATTAGTAACAAGTTGTGTAGTTCTGGTTTAATATTCATAGCTCACAAAAAGTTTTTTTTCTGCAAAAAATATTGTATTTGAGTTTTTAATTAAAATAAAATTTCACAGTGACAATTCTTTGAATATTAGGTTTATTATAGAATCATATTATGTAGGATTTTTTATCTTAAATAACTCTTTTAATTGTAAATATATATCTAAAATATTGACGCTTTTATGAATATCGATGTAAATTTTAATTTCAGTAACGGAAACCATATTTAAGCTAATTTATGTAAATGTGAGAGCAAGCATTGACACTATCAATACTTACTGGTACATACAAAGCTCATACCATATTTTAAATTGATTAAAAGGAATCTTTTTAAATATTAAGTAGAATATTGAAGAGATTTGTTTAAACAAATTTAAAAATCTATTCTTTTATTAAACGACTGAATATTTTAGTAAATAAGTAAACTAATGTACTCTAAATTATAATCCAGTTAAAAAGTGAAGTTAAGAATTTTATAAGAATTTAAACAATATTGTAGTACTGAAATAGAAAACTGTAGGTTAACCACAGAGAAAATCCTATAGTTAAAACGCAATACAAGATCTGTACTTACATAATATCTCTGACTGTTAATATTTTGTCTCTAGGCGCAACGCTGTTGTAACCGAAAACAATTCCAGCCATTTGGAGGTAGAATAAGTTCACCTGCACAATATTGAATAGATTCTAGTTTCTTAAATGACTTCTGTTAATATGTGTCCATTATTTGAGAGGCCAATGTACATTGTATAAGCATTAGTTAGTTCTTACAATTTAGACATAATTTCTCCTAAGAAATTGATTGCAGTTGTGTTAGTTTTGGTGCAGGTCAAAATTCACAAGTATTTAAGAAGGTTAAAAATATGAAATTTAAATTTTTTCCTGATATTATTCTTTTCTTAGCTTTACACAGGTAACGCCAACTTTCATACATATAAATAAATGTTAAATCAGTGTCAATTAACCATATTGAGAACGCTAGTGGTCGAGCGGTTTAAGAAGTTGAACTTAAAATGTGAGTTAGAGATAGTGCAAGTTCAAATTCTCTCTGTGACCAAAGCACTTTTATCAGTACCCTCAACCTTGTGCTTGACTATCCCCCTTATTCTGTTTGGTCCCCATACGGGTCAGTGGCCTATGAGGATGGATAGAGTAAGGCTTAAAAGTGATTCAGCACATCCTTAAAAAATACAGACCCACAAAGTGTTGACTTGGTCTCCACCTCTAGTTGTCTGACAGTGATAGAACTATTATTTGTGTCTGACAGTCAGTTTTAAGAGTATCCAAAACTCTTACCTAAACATCTTTTTAGGTAACAAAACAATGTTTATGGCAAAACTAATGTCAATGAACTTATTGGCACAATCTTGTAAATGGGAAAAAATATTATAAAATTCACCTGATTCCAGTAGGGGTCATTGGCAGCATGTTGCTCCACCATTCCCTTGATCCATTCAATGTTGGTATCCAAATAGTGGTTGATTCGCTGGCACAGTTCTGTCTTGTCGTCACACGTAGACCTGACGGTATTGAAGTAGTGGTCGTAAATGGCCTCTTGAGTCTCCGCACCCTCCAGGTATCCGGCAAGGAATGCTTGTTCATTGTCATCCACCTCAGGGTTCGTCTCCAGATCAAATGAGTCCCATCTGGAGATTTTACACTGTTTAATTAATCTCAATCAGGATATGCTGGATGAACAACCAAATTTTTCAAGTGAGCAAGGAAGGCTTAGAACTCATTCCTCACTACAAACCACCATGCCTGTCTCAACGTGCTCTCAGATTGCTATAAGTCAGCCGTTTGGACTCATTGCTACGCCAACTATGCCATTGTAGAAAGAAGTAGGGTAAAGAGAGACGAAAAATTGGTAAAGTGCCAGCACATTGTAACGTAACGTTACTGTCAATGGAACTGTACTACCTTATTTTGATAAAGTCAAGAACTTAGGACTGACAATAAATTGTACTCTTAGCTGGACTGATGCAGTGACAGAGACTTATAAGAAAATATTTGTATCAATGCATTTACTGAAAAAACTGCAGAGGATTTTACAGCTGTTGTTGGTTAAAGTACTCATACTGCCTCATTTTTCTTACTGTAACAGTCTGATGAATGACATGACTGTGGCTTTGGGTGAAAAACTCCAGAGAACCCAAAATTATTGTATGAGATATGCATTTGATTTCAGGAGAGATGAGCATATAAGACCTTATTATATTAATTCAAAGATGTTAAAGTTAAATAACCTCAGATCAATAAAAGTCTTAATATTGGTCCATTCAATTTTAAATTCTGGCTTTCCAAATTATTTTTTAAACGATTTCCAATTTGTCTCTCAAAGTGGTGTGGATAGAACTCGCTCTGGTTCGTCTGTGCTCCGCATGCTGTATGATAAGTCTTTTGTAGTAATGCCATGTCGTCTGTGGAATTCTCTTCCTCGTAGCATAACATCCTTAGAGAGTCGTCCTCGATTCGTGACGTCGCTGAGGAAGCACTATCTGGGGCAGATGGTTGGGGTGGGGTCAGCATATGTATCTTCATTGCGGTTGCACTGGCATGAGTAGTGTGTGTGAGGATAGTTTGTTTCTAATATACATTATATACAAGTACATGTTATTATTTTGTGTGTGAGTATGTGATTATAAATATGTTTATATGTTTTTTTATCATTATACATTTTGTTAGCTTATATTCTTCAATAAATTTCTACTTTTTGTTGTTCATGTTCAAAATGTTTACAGTAAAATATTTAGTTTTATTATTATTTAAAAATAAGAATATTTTGTTCTAGCTTCTATATGAGATTAAATTTAAGAAAGGACCATGAGGCCCTAATTTCACCTCTTTTTCAATATTTCACCTAATATTTCTTTTTCATTTTCATTTCACATCATGATAGGATGTATGATACTAATATTTTGTAGTTACTATTATGGTTTACACTAATATTGGATCGATTTGTGCCTAAAGCTTTATCCCTATGAAAATGTGCAATTTTTGAGGACAATTAAAAGATTATTAACAGTAATTTCATTGTGTGACATCTCATTTAGAAAATCTTGACAAATGAAGAAAAATTATGAACATTACAGGTCTTTATAGGTATAACTGACTACATACAACTTAGCGTCCAATTGAATTTAGACTTTTAGCTTATTTCAGACGGTACCCATTTTGGAGAAAGTGGTCAGAAATTTACTTACTTGATGTTGATTTCGTCTCAGTGAGATTTCTAATTTGAAGAGGCACTCAATAGGTCAACTAATTTTAAATTTCTGAGTTGACCCTACCCCATTGTAGGCAAGCCTGTCCATCCAATTGTAGGTAAACGAGGGGTAACTTTAAAATGCATTAAAATACCCTAACGTAATGTTATTACATATTTTCAATATATATATATTAAAAATACAAATTTGTTTATTCACACTTGTTCAAAGCCTAGAACTAGTACTGTGCAGTACATATTGGTACATCCAGTATATATATATATATATATATATATATATATATATATATATATATATTTGTAATCTTTCTATAGCCAAACAATTTTGAAAATTATTTCAGTATATGCTTTTTAAATGTTCAGCTGTTGCTAATTATGTACTATATTTAATAATATCACTTATTCATATCTGTACAAAGCATAGAACTGATAGTGCATACAGCATGTTCTCATTTTTTAATTCCAAAAATAACTGCTAATGGGCAAAAACTACATTTAGCAAATGAAAATTGAGTTAAACAAACTGCTTTAGAAAATCAGAGAAACATGCAATAATACCTTACAAACTTTCAAGTGCTCGTGTACAAAACGGTTTTTAAATACTCTTAAATTTCAAATAATTTACTCTAAGAGGAGAACCTGTCAACCTCCATGCACCTAAACTAAAAGGACTTTTGCATTTTTTCTGGAATAACAGGTTATTAATACCAAGGGCTGATATATTGGACTACACACTATATTATTTTGTTGTTAAGTCTGCCCACTCAGATTCTTTGTTTAATTACATGAAACAAATAATTATATTAGTTATGATGTACAGAAAAAATACCTTCATGGCCATTGCATTCAGTATGTTTTTTAGCAAAATACTTTTGTAGTCTTTCATTTTGTATATTAATGGCTGAACAGAGGCACATACTTGTAAGTTTGTACAATAATTGTAATATTATTATTTATACATGTAATACCTTATTTCAAGATAAGGCCTCAAAATTTTGTTTGTGAGCTAGAAAGTAACCAAATAACCAGCTCGATAAAATATTGTACTTAAGGGGTTTCCATCAAAACATACTTTAAAAGTTTGGTGTACTGGCAGTTCATCTTTAGTATTAGCTCTATAATAGCAACGTTAGACCTGAAACACTTTCTTGGCCTTATTTTTAGTAGTAGGGTTTTGGAAATGTCTCATTTTTTAAATATAGTTAATATACATCCGGATACGTTTTAGCTTTTTCAATATTTCTAATGGTTATTAAAAAGCCTCAATATTTTTTCTTCATTATTGTTTAAATATTAAAAAGTATATACTTTACAATCTTTTAAAAAAGGGTTTGGGTAATTAATTATATCTTTAAAATGAGACGTCTCTGACAAATCTATGACCAAAATACAAGGGTGTAGGGTTTGAAGTTTAACATTGTTTTTATGCAGTGTTGTTCACTGCGGCCAGTTCTTAAATTTTTCAGATGGTTTGTTATATTAAACAGAAATTTTACTACTAGAGTCCTCTATTACCAAGTGGTTTGTTTTTGGATAAATGGTACAAAACAAAACAATTTATTTCCATCTCAAGAAGTTTGCCACATGTGTCAAAATACACATTACAAAACACAAACCAGTGTGATAATTTGTATTTAAATTGTAAATTTATATCCATGTACCTTAAATTAAAGACATTGTGGTATAATGATGTTAACAGTTATTATTTATTTTAATTACTTATACTATTTCCAATTTTGATAGAACATTGGTTTTTCAGACTATATAATCAAGATCTAATCTTAAAACTGGCTATGGTCACATGTGACTGGAAGTTTATTACGTACTCGTATACTCTAAGTTATAATAATAACAACAAGTTTTAAATAACATTTTTTACAATAGAGTTTTTTTTATAATACATGATTATGAATTTTAGTTCACACACTGAAATATTTATGAATTTTGTATACATTAATATGCTTGTTATAAAACATTGCAGCTCAAAGAACAACATTCCACCAAAATATTTGTACAAAGCTCTAAAATATTTTAGTGGAAGTTTAGAAAAATTCAAACTTACCCAGTAGTTAAGTATGTTTTGTTGTACACACTTCGTACTACCCAAGGCAACGATGAAAAACGTTTCTGGTGAAGAATTCTGTGGGAGACTCCGTTTTTCGAAAAATGATACTCATCATATTCCTTTCCATTGATATACACTCCTTGACATTTCACACATAGTATAGTTAAAACTAAAAAATTAAATAAAAACATGATCTAAGCCTCTCTGCACTAGTTTGAGGATGGTGTTGTGAAGTTCACCTACGGTCAAATCTTAATAGGCTTTAGTTTTCGACAGCAAGATAAAAAAATACATTAAACCAAAAGATAACCTTTAAGTGATAAGTTATTCCATTTTAATTTATTGATCAGTTGTTTCCTGTTTAAAGATGACCTTTATATTTATAATAACAAACCCCATAATTTGAAAATAAGTTTTTGAAGTAAACTCCAAACTAATAGGCACAATTATATATGTTTTATGAAGCTTTACTTTTTGGAATATTTAATTACAATGATATCTGTATGTTTGACTCAGTAACATGTACATGACTCACTGCCAGACACCAATCAACCAACTGGACATCAAATGGTTGTCCAACCTTAAAGCCTAACCTTGAGGTTTGACAATGCAGATTCAATGACATATACCTCTGCCTCTTGTATATAGTTTATAAACAGGGTGATTCGGGTAGTGTTGCTGGCACTTTCTGAACTTATTGTACTATAACAAATAATAACAAAAATTCATATAAAAATAGGTCCGGAAATGCTTTGTTACTGAGTAACGGCCAACAAAAGATTTCACCCACAATTAAGTTAAATGATCATTTGCTGGGAGTTTGAGAAGAGGGATTTCGAGACAAATGCAATTTTGTCTAGTGGTTTTTGACATTATAAATAAATAAAGTTTGTTCCATAACTGTATATCTCTTACTGTTTAAGATGTACTATGTAAAACACAAAAAAGAGCATTTGTAAAACGATTTTTTATGTTTAACGTACAATTAATTTGTTAAATAGGTGATAAAAACATAAATATTTACAAAGAAACTTGTAGAAAATGTAATACTGAAAAAAATAATATATTGAAGTATCATGCCAGATTTTTGAAAACTTCTCTAAATTTCACTTCAAACATTAAGTGTACAAATAATTTTCTGTCATTCAATTTTGTTAATTTGTTTTTCTACACAATGAACGAATGTTGGTAGTACGCAATGGTGTTGGTAGTAAAATTTAGTTTTATAAACTATTACTTCATTGTAATTGCCTTATTGTACATAATTTTCTTTAGCATTAAATTTTCACTACCTGAATCACCCTTTACATATAAATATTTACTAATATGTAAATATTTAGTATTTTAAGTGTTCAAAGGTAAGTTTGATGTTCTAAGTAATATTAATCTGTTGGGGTATTACCACTTAAAACACACTTTTTTGGGAGACCTTTGCTAGAGACTATAGTCAGTCAGCATACTTTTTGTACTCTCTCCAGGATTATGTTTCCCTAAAAACTACCGAGTGGTTGGATAATCTGACCTGAGCTTCTGTGGAAAGTCACCTTGAGAGTGCCTTCAATACAAGATACCAGGAATTGTTCATACGGCTGCAACTTGGCTCTCTCCTTCAGTTAAAACCGTGGCGATGTCTCGGATTCAGAGAAAAGGATGTAACATCTGCAGGAATGCCAATGTTGAATTTAGCTCCAGTTCAGCTTCCTCTTAAGTGCAGCATCTGAAATCTGATGCTGTTTGCAGACTTCTCCTGAAATCTGGAGTCATGTTCATCTGAAGGGATCCAAAAATAGTCGGCGACGAAGAATGAAGAAGCTCAATCAATGAATTCCTCCCCTCAATGCATCGTTTTCAACATCAAAGACACCCAGAATACAAAAAGTAGTGCAATCTAGCTGAAGATTTATTCTCATTGTCTCATCAGGTGCATTGGATCAACTTGCTCCTATAAAAATGAACATCTCACCTTTTTTAGAACCAGGCAGCAAACGTCAGACCTCCAATATAAAAAGTAATGCATCTCCCTTAGAGCAAAACAAATCTTCAAGAAACAAAAATATTTAACTTAACAGTTTCTCCATCAGAATATACAAGGACTTATCTAACAGATCAAATAGACTGATACACTTTATAGAAAACCTGAAACCAACACCTAATATAATAACACTAAGTGAACACAGTCTCAAATCCTCAGGAAATTGAAAATGTTGCTCCAATACATGGATATATCCTCAGAGCACATTTCTGTAGGGAAAAGCATATAATGGGTGGGTTGCAATATATGTAGAAGATACCTTAGAAAGGAGTACCTTTAATGTACCAATCAGTCAGTACTGTGAAGAACTTGTATGTGAAATGGCTTTGGTAAAGGTTATGCTCAATACCACCTGCTTATACATAATGGGTACCTACAGATCACCATCATCCAACTTAGACGAATCACTTAATATTCTTTCAAAAACTATTGAAATCAGTAAACTGGAAAGTTCAAACCTTCTAATCATGGGAGATATAAATGTAGACATTTTAAAACCTGACAGAAGATCAGGTAAATTACATGAGATGTTGGCTTCTCACAGCATTCAGAGGCTGGAGCTACCACCTACCAGAGTAACCCTCCAACACCATTTCATCAATTGACTGGATATGTACTAACTTAAGAAGTGAAGAACTAACTGCAACCGTGTACGATTCTGGTCTATCAGACCACACTGCTCAAGTCTGTACTATTAAAAACAGAGTACGCAATTGAGGAATTTCAGTAGTACATATCGAACCTTCAAGACAGAAAACCTCCTTGAACTAAAATGTCTACTTCAACATGAAAACTGGCATGACATTGAACTATTTGACACCGTTGAAGAAGCTACAACAGCTTCATAAGGACAGTGACAATGGCCCTGGATGCTGCCTGCCCCAGAAAATTAAAGAAACCTAGAAAAGAAATTAAAACCTAAATTCTTTGCAGATGAAGAAGCCAGCAGGCTTAAAGA
This sequence comes from Homalodisca vitripennis, assembly GCF_021130785.1. Taxonomy (NCBI): domain Eukaryota; kingdom Metazoa; phylum Arthropoda; class Insecta; order Hemiptera; family Cicadellidae; genus Homalodisca; species Homalodisca vitripennis. The sequence goes on from NC_060214.1 coordinate 111,539,431, forward strand.
AAACTTTCTAAGACTACAACATCAGTTTGAAACAACAGGGGAACTCGACATCAAACAAGACGCAGCAAATGCAAAGAAATCCTATGACCAACGCTTAAAACAACTGAGGACAAGAGGCCTCCGCCAACTTCATAGAAAGAGCTGAGGACAAGCCCAAAGCCATGTGGAAAATAGTTAATAATGCCCGTAACCAAAACAGGAGCTCTACAGATGACATAAAACTGAAAATAAATGGACAACTTTCACATAACCCTCAAGAAGTCGCCAATCATCTGAATTTATTTTTTTGTTAATATGGCAGAAACAACACTACAAAAAAATCCCAGCGGATGAGAAGAAGGAATTGGAATCTGTGGAACCACATGAAACAGCATTAATGGAAACAATGACCAAAACGAGCATCGAAGAGGTTAAAGATACAATTAAAAACCTCAAATTCAAAAATTCAGCCGGTATTGATGAAATTTCTTCCAAAGTATTAACATTTTGTGCTGACGAACTAGCCCCCCCATTGGTTGCCATATTCAACAAATCTTTTAAAGAGGGTCAATTCCCCTCAAAATTAAAAATTTCGAAAGTGTTCCCTAAATTTAAAAGTGGGTGCAAACATGATGCAAACAACTACAGACCAATTTCACTGATTTCAACATTTTCAAAATTATGTGAAAAGAATTGTTCTTCAAAGACTCCTGGACCATTGCGCTCAGCACAATCTCTTAAATGAAAACCAACATGGATTTACAAAAGGGAAGTCAACTACAACGGCATTGATCAAACTAATTGAATCAGTGACAGACAGCATTGAAGAGGGAAAATTGACCACAGCTTTGTTTCTTGATTTAAGTAAGGCGTTTGATTGCCTCAGCCACGACATCATTCTGAAGAAATTGGAATTGCTTGGAATCAAAGGGACAGCAAATAATTGGTTTGAGAGCTACTTAAAGGGTCGTACCCAACTAGTAGAGCTCTACCACTCATCAAATGGTATCACAAAGGCAGTCAGATCAAAAGTCCTTCCAGTGCTGAGAGGTTGTGCCACAAGGTTCCGTATTAGGACCAGTGATTTTCATTCTCTTTACCAATGATCTACCCCAACACCTAGGAAACTACTGCACACCTCTAATGTATGCGGACGACACTACCTTATTTCTGACCCAACGTTCAGCTGATGGCCTTGCGGTCTCATCTTATACAGCTCTCAACATGGCCATCCAATATTGCTATGGAAATGACCTTGTAGTATAATCCATCAAAGACTAACCAGATCGCTTTTGGAAGGAGAGCATCAGAAGTCCCAACCATTCCAGATGTCAGTATTGAAGATCATTTAAAATTCCTTGGAGTAACAGTGGATACCGAACTAAATTGGATTAATCACGTCGACAATCTTAGTAAACAACCCAACACTGGTCATTTTGTCATCAAGCAAATTCTTTCTCTCAGTAGCCTTGAAACAGCAAAAATAACTTACTTTTCCCTTTTTGAGTCCTCACCTGCGCTATGGTCTTGCTGCCTGGGGTGGAACTACTGCTTCAAATCTCCAACGGATACTTATCATACAAAAGAAATGTATTAGAACACTGGCAGGACTACAACCTCTGGAGAGCTGTAAGAGGCATTCAAGTCTCTGAGGATTCTCACTGTTATTTCGCTTTACATTCAAGAAGTAATAATGTACGCTGATGGGGAGAATCTTCCAAGGACCAATGATGTACACCACTACAACACCAGAAATGTACACCTCTACAGCCTTCCTGTACATCGTCTGAGCTTTTATGAGCGAAAACCATCATATATGGGAATGAAGCTCCACAATCTCCTACCACCACCTCACCTGCTGTCCAAAAGAGGAAAGGAACTCAAGATAGCACTACATCAATGGCTTCTAGACCGGCCATTCTACACGCTGGAAGAGTATCTCTTCAAAAAAACCTTTTCCTGATGTTAATTTATTTAATGACACTGTTTTATAATCTCAAGAGATTGTAAATAAAGATATTCTCATTCTCATTCATTCTCTCATTCATCATCTCCAGGAAGTGGATTTTTTCAATGAGTCTTGGCACCTCCACAAACACGTGTGCACGCACACAAATACACACACCCACTCAAATACAATCCTGCATCCACTCATAGATACACATAAATCTACGGATCTAAACTAAGTAACTTTGGTATCTTAACCATTTGGTATACATTGGTAGTCTGCTGGGGTCTACACATAAATGATACAAAATACAGAAGCTTTATTCATAAACATCAAGTTGAGAACAGGTGCCAAATACATAATAATACAAATGAAAATCAATACAATGTAATGGAAATAAATTGTCTTTAGTTCCTTGTAAGTTTTTAATAGTTGTAGTTGCTGCTATTTGGATGTTCAAGGAATTCACTGATTGTGTAAATTGATTTCTTCACAAGCCAGGAATACGTCCTTTATTTAGTTTTTTTTCTTCAATCGAGCTAGTCTTGAGCTTGATAGGTAAAGCATTATATAGTCTAGCTCCAGCATATGAGGGTTTCTTTGCGAACAGAGCGGTCGTGTGAGCAGGTAAGTTGTAGTCAAGTCCATGTCTTATGGTCTGACCGTGATGATTGTTTCTTGTCAAGTTTAAGTTAGTAGCAAGCATGATGACTTCAAGTATGTAAAGAGATGTGATGGTCAGTAAATCTAGGTTTTTGTATGCATCTCTGCAGCTGTCCCTCGGTGCAATGTCAGCCATTATTCTTACTGCCCGTTTCTGAAGAACCATGACTCGTTGAAGTTTGTTGTTTGAGGATGCTCCCTGAGGATACAATAAATTCCGTATTGGACTCTGCTCTCAAATATTGCATGATGAGCTGTTCGGGTGGCTTCCGGGGTACTTACACATTTTATTCTTCTTAGGGCAAACACTGCTGTGCTCAGCTGATGACACAAAGAATCAATATGAAAGCTCCATGAGAAAGAGTCATCTAACGTCAGTCCAAGATGTTTTGTGTAGCAAAAAATTTCAAAGGTATGTGGGATTGTTATTTTGTCCTTGTTTTTTCCAAATATGATGTGTTGAGTTTTTGATTCATTGAAAACTAGGTCGTTTTCTAAGCAATATTGATGGGCCATGCTAACTGAAATGAAGGTGTTAATATCAAGAAGCTCGATTTGTAAGAGGTAGCCAGAACAGTGTCATCTGCATACATGACTGGGTAGCAGTATGTGTCAATATAATTTGGTAAGTCACTGGTAAATAAGATAAACAAAACAGGGCTCAGCACTGAACCTTGAGGAACACCTCGAGTTATGGCTAGTGGTGGGGACGTTGCTGTTTTGGTTATTCCATTAGTTTGCGTGCTGAATTGTCACTATTTGTTTCCGGTCGCTTAAGTAGCTCTTGAACCATTGTAGTGCTATTTATTTTGTATGAAATCTAGTTTATCGTACAAGAACGTTTTGAGACTGTTTTCTGAAAAGCAATAGAAAAATATAAAAAGCGCTTGTGTGTATATTAAGTATATATTTAAAACGAATTAACTCTCATAATCCTATGACCAAAAATAAGATATTTACTTCATCCGCTATTGACTGGTTGACGGAAATAAGTTGGGACTGATGTTGTATCAAGTTACACTTTACCTTCTGTATGACATACATACATTGCAACTGACCTAGAACATGTTAATTTCTCAATATAAAATCTTCATAACCCATCATCCATCCACCTTTTAATTATTTTTCTAACTTATAGACAAGTTGTGTGAATTAAATTTGGGAAAGGGGTGGAAAAGTAAACTTTTAGTCTGAGATTTGGGAGGAGATTCTTATTTTTAGAGGCACTCCAGTGATATATTTTTATTTAAAGCCTATGAGGCAACAGTTGTAGCCCAATATGTACATAAAGATACAAATGTATGAGATCAGTCAGTCCGTTGTTGGGATGGCCAGGAGAAGAGAACAGGCTGGAAGTTGAACAAGTCGGGGTGTCCACGGTGAGGCAGACTACGGTTGTAGTCGGAAGTGCTCCAACGGAAGGGTGGGAGGTGAGCCCCGGTGCTAGGGCCGCTGACAGCCCACAGGCTCAAGCTCTGGGACAGTTTGTAGTTGGTAACTTTGGCGTCTGTGGCTCCATGTGAACGATGGCTCAAAGCAGCAAACGGATACGTACCGTTGATCAAGTTGAGGTCGTTCCTGAAGACAGTAGAAGACTATTAATTTATCTTATCTATTATATTATCATTAGTAGATCTAAGAGTGTGGAGTAATGCTTTTGATCCCTATAATTAATATTTTCCAGCCATATAAAAAACATGGCTGAAAATAAAGTTATAAACCTTTGAACTTTTTTTATTAATTCAGATAAGTGTATAAAAAAGGTCGATTTTCTAGGCAGTATACTCGTATAGTGAATGTGTGACAACACAGGAAAATAGAGGTCAGGATGATGTATCTAATATTACAAAGTTTACTTAATATCACAAAGAGAGCATCACCAAGACGTTAGTTTAGTTTTCCAAGTAAATTGTGTTGTACAAAATTAGAAGATACACTCTAAGTAAAGGGTTAAGAGGCATTTTAATAAAGGCATATTTCATATTATATTCGTAAATGTTTTTTGGCAAACTTATCCTGAGTCAAGGGCTATGACTTAAACCAGTAATGATTTGATTATTGGGTTATAAAAAGGCAAGGAACAAATGGGACGAGTTAAATATTTTACATGGGGAAAAGTATTAACGTAACTATTGGGCACCTTGTTTCTGGGCAGAAAATTTTCTCAAACAATATATTTTGTATAAGGTTAGCAATACTGGTGGGCACTTATATTTGAATGTTTTGTGATCCTTTATTAAGAAATTTACTCTAAGGCTTAAATTGGGTGTACAATTTTAAAGTTGTAGAAAAGTTTTATTTTTCAAAAGCTTATTTTTATACATTCTTGATGATTTGGGAGAATAATAATAAAAGCTTCATGACACATATTATTTCATGTTAGCTTCTCTAATTTATGTTTTCCATTTTTAAATAAGGTCTGTTTATAAAACTGAATACCATATGGCCTATTTTGTATTCATCATTTACAAGTAAAAACTCTTAATTGTTTCATCATTGCGTGAATGGTCCAAAACCTATTTTAATGAGATTTCAATGTTTGAAAATTAGGTTTTAAATTATTACTTATTTCTTACTCATTTTCCCATCACGAAATCAATAATTGGCTGTAGAGAAAAGATAAAAAAGAGAAAAGAGAAAAGATCATTTTTTTAAAATGATCATTAAAAAAAAAATTAAAATTATTTTTATTTTATTACATGTTTGTTATATTTTTATTATATAATAAGTTCTGTTTATAAAACTGAATATCAAAAGACTATTTATGAGTAGATCAAAATGTATTAGTTGAGAGAAATGCAAGAACAGTATAATGTTTTATTTCTTTTAGTATAATAATAATAATAGTATTATTAATAGTATACCATCAACAAAACTAAAAATACGTTTGAAACTGTAGCAGCAGAAATTTATGTGTTACAAAATGTTAGCTGTAAGCTAGAATGTATTATACCAATATCAATGTGATAATTTAAAATTAGTAATATTTTAATGAGAAATTTCAGTAGAAAATACTGTATTGGTTTGAGGAATGAAAATATTGTCAGACCTGGTAATGGCACAAATATATCTTATATTAAAATCATTTTTCTATAATGTTTTAGCAGTTTATACAAAATTCACAAATTTTGCACTTTTGGCCAGAATCATTAGTATGGATGAACATGTTTAAGTCATTCTCTCTTAATTTTAATAGATGCTTAATATTAAAAGAAGTTCCATATGTTTTGAACAATAACGTGATTTTGATTGCACATTTATATTTTTATAAAGAAATTTACTCATACTCAAATTTTTAGTTCATAAAGTTAAGTTAGTTTTTTTATGGTACATGAGGATAATAATTAAATTTCTTTCATGAAAACTTTTTTTCCAACATTTTGGAGGGTCCATAAATTTCATGGCCCCTTATCTGGATTCGCCACTGGTTAGTAGATGTTGTTTATAACAACCCCACCTTGCAGCAATTGCGTTCTCAGCGCTGTAGGGTGGACTGCAGTTGCACCGAGACAAGGGGTCGTGTTGGAAGTCGTTGGATCGCATCAGTTGCATCATCGTGTGGGCGTCCAAACACCTTCTCATGATCCCTCTTGAATATCTGAGCTCTTGGGCTCTTGTCATGGGTGAAGCTAAACAAACATCAAAGGTGTTTAAAATTTAAAACTTGCTATTTTCAAGTACTGTCACAATTGTACATCATCAGCATACTTACAAGTCTCCATACTTGTCGACCAGTGCCTGGGTGCCGCTCATGTTATAAACATCAGGATAGAACGGGATGTTGTAGCTGGCCCAGTAACTCTGAGTAGTTAAGACATCAGTCTGATCTTCTGCTCGGATGTACCCTGGCATCTGTTCCAGTATCCACAGCAGCTCTGGCTTCACTGATCTGTAAATTCAAATGTTTTAGATGCTGGGAGAGATGGAAGATGTTTGATGTTTATGCCCGAAGTCTGTTGGTTCAACTGGCTTACAGAAATGGTGAAAACAATTATATGTCATGGAAGTGAAATGGCAACACATGATATGACAGCCACAGCGTGATGGGATAATGTGAGACAACTGACATTTTGGCAACATATGACAAAATGGCAACACGTCATCTGATAGCTAAGTGTAATATGATGAAATGGTATTGCAATATGTGGACATAGCATGAAATGCAATGGCATCTGTGCATTCAGACTTAAGTGTCTCAAAAAAAGCATCATAGTCATACAGGTTTAGTACATTGTCAGTTTGTTTCTGGTTACTATATCTTTGATTAGATCAGGTTTAGACATCTACCTCCCTGTACATCTACCTCCCTTGACAGATAAACCATTGTAGCTAATTGTTGCAGTCATTCTTGTCCAGATATTTAAAGATTTGTTTGTTGTCATTTAACAAAATAGAATTTACACTACTTTGAATATCAGTCCTTTTATGGATTTTTAGACTCTCAATATTGTGAATAGCATTTAAGTTCTTGATTAAAAAAATAGATTCTTATATTCTGACACTTGTTTATTGTTGCATATAAATCATTACAACTGTTTGTTGTGGTGACCTGACACAAAAAGACCATCTTGAATTAATTTATTTTAAATTGTTTAAATTTATTGTTAACTGGTTTCTACTATTGTTATCAGTTATTTTTTTTAATTTTAATTAACTTTAATTATGGTTAAAGTAAAGAAAATAAAGTATCCCTGTGGAGTTTGTGATAAAAATGGTAAACAAGAGCAGTAGAGCTGTATTGTGCACCGAGTGTGTTTGAAATGGTTTTCACATTACGTGTATTAATATGGACTTGGAAGAATTTAAATTTATTTCAAATGCAAAATCTAATTGGAAATGTAACCAATGTAATGGGAGTGAGTCTTTCAATATGAGTGAAGTGGAGGGGCTTAACTTGTGAAGAATTGAAAAGTGAAATTGAAAATTTAAACAAAATTATGGAAACACTTGGACAGGACTTAAATGATACTAACAATGAAAACAAATCTCTTAACTTTAGAATTTCAAAACTTAATCAAATGGTATTAGAAAGCGAGGAAGAAATTGTTAAATTAAAACTAGAATTAGATGTCTTGCGTTTTGGATTTAGTAATGAGCAAAGACTTGAAAATAATAAAAATAAATCTTTATAAAAACCAGTTCATTCAAAACCATTTTATATACCACTAAGTAACAGCTTTCAAGTTCTCGCAGAAAGTAATGTAGGTAAAGAAAGCAGCATTTCTCTTTACAACATAGTGAATTCCCACCACTTCATTTTTCAAAAAAGACTTTAAAAAATACTTTAGTTTCCTAAAAGTAAAAAATCTTTGACATCTACAAGCTTTAAAGGTGAGTGTCACAAATCCTCAACTAATAAACCATTATCAGAACATGCAAAACATAATTATAATTTCAGACAGTCACGGACGTGACTTGTCTTATAAAGTACAGCGAAGAACTACAAGCTGTGTGACAGCTACTGTTAGACCTGGTGCGATGCTGAGTGGTGTCGTTCATGGACATGAATGAACAAATCAAGGGCCTTACTAAGTGTGATGCAGCTGTATTGATTGGTGGAACGAACGATCTTGAGAAGAGGAGTGAAAACCTGATCTTACATGATATTCAACAACAAATTCAAGCCACTCTTCACACTAATTTGATCCTAGCTACATTGCCCCTACGACATGACAAGCCAGAACTTGATGAAAAATTAAGTTATCTTAACAGTGAAATTGAGCTCTTAGCCGAATCTGAAGACCATGTCTTTATATTACCACTTCATCTGTTGCCTAGACATCTATACACATCTCATGGACTGCACTTCAATAACAAGGGGGAAGGAAAAAGATAAACCTAATGATCAAAGAAATATTTCAAAATATTAAAAATAAAATTTCAAATCAACATCGTGATGTGATCAGGTCACAGGTTGCCTATTCCAACATCGTCTCCAGTTCTCCAAAGAGGTCAATCAACTGGGAAAAAAATGTTCAAGAAGATTCAACTGATCTGAACTTAAAAAAGCTGGAAGACGGAATCAGTATAGCGGAGGCGGACATGAGTGATGTCATAAACCGGTCTTCAACCTACAATATACAGATCATTGAGCAGAACCAATCTCAAATTGTATCAAAGGGACCTTTTTTAGTGCAGTAAGTAAGCCTGTAAACCATTTAAAAATACTGCAACTTAATATTCAAAGTAATTAGAAATAAATTATTAGAATTAGAGCAATTTTTGTAGTGAATGAAAAAATTGATATTATTTGTGTGTTCTGAATACTGGTTGACTACAGACGAAGTAAACCTGTATGTTCCTCATGGTTATTTGCCTGCTAGTTTTTTATTGTAGAAAAATTAGAAAAAATGGTTGGAGCAGGAATTTTTGTTAAACAGGATATAAATTATAAAGTAATAAATATTAGAACGTTTTAGCATAGAAATGGATATTGAAATATGTACTTAAAATTAATTGAACAAAATATGTATATTGTTAGTTTGTATAGATCTCCACAAGTGGAATATTGATTCATTTTTTCATAACTTTGAATAGGCTATGAAAGAATTATTGATTTAAAAATGCCATGGTTGCCATTTGTGGTGATTTTAATATAAGAAATGACTGCATTACAGAGTCAAAAAACTCAATATATTTTTCAACTTACTTAAGTCACTAAATTTGAATTGCACAGTTAAAACTCCACCCATATTAATTCTTGTATAGATAACATTTTGGTTAATTTTTACTGATAATTTATATTATATTACCCCTTTAGAGGGACATTTTGCTGACCATATTTCTCTCATAAAATGCAGGTATACCGAGATCATAGGGGTGAACCTAGTAAAAAATTATAATAGTGGTTTGCAATAAAATTTTAATCAGAAAGCAAACAGAAAATCAAATAAACTTATTCATAAAATTTGTTAAAGTATGAAAAGTGGGAAATGATCAACAGATTTATTCTGGTATGATAACAGTTGATGTTTTATTTGACAATTTCTTTAAGCATTTTGTCAATCTTTGGCCATTACTGTTCCCCTCTAGTTAGCAAATCTAATAAATGTAGAGTTAAAAAAAAAGAAAGTACAATGGTATAATCAGGACTTAGCTAAGGAAAAAGATTACATGTTGAGTTTGTACAATGTATATAAGAATTTAAGAAGATAGTAGGTCAGAACATGCTCTTATTGGCTTATAATACCTATTTATGTTGTAAACGCAATTATAGGTCTGAGTTAAAGAGAGCAAAAAGGCAGGCCTGTGAGAGTTACATTGAGGCAGCCCCAAATAAATGTAAGGCCGCCTGGGAAATCATTAAACAGGAAAATTCTAGCGGGGCAACTCTCAAGCAGTAACACTTGATCCAAAACGAATCAATGATTTCTTTTTAAATTCAGTCCATCAACTTTCAAATGGTATTCCACCCACTAACACCTCATATATGATCTGTTGGGCGATAGATCAGTTCCTTCTGAAACATTTTTTTTGGCAAACAGTTGAGCCAAATGAAGTAGAAAAGATTACAGCAAAACTCTCAAACTCTAAAAGTATGGATTTTTATTGGATGTCCAAATTACTTGGTCAAAAAACTATTCCTTTCATTAAAGAACCACTAACATTCGTTTTTAATAAGTGGTTTGGAGTTTGGATATTTTTCGGATTTACTAAAAATATCGAAAGTTAATCCCCATTTATAAAAAGGGCGACAAACAATTACCTCAGAATTATCGTCCTGTATCTATTGTTCCTATATTTTTCTAAAATATTGGAGTCTTTAATGCACACGCAACTTTCATTTTATTTCAAAACATTTAATCTTTTTACTGAGTCACAATTTGGCTTTCGAAAGGGAAGGTCAACGACAACTGCTGTTATGAACATTGTAAATTATTCCCTTAATGCAATAGATAACAAAGAGTCTGTGGCTCTTTCATTGTTGGATTTAAGTAAAGCATTTGATTGTGTCCCTTTTTAGTATTATTCTGAATAAACTTCATTTTTATGGGTTGACAAAACATTCATGTATGCTTATAAATTCTTACATGACTAATAGAAAGCAATATGTTTCAATTCAAGGTAAAAATTCACCTGTGGAGACAGTTACTATTGGAGTGCCACAAGGCTCAGTACTTGGCCCATTTTTTCTTCAATATTTTGATTAACGATTTTGCCAAAAAATGTATCTGTGGGTGCTGTTATTTATGCAGATGACACTTCTCTCTTCTCCTGTAATAAGAATCTCATCAATCTTCAAATGACCATGAAATCAGGGGAAGATGAAAGCCTTGAATTGGTTCTCCTCAAATAGATTGCTTGTAATCAAGACAAAACCCAAAATATTATATTAAGCTTATCAGCTCAAACTCAGGAGGTTCAATTCAGTAAAGTTACTTGGCATTTACATTGATTCAAAATTAAATTGGTCTCATCACATTAAAAACCTGTGCTGTAGGATCTCTAGGGTTAGTTACCTGATTTGGAAATTGAGAAGACATTGTTACTGTAAAATATTTAAGAACAGCATATTTTGGTTTGTTTCAGTCCCATATTTCTTATGGTCTGATTCTTTGGGGTCATGCAACATCTGTGAGAGATCTTTTGTTGATTCAAAAGAGAGTTATAAGAACTATTTGTAGAGCAGTGTCCTTTTGATCATTGCCGACCACTTTTTGTTCATTTGAGGATATTAACCGTTATCAATCTTTATATTTTTCAGGTATTAGTATACACAAAATCTAACATACACTTATTCCTCTCACCAAGCAAGACATACATGTACATAATACAAGAAATAAGTTTAAGCTCAATATTCCTCAGCATAGATTAACTAAAATTGGTTCATCTCATAAGATAAATTGTGTAAACTTTTTTAACAAATTAGATGAGTCTGCGCAAGCAGTATCTCTTACTGAGTTTAAAAGTAAGCTAATGAATTGGCTGTTGAGTAATCCATTTTATACATTAGCTGAAATTTCTCAACTGTGAAGTAGATTTAATGTTTCTGTTGATTCTACATTGACTTGTCTTATGCAGAAACTCTTATATGATTATTGCATAATTGTACTTTCATATTTCATAATTTTATAATTTTAAATTTTGACGATGTATTTTATTACTGTGCTTTTATATTTTAGTATTTTAATTTATGACAATGCCTATTTCATGTATGCAAATGTGATCAATGGCAATAAATAATTTGATTTGATTTGATATTCTTCAAATATATAATGGTTTGAATGAATAATTTGATGCATCACTATACATTTGCTTTGATTACAAAATCAATAATTTAATCTATTCAATATTTAGGAAGACATCCCAAGAAAAGGTGTATTTTGTCTGAATACAGTAAGTGAGACTGCATATACAAATGTTCATCATTTTGTTTTACATAACAAATGTGATATACATGTATTTGAAAAGGAAAAGTGTATTACTAGGACGTACATTTGAACACAAGACTGGTTGACTACTTAACCAAGAAAATCAGGAATAGGCTGAGAATGTAATCCTCTTGGAATAATTCAATTCAAAATACCTATACCTAATATTCATGTATGTAACTTTTTAACAACTTTTTACTTAAATAAAACCTACATAAGCATAGGAGCTATATTTTACATTATAGGATACAAATTAGTAGAACTGGACAAATCGAAAAAGTAATTTTTCACCCAAAATGTGAACACTGTGGCATTTCTCACATAATACAACTAGCTGGTGGTGAATTTTTATCATTGTCATATTCAAAGGGTTAAAAGCTATAGATCGATTATATTTGTATGAAAAAATGGAGACAGGAATTACAACTTTTGACTGGGAAAACCAAGAACTATATAAATTGTTTAGAGTTCCCATCCTGCATGGATCAAATTGCCTGAATAAACAAACATGATTAACATTACCTTGTGTAAAGAAAGAACCAGAGGAGTATTGTATATTATATTCTTGACAATGAAATGAAAGATAAATTAGACAGTCTTCTCTTCCACCAATTAAACAAAATAGTCCAGGACGAGATAGCCAATTTTCATTGTTTAAAACACCCAACATAGTTTTCCATGAAATTGATAGCATAATTTTCTGCAAGGAAGAAATCAATAATCAATAATGAAAATTAAAGTCCAGACAACCTTATAAAGACTCGACATTGTATTTGAAAGTGATGAGTGGTGGTCTCTTTGTCTTGTAGTCTGACACAATGAGATATGGGAATTAAGTATTGTTTGATATTATTAACTCTAGATACCCTCCTATTTCAACTACCATAACTAATCTTTGTGACTGCGAGAATTTAACTGTTGCGTACACTGAATTTAGTAGGACTGGGCCCTATATGAACTAAACTGAGAGGTTCATGGACCTTTTAGGAAGGCAGGTAACGAAATTAAGGATCACTGACACCGTGCCGGTTCGTTGAAGGAGCAGGCACCCAGCTTTGATGAAATAAACGACTCCGTCCACTGCTAGCCGTATGGAAGTCTGGGGTAGAGCGCGAGCTAGCAAAGCTTATCAGGAAAAACTAGCAATCCTATCAACAATTAAATAGAGACAGGTAAGTTAAAAGAAAAGAGTTTCAAAAACTAGACTTAGACGTAGACGACAAGACCAGCTGTAACTACGTGGCTGTCAGCCCAACTACCGGCCAACAAAATAAAAGTGGCAGATGCCACATGACGATCAATTTCGTTTTTAGAGGAAATTTCTCTATTGATTTGATGAAAATCTAGGTTTTGCACATATACAATGCAAACTGGCTCCCAGCTCCTAGACCTAAAGTGTTGCTTACATTATAAGAACAGATTCTTAAAATTAGTGTTCAAGAATGTAATATTTAAACATTAACTGGAAGGTGTGGACCCCTGTTTTGAGGATTACTTCATACCATCTTGTTATTGGTTTGATTTAAAACTACATATATCACTGTCTACTAGGATATCCTTTCCTAGTTATAAATAAATCTGCTACTACTTTTTTATTTTCTATGACTCAAATAAATTTTTGTGTAGAAACAACTCACCCAGGCGAGAACTTATTCATGTCCACCACCATCCACTGGTTGTTGTAAGTGCCACTGTTGTACTGGGAGAATATCTTGGTCCAGCTGCGGCCGCCACCGGCCAGACGGTTGGCTACTGTCACACGGATCACCTCCAGCACCTGAAACATGTCAAGACATGTTCACTTGCTGTTGATAAATAATCAAACAGTAATAATAATAAGGTAGGAGTATATCACACCACATGTCGCGTAACAGGCTTAGCTGAGGTTGCATGCAAAATTTCAAGTTATAGCTCATTTTACTAAGGCTATTCAAATTCAAAATAAATTTATTCATATAATTTGTACAATTATATTTAAAATTATACAAATAAAGAATGGTATCAGTCATATTTTATTAAAAATATTTTTATATTTCCATAAATTCTTCAAATTAATATTAAACTTCATTAGTCAAAAATATTTGAAGGTGTTTTTTGAACAATAAATTATTTTCTATACTGAGTAAGTCTTTTGGAATTTTATTTATAAACTTAATGCCTGCCGAGCTTGGTTTCTTATAATGAAATTCCGAGTGTTTATGTACTGTCAGTTGGTTTCTATTTTAAAGTAGTCGTGACGACCCTAATCGAGGTAATTTGTAAACATTTGATCTGACTATAATTACTGTTTCAAGTATATACATTCCATAAACAGATAAAATTCCCAATTTAGAAAAATAATATTTTACATAATCCCGGTTCTTTAAATTTAGTATTATTCTCAAAGCATTTTCCAGAAGAGATCTTTTTGCTAAGCCAAAATGTGCTTATCCCAAGTTAAGTTCCCATCCAAAAATAGTCCTAGAAATTTGGATTTTGTTAACTGAGAAATTTTCAGATTCCCTATTGTTATATTTGGCATGGGTTTATTCCTATTTTGTTTTCTGCAGAAAGATTAGTTTTGTTAAAAGTTAGTAATAAATCTTTACTACAAAAAATAATTCTTGATATGCATTAGCTCCATTTTATCTACAATTTCTATTTCATTCAAGTTTTTACCAGCAACTATTAAATTAGAGTCATCTGCATATAAACACAGCTTGCTCTGATCACTTGTCAAAATATTTGGTAAACCCAACAAATAAACCAGGAAAATAATAGGTCCTAGGATGGAATGGAATGAAATGGATGTGTCACATGTTTAAAATATCCTATGATTATACTCAGTTTGTTAGCAGATTTATTTATTCTGCAATTTTCTAATTGTCATAATGGTTACCCATAAGACTAATGCACAAATATTTGTTAATGCTCAGCCAAATAACATGTAGTGACATGCATCCATATGAAATAAATAATATGAAATAATGAGTTTATTCCTCCACAAAAATACAGTTTAACAACAATCTACATTCTAGGAATATACACTGCCACTTCATCCAGTAGTGTGGCAGTGCAATAATAGAAAAATAATGTTTATTAGCAAGAGTCCAAACTCTTCTTTTTAGACTGCTCACTCCGTGCTGTCTGCTAATCACTTTACTTAATCTTATCAATACAATATCAAACTCAAATGAAGTTTGTAACGTTTCACAATTATATGCCTTATCTGCTCTCAGAAACGGGACTTTTAGAATTAATCAGTGCGGTGCGCGTCCGTAATTGTACGACAACTTAAGGGTAATGATTAGCGTAGATGTTCGTATATTGCCGCTCTCTACTTACCGTCGAATCTAAAAATCCATAGATTGAGCCAGATGGGCTATTATCAGCTGGGATGTAATTAAAAGCTGTTAACGAGCAAGGACAACATTATGGAAGAAAATTTGAAGTTCGAGGATCATCATTCGTCACCCTCAGGTCTTCATTTTGTCTTTGACTATTTCGAGGATTTTCTTGGACTTTGATATGAGAACAATGCAATATATAAATTCTGCTTCATCTAAGGAAGCAATTGGCCTGAGAATTATCTTGCAATTAATTGAGTAACTGATTTCAAATTTCATTCCATTCAGATCTAAGGCTGGCTTGTATAGGAAAAGTAATTTGTGTTCAATCTTACGTATTATTACATTTAGAGATTCCAAGTAATTGTTACCATATAAACTATATTTATTAATCATAATGTTTACTTTGTAAGAATGGTCTGGAGAAAACAGAGACAGGCAGACAGCCTTCGCTAATACTCAGCCAATAATATTTGTAATATTTTTATGATATTTCAACTCACAAACCTATCTATCTATCTTAATTTATGGTACAATTAAATATCAGCCTGCAATAGGTTCAAACTCTGATCACAGGGTTTTCACTTACCTGCCCCGTTGGACGAACGTAGGCCCAGAGTGAGGCATTGTTGTTCTCATTGGTTGTCTCCTGCACCACCAGACCAGAGTTGACAATGTAGAAATCATCACCAGACACTAGGGCTCCGGGATAACCTGAGAAACTCACTGCAGTTCCACTCACATTCTTGTACGGCAGATAATAACGCTTCATTATCCTTCTCATAGTCTCGTACCTACAGCATCAGAACTAGTCAAGCACGGCAAAGAAACGTAACAATTGTTACTGGTGTGTGAATAATATTTCTAACCTTAATATATTAATATGGAACATTCAATCAAGAATTACGATCAGAGTTGAGGGTTTTTCTTTCCTTGCACAGAGTACACACTTTTTTTACATGTTTTAAATGGTGTATATGAACCAAAGCATCTGACGTGTATTCTCTAGTTCAAATTTAGACTTTTGTCAATGATTGTATTGGATATATAGGATATAAATCAATCATACAGACGACGTGTGCTGTGAGATCCGTGGGATTATTTCAGTTAGTTCTCTGGTCCAACCTTAGGTCTGCACCATATAACATTGATTGTTACCATTCACACTGCCTGAGTTACATGAGCCACTCGCTCTAGCCTCTAGGGGTAGCCCGAGCACTTCGGTAGTTTAGTTAATAGCATTGAACGTAACAAACTATGGTGGAAAGGGTTGATTCAATGTGAATGTAGAGCTCAGGCCCAGTTCACCTTCCTCTTAGTGTAGCATCTGGAATTCGATGATGTCAAGACTTGACTCCTAAAATTTGGAATCATGTTTGTCTGAAGAGATAAAAAAAATGTTGTTGACGAAGAAGCTCAAATGAACGTTTTACATCATTTCGTCATTGGAGACACCTATGCTACAAAATATAGTGTAATCTAGGTGAAGAGGTAGTCTCATTGTCTCATCAGGTACACAGTTGAGTGAACTCTGATGTTTTAGACACGATCTCTAAGCACGGTGGAGCAACCAAGATTTCTACACATACCGTAGCTCGGATTATACCATTGGATGACTTATCTTTTGTGTAACTAATGTAATCAAAGCTTTCATGTTCTATCAGTTAAAAATAGGACGTTGGAGCTAGATTCTTCCAAAAATTGAAAAAAATGAACAATTTACTGTAACGGCTATTTTGTTTTGAAAAACTGTAAAAAATAAGAATTTTTGATTGCATTAAAATAGTTGTTCTTTTACTCAATTTGTTTACAATTTTTTTGTAGGCATAAAAATAATTTAAAAGTTAAAAGATTCTTCTTTAAAATCAACAATAATTCATATTGCTAGATAAATTTATGCCTAGTTAATAAATTTAATGTCTTTTACATTTTAGAGACAAATCTCAAAATATGTAGTTTTTTAGTGTATATGTGTACAATGAATTCCTGAAGACAATTTCCATGGCCAATGACTTCCTTGGATCTAAGTCACCTTAGATTGGTCACTTTAATAAATTGGTGTTTCCTTGTGTTAAGAACAATTTTTGTGTGTTTTGTGTGTTGTTTACTAAGACGACACAAAATAAATCAAGCAACCTGTTGGAAAGTTTAGCTAATACTCAGCCAATAAGTTACTACTCACCCAGTCCATGTGTTATGTGCCACCAGAATATCAGACTTTGACCTCAGCAGTTTGATCAGTGCGGAACAGTGACTGTTGCCCTTCAGAACTTTGTTTGTCTCGTTCTTCATTGCAGACTCTAAATCTCCAAAATCCCAACTAAAATTGATCCACCTAAACAAAACTTTTTAAATTCATAGCTACAAAGGTGGGACATGTGAAACAGAACAGCTTTAATATAGGATCAAAGAGATTTACGAAGGATATTGGTTAGATAAAAACTCTTTCATATGAATTAGAACTACTAAATCACTTGTGAACAACTATCAAACGGTAACAGACCGTAGGGTGAACCACAAGTTTGTATAGTCTCATCAAAATGTTTTTTTTTTGTAAAAGAACAATGTATTGAACTTGAAGTATAATGATAATACAGTGTGACAATTTTTGACTATTAGAATGTAGTAAAATACAAGATAGGAGTACTCAGCTCTTTAAATTTTTGACTTATCCTGTGGACAGATAGACAGACAGAAAAGAATTTTTTTCGTCTCCCTTCTGCAGAAAAAAAAGGAAACTTTGTATGCCTACTGAGTGGATAGGCTTCAATGATGATAAGCCAGAGTTGTACTCTGTTAGTTTAAAAATGTATTTATTCTAATATTTTCTTTTCCCTTCATCGTTAACCATAAGACCAATGTAAAAATTTTTGGTAACAATCAACCATATCCTATAGAGTGACATGCACCATCATTGAAATCAGTGTTGCCTGTATAGAAATGAAGTTTCAAGCTACATTTCAATTCTATAGTTCAGTTTGTTTTCGAGATATCATTAGGACAGACAGACAGAAATTAATGAAGACAATTACCTCGTTATTCCTTTAAAATTTCACTTGAGGTAATTTGAGGCAATCTTTGAGGTAATTTATGTACACATGTAAAAGTTGACATTTTCAATACCGGTACATTTAGAGCTCATACCATTTTTACATTAATAAATACGTTCACAACGAAGTGTACCACATTAGGTACACGCAATGTTTCACAACTGCTGTCATGTACCCGATTGGGTTCACACTGGTCTTTCATATAGCGTATCGTGTGCCTGATGGGATACATGTTGCCATGCATTCCCTTATTGAGTTTTATTGTTTGCCTGTCTTGGAGGTTTATTAAATGTGATCCTACGCTTAAATAAATACTGTAGACTACCATATATCCCGTTGGTGCAAGAATTGCTTAATTTTAATGATAAATTGATTTTGTAGGTACCCTTTTTGTCTGTTCTCTTAAGACAAGAAGCTTATACACTGCAAATAGCCCTATAAGGACTTTTGCACTGCTTCCGAAGTGATAGGATATTCTGGATGGGTAAGGTAAGGGAAAGGGAGTAGGGGCGCCTCCTATCGAGATTCATGAGGAAGAATTAGAGCACTAATCTCAAAGTCAAGTCCCCTCGAAAGAAGGGGAGGTCAGCTCTGAACCAGCCTCTCCAGTCAAAGCATAAAAGGAGGGGCACACTCTTATGTTGAGACTAGCAAGAACCTTTGATACTTATGGAACAAACCCCACCAACTCCAACAGTCATAATTTATTTGTGCATAATTGTAAAGCCTAAATACATTTCTCGTTGTACTTAGATATTTAATGTAAAACAAGACAATTACGGTTTTTTATCATTATTATGAAAAAATTCAACAGCAACTAAAAATTTCTGGAAAAAAGCCATTATTGTGAATCTTTTAAAGTCAATTTTTTTAGTATTAAGTGGACAAAATAAAGATTTTTATAAAAAATTCGAAAACATATTCTGTCAAAGACATATTTTGAGACCTAACCTTGATAAATGAGTGAAAAATGTACTCTGAATTTTATTCAAGTTAAAAAGTGACAGAATATTAATTTGAAGGATTAAAACAAAATTGTAGTACTAAAATACAATATCATAGAGTATCTACGGAGATAAATCTATAGTTAAAACACAATACAAGATCTATACTTACATAATATCTCTGACTGTTAATATTTTGTCTGCAGGCGCAACGCTGTTGTAACCGAAAACAATTCCAGCCATTTGGAGGTAGAATAAATTCACCTGCAACATTGAACAGGATCTAGTTTCTTAAACAATTTGCGTTAATCACAACATTATGTGTTATTTTCATATAAGTAAGTAATGCAGTGCCTGGAGTGTTCAAACCTTAAAACCTCGGATTACAATTACAGTGAATAAATGTATATGGCCAATGTGGGATTATGTTTTTTAAGTTATAAATAGCAATGTTTACCAAACAATTTTTTGTCTATTTGATTTTTTTCATTGTTTGAAACAAATTACAATAAAAATGTAAAATTTGACCAAATAGTTTTGCTTCAAATAGTATTTTTTTTATTTATATGTGGAATTTAACCTAAATTGTTGTTGAGGAACTAAAAATAATTATAAATATAACTAAGGAAAGGTAATTATAACTGAGTAAATCAAATATAGCAGTGTGTATCAAGCAAGATCAGTAGAGATCTTGGACAGGTTGTAAAACGTGGAGAAAGAGCGAAGTGGCAATTGAAATTTCTCAGCTAGTTTAATTTTAATTAACACAAGCTCTGTGAATGTTTTATATATATATATATATATATATAATTTTAATTAACACGATGTAATAAATATTATATATATGTAATGGTAATAAAAGTAAGCAAATTTAGGAGAATGAAATATAAAAAACAAATGTATTACTAAATTATTACAAAATTTTACATTTTTAGATGTATTTAATACTTTCTTGGACTTCATCTATTTTTTTATTAGGCAAACTATTGGAGCACCTAACTGCATTTAAAAAAACCTTCACATAATTTATATTTGACACATGTTTGCAGTAAATCAACAGGGCAGTTAGTTACACCACTGTGTAACTAAAGAGAGGGTGAGGGAGATAGAACTCCTCCAAAAAAGCCATGAAAAATTGAAAGATATTTATAATCTTATCAGGTGCACATAACTCATGATTCCAGACTTCAGGAGTTAAGTCTGTTACAGTATCAGATTCCAGATGCTGCACCAAGAGGAAAATGAATTGGAGCTTAGCGCAACATTCAGCATTATGAAACTGAATTGTGCAACTTGCAATAAACTTAGGAATTTGTATATGAACACGTTGAATAGCATGGATCCAAGACAATCCCCTTTAGACACATGTTTAACGGATAAGATGATAACTTATCCGTCACTTATCCAAAAGGATAAGATGTTGCCTAACTTTGAAACCTTGGTCCCTGAGAATTCTTGTCAAAACCTTAAAACAATATAGTTTTGGAAAAGCATATCATGATTAAAATATTGAAGAGTGGTCAAGAACCACCGTAACGAGAGACTTTTTCCATTATCTATTGCTTCTATTAAGTTTAATAAATAAATTAGTAGGTTAGTGTACACACTGTGGCATTTCCTTTACACCAGATTTGCATTTTAGCAAATTCTGTATACATTTAAATGTGTTACCAATGAGCATTATTAAAAACAATCTGAACATTTTCAAGATTAGCCTACATAATTGAATACATTTTCTACACAAAATGAAGCTATGGTGGGAAGGGTTGATTCAATGTGGATGTTTAGTTGAGTTACAGTTCACATTCCTCTTAATGCAGCATTTGAAATCTGATAAACTCTCTACTTAATTGTGCGCCTGATAAGTAAGACAATAAAAATACTTTCACCTAGATTACACTACATTTTGTAGTCTAGGTATCTTTGATGTCGAAGCAATGTAAAGAATTCATTTTGAGCTTCTTTGTTGTCGACTTTTTTTGGATCTCCTCAGATAAATATGATTCCAGATTCAGGAGTCAAGTCTGTGACAGCGTCAGATTTCAGGTGCTGCACTAAGAAGAAGATGAACTGGAGCTAAACTCAACATTCACATTGAATACATTTTGTTTGTTTATGTTAATACACTAGTTGTAAAGAAAAATAACATTGCTAGCTTTTATGTAACAAACTATGTTTACATTAAAATCAATGCCGATGTTCTTTTAAAATTTCAACCGACGTCAACTTGTAAATGGTAAACATAATTATTTCAGCACTGTTGTCGTCTTTGGACATTGACTAATGTTAAACTACATGAGTTGCAGCATTCACGTGCAATATTTCAGCTATGCCAAATGCTATGGCACTCTAAATCGATATTTATTGATAAGTTGCATGAACCTATCTGGTCTTTATCAAAGTGTCATATTGAAAGATAGGAGGACTACATTCTAACTTCACTATCTTGTAGTCTTCACACATCAGGTGCAGATCTTAAACAATTTACCTGATTCCAATAGGGGTCATCATGCTTTTGCACCATCCCCTTGATCCATTCAATATTGGTATCCAAATAGTGGTTGATTCGCTGGCACAGTTCTGTCTTGTCGTCACACGCACCCCGAAGGGTGTTGAAGTAGTGGTCGTAAATGGCCTCGTGAGTCTCTGCACCCTCCAGGTATCCGGCAAGGAATGCTTGTTCATTGTCATCCACCTCAGGGTTCGTTTCCAGATCAAATGAGTCCCATCTGGAAATTGTACACTGTTCAATCAATCTCAACAGAATTCTAAAGTAGCTCAGAAATAAGACTGCACTGAAGACAGACACAATTTTTCAATAGCCAAACCACCATGCTTGTCTCAATGTACTTTCGCATTGCTGTAAGTCAACTGTTACGACTCACTGCCTCACCAACTATGAGATCTTGAAAAAGATAGAGAACAAGATAGAAAAAATTGGCAAAGTGCCGGGTGCATCATGGTAGGATGGACGATGATGATATTTTATCAATCTCTAATACAGTTTACAATGAAATCACAAACCCTATTTTATTGGATTCACCTGTATTTAAAGCTTGTATATATCCATATCCATATCCATTGGCAATAGTTGTGAAACAACAGTCTTATCTTTGAAGCAAATCTTTGTTTTTGTACTTAATCCTTAATTGGTAACTCTAAAAAAGACTCATGCTATACTACAAGAACATCAATCTTTTCTTTCCCCTCTAAATTATCCTTGAATTGATAATTTTCAATTAATAATGGTTTTAAAATGCTACTGAATTTTCAAACTATTTATAATGTTCTAGATCTTCAATGTCACTAATGAATTGATGTAGTTTTCATCACATATTGTAAATTTTTATACCCACATGTGCAAAGTCTACAATTAATACAGTTCATTTTTGTTATTTAAATTTGTAAAATAATTTCTAATAAGTAAAAGTTACCTACATATAGTAATTAAAAATTGACTTAAATGAAATTGCTTTAGAAAATCACAGAAATACCATACGCAATAATATTTTACAAACTTTCACCAAGTGCTAGTGTAAAAAAAGTGTTTAAATCCTCTTAGATTTCAAATAAATTTCAAGGAGAAGCTAGAAACTTTCGCACACTTAAAAGGTTTATAGTTTGTTTCCAGATTGTTTCCAGTTAACCAACTGGTTACTGGACCTTCTGCCATGGTCCAACATGTTGGACTTCACAATGTATTATTTTGTAGTCATGTCTGACCATCTAAATGCTTGGAAATTAAGTGGGAAAACTCAATACTAATATTATGATAAATAGGAAAAATTCTTTCCTAAACAAAAAATTCTAGGAAAAATATGTTTAAACAAAAAAAATTGTTACACTACAATTTTTTTATTTAAAATATTGTAATTTCTAATATATTGTTATTGTCAGAACCCATTTTTTACGAATTATATATTTATAAAAATAATTTAACAAAAATAAAATTACTCTACTTATTATTATTTATGTGGACATTCCATGTTAGGAATTAATAACCACATAAGAAATTCATTTGAAAAAGACTCATATATACCTTTACACACATGAAAATCAAATACCAGATAGGTTCAAACAAAAATTGTCACATTAAAATTATTTTTAAGCATAAAATGTTATTATAATTTAATTTTTATCATCAGAACACATTTATATACTTATACATTTTTAAAACGAATTAGGAACCTTTATTATTGACATATTGTAAATTACAGTATATGGGCATTACATTTTGGGTGAAATACATCTTTGTAGTTTCAGCCCATCAAACAATAACGTATTGGTGCTAAAGGAGTTAAGAATGATATAAGGGAAATTAAGGTTATATCATGCTCTCTCTCCTCCAGCCATGATCCTTGGTTTCGGGAAAGTAGTACAGTACACTTATTGGGTAATCTCGGTTTTAGCCGTTGTCACCTCAGAAGGGAGGACTATCGCTGACAAAATTGAAGAAGTTTGATATCCAAAGGGCATAAACTGGACCTATAAGAAATCCCCATTTCCAAGTGGTGTGTTTTGGGAAAATCTTACAAAACTAAACAATTTTTATCTTGATCTCAAAAATTTGCTATATGTAAATACTGCACGATTTTGTTTAATACATTTTATCTTAAATTGTTTCTATTTACATACTTTAAATAAAATATGTGATAGAAAAATGTAAACAGTTATTACTGACTTACTACATTTATTTTACTTTTTTAACTTTTTTTACTCAAACTGTTATTGAGATGTTATCTTAAAATTGCTTTTGACCACAAAATAAATGAGGATGAAAGTTTATTACATATGTTTTAAGTTAAGATGGTAGCAATAAGTTTCATGCAAAATTTTTCATCATATGATTTCTTACAAAAAATATGATCATTAATCACTCGTTTTGCTTTTGTGAATATAGGATATATTAATATGTTTAATAAGATTAAAATCCACTAAAATAATTTTATAGAGCACTAAAATATTGTAGTGGAAGTTCGGAAAAATTCAAACTTACCCAGTAGTTAAGTATGTTTTGTTGTACACACTTCTTGCTACCCAAGGCAACGATGAAAAACCTTTCTGGTGAAGAATTCTGTGGGAGACTCCGTTTTTCGAAAAACGATACTCATCATATTCCTTCCCATTGATATACACTCCTTGACATTTCACACATAGTATAGTTAAAACCAAAACATAAAACAAAAACATGATCTAAGCCTCTCTGAACTAGCTTGAGGATGTTATGAAGTGAACATGCAGGCAAGTTTTAACTAACCTTTGGCTTTTAACTGTAAGATAGAAATAAGTAAACCAGAAGATAACCTATAGAGTGATAAGCTTTTTGTATAGTGATTCACTAGTTTACTGTTTAAAGATAAGTTTTCTATTAGTAGTAAATAACTAACCAAATTATCACTTGAAAATAAGTCTTTTAAATTAGATCAACTCCAAACTAAAAAAGTTATGTTACACTGTATAACATGCCCATGACTCACTACTAGACACCAATCAACCAACTGGACATCAACTGGTTGCAACAACCTAACCTTGAAGTGCCAACACAGATTAAATGACATGATCTGACAACTGATTTGACTCATCCTGTTCTAACAGATGATATTATTGATTTAATATCCATAATAACATAATTTATTCCTCAACCATGAAAAACCTTACAGCAAACAAGCAGGTTGGCATTTTTATAAAATTTTGCATATTAAAAATTAGTATTAAAGTAAATAATTTATTACAGTACCTAGAACACAATAATAATTATTTTATAGTATACCAAGAATTAAAAAAATAATCAATGTATAAAACTTGGGTGGTTGAGAAATGAGAGCTTCAATTGGTAATATAGAAAATGAAAAAGGTTTCTATTTTGCTTAATGAAAGAACATTTCTTTAATTACCATTATGTTTAATGGTAAATAACATTAAAATTAGTTTAAGAAAAAATTATACAAATTTTATTAATTTAATAACAGCATGACCCCTAATTTGGCTTGCACTATAATGGTTTGCAATATTTAAACAACAAAACAGTGCTTAACAAAATTTGATTTTAAACTCATTACATTTTAATATTTATGAGCAATTCAGTTTAAATATAATGATCACTCAGAAACTTTTAGAAATTGTGTGGTGCACAAACAGTACACCAAAATTATTTAATATAAAATTATTTTTTAACTTTAGAGGCTTTCCTAGTTATATTAACAGGGGTATCCAGAATCATATTAAATAAAAACTAGGTTCCTGCAGTATTCAAACTTCTTGAAAGAGTTCTTTTCTTAGTCAAACTTTCTGTATCTCCAATGACACATACGCGCGTGCACGTGTGTGTGCGTGCGTGTGTGTGTGTGTGTGTAGTGAGAGGTTTGTAAATATATGGGTTGTCCAAGGTTTAAAGATTCACTTATTAGTCTTTAAATATACAATGTACGCAATTGAAATAAATAGTCCTAAACCATTACAAACTAAAATTTAAATCTTTAAATTAACTATGTTTGGCTACCCATAAAAATCACATGAATGCATTAAGATTTATTATAACGTTATGTATAATAAAAACGATTAAAAATCAACATAATGTATCGTAACAATAACAATAATGAACAAATAATAGGCCACTGTCCCAATTTAAAATCTCACATCACAAATCTACAGCTATACTATTTATTTTAAAATGTGTTAATAAAATAATTTCAAAGCTTATATCATGAACATCACTGGACATACTGTATACTGATCTACAGAATAAACAGAATTTTTCTTCAGCCAGTTACTCAATACATTTTTAAAATTGTTTAAGTTAACTGTTCATGCCTTTTAAGTAATTTATTAAAAAGTTTTAACTTGATATAAGTGTATGCCTTCTTTTGTTAACTCTAATCTAATACTTATGGGGTTAAGATTGCCCTTATTTCTTGTGGTATAACTATGTACATCTCCCCTTATTGATAAATACTTAATTTTTCATTTACCTGCATTAGAGAACTAAATATTTACTGTCAAGGCAAGGTCATAACATTTAATTCTTTGAAAACTGGTATAACTTTGTACATCTCCCCTTATTGATAAATACTTAATTTTTCATTTACCTGCATTAGAGAACTAAATATTTACTGTCAAGGCAAGGTCATAACATTTCATTCTTTGAAAACTGGTATAACTTTGTACATCTCCCCTTATTGATAAATACTTAATTTTTCATTTACCTGCATTAGAGAACTAAATATTTACTGTCAAGGTAAGGTCATAACATTTAATTCTTTGAAAACTGGTATAACTTTGTACATCTCCCCTTATTGATAAATACTTAATTTTTCATTTACCTGCATTAGAGAACTAAATATTTACTGTCAAGGTAAGGTCATAACATTTAATTCTTTGAAAACTGGTGTAACTTTGTACATCTCCCCTTATTGATAAATACTTAATTTTTTCATTTACCTGCATTAGAGAACTAAATATTTACTGTCAAGGCAAGGTCATAACATTTAATTCTTTGAAAACTGGTATAACTTTGTACATCTCCCCTTATTGATAAATACTTAATTTTTCATTTACCTGCATTAGAGAACTAAATATTTACTGTCAAGGCAAGGTCATAACATTTCATTCTTTGAAAACTGGTATAACTTTGTACATCTCCCCTTATTGATAAATACTTAATTTTTCATTTACCTGCATTAGAGAACTAAATATTTACTGTCAAGGTAAGGTCATAACATTTAATTCTTTGAAAACTGGTATAACTTTGTACATCTCCCCTTATTGATAAATACTTAATTTTTCATTTACCTGCATTAGAGAACTAAATATTTACTGTCAAGGTAAGGTCATAACATTTAATTCTTTGAAAACTGGTATAACTTTGTACATCTCCCCTTATTGATAAATACTTAATTTTTCATTTATCTGCATTAGAGAACTAAATATTTACTGTCAAGGTAAGGTCATAACATTTAATTCTTTGAAAACTGGTATAACTTTGTACATCTCCCCTTATTGATAAATACTTAATTTTTCATTTACCTGCATTAGAGAACTAAATATTTACTGTCAAGGTAAGGTCATAACATTTAATTCTTTGAAAACTGGTATAACTTTGTACATCTCCCCTTATTGATAAATACTTAATTTTTCATTTACCTGCATTAGAGAACTAAATATTTACTGTCAAGGTAAGGTCATAACATTTAATTCTTTGAAAACTGCTTCATTCGATACTCTAACAGGAATGCTCTTAATAATCCTCAACACCTTTTTGCCACACAAAAAAACTTTCTTTGCTGTTCTACTGATGTGTTTCCACAGCTCTGCGGTCAAAAATGAAGATATAAAGGTGTTTGTGGTTTTACATTGTCCTTATTGATATATGATTTGTGATATTTATGTGATTAAAATGGAAATTTCTCCCACAGCTCTGAGGTCAAAAATGAAGATATAAAGGTGTTTGTGGTTTTTACATTGTCCTTATAAGGCTACAATCTAGATGTCTGCCATTACAGCTTGCTCTTTAGTAAAAAATTTTATGTAGCCATGTCTTGGATAACACTTATTGAACTGGGTGCTCTAGCAACTATAGATAACAATCTACATTATCAGAGTTATTGTAAATTTGGTTTTAGATCATCATCAGTGGTGTCCAGTAAATACTGTTAACCCCAGTATCTAGAAATTTAATTAATATCCGTACTTAATTCCAAATAGCAAGACATGACTGAATATTTTTTTCAAATTACCATAAAAAATTAAAATTATTGTCAATTTCCTGATGTAATATCCAAGCACGTGCAAAACAAATACTGGCTTGAGTTGTTTTGTTTGTGTTTTTATTAAAGGACGTTTTCGTTATGAATTCTTTTTAATTAAGTGCAAATCGTCCTTACTTAATAGTTTTATATGTTACTGACCAGCGAAACTCAAACAAAATGGCTTTGTTAAATGTATTACAAAACTTCCAAGTTCAGACAGTTGTTTTCATTTGAGAAACCTCTTGTGCAATAAATTCAAAAGAATAACATAATTATTACAACTTAGAATCACATCTTAACAACAGTAGACAAAACTTGACTGGAAAACGGGATTGCACTTAAGAAATATGTAACTATTAGCTTAGGGGTACCTCAGGGCTTTATATTGGCACCACTGTTGTTTATATTTATATACATTATTTACCAAAAAGTATAAAATGTCTAATATAACTTATGTATGTCGATTATACATTTACACTTCATTGGTAAATATGAAATTATTGAAAAGTTCGAACATTTATTTTCATTTGGAAACATTATTTTGTAATACATTTTAAAGAATGAATCACTTAGTAACGCAGTTTTTAAGAGATCAAGGCATTTTGTAGCTTAGACTGTTGAAGGAAAAATTTACATGATTTTAAAACTTTAACAATTTTTTAGAACACAAGTCTTGTTTATGATTAACAACATTTTCAATCTAATTTCACAAAGACAGATACTTCGAAAGTGGAATTTGAACATTTATTGTTAATTATTGAGTTGAGAAAAATTCATCTTCCTTAGTTTACTTAAGTTATTAGTGACATACTTAGGTGAAAAATTTAATGTTATCAGCTTGATCTGACTGTACTAGTGGCCATCTTGATTGGAGTCCCTTAAGAACAATATTGAACTTGAAACACTTTACAACTTTATAGAATTATGTGAGCTACCTCGCTTTAAAGATATTTATAATACAAATCCAAACGCTTTTTATTTATTCTATATTTTTACTGATAATTCTGTAAAGAATCTCAAACTTATTTTTACTTCATCATTAATTTAACTACTAAAAGTATATACTTACTAGCAGTTGCCTGCTTCTTCGCACGCAATTTCTTGTTGAAAAACAGTACACAATAATCACGTAGTCTTTTTCTATCACATTCTAAACACTCCTGTGATAATTGATAGACAATAAGACAATAGACAAGTTTCTTTATTGACATATTCTTAAAGAATAGTAATAGAGTCACATATTATTACAAAAAGTAATAATTACATTATATAATATAATATATTAATACAAAAATAATATATTAATAATACAAAAAGTAATAGTCATTCCTTCGTAAGCCTCTTGGGCGCATTAAGAAGCTGTGTACGATATTTCCTGCCTCTATCTCTCGTGGTTTTTGCTAGGTATTGGTAAGTTATTCAGTGCAATTAATTTATATGGTTGAATCTCGATAAACTAATTAGGTTATAAAGAATCAAATTCAATCTGTTAAAATTAATTTTCTGTCTAAGATATGTTCACTATTATTGTGGAGTTTGTCTTGTGCTCCGATCAAGAAAATGTATCAACGAAAACCAATTTCGAACATAAAACGTCTTCTTTTGGTTCTTTTCATTTACATTCGATCTAACTAAATTCGATTACCTTATGTGCAAACATTCACGGCTTTGTACTATGAAGTGATTTTTTAAAACAGCGTTTTATTGTATTTTCATTGCATTAGATAGTTTTTTATCAATGGTAAAATCTAAATTGAAAATTAGCCAATGACTTTGTCTATGCAATCTGTGTTACACTACTGATCAAGCACTTAACAACAATAATTTTCTAAATTTTAAATGTAAACAAAATGTTTCTGCCTCTTTGATGAACTTCAGCTGAAAGTAATAACAACTGTTAAACATCAGTTCACTTTGTATTACGTGTTGTAGTGCAGTCTGCTGGATCTAATGTGATACATTCCAAAATAAACAACTACTTAGAAATTAAAAATTAACTAAAAAAGAACATTTTCCAGAGGACCAAATTGTGAATCTAAACCATTCTCAAATCCCCTTCAACACGCACACAAAATTTTGTCAAATTCAGTCCAGTCGTTTAGAAGGAGTTCAGTCATATACACACGAACACAAGAAATATATATAAAGATAATAAAAATTAATACTTAGCTCTAGCTTATAACATGAAATGTCTTTCAAACTGATGATTATGACTTTAAAATAGGATATCTCATACCAATTCTATGACCAAAAATAATGGACTAAAATTGTTTGAAGTTTAACATTGTTCTTATGAGACAAAACTCTAGATTGCTTCACTATAGGTGGTTCATAGAGTTCCAGTATTGCCCAAGGTTAGTATATGGGCCTTGATAGCAGGATCGGAAGGAAAAGACAAGAGATCGTTGCTCACTTAAGTTGACTTGCAAGTACAAACCAAGAATTAGCCAGCAGCGATCGTGTCTGGCTGGTTTGAACCTACAACTGGACACAGCAAAAACCGATGTGTCACTTAAATCTGGGGCAACCTTATGGATGTCCAGGAGTGGCACATCACTAACCACAAATGTCGAGTTTCTGGGGTTCAAGGGCAATTCGATACGTCTAGTCTACTGTGGGAGATGACTGTTGGAGTTGGTGGGGTTTATTCCCTAACTTCAGAGGTTCTTGCTAGTCTCAACAAGGGTGTGCCACCCCCTGCCTGCTTTGACTGGAGAGGCTGGTTTAGGGCTGGCCTCTCTTTCTTCCGAGGGAACATGACTTTGATATTTGTGCTCTAATTCTTCCTCATGGACCTCGATAGGAGGCGGCCCCTACTCCCTAACCTTACCCATCCTGAATACCCTGTCACTCTGGAAGCAGTGCAAAAGGTTCTTACAGGACTAAGTGCAATTTATAAACTTCTTGTCCGAAGACAACAAAAAAAAAAAAAGCTCATGATAGCCATCAGCAGACTCTCTGAATTCCGCAATAGAGAGAGTGTTGAAAACCAGGAAGTCAGAAGAAAAAGTAACAGAGGTTGTTTCTCAATCTGATGGAACATAATGGGAGTATTTTTAGAACTTAAATAAAGAGAAGGATCTTAAAATGAATTATGACTGTTCCGATGGGAATTTTAGTGGTGAAAGTGTTATTTAACAGTCTCCAACTGTAAAGACATGTAGAGATGGTAAATTAGCATTTCTCCCATAAAAAATTGTTGATATATCAATTAAATTTGTATGTCAAATTTATTTTCTAAGATATTATGCTAAGAATTATTTTCTGCTACTATTTGATGATTGAGATAGTTCACAAGAAATTCATTTTTGAGCCATTTTGTATACAGATTGACTCAGTACTTATTCATATAAATTAGAGTGAAAAAATGGGTTTATATAAAAACATTACACAGACACGCACAAAATTTAAACAAATATTTATTATACATGTTCAGATGCATGTTTTTAAACAACTTCTATTATCTACGTATATGGTACAGGATACAAAATAGAAGACTGAAATAATATGTTTTTTATTCAAGGTATTCACTCCACATTTTTAAACTGCAGTACTTTATAGGGTTTGAGTTTTTTAATCTAATTAGACCAACTCAATCCTATATATCTAAGGTCAAATGCGGAAAAATAAATAGCACAAATAAATGCCTCTAATATATTTCCAAAAGTAAACCTTTGGTTCACAAACCCTGTGTGTGCTAATTGAGATTTTAAACATTTTTGTTATTCATGTACTTTTAAAAATGGAATAAAAAGTGTACATATCACATAAGAGAATACTTTAAATGAGAGGTAATCAAATATTGAATTTAAATGATTTCCCATTTCTTAACCTAAGATCTGTGTCAATGATACTAACATGTTTGTGTTTTTGCATAAACAAACCAGAATGCATAATCCAGATATGTGGCATATCCCATGTTGATGTCAGTTTTTTTTAATAACGAAATCAATTTATTGAATGAAAAGTGCTTCTATTTCAATTCTAATAAAAGAGGAGATTCAATATAATAACGAGATTTCACCTGCTTGGTTGCATTAAAACAACTGTAATTAATAAAATCAAATGAAAGAAGAGATTTTTCCTAATTTTTTAATTAATAAACAATAAATAAAAATTGTAATATTTTGATTTCTTGTTGTGAGAAGTTATTATGTTTTTTATGGACAGCCCAAGAACAACATAAAATCCTTCCTCTTTTTATATACTTGTTGCAAACAAAATTGTAATAAAACTGATGGTTTAATACAAATTAGGTATCTTATAAATGCTTATAAGCTGTAGGTTCTAACATTGACATGTTTGTGTTGTTTGACATGACACTGACTTTTCCCTTCCATCTCATCGCACAGACCAGTTCCAAAGAAAACCAAGTTACATCGGATGCAAGTTATACAATGCTCTACCCACATCTTTAAAAACACTTAGAGGGAAACTACTAACAACAGGACTTCACAACTGGCTCAAGACAAGACCGCTCTATTCATTGAAAGAATTCTTTGACGCTACACATCAGTAAAGAGAAATAATTTCAACATTGTAATTTGTACTCACATATTCTTAATTATTTGTACTGATTTTATAATATTTTTGACGCCAATACGTTTCTCAATGTTACTGTAAATAAAGATGATTGATTGATTGATTTTCATTTTACAATGTTATTTACATTGCGATAAAATAAAATAAAAATATTCAATTATTTGTACTTCAATTACAGATTTTGATGATATACAGCAAGTCTTTCTACTTGTAGGCGGGCTAAAGTGCTGTCTCAAATTCGACAAGTGTAAACTCCTGCTCTTCTCCTGTCAACAGGCCTCTCAATAAGTATTCCGCCCATGTAAAAACTATTGTCTGAGATACAAACATGTTACTCTTTTTCTACTGTCCAGTTGTTACTGAGCCAAAACTGTGAGTTAAACATTCAGCTAACCTGAAATTAAAAAATAGGTGTGCAAATTATAGGAGATAAGTCACTCTACTGTTAACCCTATGCACTCGAAGGCAGTATTTATAATTTGTCCTTGGAGCTCGTATGGCCGCCACCATTTTTTCGGAAGCGCGGATTAATTTTTGTCTGTAATGTTATCTCAGCTCGTATGTCCAGCTGTATTGGCCAAGATATAATACGTCCATAGCTCGTAAGGCCAGCACCACTGACCACTAAACATAGCAGTTATTTTCTAATATTCTCTTTGTTTTATAATGAATGGTGAGTTCTGAAACTTATCGAGCAGCTTTATTTTAAAGTAATTTTTAAGTAAAGCAGTAAATTTTAAATTAGCCTATAATTCTTCTCTAAACACTGACTGTGCAAATAAGACGAATGACGCGTAGTGGGCCTATACACTGAAATGATAGAAGGGATAGAAACCCAGAAAATTTTACTAGAAGACGTGTGCTAACTATTCTTGACTACAAACAGGTATTTTTAAAAGTTTTATTTTGTAAAAAAAATGTAAAGACTGAGACAATGTAAAATAGTTCATGTCTGAGTATAAAATAACTGTAAAAGTCTACTTTATAAAATTTTATTTACATATCTTTGTTAACAATATATGTATAAGAGTTAAATTTCCCTAATGTGTGTTTATCTTTGTATTAGAAATATTCATTAAAAATAAATTTTAAACTATTTTTTATTTCTACTTTAAGTATTTAAATTAATATGAAAATAACTCGGAGGATATTGAAAAAAAATTCTGACCTGGGGAGGAAAACAACAAATATGGCTGCCGAGCTGTCAACGAAAGTAGCGCGGCCATCTGTACTGGCCATACAAGTTGCAAGGACAAACTACGGCTAAACTAAAGTGAGCTGTCTGCAACCTTGGTGTGGCCAGTGCTGCTGGCTTTTCAGCATAAAGGGTTAAGATGACCAGGAGAACAGAACAGGTTGAAAGTCGAACAAGTCGGGGTGTCCGCGATGAGAGAGAATATGGTTGAAGTCAGAAGTGCTCCATTGGAAAGGTGGGAGCTGAGACCCGGTGGTGGGACCACTGACAGCCCACATACTCAGGTTCTGGGACAGTCGGTAGTTGGTTACTTTGGCATCAGTAGCTCCAAAAGAACGATGGCCCAAAGCATCAAAGGGATATGTGCCGTTCGCCAGGTTTAGATCTCCTCTGTCAACAGAAAAAGTGTTATTCAAGAATTACTTTAAGATATTTTCATGTGTGCATGTTGGTAGAGACAGATACTGCTGGAAACAAGAAATATGTTGGAAAATAGTCAAAGAATTGAAGAAAATTACTTAGACATTCAGAGAAATACAGTGGGAAATTGAGGATGACAAAAGAGGGTTTAAGCATGCATCAAAATGGCCCTAAATAAGTTGAGGATTCTGGGAGGTGGTTAACAAAGGAGAAATCATCAGTCCATGTCTAGCAAGCAGGAATTTGAATAAATGTCTAACTCCAATACTGTATCTAAACCATGACTGTAATATTTTACATCTTCAGTTTCTTTCATCCCAGATAATTTCATTATTTACAGAGATGGTAAGAAGTACCATATAGTACAAATTGCTCCTTAAGGAAGGATGTATATTTTTTTTTCTTGCAATTGCAATTACTCTCCTTTAGTTAATCCTTACGACTTATCAAAAAATGCTCCTAGAGAAATTTTACTTCATGAAATATAACATCCTCAAAATTAAGGACATTGTTATGCTCCACCTGATAATTGCTATACGGCCGAGTCGAAAAAAAATCAATAGGTGAAAAAATAACTTAATGCATTTTAAAACACAAGACTTATTCTTTAGGTTAAATAAGGGATAATGGTAGCGAGATAAATTATATGAACCAAGGAAGGATAATTATCACATAAATCAAGTAATTTTTGTTGGCTGATTTTTCTTGAATTCTTAGAGTTGTAGAAGAATGTATGTGAGGACTTGGAGAGGTAGGTGTACTTAAGAGGGTACGAAAGTTACCTGATGGACGTGTCCCTGAGAGACTAGTTTAAAAATATGTCATAAATATGAATTTGTTTTAATTCATTATTCTTCTTTCACTAAAGAAACTTGAATTTTAGTGTCTTAAATCGTAATGTGTTGTTTTAAAATATGATTATCTATTAACACTAATGGTTTATAGTTTATATTCAGTATACATTTTTCCATAAGAAACTCAAAATCGTAGCCTCGGATGCGTGACTAACAGCTTGAGCTATAAGCCCTCTTAAGAAAAACCAAAAATTAAAACAATAAATTATAATTTGTGAAAGTTTAAATGAACAAACTGTCGTTTTACCTTGCTGCTAGAGCAAAATAAGCATTATAGGGTGGACTGCAGTTGCAGTGAGACAAAGGATCGTTTTGAAAGTCGTTGGATCGCATCAGCTGAATCATCGTTTGAACATTTAACACCTTCTCATGGTCCCTCTTGAAGAGCAGAGCCCTCGGACACTTGTCGTGGGTGAAGCTAAAACATTAAATTGAAAAATAATTAGATTTGTTTTAGAGATTTTATAAATTATTAACAAATGTAAGTTTTCCATGAATCTGCCTATTTCAGAAGCTTTTTGCAATAAATTTTATTCTCAAATACAAAAAGACTGGAATTGATTAATCCAAAAATGTTCAAAATTAATAAATCTGATTTGAATTAAAGGACAAATATCTTCTGCATCGATTCACTAAGTAATTTTTGTGTGGATTAAATTCTCTTCAGGGAACGGATACTAACGTATGATTCTTTGTAAAGTAGTATTTTCTATAGTGAGAATACTGCCTGGTACAATCAAGAAGCTAAAATTTTCTCAGACTTCTTCATATAGTACAAAATTAAAACTTCA
The DNA here is from genome assembly GCF_021130785.1 of Homalodisca vitripennis. Taxonomy (NCBI): domain Eukaryota; kingdom Metazoa; phylum Arthropoda; class Insecta; order Hemiptera; family Cicadellidae; genus Homalodisca; species Homalodisca vitripennis. The sequence goes on from NC_060214.1 coordinate 111,575,258, forward strand.
TTTTTACATACTATTAACCTTCATCTTGCCTTATTCTAGGGGTTATGTTCCAACTCTGTAACTTATTTGTCTATGTTAGATTCCCGGGAGGTTAAAAATACATTTTTGCAAAGGGATTGGACCATTAAAAAAAGGATCTTTACAACTGTACAAATTAAAATTCCTTTGGCATATAAAAGCCTCACAAATAATTTTTTTTCAATAGTCAAGAATCATAACTGGAAAAACTGAAAGTGTAAAAGGTTGATAAAATAGTTCAATTAAATTCAATTCAATTCAAAATTCTTTATTCATTTTTATGCACATGTGATACAATGAATAGTGTCAAAGTTCTAGATACTATCTAAATAATATTTACAATGTTAAGTACAGCTAGTACTTAATTGCAAGCATCTTGGAAACTATAAAGAGAGGTGGATAGTTCCTCAATGGAATAGAGGGCTTTGTTGATCAGGTACTCTTTTAGATTTTTTTTGAACTTAGGGCCACTTTCAGTTTTTATGTTTTGTGGGATGTATTTTAAAAATTTATTCCCCATGTATGTAGGTTTTTTTTTCAAAAAACTTCAACTTATGGTTCGGAATAATCTCGTTTTTTTGCTCTAGTGTTGTAATGGTGACTGGGTGTCTTAGAATTTAAATTTAATTGTTGATTTTTTGCTAGAAGGATTCAGATTCATAAATCTTATGCTGAAATTTTAAAAATATTCTTCTCTAAGGAATCAAATTTCTATTAATACAGTTTGTCAAACTATTGAACATCACAACTTGGCTAAGATCGTCAGAATACTTACTAGTCACCGTACTTGTCTGCTAGAGCAGGTGTGCCGCTCATGTTGTAAACATCAGGGTAGAAGGGGATGTTGTAGCTGGCCCAGTAACTCTGACTAGTCAAAACGTCGGTCTGGTCTTCTCTACGGATAAACCCTGGCATCTGCTCTAGAACCCACAGCAACTCTGGCTTCACCGATCTGTTGTCGTACATTTGTCTCAGATTCATTCATATTAAAATGTTACTCTATTCTTCTAGGAGTACTTCGAAAAATACTCCTTGAAGATACAGGATGTCCTAAAAGGGAGTCTGAAGGGTTAGGAATGGCACTTACTTATTTTATTTCAGTGGTTTTCATGGATAACTTCCATGAGTTTTGATTATTTTGGAATTCTGAATCCATTATGAAAGGTAAGGTCAGATTCCATACTTTGACTTCAAGGAGTTACCCAAAAGATATCACTTAATTAATTTTATTAAGAATCCCGTAGGTTCTTCTTAAATGGTAAAATTGTGCTGTATGTTTGGTTTTCCGTCTGTGTAATAACTATTGATAGAAAGGTGCTGGAAACATGTGACTCATCACGTAGGTTCCTCTTGGTCTAAGGAAGATCTCTATTGATTTTGGAGTCATAAGGACAAAGGGCAGCAAATTTTCCACTAAAAAGGTTAAAGGGCTAGTTTATGCAATGCACTCAGTACAGCAGAAAGGTTGCATGCACTGAATAGAAGACGTTCTCAATAGCCGGGAGAGAGTTATAGTCAGTTTGGTAAACAATTTGTCACATTATGTCGGTACCTTTGATACATCTGTGTTTCTTACAAAAACGGATTAATCTTTTTATCCACAAAGAAACTTCAGCAAAAATAACTGCTTATTGGTTAATATTTATTACTCAACAATCCAGTGAAGCACTACAAAACTGATGATTCCTGTTAATAAAAGACAAATTATCAAGGAGAGCATTCTTACCCAGGTGAGAATTTTTTCATGTCAACAATCATCCACTGATTGTTAAACGTCCCGCTGTTGTATTGAGAAAATATCTTCGTCCAGCTGCGACCTCCGCTAGCCAAACGGTTGGCCACGGTTAGTCGAACCACTTCCATCACCTGCAAATACGTCAAAGAGGACTCTAGTTAGATATGTTTGGATACAACTCAATGTATAAATGTATACATATATATGGAGTGTCCCATAACTCTCTGGACAAAGGTATACCACTTTATTTGCTTAGGTCAAGACAAACATATTTCACCATATGAACATTTATACGTATTTCCGTATACGTAATTTCTTATCTGTCTGTATGTGTTTTTTTATAAAAAAATTAATATCTCAAACACTAATAAATTAAAATAATACCAAATTTGGTTCAAATATTTATAATAGCAAGGCCAGTTACTGAAAAATAATCATGAAATTATCTTTAATATTTTCAAAATGGCGGCCATTAAAACTTTTAAACTGAATATCTTAAAAACCAGCATTTTTCTCAAGTATTACAAGAATAGTAGTTTTTAGAAGCTTTTATCACAAATCTAATGATACCAAAACTATTTAAATCGAATAATAATTTAGTGCAGATTTACTGTGTCAAGGCATGGTCCAGATTGAGGTTCTCAGCGAATAGCCAACAACTCAAAAACTGAAAAAACGGCAGCTGATACTGTGACATGTTTAGCACTCCTGGTTTGTGTAAGCGTATCACTTATACGTTTTGTTAGAAAAAGTACCATTCGAATTGTTATAAAAATTGAAAAATAGTTGATATCTTTTAAAATTTTGTGAACCAATGTAAAACAGCTGATTTTACGAACAGTCCCCAGTGTAATCGGGGTAATTCTTTTATAGAATACCAGGCTGTAAAAAGCGATTAAAATATCCTCTATCTGTAAAGTTTGGTGTACCACAAGGATCAATATTGGGACCTTTTCTTTTTTATGTTACTTGAAAGATATAAAAAAATGCATTAACATGTAAAAATAACAGCAAGCTCTGTCTATATGCTGACGACTATAATCTAAAAATAACAACAAATACACCAGAACGTAATTAAATACTTCTTCATATTGAACTAAAATTATAAGCAAATTTTGAAAAGTCATAATTTAAAACTAAATCTGGAGAAAACAGATTTGGTCTTGTTCAAAACCCTACGTAATAAAAGGATTCAGGACCTAATGATCATTTGAAATTCATAAAGCTATAAAAAATAAGTTGCACAGGCTTTCTTGGGCTGAAAATAGATCAACATCTGAGTTGGGATGAGCATATAAACAAAGTTTTAACAAAAATTTACGCATTGAAGAAAATGGCATTCCTCTGCAACATCAAAACCTTAAGACAGATACATTTTGCTTACATCCATTCACACATATCCTTTGGGGTCTGTCTATTTCGTTCCACTAAAGAAAGTAATTTAGACAGTATTTTAGTACAACAGTTTGGGATTTGGAATAGCTATACTGTATATTCACCTAACCTGTGCAAGATCTAACTTTACTAAAATAATATTATGCCTGGAAGGCTAGACTGCTTTGTACCATTTCCTTGCAATTTTAATTGCTTTGTTCTACCACACATGTAACCAACTGATGCAATACTAATGATAGGAACTGAAAAATATAATGGTTGATGAAGACATTGGTGGTTAAACTGAATCACTCATGTGTGATTTGGTACAGAATGAATTGTGTTTTATTCTATGACCACCGTTGTTGCATTGGTAGATTCTATGTTTGTAAGCATATATTGAGGTCTGGATCAGAATCACTGTCATAGTTGTTTCCCCATATAATTTAAGCAGACTACCTGGTACATACAGACACCTTATTAGTTATTTAATGCTCCAAAAGTAAGTAGCAGAAATACCTGCTAATTATTTAGTGCTAGCAGAATATTTGCTGTAAATAAATTTACATCTGAAAATTTCTTAATAATAAAATATAATCATCAAGTTTTATTGCAGGCTCTCTAATTATAAAATATTTTTTAACATTGTGGAAAATTTGTGGGATGCCTGGTGAATACAAATACAGAATGTGCATCTAATTTTAAAATAAAGTAATTATGTAAATAAAAACCATAAATATTTATCTACAAGTAATCACATATGGGTGGTCTGTTCTGAAGTCAAACATTAAATAGACCAGCAACCTTTTGGTAGATTACTTTGGTAAGTCTTGTCATATCACTTTTCAGTTTATATTTTTCCACTATTATTACTAGCAAATCATTTCCAAATAGAATTAATAAGGAAGTAGACAACTACAGTTGATGTCTGGAGAGACAAATAGAAAGTATTTTCCTCAAACAACAAAGTGATTAGTTTACTACTAATAGCCTATTGTTGGCATTATCCCAACTGATAAGGGAGACTACCCTAGATAGTCTTGATAAGCAAAATTCCAATAGCAATAGCCAGTGTTGATGTTACTTATTATTTTAGTCTGATATAAATATTATGACCATGTCTCCTATTTTGACATAGTTGTGGCAAAATGTTTTACCTAAATAATACTTTAGTTTGTGTACTAGTCAGCTTTAAACAAGTACAGAATATTGAGGACTAACAAAAAAAGGTTACCTTCAAGAATCAACATGGAAAAATTGTTTAAAACCATCATAATTGATCAAAATTGACAGTTTATTTTTAAAGAACTGTAGCGATATTTAGCAATTCAGAATTACCGACAAAATTGTTGAAACGAAAAAATTCTTATACTGCTCATACCTTGTTTTTAGACTGTATTGACTAACCAACTTTTAACAATTCCAACCCAAGACCAAATCAAAGCTGTTTGTGCTTGATGAATCGCACTTCTTCAAGGAAGTGTAAATATCCTGATTGACTACCAGACTTTTAACAATTCTAGCCCAAGGCCAAAGCAAAGCTGTTTGTGCTTGATGAAACACACTTCATCAAGAAAGTGTAAATATCCTGATTGACTACCAGACTTTTAACAATTCCAGCCCAAGGCCAAAGCAAAGCTGTTTGTGCTTGATGAAACACACTTCATCAAGAAAGTGTAAATATCCTGATTTACTACCAGACTTTTAACAATTCCAGCCCAAGACCAAAGCAAAGCTGTTTGTGCTTGATGAAAACACACTTCATGAAGGAAGTGTAAATATCCTGATTGACTACCAGACTTTTAACAATTCTAGCCCAAGGCCAAAGCAAAGCTGTTTGTGCTTGATGAAACACACTTCATCAAGAAAGTGTAAATATCCTGATTGACTAACCAACTTTTAACAATTCCAGCCCAAGACCAAATCAAAGCTGTTTGTGCTTGATGAATCGCACTTCTTCAAGGAAGTGTAAATATCCTGATTGACTACCAGACTTTTAACAATTCTAGCCCAAGGCCAAAGCAAAGCTGTTTGTGCTTGATGAAACACACTTCATCAAGAAAGTGTAAATATCCTGATTGACTAACCAACTTTTAACAATTCCAACCCAAGACCAAATCAAAGCTGTTTGTGCTTGATGAATCGCACTTCTTCAAGGAAGTGTAAATATCCTGATTGACTACCAGACTTTTAACAATTCTAGCCCAAGGCCAAAGCAAAGCTGTTTGTGCTTGATGAAACACACTTCATCAAGAAAGTGTAAATATCCTGATTGACTACCAGACTTTTAACAATTCCAGCCCAAGGCCAAAGCAAAGCTGTTTGTGCTTGATGAAACACACTTCATCAAGAAAGTGTAAATATCCTGATTTACTACCAGACTTTTAACAATTCCAGCCCAAGACCAAAGCAAAGCTGTTTGTGCTTGATGAAACACACTTCATGAAGGAAGTGTAAATATCCTGATTGACTACCAGACTTTTAACAATTCTAGCCCAAGGCCAAAGCAAAGCTGTTTGTGCTTGATGAAACACACTTCATCAAGAAAGTGTAAATATCCTGATTGACTAACCAACTTTTAACAATTCCAACCCAAGACCAAATCAAAGCTGTTTGTGCTTGATGAATCGCACTTCTTCAAGAAAGTGTAAATATCCTGATTGACTACCAGACTTTTAACAATTCCTAGCCCAAGGCCAAAGCAAAGCTGTTTGTGCTTGATGAAACACACTTCATCAAGAAAGTGTAAATATCCTGATTGACTAACCAGACTTTTAACAATTCCAACCCAAGGCCAAATCAAAGCTGTTTGTGCTTGATGAAACACACTTCATCAAGGAAGTGTAAATATCCTGATTGACTACCAGACTTTTAACAATTCTAGCCCAAGGCCAAAGCAAAGCTGTTTGTGCTTGATGAAACACACTTCATCAAGGAAGTGTAAATATCCTGACTGAAATCTTTATGTAGGATAGAGAGTGTTAACATTTATGTAGTATATATTGTTGTATTACAATGACCTGGCCGGTTGGCTGGATATAGGACCAGAGCGAAGCGTTGTTGTTATCGTTAGTAGTCTCCTGGACTACCAAACCCGAGTTGATGATATACAAGTCATCCATGGACAACATTACTCCTGGATAACTCGGGAAACTCATTGCAGTTCCAGCCACCTGTTTGTACGGTAGAGTGTACCGCTTCATTATCCGTAACATGGTCTCGTATCTGGAAACATTAAAACTATATTTATAAAATCGTCGAAAGAAGCAATCTTCGAGATAACAAAAACAATAATTACCTAAATAAATATGCCCAGTTATACTATACTACATATTGTTTCACTTTTGAGTTGTGGTATATAATCTCAATTTTTGGAGGTAGATTCAAGATTTCTTTATTTGTCTTTAAATAACAAAACCGTTACAATAGACTTTGTCAAAGTACAGTACAGTGTTATAAAAATTCTGGACAGACTTTGAAAGTAATGGTTATTATATTAAGTTAAAACTCATAAGGATTAATAAATAACAAGAAACATAACAAATTAAACACTTACAAATAGTGAACAATAAAGCATTATAAATAATAAGAAATACATTTACAACAGTAAAACTTCAAAATTAGTAACATTAGTTTATTATATTTAAGTACAACATAACAACTAAAAATAAAAAAAATAAACTAATATTGCAGACAAAATATTTGTTTATGGAGTAGAATGCTTTTTCTTTTTCTAAAAAAAAACCATTAACAACTTATTTAAATTATTTATATTTACAAGCCATGCACTTTCTGGCAATTTATAAAATAATTTAATTTTTACATACATGTAACAATGTTTTTGTTTTATGGAGTCTAGCTCCATGATAAATCTAACATATATTTACTCCTAGTTTTATATGCATGTACATACACCTCTCTAAATTTATCATTTTGAAGGGGTATTCCTTAACATCTAGTAAACAGTAATATATGTAAAAACAAGACAGAATCATAATTTTTAATTGTTTAAAGACTGGCAGACATGATTACCAATCATCAAAATCTTTAATGGTTCTTATTGCTTTTTTCCAGACAAAAACTTTATTGTCATGACAACTATATTCTAGGAAGATATCTGACTTAGTGCAGGAATTATGTAATGCATCCTAAAACAATATTTTTAGCTGTGAGGGTAATGCATAATCACATATCTATGATAGGCTACATCATATTCATGTCATATTCATATGTACATTTTCTATCCATAAACTCTTGCATTGAATAAAAAGGATTCTCTACTAACTAATCATACACAATTATTCTTTAAATTTGCTCAAAGGACTGGTTCTTGCTGAAAGTGAAAGTTTGTTAAAAAATCTAATTGAATTTATTTGTACAGAATTTGCTGTTGTACTAAGTCTGTGACTGGGAACATCAATGTTTTCTTTGTTACAAGTGTTATAGCTGTGTATATTCTGTCTGGTGGTTAAATTATGTAAGTTAGATTTTGTATAAAGCAGTATGTGATATAAATAAATTCTGTTATAGTAAGTTGTGTTAACATATAAAACCACTCTGAGACAAGATAATGAGGAAAGTAAACAGGCAGTGGGCAACCAATCAAAATGGTATCGCTCCACTATGACTTCTATTTTGAATAATAGAGCCCGAGATTTATCTTTCAGTAAAGGCCTATGTGGAACAAAAGCTTACCCCGTCCATGTATTGTGAGCGATTATCAGATCAGACTTGGATCGGAGCAGTTTGATCAGAGCTGAACAGCGGCCTTCCCCTTTCAGGGCTCTGTCGGATTCCTTCTTCAAAGCAGACTTCAGGTCTCTGATGTCCCAGTCAAAATTCATCCACCTAAAAAGTTCAATTAAGTTTTGTTTAAAAGATTTATAATGATACTATCTACAGAAATTTATATGGTAACCAATATAAATTAAGGAATGGTCACCAAAAATAATCAAATATTACTCAAAAGTTAAACGCTTTGCTGTGGACTCCATAATGTTCAAGTAAGCTGAAAAGAATGAAAAACTTTCTGCAGGTGACACTTTTATACTAATCATTAACAATTCAGATTCAGTTGCTGAAAAACAAAAGTTTGGTAAAAATCATAAAATTATCAAGAAAAGCTCAAGTATAAATAATAAACATAATATATACTCAAAGGATACTGATTGACACATTTTTGAAATTTATTTCTATATTATCTAAAATGGCCTGAATAAATAGTATTGTGACTGCACAAGGACATATAATCTTGGCATACTGATAAAGTGATCTTACCTAAACATGTAAGCAGTATTGTTACAATAGCTAGTTGAGTTTTTATTTTACTATGATTCTGGGTTTTTCAAACTGCAATGATTCTTTAATAATGCTTCACAGAATCTTGTGTTGGGTCTTAAAATTAGTGCTTACTTTTTAACAAATAAAAACATATATTATACATATAGATGACCAGTTTTACAGAAATGTTAGATTTAGGAAACAACTTAAAACCGCCTTTTAGTCTATCACGGCACTTTCCGGATTTTTAATACTCACATAAAATCTCTCAGGGAAAGTTTTTCTTCATCTTTCGTAATACTGTTGTAACCAGTAGTAATGCCATCCAATTGAGTGTAGAATAATTGCACCTGAAATTATAAAATTTGCATTACGTATACCTTAATTAACTGGGGGAAACTGAAAGAGGGAAATTAAGAGGAGTCATTTTATTTAACGAGAAGATAATTAGGATGGTCGGATTTAAAGAAAGGTTAGAATTTTATAATTAGCATGAAACACTTGAAACAGCCCAGAATTCTGAACAAGAGATTAGGTATAGAAGAGATTATGCTTTCAGGAAGAGAAGATATAAGTGAGTACCATAACGCTCACTATTTGACCCAGTGCTGTTTACTCTTTTAACATTTCACTTTAAAACTACATCAAGGAGGAGTATTGTGATAATATACGCTGTTGACATTGCCATGCTTTAAAAGAGAAATAAATTTGAAAACTAAATAATATAAATGTCTACGTGTCCTGTCATTTAAGGCACAGTAGTCATTTCATATTTAATGTGAACCGGCCGTCAACATACAGAACACCAAACAGATAACTCTTTTCACAAGCAACCAAACTAAAATTGTATTTAAAACATTCACACTATTATCCAGGTTTAAGGAAGGAAACAGAAATAATCAAGAAAGAAAATAACATCAACAAACAAGGCAGCAATAGGCTACCAAACCGTTGGCAGCCTGTGATAAAGTAGTATGTTGATCACTGATGATCATATTGATTGCTGATTGGTTGAGCTTCAGCTGTTCACAGTACAGCACTGCCCTCTCCGCCTACCTTTATAAGGAGGTGAACACAGCTGGCTCTGCCAGTTTTTGTTTAGTATACGATGATTGAAGGTGTTTCTCCACAGCGAGATAGAAATATATCAAGATTTCAATTTTTGCAATATTTCAAGACTGTGGGGACTGCAAAACTTTGAATCCATAAATGTTACGCAGATTATGTTAACTTAAAGTCTAATGGATACTATAATTTGACAACACGTTTTTACCTGCCTCCAGTAAACATCACTGGCAGCATGTTTTGCCACCATTTCTTTAACCCACTCCGTATTAGAGTCCAGGAAACGGTTGACCTGCTCACACAGTTCAGTCTCATTGTCACAGGCAGACTTGAGAATGTTGTTGTAGTGGTCATAGATGGCCAGGTGGGTCTCAGTACCCTCTAGGTAACCTGCGAGGAACGCTTGTTCTTCATCCTCTGCGTCAGGACTTGTCTCCAAGTCAAGTGAATCCCATCTAAAAAATGTACAAAAATCAACTGTAGTGCAAGAATCAAGAAGCTTTATTGTCATTAAATACACAAGTGTACAATAGACATTGTCGTGAACATAGTAAACATGTACTATAAATAAAAACTATATTGCAACACAATAATTATTTTCCTTTAAGTGGTTCATGTATTTGTGATCTGGAGATAGACATTATTCTAGAGTTAAAAATTAAAAAGTGATCAAGTAAAATACACAAATTATTAAATATAAACACACAAACGGGAAGAAAAAAACAATTAAGTATCAACAGTGTGACAAAAGACCTTCAACACTAACGCTTAAAATTAAAAAAAATTAAAATTACCGCTTAAACACATTTATAAATAAAAAACAAAGTTAAAAACAGATACAATAGTTTTTTTTTAATAACAAAGTTTACAGTTTACATTCATGTACTTGTATCTCAGTTAGACAATAGACAATCTTTATTTGTCAAAAACTTAATAAAAATGCCAAAAAACCAAATACTGTGAATTATTTTTTTTACTTATTTCACTAAAAATTCATTAATTTCTGAATTATTTCTATTAATTTGGAAGTACGGTAATTGAGCTGGGTACATCCTAGAGGTGAGGGAGGGTTTGTTTTTCATATATTTTATCGTTTTAATATATCAGAAAAATTAACCAACTGTTGGTTAACCTATTCCTTTGATTATTTGTACTCCTTCCAAATCTAACTCCTAATTTACTGTAACAGGACCCCTGGGATCATATCCCTAGCGAGTAGAAGCCCTCTAAATAAATGTCCCAGGAGCTGCAAGCCTGTTTGCATTGTATAGGCTTACAACCTTGTATTTCTTGAAATCGATAAAGAAATTTAACCTAAGAAAGTAGTGGAAGGGTATAAAAAGGATTAAAATGATGAAACAATAATTTTATTTCTTAGATTATATTTTTCCTAGCTTGATACACTTAAATCAATTATAAGAAATGTTTATAAATCATAAATCAGGATCAGCCAACCATAACAGTACCTGGTAGTGGTGACTGTCAATCTAACTATAAGACGGTATTGGTATTGTAACTATTATATAAGTGCCGTACAATCAGTTTTGTAAGTGTATCAAGCTAGATAAACTATGAATTATCTAAGAAATAAAATTAATGTTTTGTAACTTTAACCCTTTTGAAACCCTCCTTATTTCGACCTTCACCAAAAGTAGCATGTTGATGATTAATTTCTTTGTTAGGAAAAATTCCTCTGTTAATTTCGAGAAAAACCAGGTTGTACAGAATATTAATGCAGTGCAAATTATATCTCGGCTCCTAGACTACAGACTGCACTGGCTTATTAGAATTGACCAGTGTGGTAATGTGAACCTGAATTAGTGTTTTTCAAATATGGTGATTATGTCTTTGTATAACTTTACTACATACAGTATCAATAGAGTTCCTAGTAACAATAGAATGTCTAGTAAGCATACAGCAGTCTCTGCAAGATGTCAACTTATAATGACTATGAATGCGTATTGATACTATTAATAAATAATATTGTACTAATAACAAATATTACCACTGAGTTAAATATGATTTCAATAAAATTACTCACAAATTAATCCTGCTATCAGTAAATATACCTCTAATATACAAAAAAAATTCATGTTTTAAATCCCAGAATCTAAAAAAGTTTTAAAAAACTAATGGAAGGGTATGGGTAAACTCATTTCTTAAAAACTAGCAACATGTTATATAATAAAAACAAGGTAGGGTTACGCCAAATGGAATGTTGGGTAATGGGCTTCGCTGAGGCTATGGGCATGCAAAATTTCAAGTCTATAAGTCAGTTTGATTTCAAGATATCGTGCGGACAGTAGGCAGACAGAAATGAAGATTTTCCATCCTCTTACATAATAAGCTTCAATAACGCTTAGCCATTAATAGATCTAATAAGATAAAACAAGATTACTATTTAGAAAACTTTAATTTATTCTTCTGATGCAAAATTAATTCAGTGTGCATTTTAAAATACAATAAGGCAAATTATTATGAAATACCATAGTACTGGATACTTTAAAAATATATATGGATACTTACCCAATTGTCAAATATGTGTAGTTATAGACACTTTTTGCTACCCACGAATCATTTTTATAGATTATCTTCGTGGATGTTCCATTTTCAGAAACGTAATCGATCCGATAGTCAGTTCCGTTTATGTTCACACATTGTGATTTAACCACCAATAGTAGGATTAAAGACAGAAAATTGAGGAAATACATGATAGCAAATCCTCTACGTCAATAAGTTGCTACAACTCAACTCCTTTTTACACAAACATCCTGTAAGAAATAATTCATATAAGTCCTAAATTAAACCACACTAAAACACATTAAAAAATGTTTTTGCTAATATACCTATGTATTGTAAATATGTTCAAATGGGTAAAACAAGACTGATTTAAACAAATGAGGTTACAGAATATAGAAAAGCTAAAACTGTAAACTTACAGAATAATAACAAATAAAAAAAGAGAGAATTGTAGGACACCAATCAATTTGTAAGAACTCAAAGGTATCAATTCACAGTTATTTCATGAGGAAAACTGGTCAGTTAAATTAGAAGGAAAAGTGTGAAACTAATGGGAATTTAAAACCTGTTTGTTACTCTAATCAGTTAAATGATAAATAACCTAAAACAATGATAATTTATTCCCTCAAATGAGTAGTTAACAGTATTTATTATATAAACAAAACAAATTGGTATGATTATGTTGCAGTTTGGCCTGTGTCAATACCAACACTACTATATAACCAATGCAGGCCTCACCAGTCACCACCAACTGCTCTGGGCATTGAACTTGAACTGACCTTGGAGTAAAGCAGTCAACAGCTGATTTATAAACCAGTTCTCTATTCCAGCTGATTTTAAATGAAATATTTTCATTGCCCCACTGTCGTTATCATTATCATTATTTTAAAAACAATGATAAAACACCAAGAATTTTGTGTTTAAAAACAATAAAATTAAGTATAATTTAGTTAAAATAAAACTTTAAAAGCCTTACAAAATAGAGGATGTATTCACAGCAAAAAATACCAGCTTGATTTTAACTGTGTAAAAGTTGGACAAATTTAAGCGGCTTATTTGTAAGAATAAAAGTATTTGAAGGTAACTTGGAATAGTTTTGATATTAAATTCTTATAGCTCTTAAAGCTCTCATGTGATTAGAACACTTTATATCGTCTCTTTATTCATTATTCTGCTCAAACATGCATGAGGGAGTTATTCACAAATTTAGAGAAAGTCAAAATATTGTTACCCAGTAATAAACTTGAATAAATGGTGTGAAGATGTGGCACATATTTTCAGATGGTTCTGAAGGGTTTAGACTGGTACTTCCTTTGAATTACACAAAGTTTCAGCTGCATTTTCATACGAGATTCAAATTAAACTTCATTTCCTTTCAAAACTTTTTTGAAATTACATATTTATAAACTAAACTTTGCAATGTTCCTTTAAATAACTGTGTTAATTTATTGTAGTAATCGCCATAGTTAAATTGTGTAATCAATATTTTAAATAATTAATTTTTGTAAAGAGAATGAAACAAGACTTTAAATTTATTTTCTATATTTAGCATTATGTTTCCAACATTTTTCTTAATTTGTGTGCTTATTTTCATGAAAACTAGTTATGCGCATTGCTTCTATATCACAGTTTTGATTGCTTTGTACCCTACAATAAAATTCAACCTAGTAAAACTTTCTTCAAGAATCAAATGGAAGAATTGCTATAGCAAACCATTTAATCATAAGGTAAAAAAAAAAAAAAAAAAAAAAAAAAAAAAAAAAAAAAAAAAAAAAAAAAAAAACTAAGGAAGCTACTATTTTAGCTATTTACCAGGTAAACTTATAAATCATATTTGGTCAGGCATGGTTGATTTGTGATAATTCTTAGACACTCGTGTATGTATGGCCAGACATTTTTACATAAGCCTTCTTATGAGTGTTCGTTTCAAAACAGATATTTTGTCTGTATTCCAAAATTGTTGGAATATCAACAATATTTACTCTGTAATATATCAAGGAAGGAAGTAAAAAATGTCTTATAAAGAAAACATTATATGCACATAATGATTAATTGAATTGTAATATATTTTGATACTTGTGTTATTCTTTATTAAAAATGTTTAATGTCATTTTATTAAAAAAAATAGCTTTGTTGTTTAATCTTATAAATATAACACAACTTATAGTTAGTATATGCATAATGTTTTATTTTAAATTTGTACTGTTACAACAACAAAAATATTGAAAACTTGTATATTTATCTTATATTGCACAATTTTCGATAAACTGCATTGAACAATTCTTGATTCTTGCACAACTGATGTGCATAATTATGAAGAACACTAGTTAGGAATTCATTACGTGGCATGAGACGAAATGAAGTAGCCCACTTGAACTTGTTAATTAATAGGATTAGTTGTTGATAATAATTTTATAGCTGTTGCACAATACATCAATGGTAATGTGGTAATAACTAAGCGTGGCTTGGAGAGAGACAGAAATAGTTTAATTATAATAAATTGATGGTGACAATTGCAATTCAGTTCAGAAAGGTTCAAATCACGCAAATTACAATAGATTCTGTCATAGGAACATACAATTGTAAAACACCTACCAGAAAATTCTAAAAAACAAGGTTTGTTACATTGAGTTTAAATGCAAAGCGTCAAGGTGGTTTTAAAATTTGAACAAGAACCTCTTCATAAAAATCTTTCAGAGTTAACTTCGAGTTTAAAGATTTTATCTTGCTTAGCCTTTTTTTTAAAGTTTAGGTATTCCACTCTCTGTCCCCTTTTTTGTTCCCTTAGGACAAGAAGCTGAGAAATTACATGGGGCTATTCCTTAGTCTTAAAAAGACCTTTGTACTGCTTCCGGAATGATAGGATAATCTGGATGGGTAAGGTTGAGCGTTGATTTTGGACTTTAAGCTCAGTCATGTCTCCTTAGAAGAAGAGGAAGCCAGCTCTGTACCAGCCGCTGTAGTCAAAGCAGGCAGGGGATGACGTACCCTTATGTCTAGGCTGGCAACAGCCCTTAACACTAAAGGAGTTCCAACACGTCATCTACCGCAGTAGACTAGACCTATGAATCCTTACATCCCAATATCTCGACATTACGGTTAGTTAAATATATAGTTTTTTTTTTTTTCCTTGGGGCGGCCTACTGTCATGCACTTAAGCCTCAAGGGCTTTTTGCGCACCCCGGAAACACATCATGAGGCCCACCAGTCTACAACTTCAGTAGTTCAACAAACCGCCGAAAAACAACCTATCAAATCCTCCTGGAAAAATTCACCACCCCTGTCCAAACTACCAAAGATGGCATACCGCTCTCTTGCTATTGCAGGGCAATCAAAGAGCAGGTGCTCAGCAGTCTTCTCCTGCTCATTACACCTTCCACAGAGCAGATCCTCCTGAAGGATGCCGACTCTGTGAAGTTGCTTCCTCAGGTGACCATGCCCCGTAATGAGACCAATGACTTTAGAAGACATTGATCTGTTTAATGAGAGAAGGTCCGAAGCCACCCTGGAGGAAGGTGACTGTAATACCATTCTACTCACTCTCAAACCCAGATGCAACCTCCACCTTCTCTCATACTATATATATAGTGCTGAGGATGTCATAACTAATGTTAATTCTGCACATATTGTGAAAGCCGTAAGAATATAATATGAAAAAACTATCCGTGTGAGCACAAAAAATAATACAAAACCAGTACAGTTCATATTTCTATTTTTAAAATAAGTGTTTAATTGCAATTTTTACACTTTATATTAGTCTATTAGTACTCATTAACATTGTAAATATTCTGTCCAGCACAGGTGAGAGAGGATATATATATATATATATCATATGTGACTTGACTGTTGAAATTTAAGATTGAACAATTTAAGTGGTTTATAATGGTTGGGATGTCAATGCAAGATATTCAGGAAAGATATCTTATGCTCTCTATTTGGAAGCCATGAGTCAATACAACAGGGTTGAAATTTGTCCAGGAGTGACAACTGCTCCAAGTGAATCAAGGGTAGTATAAAATTAAAGCCACAATATTTCCAATACAGGTTGGTGGGAAGAAAAATCACAATGATCATCATTGGATCTCGAAAATGCTTGGGGATATCAGTGGCATGGTTTCTCAATGACACTATGCACTTCTTGTCTCTTCCAAGGCAAGATGTAGTAAGGTGTAGAGGGGTCTCTCAATGAACAGTGCAGGTTTTGGGATGATTGAAGTTATCTTACCATATTAGTGAGAATTCCCAAAAACATCATCGTAGTTTGATAACGTGATGATGTATAACGGAATGGGATTGAAGTTTTCCCAACTACTATTACTGATTTCAGAGTTTATTGATGTCATCTGACCTCCATGCAATGAATCATATAAAATATTTCTTTCATTAATGTTATGTAATAAAGTTTTTCAATTCAATGAAGGTTTTTAGGAGGCTGTAATTGTATCATGAATTTAAGGATTTCATTTTTATATTAAATGAAATTTAATAAGAAATTGTTATGGATTACCTATAAAGTTATACAAATGTAATGATTTACAAAGGTTAAGGCTTATCATTTTATAGTAAGATTATTATTAAATATTATTAAAATTATTGGTAATCATTTTCTAATGAAGTAGTTCTTGTGACTTTTCTATATCAGAACAATACTGTAAGCAAGTGTACTGCCATATTGTCTTCATTTCTTTGGAATAATTCTTCCTGGGTTCAAGTTCCATAGGAACTTCGGAAATTTATAAACCAATACTCAGTTAAAAATGCCTATATTTAAACAGCTAAAGTTTTTGACTGTTCCGTCACTTTATATATTTATGAGGCCTTAATGTATACCCATAACAAACTTACCTAATAATATCAGCACAAAAGATCATGATTACAATACAAGACAGAGAGACAGACTTACATACCTAATCCATAGAACTAAATTATTTGAAATGGTCCCTTATTACAAAGGACTAAAATTTTACAATAACATTCCAATATCTCTATCCTCTTTGCCTTTAGAAAAGTTCTCTATAACATTAAAAAATATCTTAATAGAGAAAGAACATTATTCAGAAAATGATTTTCTAGTTGACACTACCTTCATTGAATAAATTACTCTCCAACCATTTCTAATAACCTGTACCTGTACTGTTAGAATGTAATGTTTCATGTGTGCTTATGTATGTATGCATACCGGATCACTGTTTTGTGTGATTATTTATCGATAAATTATTAATTATGTTTATTAATAGTTTTTTTTGGATAAGGATATTTTAAATTATATTGACGAATCACCTGTTCATTGTAGATATTATCTACTACAATTATGTAATGCTACTGACAATAAATTTCAGATTCTGGCATTGATATGAATACTAATTGGACCATCAGCAATATTACGTACGAGTGAATATAAATTATGCAGCTCTACTCACACTGCAATTAGAGGATAAATAGTTTTTTATCCTAACACAGGAATTTCAGTCGGAACAATACTGGATTGTAACACATGAAAACCATTTACATACTAACAATGAACTCTTGCCTGGTGAGATTCCTTACTACTGACAATATTTGTTGCGTAACAAAAGCTGTTGATTTCAAGAATCAAGAATTTTTTTTTCCATTAAGTAAGCAAGTTACGATAGGCATCGTCATACATAAAACAAAGTTAAGACCCACCATAACACAGTCCATATACTCTTCAACAGTATTAAATGCTTTATTCTTAAGCTACTTAGCTACAGTAGAACTGTATTTTTTACTTGGAAGTGATATAACAGAAATTGGCAGTTTATTGTACATCAAAACCTGTTGATGTTTAAAACAATTAAAATATTTATTCAATCTAATACTAGTTTTAATAAGGTTTTGTTTTTGTCTTGTAATTATGTATAGAATTATGATCATTAAAGTTGTTAATATCTTATTTTACATTGTTTAAATTAAAGATAATATACATACAAGTGAGAATTATAATATTAAATTGTTGAAAAATGATTTAACATGAATCAAATTTAGATAGTCCACTTATTATTCTCAGAGCTTTCTTTTGCCAAATAAATGCCCTTTTGGCTGAACTGGCATTACCCCAAAGTCATATTCCATATTTTAAATGGCTGTTAATTAAAACGCCAAAATATACCACAATAATATACCACTTTCTAGTTCACACAATTCTTCAGTTTTTTAAAAGATAACAAACATACTTTAGAGACCTTTTCACAGAGGTAATTTACTTGTTCATTCCAACATGGTTTGCAATCCAGATGGATACCAAGTAATTTTTCAAGTTTAAAAAGCTCAATGTCATCAATATCTAATGGTTTTTATATAAAATTTACCAGGGTAACAATAACATCACCTCAATCTTCAGCAAATTAGGTTAAAATCCCCTACAGTGACTGTCATCTGAGAAGACCACCGGTTCTTACTCAATTTAGCACTGGGATTAGTCAAATCATTCCTAAGACTGTCCCATTTTGAAGCCAGTCTGTCAGAAACACTGTTACTATGTATCTTGATTTGGACACAATTTTCCATTGTATTGAGAATATTTAACAAGGCTCTTATAGAACAAGTCACGAAAACTCATTCTGAAAGCATAAATCCAATAGCTACATGTAAATTCCTTACCTGACAGAAATTCTTGCAAGTCCCTTTTCAAAGAATCACTCTGCCAAGTATGTATATTATATATTCTCATTTATTAAAATGTAAAGAAAATTTAGAAATATATCAGCTCAGACAAAATATACATTATTATAATACAAGGAACAAAGGCAAGCTAGATATGGTAAATGTTAGGCTAGAAAAAAACTAAGAAAAGTCATTTATGTATGGAAATTAAACTTTTCAACAGCTTACCTGATAATGCATGGAAAGTTAGTATTGTTAAGTTTAAAAGTTCTATTAGTACTTAGTTGAAGGACAAAACCTTTTATTCAATTGACGAGTATTTATCTTGTGACACTAGTGAAATAAAATTTTAGTCTACTGTTTTTTTATTTCTTGTTTCTTTTTAAATTTATTTATTACTAGCGGGCCCGGCGCGCTTTGCTGCGCATTTCAATAATTTTTTGCAAAAGTTGCCCGCGGGCTTCGCACGCAATTTCCCGTTGAAAACAGTACACTATATTCACTTATTCTTTTTTCTATCACATTCTAAACATTGCTGAGATAATTGATAGTCGTTCCATCGTGAGCCTCTTGGGCGTATTATGAAGGTATGTACCATATTCCTGCCTCTATCTAGCTGTTACCCACGGCTTCGCACGCAAATCTTAAGAACCGAAGTCCTTATATTACTTAGTAAATTTTTTTTTTTTACTATAATAAATTTTAGATTAAATTAGTTATATCTCCGATGCCACGATTGAGCTTGCTTTGTTGTCTCGATCGAGAGAATATGTACACACGGAGTTTTGAGAACCATACTTCTGTCAAAAAAAAACAACTAAGGTTGATTTTATAACATTCTTTATATTTGTAGCCAATGTAAGATAGTAATTATGATATCTGCATTACTCTTCTGATCAAGCATGAGCATGGTTTATATTAAATAAATATTGCAGTTAAAGGTGAATTTTTACGTCAAATTTGAATTGTATTACCTGGATAGTAAAGTCTATGTTTAACAGTGATTGCAAAAACAGTTTAAACAAAATTTGTCGTTTCTCTTAAGCTTACTCTATGCTTTAAAACTATAAGTGTAATATATGTTTACAAAGAACAGCTGATTAAAAATTTTGAAAAGACGTTAAACATATGTTTGCTGCAATGCATTTCTTATGGGTATTTCTGTAACCAGTGGGGCGGAATCCTGAATCGGGAAAGGGATGGGCATAGCTTATAAACCTTCTCCGTGGAAAAATACATATACGTACAAATTTTTCATCATGATCGGTCCAATAGTTCACGATTCCATAAAGGACAAACATACAAACATTCATTTTTATATATATATAGATTTCTCATTGGACAAAGCTTTTTGATGAGCATTTGTCCTGTGTCAATTTTGAGGCCACCGTCACAAATTTATTCGGTTGTTATTTGTTTTATTCTCTGTTATTACTTCTTATATATTTTATTTGTTGTTGTTATTTTATGAATTTATTGTAGTTGTACATTAGTTATTAATCATCTATCTATTTTATTATAGGCTTATTGAAATATTTTGTATACAAGAAATCAAGGAATTTGGTATTGGCTAGTTATACTAATATCATGAATTTTTTAACAATGTCAATTGCATTTATATATGTTTAAAGACAAATTAAGAATCTTGAATTGATACAAAGAACATTTCAATATTATACACCACACAATAGAGCATGTAAAACAATATTTGAGGGGGCTGATACAATAGGTAATTTAGGAAGAGTATCTTCCAAAAATAGGGGCTCAGGAATATTCCCCCAGGACATTGCTGAGCTTTAAGACCTCATAAATGTGTTCTAGCTTGAAGCAAACTATTGGGTTGCAATTTTAATGTTTGTCTTTCACAATTTTGTTGAGGGGGTGACTTGAGCCCACCTGAGCCCTCCTTATATACACCTATGACCCCACAGTCAACATCAAACGTTTACTGAACACTGCAATTCTTTGATATTAACTCTACCCCCTGATAAATACAGTCTTCATAGCTGGATGAGTTTTGTTACAGTCCAAGACAGAGTCAAGATGCTAGAAATTATCTTTAGCTCGCTGGTACATCAGTAAACTCCAATGAGTGCCTAACTCATTTTCCTGGTCATTGTTGACTGGAGCTACAATCCATAGGAATCCCTCACCATCAAAACCTGCTGCATAGTTCCAATCAGTTTCAACATATGACTTATTCATATAATATGATATATATATATATATATATATATATATATATATATATATATAGTAATAGTGACTATTTTAAAATAAAGTAAGAACGAGATATTGTCACTGGCTATAAAGCGACACAAAGTCTCAAATTACGAGTAACATCACACAATACTACTGTGCCTTTCAGTAGCGAAAGTGTTTATGTACCTTTTCTATTACTGACCCCTCGTCCAGTGATTATGTAAATGATTTAGGTCTCTCTCAAACCTAAGCTATGGACATGGCATTATATATGTATATATTCAGGGTGTAAATTAAGTCCTGATACGTCTGGATATATTCCAAACGGATTGAAATATTAATGTACAATCTTCACCATACCTATTAAAATAATTTTTTGGACATTTTGGAGTTTAAAAATATTCCCCCATAACTTTAAATTAAATTGCAACCCCTATCTTGTGACAAGTCATTTGAAAGGAAAATTCAAAATAAACACAAAACATCTCTACGATGATCCTAGCAAAAGTTATGGGGATATAGTTTCTGACATCATCTAATACATGCTTATCATATAATTGTCTGGTTTCTGGTATTCAAAAGAAAGTAACAGGATTTGTTTGTACATTTTCCATCATTCAGTGTCACTAAAAAACTTTAACCAAATGATATTCAAATGTTTGAATTTCTTCATAGAAGAATATCATAAAAAGTTTTCAATGGTTCAGTTTCTTTATTTTAATTTTGAAAACATTCTTTCAGGAAATTAATTGCCATACTCATGTAGTTATCTAATACATTTGTGAATCCGTCTCTTCTTCGTGAATTCATACGCCTACTGTTTGTTTTAGTTAATTAACTAATTGGCCTATTAGCAAATTAGGCAAATTGGCAAATCAGCTATTATACAATCCAGCAATACTCATCAATTGAATTGAGTTTTGTAACTCCAAGACTCCAGATCAGTTACTCTTGGAATATGGGATTTACTTCCTCTTCTGTGTTAAGGTAATCACCGTCTATGTGTGCACACTAACTTTTAGTGTTACTAAAATTTACTAATCATGCTATGGAAACGTCTTTTCTAGTAATAAATTATTGAAGAGTCTTTTACTAAATTTTACAACTGAATTTGTGGTTAAGTGGGAGTTCCGACACCACGATCCGCGTAACAGGCTTCGCTGAGGTTGCACACAAGCTATAGCTTCAAATCTATAGCTCATTTTATTACGCTGCATGTATGTGGAGAGGTTACTATGTCACATGCGAAAATGTCATATGATTGTACTCAAATTTATGTATTCCGTGATTTTCTTGTTACCATCACAGTTACCCATGAGACCAATTAATTTTAAAATATATACGCTAACTCTCAGCCAAATCTGAACTTCATGTCGTTTATATAGAAATGAAGCTTCATACAAAACTTCAAGTATGTAGATTAATTCAATGTTTACAGATATTGTTTAGACAGATAGACAGACAGACGATATGATGATTAAATACCACAAATTATAGCACCTCATTCAATGTACTTGTTTGTTACCATTGCCTAGCTCTTTGCGGTTTTCCAGAAGGAAACTGCTTCAATAATGTTTTGGTGCTTCATCTTCTTGAGGATTTGAGGGTTGAACAGGAACAATGATATCTTCATCTGTTAGATCTGTGTGGACATACTGCTAAATCATCATTGAAGTCAACAAATTCTTCAAACTCCATTTCTTGGCCTCCAGTACTTCACTATCTTTACTCCAGTCCTAAAGAGGGAGGGGTTGGGTGCATCTGCTGCGATTTCATGTAGAGACACCCGTTTGAGTCACTGTTTGTGTTGAAAACTATGTACTATAGAGTTCGAGAGCGTAAAATATTCGTTCTATAGAGGTTGCGTTCGTCTTGTAGAGATTCTGTCCCAAGATTATTCGTTGTATAGAAGTTATCAGTCTTAGCCCAAATCACAAAAAATTTGTCTTATGGAGGTTTTTATCTAATTACTATGTTGTATATAGAGGTGTTTTTAGCATTGACTGTTAAGAAAGATTCGAGGGGATTTGAAATCATTTGTCTTATCGAGGTTCGTACTAACGAGTTTCGACTGTAGCGATTAAAATATAAATCAATTGTTTTATAATTGAAAAACCAGCAAAACTGGGTGTATTAAAAATATTTCTTTTTTCTAGGCGGTTCTAGGCGGTTTGGTAAATTTGTATAAAAGAGTGGGAAATTTTTGGAAGCCGCACTGTTGTTGGTAAGTCTGATATTTCCATGGATATTACAGCAAGTTTCAAATGGCAGTTGTTATTAGTTGATTGTTGGCAGCCAGCTGAAGTGGTACCTGCGTAGTTAGTTCCTTAAGATGGAGAAAAACTAATTTCCTGTAGAAAACTAATTTTCATTTGAAAGGTTGGACAGCTGCACAGATCAAATCCGAGTTGGATGAAGTTCATGTGGGTTCTGCACCAACATCGAAGACCATTTATTTTTGGATGAATAAGTTTAAACGTGGTCAGAGAAGCACGAAAGATGAAGCATGCTCCGGCCTGCCCGTTGAAGTCACCACACAGGAAACCATAGATAAAATTCATGATATGGTAATGGAAGATCAGAGATTAAAAGTTCACAAGATAGTTAACATTGTAGACATTTCAACTGAATGAATACATTGCATCCTCCATGAAAAACTGGCCATGAAGAAGCTCTGTGCGCGATGGGTGCCGCACCTGCTCACTTTGTACAAAAAACGAAGACGAAGGAACATTTCTACTCGGAATGTCACACATTTCAGGTGCAATCCACAGGACTTTTTTTGCAGATTCATAACTGTGAATGAAACTTGGATTCACCATTACACTGCAGAGACCAAAGAATGGATGAAGAGTGGGGAGAGTGTACCAAAGAAGGGGAAGGCTGTTTTGTCAGCTAGAAAGGTGATAGCCACTGTCTTTTGGGATTCCTGGGGTATAATCGTGATAGATTATTTGGAAAAAGGCAGATCCATAACTGAGCCCTATTATGCTGCTCTGCTGGATCATTTGAAACACAAACTCATTGAAAAATGCCCAAGATCGGCATGGAAGAAGGTGCTGTTTCACCAAGAAAATGCTTCAGCAGAAGAAAACTTTAAGAAAATTAAACATGTCTCTAACCATTTATCATATTTTAGTTCGAGTATATTTCTTACAGCTCTTCCTTATTGTTTTAAAATTCTATATTGCTCCAAAAAGGTTCCGACCAAAACAGGTGTGCGAATAGATGTAAGTAAAGCAAATACCCCTCATTATTTCTTCTCCGCAGAAAAAAAACATCTTTTCAAGTGTTTAGTTCTAAAGGTAAGATTCTTTTAAAATCCGATCTTCAGGTAAAAAATTACACAATGAAAGAATTAATGGACACAACCTAGATTGCATCAGGTACATATAACCCGTACTGAATGACAAATAGTTCTAACTCATTGAGTTTCAGCACATGAATGTGAGCAAAGATAAGAATTGAAATAACCACTTGTAGAATGTCCGTAAGCCTCGTGCAACTCAGGTCATTGTGAATGCACTCTTATCATATATTTTAGTAAATAAGCTTATAATGTGACCAGTATCTCATTAGCCAATTAATTACGCAGAGGATGTTTTTGTTTGTTGTCAGTATGAATGGGGATTAAACATGACCCATTAAAACAATACACGTCACATGACCATGATCTAGTTTCTGTAACAGTTTTTTCTAGATGTAACTGGATTCTAATAAGCATTTACAGTATTGATTAGCAGTGAGAATGATTATCGCATTGAGTAGTTTTCAAGAAACATGATAGGTAAAACCCTCTTGAGACGATTTCTAGGGCCGTACTCATGTTTCTTTAATTAATTACACATTTACTCAAGTGCACGCTTCCATTCCCTCGAGTGCTACTGTACTTTAGGTTCCCCTACTGTGTCAAGGGTATCTGTTACCAGCTGACTGACCTTGATAATCTTAAAACTAATGCGGCTGAAATATTTATATTCCAATTTCCCCGTAAATTTGTCAGATTGCATCTGACAGTGAAGTAGGTGAGAAATGGGTACAGAATTTGTGAATACGATTTTCATAGAGTGCTTAATGTCCCTGACAGTTCATTGAAAGACATTTTCCATTGTGCAACTGTGCAGATTTTTTGGTGATTTTCATTTTCAGATGAACTTCAGCTATGTAAGTATAAATTTGATTTTGCTAAACAGTTGTATATAGTCTAGTAAAGTATTATAATGACAATAATCTGTTTCCATCAAAAGTAAACCTTGAGCTTATTTTCAAACTTCAGACATGGAATAATAATTGAAATCATCTTGACTATTTTTCCTTTTGGAGACTAAGAACACAGAATATATCAACAACTTAGCCTCTCAGTAGAACACTATACACAATGTAATCCTACAGGTATGACCTTTTCCGAAGACTTATTATAATGAGTCTTTATTATAATGATATTATAATAAATTCTGTTTACTGGTCCTAATTACTAGCGTCAGTGTGACATATACTTTTGAACTGTCTTTGTTAGGAGGCTCCAGTGTGTGTTCATAAAATACAAGCTCAGCATAGATTATTTTTGTAGTCATCAGAAGCCATAGTGAAAAACAATACACCATTCTGCACAAAACTAAGAAGCCTTTAGTTGCTTCACTAACCTGCGAACCCCTGGTTTGACTTTCATATTCTTCGCCACTCTTTATTCACTCCCTCAATAACAAGAACATAATTGGAAACAACTGAGAATAGGACGAAAATAGTGGGGTAAAGGAATGAAGGAAGAATTGCTGACATAATACGTAACCATTTAAATTCACAAACCTGCCATATGTCTGATTATCTGACCTTGGCAGCTCTGTGTTATCCACAGAGTTCTTTCTCTGGGGATAAAAGAGACCGAGTGGAGATTTATAAAATTTGGGCCAGCTATGTATAACTGCCTCCCTGCATGTCTCAAAGAAAGCGTGTCCTCTCAAGTATTTAAAAAAAAAAATTACATGTAGTTTTTTTTAGGAAATTAAGGTTTTACTTTGAAATCGGCGCAAGCACAGGGCATGAAGTTCATTTGAATGAGATCTATGTATGTTCAAAAAAGCTATACATGACACTGCACAAAGTTTTTTTAGAATATTGATCTCAACACCACCTGTGGTCTTAACACTATCACTGAGGAGGCTGACAAAATGTCTCTTCCATTTGTCTATATGTCCGGAGAACACCATGAGAACAAATTTAGCTTGGAATTTTGCACGAATCTTCAAAATTCAAGATCTTTATTGGTCTCTAAACACATTCAACAGTGCAATAGACTTCATCAGGTTGCTAAAATATTCTAAACTAAAACTAAAATTAAACGATTCAGATTCTATCTACTTAATCAAGCCTACCAGTAAATATATAGATCTATATAATTAATAACAACAGTAACCAAATAACCAACAGATCTATATAAATTAACAGTCATAACTAAATAACTGTTAAGATATTTAACATGGATAACATTTTAAAACTCAACAATAGCAGAACTGAATAAATACATACATTCAGAGGCAAAATTTACAAAATTAATGTTGTGGTATCACAATTTAAGAATTCATCCACAAAATAAAATATATTAACTTTTGGCCAGCACTTTGAAGCTGTTTTAAATTTGACTAAAGATACAGACCAAGCATGTAATGGTAACTTACTAAACAATTTAATTGTATAAAAAGATTACTGGATTTTGTTTTGGTTAATTTAACTTGTAAGAGTTGTAACAGATACTTTGTTTTAGTAGGATAATCATGAATATCCTGTATATTTGTAAGTTTTTCAAGTTGTTCCTTTACACTTATAAGACAGTAGAATATGTACATATTAGGAATAGTCATTATTTATAGTTCTCTAAAAATCGGAACACAGGTCTCTCTTTTTTAAACAGTTTTCATAACACATAATGCATTTTTTTGCAAATTCAATACATTTATGCACAATACCTTCCAAGGACATAGCCAGCAGAAGGTTCAAGGAGTCCGGCTCCCCTTCCAAATTTTTAATTTTTTCAATTACTTTTTTAGTGGACGATTATTAATATATAAATACTTCAGTATTACTGATATGTACTGCTGGAACATCGTTCTTAAAAAAGAAACGGGTCCAGAACTTTTAAGGAACAAAATAGGGCCTTACTCTCTGTCCACGACAGGAAAATATCAGTTGTCTGAACCCACCCCAAAATTCTTTCCAGGCTACGTTCTTGATACCTTCATTTATACACAAGCAAGATTGAGTCTAACAATGGTGCATTTTCCTCTTTAGGATGTATCTCATTCTATCCTTAACGAAGCTTATAACCCAACTCATTGTCTGGGGTTCGAAAGGGGATAGAAGAGCGTGAGAATAATTGGCGGGGTTTGATAAAGACCACGTTACCACATGCCATAAGAGATCGATTAGTAAGTAGATTTCCCATTGTACAGTAAAGAGATCCTGCCATCAAAAATGGACAAGAAAATCTAGCTTCAAGGGCTTTCTTAAGAAATGTGGATATACCTGGAATATTTACTCATCTCTCTCCCCTTTCTGTCCCTCTCCCTCTCTTGCTCACCCCTTTTCCTTTTCTACCCATATCATAAACACATAGAAAATTCTCAAAACCTGTTTACATGATAAACCATCACCATGTAATTGTGGCATCACTTGTAGCATATTACGGAATTCCGACAGAAAATTCAGATTGACAAATTGTTCTGAAAGATTATATTTTTCCGATATATCAAATCATTGTCCATATCCCATCAGCACAAATAGCACACTAAGTGACACGGGCTAACCCAGCAGGGATCACTTCTGGCTAGTTTATACCTACCAGTTGAACCCACCACTGGGCACAGCAAAATCTGATGTGTCACTTCAATCTGGGCAACCTTATGGATGTCCAGGAGCGGCACATCACTAACCGCAAATGTCGAGATTCTGGGGTTCATCGGCAATTCGATAGGTCTAGTCTACTGTGGAAGATGACTGTTGGAGTTGGTGGGGTTTGTTCCCTTACCTCAGAGATTCTTGTGAACCTCAACCCTGCCTACTTTGACTGGAGAGGCTTGTTCAGAGCTGGCCTCCCCTTCTTCCGGGATGACTTTGAGATGTAGTACCCTAATTCTTCCTCATGGATCTCGATAGGAGGCTGCCCCTACTCCCTAACCTTACCCATCCTGAATATCCTATCACTCCGGAAGCAGCGCAAAGGTTCTTACAGGACTAAGTGCAATTTATAAGCTTCTTGTCCTAAGAGAACACGGGCAGAGAAGACTCAAGTTGGAAAAGGGTCTATGGGTTGTGGGTACTCATCTCTCCACTTTGTGAAGTTTCTTGGTTCATTATAACAATAAAATTCTGGTTATTCTTTAGCCACACCTAATTTTTGTGGAATCATAACTCTTATTACAAGATTAGATTTTAGTCACCAGACAGAGGCTGAAGAAAATTAAAGCTTATAAGCTTCGAGCTATTATTACTTGAATCTAGTAAGAAAGCAATTCAAACAATAAATCCCAAACTGATAAAAATGGTGCTTGGTAATATTTTATTAGAAAATTGATTCAGCATTTTAAAGAAAGAGGCTTAGCTAGTTTAAATTTATTAAGTAATCTATAATGAATGCTTGTTTATTGTTATATCAGTAACAAAACAGATTGATACCGTAGTGATTTCCTAGAAGCTACTATAACTTATCACAGATAACTTGTGTATTCTACTGATTCATCATGTCCAAGAACTGTTGGTCATGTTCAATAACATTTTCCACTTGACTTATATAAAATCAGTTTAATTATCGACAACACTACATTACACTGAAATAAAAAGCACAATTTCAAAATTTACAGAAAACAAACATTTACAGATTTAGTTATTTCTTATTGAATTACCAACGTCATCAAAAATGGCTGTATTAAAATCAATCATCATTAAATTACACAAAATTCCAATTAAAACTGAAAATTTTGATAGAGAATTAAATATATCACCCGAAACAATGGATATAAGCCGAGCATGATTGATGTATTATCAAAGAACCACAAAAAGAAAGAAAGTAATAATAAAAGTAGAAAGTAATACAAATTACATTCGATAAGACTACCTTAGGATAAACAAGGTTTATAAACAAGGATATCAATTGTCTTTCATAACTTATAACAACCTCGGCCTTATAATAAAAAATAAAAGTAATTCGACAAATCAAAATCTAAATTCCAAATTTAACAATAGTGGAGTATATAAATTAAAATGCAATGATTGTCAAAACCACTATATTGGACAATCCAGCCAATCCTTCAAAATTAGTTTTAATGAACATATAAAAGCATTGAAGACATCATCAAATTCAAAATATGCTTCAATGGTGCTGACCACTTAAATAACACCGGCCATACATACACAAACATCGAAAACAATCTTGAAATTTTACTCACATGCAAAAAAAGTCACCTGTTGTCAACTTTAGAAATTTATAAAAGTGCCAAAATTAATTCTAATGTATTATTATGTGACAAAGATTTTCTAACATGAAATGTATTATTTGATAGACTTTTAAACGATATAAATTGATCACATATAAAATTAAATACAAAAATTTAGCCAACAAGGTAGTTAGTTTTTAGGTAGTCGATTTTAATTATTTATTTACTTCATTTACATACAAGTACCTGATGATGGATTCTTCAAATCTGATATATACATTCTACAAATAAAATCAACAAAAGTGTTAAAAGGTTTATTATTGTTCACTTACATTACATTTTAAGATTACTGTAAAAGACCATACATTACATTGTTTAGAGTTCATACAATAAAATACCAAAAGTTCCTCAATTTGTAATATGAAGAAGAAAATACCAAGTTTTAGTGATTTAATACTGAACTTGAATTTTCTAAATATCTGTAAAATGTTGGGAAATAAATCAAACATTAAAAGGGTTAGATTATAAGTCATGTAAATGGATCCCATAGCACCTTTGTTGGTGCATCTTTCTCTTGACCAGCATCATTGAGATAAGCTTTGATCTTTACGATGCAAGAAATATGATGCTGAATAGATGAGCAAGAGTATGATAAATACAGAAGTCTGTAATCTGTGAAGTAAACAAAGTATTCTACACTGACTACAAGTTGGGATGTATCTACATTTTTTACAGTGTTCTATTGATTTTACTGCTAGTCTATTAAATATTAGTTTCAGTTAGCTTCCAGTACCTACAAACGAACTAAGTTTGTAGTTATAGGTGCAAACTACTCTGTATATAGTACAGAGTGTTTCAAACGTTTCCCCAATTAATATTTTTCTGACTGGAGATTTACTTCAGTTTATGTGACGAATCAAGAAGTTTTTTATTTATAAACATTTTCAACTTCTCCTCCACAAATTGGGTAGTTTGGGGGCAAGTCAAAATATTTTAACAGGAACTCCTATCAAGTGACACCTTATTTTGAAGGTGTTGAAAAAGGAGAAGAATGAGAGGCGAACAAGAGGTATTTAATGATATATTAGTTGAAGTATGCTACGCATTAAGAATGGCGTGATCGTTGACTAGACCAATACTGTCTTTGATGGGCAATGATTGGGGCAATTGGAGAAATATTCTGACTCATTCTAGACTGTCACAGAGGCCAATTTTGTGCTCAAAACACTATCCAGAATGATCTGGAAGTTCATCTGGAAGTTTCTTTCGGTGGACATTTTGCAGTGTACGTATTTTGGAGGGAGGGGAGTATATTGCTGATTTGTAAGAGTTTGGAATTTTGGAACGTCTTAGCTAGGGAATTTAGGAGTAAATATGTGTAGGGTTAAAACATCAGTTTTGTATTTGATTAAAACCAGAGAAATATCTAATTTATTTTTGAAGGATAATTTCAAAGGAGAAGGGCATGCAAAATGAGTGAAAGAAAAAAGTGTATTAATTATAGTTAAGTTTATGAAGTAAATGCTTATTATGAGTAAAAGAAATTAAAATTACTATGTATATATATATATATATATATATATATATATATATATATATATAACTTTCATAACTTTACCTAATTGTGTGTCTGTGTGTGTGTGTGTGTGTGTGGGTGCGCGCGCGTGTGTGTGTGTTTGTGTAAAACAGAATTTCTGTAGGAGAGGATTGACTCTATTTCCTCCCTCCCACAGATAGTACTAAAATATGCCACAAACTTTCCCCCTTTACACATTAAACATTGTATTTTGTCATTTCCTCACTACCACAGATGTGTAAAGAATTATTCTGGAATGTCATTTGGTGCCATGGTTTAAATTCAATATTTAAATACAAATGTTTAATGAGATCTTTATTTTTACTTCACTATGTTCGACCTCTTAATATGTGTATATTAGAAATGGTGAAGATTTTATAAAATGTTTAATAAATTTAAAAATAACCATACTTTATTAATATGCGGCCCAGAAATATATGATTATTAAGGTCAAACATAATTATTTATCAGTCTTTTAATTCTCAAAAAATGGTTTCTGTTATATAATGGAAAGATTTTCTAGAGATAACACAAATTAGACTGATCAATTTCTGTAAATTTAAAATGCCTACATTTATGGTCAATAATCACATTTCACCTAAAACTCAAATCCAATCTTTTATTGCTTTTGAACGATTTTTTTTAAAATAGATGCTGATTAAGAAATTTTTAAATGATCTAAAGTGCTATAATGGACTCTAAATGGTGATTATTTAACTTAACTAAAACTAGTGGAGCAGTTTTATTAAGATTTAGGGTTTCCTGTCCGAACACATGGCTATGAGTAAAAATCTAAAATAGTTTTCAAAAATACAGGAAAATTATAACCAGTTGTAAAAACTTCACTGTTGTGGCAAAATTTGGTGAAAATCAATTTAACAGTAATATTTTAGTGATTCTTAAAAATGCATATGTATGAACCTCACTTTTGGTTCAAACATTTTATAACAAATATTTCCCCTGAAAGCTAAAATCTAATATTTATGACTACCTCAACATTTTACAATTGAGTTTCAGTTGTGTTGTAGACGTTTTGTATTTTATAGATAACTTAATAATAATATCTAATTTGTTAAAACTTCCAACATGTATAAGTCCCTTCCAGAGCAAATTTTGAAAGTAATGATTAACAAAATTTAAATTACTAATTATTTTCACTGTGAAAATTAATTTTACAAAGATATGTATGAATAGGCCAGGTTATCTGACATATTGTTCTTTGGCTTACAGTATAAATTCTCAATCTAAAACTTGAACAGTCTACAATTGTTTTTATCTTTCTTTATGACATAACTTATGTGCACAGGTTACTATTAATGTACTCTAATTATAAAACATTTCTGTGTTACATTTGTATTATAACTTTGTATATGCAATCCTATAAAACTGTAATTGGGTAATAAAGAATCAACTGTTAACTCATAACATCTCATTAAATAATTAAGATTTTATTCTTAAATTATGAATCTGCTAAAAATAATTTGGCATGAGTATTTAAATATATATATATGTATATATAACAACCAAATTAATTTCAAACTGAAATTCATACATGAATTAATAAATACTAAAATAAATTTTTTAAAAAAATAAATAAATTGAGAAAATACTACATAGTTGGACATATAGCCTTCAACTTATAAACACAATTTTATAAACACTTGTGTGATTTGCATGTCTTTTTTTACTTTTGCAGTGCTTTAAAAAAAAAAAAAAAAAAAAAAAAAAAAAAACAAGGACAACAATTATTATTTTTACTCACAATAGTTTAGATTTCGAGATCACCAAAAAAATAAACAGATGTAAGAAAATAATTTGAGACAAATTTTTATAACGTTTTAAATAAAATATTTTAAAAACTTGAATGGTAGTAAAAAATTGCAATATTACATGAAAATAAAAAATAAAATATACATTTTATTAAATAAAAACCCAAACCATTATTCTGTTTCCAAATAAATAAAAATGAGTGTGTATGTTGTGTTAAAAAAGCACAATTTTAATGTGTATTATTTGAAAACTATACCCATATAATATGATATTAATCTGACAATCGCTTTTATTTTTCATTACTCGTATACGTATGCCCTTTTTGGCACTATTAAATCTTGAGCCCAGCGTATTTACTTATTGTTTTAAATTATCGATACTCATAGAAATAGACAGAGAGTTAACACCATATTTTCAACACATCTATAAAATTGTCATACTACCATAAATGGGTACAGTATACTTATTAAACTATTATTCTTAGTAAAATATTATAACAATCTATCACAACAGCAAAATCAATTATTTTAAGTTATAAACTACCGAGTGTCAATAGTATAATAAATTATATACCAGTAACATATTATGGTAAATTTATCGTAATAAAAATTCCAGTCCTGATATATAGGCTGCGAGGGATTGAGCTTCCGGTTGGTTAAAACTACGCCACATTTCTTGCGGGGCCACACAGGCCGATATTTTTAGAGGAAACTCCCAAAATAAATTATACGACGAATACGTAGTTTATTAGCTCGATCCTTCTTTTGTCAGCACATGGTATATACATTGGTTATTTTCCGCTGGTAAAGTTGTTTTCAGAAACTAACCTGGTTTAAGGATCGTTCCCATTCCCACCGGCACTATCCAACAAAATGACCGCTGACCCTTATTTTTGTACCCTAAAGTCCATTTACTGATCGTAAATTCTGGTGCAATAGCTATTAACAAAAATGGCGTCTAATTGCATCCGGTAAAACACGATTTTCTATAGCGTAATTTTTGAATCGGCTGGTAATAAGTCTAATAAAATCACGTACTAATATTTTCAAAACATAGCTTTTATTACATTAAAAAATTTAAACTATAGTACAATACACGCACAATAAAAAATATATTTTTAAACCGGTGTAAATTTAGTACAGTATTATTTTCCAATATTTTGTGGTGTTTCATTTTTATACCATTTCATTGTGTCACGTAATTTTTTAGTGACAATGAAGTGGTGTACTGACTCTTTGATACGATGATTTATTTAATCAATTAATCTACCAACATTTGAATTTAATTTTAGTTACGTCAATTGTCAGCTTGTCTATTACTACATTAATAAATACAACTGAGTGAAAGGACTGAATTCTTGAAACTGCTTGAAATAAAATTGCAATGGGATTATTCTAACGTATTTTGTCAATAACGTGCCTAATAAAATATTAATAATGTAAATATCATAACGAAAACGTTTCTACACATACAAAAATACAAAATATAAATTTGGACAACAAAATTAATGAACAATATTGCTGCCATATTAGAGCCAGATAATATACTGTTCCTATTTTTTTTAAACTTTTCCGGGGGTATGGTCCTTTTTCCCTGCAGAGTTTTGCCCCACACCCCTGCTTGGAATTTGATCGATCTGCCAAAAAAATGTATACGCTGACATCACTGGCTAATTTCGAAAACTTCAAAAACTAGTAGAGGTACCTAAAACTTATGGAGTGCAAAGATTTGAAAGAAAAAGTCTTAGTTTAAAATATCCCTATATATTGTTGTGCGTTTCTAAATGCAATCTTATCGGTTAGTGAAAAATACAATTTTAATGAAGGAATTCGAACGTACAAATTAAATAAATACAGAAGAAATATAACCACCCACAGTATTGTCTTTGTGCAGCACTTATTTGTTTAAAATGTTTGCTGTCTTTTTCTTATCTTTCATGTCTTATAAAACCTATGCATAATAATGACAATTATAGTGATATATAACAAGAGTAAATGTATACAGATACGGTGAATTTATACTATTACTAGCTTACATACAACCTACAAATTTATATTTGTGAACTTCAATTTTATAGGTTCCAGTTTAATGAAGCAAAGAAAATGTGATACATAAAATGTGGAAAATCACTCACTTTGCGTGTGTATGTGTAATGTTATCCTATTACCGTTAGTGGAATCTTACATTCGTGATTTTCACGACATTATCACCCTGTAAAATTAATTCATTTATGCTCCTGACGTAATGCGAGGAAATTACGTCACAGACGACAACTGAACAAACTCCCTTTTGTCACGAAATCAGCTGATGCCCTGGGGGAAAGTTTAACAATCAGCTGACTGAGGTCAATTATTTAATGAGGAGCGGCGCGGCGCCACAGTACAGAGACGATATATAGGGGGCCGTGACCGCGCCACGGCCATAATAATCGTCGGAGCTAGTCACAGTGGGTGCTGTCATAGAAGGCTGTGGCAGCGTCTCTAGATATCAACCATTCTAGTTCTCTTTCATTTCAAGCCGCGCTTCAGCCAGACCAGGAGCTCTGCTGTCCACGCTACACATCGCACCCGTCCTACACTTTAGGTCTTTCTCCAACTTGTGCTTACGCGTGTGACAAATGAATTTAGGAACGTTTATTGTGTATAGTTTAATTGTGTTTTGATATTTAATTTTTTTTCCTGTGCGCGCAGATACAAAACTGAACCGCATCAAGTTTTTTCACTTAAACATACACCTTTTAATTTTTCAAACATTTGGACATAAATTTTCGAGTTCGCTGGAACTCAAGTTTGAGAAGCGTTTGAATTCTGTAATGGTAAAACCCGTCTCCCTCCAAGACAAGAGGTTTGGTAAGTAAAGTTTGGTATTACATGATTAATTTTGTTCTTAATATGTTTTATAACTTAAAAATATGAAATTATGATTAAAGTATTAGGCATATAACATTATAACATATATAACTTGTCTAAGTAGCTTAAGACCCAATTCCACTAAAAAGCAATTATAAACTATATATATATATATATATATATATATATATATATATATATATATATATATATTTTTA
This sequence comes from Homalodisca vitripennis, assembly GCF_021130785.1. Classification (NCBI taxonomy): domain Eukaryota; kingdom Metazoa; phylum Arthropoda; class Insecta; order Hemiptera; family Cicadellidae; genus Homalodisca; species Homalodisca vitripennis. The sequence goes on from NC_060214.1 coordinate 111,610,915, forward strand.
TAATTGCTTTATATATATAGTATAATTGCTGGTGCGTTGTAGGATATAGTTTATATAAATATAATATGGGTTATGTATATGCAAAGAATACAACCAACGTAAACAAAATTTATTCCTATTTTCTGATAATACAGATTTGAGAATTTCCGTGTTTTGTTTATTTACGAATTTGCATATCACACACGATATCGTATGCCTACACATAGGCGTACTTGTAGGCCGCTTCAATAATTACCTGATAAGGTATCAAACAAAATACACGATGTGCGAGTACATAGTGATTACATTACTTTTGTGACCATTCATATCATTTTAGCAAGGAAAAACGGGAAATTTGATAGTGACGTCGGTTTAATGGTAAAATTAGGTCTGAACTAACTTTACATGAGTCCAAATTAAGTTTCGTTCCGGGAATGGCGTAGGCTTCCTAATGTTTGCCTTGTGCACAACAGCGCTGTACTAGGAAACTTGGAATAATTTAGGGTGATAATAAAACAAAACAACACTATCAAGGCGTGAAAGCCCGTGTCCTGGAACTCTTGGTGCGTCACCAGCGCTACCTAGCGTCGTCATCATCAATTAGTTCTATTATTGTCTCACGGACCAACCTATTAATTACGAGCGGCCGAATGTTGAAAAACATTCAGGGAGAGGTGCGATAGTCCCTCTTGGAACAATGACACCGATATTTATTTATCATTAGGATAGATTAGTAGCTGGAATTTCGTATTGTATAACTTATAAGTAGTATACAATATCCAAGCTATAACAATGATTAGGTAGTATCCTACAATCGTGTAATATTCTGTTGTGTTTACACCTATTCCTGTTTCTAGCTCCCGTTTTCAATTAATATTGCCTTAACAGAAATTCCGAAGTACAGTAGGCCTAATCGAATTATAGATTTGATTTATGAAGTTACGAGTTTGACTGTTGTTACAGCTTAGAATATCTGCAAACAAAAATAGAAATGTTCTTTTATTGTTTAACATTGTATTTCTGGTGCAATAGCAAACGATCGCCAGTACTACCATGACTTAAGGTGGTGCATCCATGTTGGGTTTGGAAAATATTTGTTTTTCTTACGGTCTCACGTAGGTATTTATTTAAGACAATTTCCTTAATAGAGAAAAAGTAAAATTGTTTTTGACAATTTCACATGAAATTACAGAATTTTAAGTAAGACATGTAGCCAATTTTTTAATAAAAACTGTAAAAAATAAAAATATGAAATGTTTAATTATTTTTCATGCAGCTTCATGGACTAACGTGTTTCAAATTATACAAAAACACAATTTCATCGAGAAAAAAATATTAAAAATCAAGTCATTTTCTTACATTACATAATTTCCTGTGTTTTTTGAATTGTTATAAAATGGAAAACTATGTAACTCCCCGTTTTGTATAACTCATGGACATAGATAGGTATTGTAAACATTTCAGATTTTTATCTTGAGCTGATTTTATTTCAGCCTGGTTTCAAAATAACCAAAATTTCCTTCTATAAATGCCTGTAAATTTACGTGGAGTGGTCAAACAATTCTACCTTTACGTATTTAGGGAAGATGTCATACCTATGGATTTAACATAAGGAAAGATTTTCCAAATCCAAAAGCGATTGCTGAGTTAAATATTGTTAACTTTAACTGCAGAAATTACGTTGCAATAAGTGCAGCGAACCCGAAACGTAAACTCGACTTTGAAATGCATTCCGACTGATCGTCATTATCAATGATAACAACATCACTTCGTTCAATATTTTAAATCTTCAACTAAAACAATATTCTTTCTCATTGAAATAGATTACCGCAATGCTCATTCATTTTATGTCTCACAGAAATACAATTTAACAATTATTGGAGCGTTTGTTTTTAAATTAACTTTTTAATTGTTGTTAAAAAGTTAACCAATACTACAACAGCTCAGGAATAATTAGAAGAAGTGAAATACGTAAATCTGACGAGAAAGTCAAATTAAAGATTGAATGTCCTGTGAAAAAATGCTTATCAAATAAATAGAGAAGAATACATACGAGAATTATTAGATACCTTATTGAATTATGATAATAATATGCGTCAGTCAATCAATATTGGGCTGGTACGATAATCAATGAGAGGAAAATAAGAAACAAATGCGCCGTTTGAAGGTCTGTTATCTAATCACTCTTCCAGGAAGTCTAAATAATAATACCTAATACCCGCACCATACGGCATTGTGTTACAGTGTACACTGAAATTCTAACAAAGTAGCGTGTCAGTCAATTCACGAAATGTTGTCTAGAGCATTCTACACAGTGAATGAACATCACACTGTATAAATACATGTTCTCGTTAATAATGGGAATCTAACGGAGCTTAAACACAAACCGTTATCACAAACACAAACAGTTAAACATCAAACATCGCACAAAATAACAGCATTGGACAAAAACTGAAATCACTTCGAGAACCTATTGCAAAGTGATAAAATATTTGAAAAATATAGGCTATTCTGCAAACACATTGGCCGTAAACGTAATTTATACAGTTAAATAAACACTGACAGGCACTTTCCGCCGATAAACAATCATAGTACTCACAACTTTCCTGTTCAACAAATTAAAAAAGAAGGAAATTGAACCAGCTAATTTCCACGTTATCTTTATTTACGTATCTTAAAAACCTAAAGCCGAACTCTTGATTAATACATCTAATTAAATAAGGAATCTATGGATCTATATTTAGGTACATAATTTAGCTACTCAAGAAGGATCGAGAGGGGGAAGGGAGAAGGCGTAACTTTCCTCCAATCATATTTGAAAAATAACACCCTCTTAGAAGGGGACAGTTTTACTAATAATCGTAACATTAAATCAAATTATACATTGCATTTTCAGCTTTAAAACCGAAATAGAAACACACACAAATTGATTGAGGAGTGGTTGGTTATTTACACCCAACCGGTATGATTAAATAAATAGTAAACGTGTTTGTTTGATTTGGTCCCAAGTCTTGACAGCATTCCTCATAGTCGGTACACAGATCGTCAGGGAGACATTTCAGGAGAAATATTTAGATGTCTCCCTGGTTCACGTTTTCTTCTACGACATTGGTATTGTTTGTTATTGATGTGTATAAAACGGGAGTTACGTCTGGTTAAATAAGGGTTGCGTAATTGATACTCGAACCCTCCTATCATCAATTACGACCCTCGTGAGCCCTCGCGTTACCCTCTGATTAAAATATCGAGTCGATCAATACAAGTTTTTATCTGAATGGGGTCTTCTATGGCGTAATTGTGTACAGTAGGGGAAAAATCGATTGGTAAAAACAATAATAAACCAGTGAAAATCTAAAACGAAGTATTTTGATATCAAAATGCTAAATGTGGTGACAATAACAAATTATATCAGTTACAGTCTTATAATAGTTTAATGTTTATAGGTTGCTGTATGAAATTTAATATTTCTATAACCGTTTCAGTGTACTATTTCAGAATAAAAACGCTATAGACTCCCTAAAATATAACATAATACATTTAGTGAACAACGTTATCTTACATTTTTGGAATACTTTTCTTTTGATTTAATTCCATATAAGTAAAATGTCGGTGAATATAATTAGAATATTAAGCGATAAATTTAAGCAACATTTTACAATGAAGCATTATTAAATTCAGCTAATTAAATTTGTTAAATAAAACCCGTGAAAAAGTTTAAAAAGTGGTGTTATATAAAAATATAATATTACATTTTTGTACAAAAATTAATTTTTGTTATTTGATTGCTAAGAAATTTTAAATAATATTTGTAATTTTTACAATATTTTTTATTGAGAAGCATTTAAAAAAATAAGTAAAAATCATGTATGAAAAACTTAATATTTATCTAGAAATGCTTTTAAAACACTGAGGTAAACGCTTCTGTGATGAATTCAATGTTTTATTCATTATTATTCAATGTTGTTGTTAGATGATAGCACTGAACAATATTGAGATATTTAAAAGATTTATTTTAATTTCTATCCTAAAGTGTTAAAATGTTGCACAATAAACAATACCAGGAGTAGCTTGCTTGTTTTGTACACTCTGCACTACACTACCAAAAAGGTTTTTCTTAGATTGCAGAATATTTTTTAAATACTGACTAGTTTTATATAAGGTCAGGTTAACTTAATTTAACAATCGTCTTATAGAAATAACTTAACTTGAAACAATAAAATAGCTATCACAATGTAAACTACACAAGCGCACGTAAGCAAACGAGTAGCAAACTTTGTAGCTATTGCTCAGCTAAAAGTATCTTCTGTCCAAAAATTACTACGGTTACATCTACAGACAATGCATGGTAAATATGCAACAATCCCGCGTCATTCAAAGGGTGATCACCAAACTTTAGCAAAAAAGTTGAAAAAAAAAAACGTCCTATATGTAGGACACATGTTCAAGTCAATTCACTTGGCGTAGAATCAAATCGAATCGTTTATTTCCCCTTACACATTTTTTTTAACATTGCATGTCAAACGTCATTGTTAATTCTAAGAATTGGAAAATCCACACCGCAATCCCACCACATTCAAACTTACAACAAATTCATACAATTAAGTCTCATTTATACATCGCCAATTGCAAACCACTTCCAGCGCCGGAGTCAGTCATCCAAATGGGCAGTCTCCCAGTTAAATGCCAGAAACTCGTAACGCTGCAAAATGCGTTTGACGCTAGAAAGACGAGTGTTTTACGCCTTGATCGTTGGGACTTTTTGCATAAAAACGGGCAATCTGTTGATGAATTGAACACCAGCCTGCGAAGGCAAGTGATCATAAACTACCGATCTGTGTCTTCCAGTTAGGCCCGTACTCTGGCTGGGTTTATCGGACAATTTTAGGGAATCTGTTTCCAAAATGTTGAGACTGGGCAGAGTCAACAGTTGCAAATTTTTGAATGTTGTTCTCCACGACTCTGAAGTTCAACTTGGCGATAATGCAAATCACCCTCTTTTACAATCTGAACACCCCCAGGAAATGACTGCTTGCACAGGCTCCCCACAAGACCAGCCCTTAAGAAAGGAAGTACTAACCCCTCATATTTCTTATCCTAACGCACTGTCATCGGCGTTTGAATTGTGTATTACAGTTTGAAATAGAACAGTTCCCAAGAACAGGTCATCTTGTTACGTTTAAATAAAATAGGGATTGAACTTGCCCAGCTATATTAATGTAGTGACTTAGCACTGTTATTGATTCGTCAATAGTCGTGAAATTTATAAAAACTAGCCTGATATTCGGTATAATTTGATACAACATACTACTCGCCCATTCCTTTTGAATTTTTACACAAGCCGAACACATAGGCGCATAAATAATTAATATAGATGCAGAGAAATCGTTGAGGTAGACAGCGCCAAAGACCACACATCATTAGTGCACTTCGAGAACAAGGAGATTCATTTTGTACGTCTTTGTCTTCCGCGGGAAACAAGATGGTGGAGGCCGCGTGACTGGGCCTTTCTTCGGCTGTCGGTGAAAGTGAAAGTGGGTGACCTACTGACCTGGCACTGGAGTCAGGGCAGCACGGGAACTTGGCACGATTTCTGTTGCATCACCTAGCTTCACCGCAGCATCCTGGTCACGGTGGCGGGAGTTGTTGGGTGTGACATCGCGTGAGTGCGGTGGCGGCGATTTACAAACACCTCGAGATTGTAGCAGTAGATGACGAAGAAAAGAATGAAAACCAGAGTAAAGGAAGAAGAGTCCTTCCAAGAAGCTTGTCAGCTCCTGATTTCCTGAGACCAGCAGCACTATTGCTACTAGATAAAATTCATAGAAGAGGAATTGTATTGAAGCCTCCAGACCTGTATTCTGTAGTTCAGTTTTAATAATTAGTGTTGTTTTTGGTTTTTTATTAAGTGCATGCTTTAGAGTTAGTGAAATTGACACACAACATGGTGGTTGTGATTTCTTACTTACGCGTATCACAACGCTCTGGTATGATTTGTTTATTTTAACCTAGTTTTTAATTATGTGTTAGGTTAGTTATTTACCTGCAGAAGAATTCAGATTACAGATCTCGAAACGTAGTGTTACTGATTATTTTGTATCACTGATCGATGGCAAATGTCGGAAAAATCCCGTATCCTTAATTTTTGTGTGGATACATTTCAACCGCTTTTCTCATAAAAACGACCTCAGAAATCTCGAAGGGGGCCGTGGCCCCCTCCCCTAGTTCCATCACTGGCTATTAAATTAAACAAGTCTTAGGAAAATAAGCTCTGTATATAACCGCTTTAATTTGGAGGTTATGTTTTTGAGTTCTGCCTATCTTGAGTTTCTAATGGCGGAGGTTGTTGAACCTGGAGGCAAATTTAATAAGCACGCGCACTATTATCAAGCATATGTGTGGAAATAATAAATTACATGAGTTCAAGTAAATTATCAGGAGCAGCAGAGTTCAATGACGCTAAGTAAATAAACCTGCGACCACTATCTTATCTGAGGCAAAGAACGCCAAAGATGAGAGTGGTAGTAGTACACATGAGTGTGCATATAATGTTGCAATGTGTGGAAAACCTTGTTTGGCGCCACATAGCCAGGCGTGTGGGTGGGGGGAGGGAATGGGGAGTGCTTCTTAAATACAACCAAACTATAAGTTGTTAGTTTAACAAGTTGTATGACAAAAATTTCTGTTCAGTTTGAAAAACACCATGACCTTTCGACCCTGAACGGACACCTCTCGTGATTGGGCGGGGTGAAAAACGTGATTATTCGCGAATGGATCAATTTAATCTTATCTAAAATTGTATAATTTCTGAGAAGTTTATAATCGAAGCTTTCAACAATGTAATGCTACTATGTACTTATCTTTGAAGAGCAGACAGGTTTAGCAAGCCACCTACTTCAATGATATTTTTAACTGTCGTCAGAAAGCAATTAGGCTACTTAGTCGTGTCTTAAATGGCTATTTTGGAAATTAAAATTAGCAATGATTATTGGATATTGCACTATTTGTTTTTTAAATTCTCACTAAATTTCTTTGATTGTTCATATTTACATTTCTTTCGTAAGTCCCGGGATCGAATCTCGCGGCCATCCACTAAAAAGCGACAGTGTGAATTGTCCCTAGTTAAGGTCAATTCTGAAATAGTTTTTGAAGATCGACCGTCTAGCCACACCAACTGAGGTATTAAACAGTATTTGCATTTGTTCAACAATTTTTGGGTTCGAAACATTTCTGGGGTCTCAGCACTATAAACCCCTCTTCTGAATACGCCCCTGGTCGATGCTGAAGTTCACCTGATAAGACACCTATAACAGTACTTTTGTTGTTCCCAAGTACTATTGCCTCTTTTATTACGACTACTTATATAACATATGATCCAGTCGCCTCAGACGACCTCGACCCAAAACTACAAACGTCAAGAACAACTATGTTTCGGAAAGGTAGATTTGTTGAAAAACAGAACCACCACCGCTGGATGGTGACGGTGTTGCACAATCTTGCACGGAATATTGTGCAAGCCTTGCATGAAACGTTGTGCAAGGCCTCGCTTCTTGCAGTCGAGTACAAGGTCTCCGGTCTCTCGGACCACTGGGCAGTGGGCACTGGCTAGGACCGGAAGGAAGTCGAAGGAATTGTACACCTAATTTACTATTGGCGGCAAATGTATGGCGTTACAGAGTTAGGTATTTAACCTTGTTATTGGCAACAATGCCTTTTCATTTATAGGATAACCAGTCAATAGCACTACATTCTGCAGTTTTATGTAGTAACCGAACCATGTAGATTTCGGTCCTCTGTTGGTTGGTTACTGAGTCCAGTTCCCAATGCCTACACCCTCCCTTCACAACACGATCAGAAGAAGAGATCAGATTGCAGATCCCGAAACGTAGTGTTACTGGGACTTTATATCACTGAACGATGGCAAATGTCCGGAAAATCGTGTTTCCTTCACGATCTAGGGATGTTAAACAACCCAATGTCATCTGTATGGGGGGAGGGAGATAGCGCAGACGCCAGATAATGCAGGAATATCTAAAAAATGTGCAAGACATGTAGCATGTGTCAACAAACCATGACGGTCGAGGTTGGTCAGGAATTACTTGTTGGAACCACTAAATTATAGAAATTTGTGCATTTCGAATATTCGCTATCGTTAAGATGTTCAAAGAGAACCCCAACGTTTCGGGAGCTGGTATCTGGCCCCTTCGTCACGTGTCACATTCTAAAACAACAGTTTTAAACTGTTAACGTTTGTTTTTTTATCATAATTTGTTGATTTGTTTAAATTTTCGCTTTCATCTTTGGTTTAGAATTGGATATCTGAAGAAGTGGGCAGAGGGTCCTCCAGTTCCTCGAAATGTCATGGTTTATTGTAATAGTTACGTAACAATAACAAATACATTAAACAAAGAAGGAAATAATTCAACACTATCTGAGGAAAAGCAGATGGATAATTCCCGACAATTGGGTCCCCCCACTGTTGCATACCTTATCTTGATCAGCTATATACAGTAGGCTAATACCGTTAAAAGAATCAAAGTTTTAAATTGAATTAAGTTATCCAGTAGCTATTACCTATATAGAATAAGTATTAATAATTGTAACCCAGTCCCCAATGTTTTATGAATTTCTCCAGAAGTACAGAACCATAACCAATCATTGTTGAATAATCAATCATTTGTTTTGAAACAGTAGACAGCCATCGTGTTGGATCCAGCAATTTCGATAAGAGCTGTGTTTTCATTTTTTAAACGCTGCGATTTTGTTGAAATGTAGAATATTATTTTCTTTTTACCATAGTTTGTTTAATTTTTATTATCTAAAGAACGGAAAATGCTCCAGAAAATCGGTTTATGGCAGCACAAATTCACTCATCTTACTAATCGCCATGTTTAAGTTTGGAAATTAAAATAGGACTCACTGTAGGACTGGTGAACACGATTCACCAGCTTTGCGTTCTGTCAATGGTAGTACTAGGTCTAGCCGTCGGATAGCGCTGTGCACAGTGATTTTGGTGAATCTTCAGCGATTTGTTTATTCTTGTCGATTCCGAATGCAATATTTACTACTAATAAACTTTTTATGACTTGTAGTTAAAATCTGGAGATGGCACTAAAAAAAATAAAATAAAAAAATAGGTAAAGTAGGATTTTAAAACGCCATTTTTATCGGTGACTGCAGCATGAAACTGACCAGAGTAGTTGGTAATAAACGGTTTATTGCAGCTCCATGTTCCCTCCTTCCTTCCACTTCCTGTTTGCTCTTCGTGTTGTAGAAGGCTCGGCCAACCGGTCTTTATCATCTTTTACCATAGTGGGGTGAGCAGGCACCGACCATTTAACCACTTAAGTTATTGCCGATGGTTTTATGTCAACTCATCTTTAGCCTTAGTATACGGGTAATCTCTAGAAAACCAAGCGGAGGGCAGTAGCTGATAATAGAAAGAGGTAATGAATAAAAGTAGGAATGGAATTTTCCTTAGCAAATAACAAATCTAATAACCCATAATGTGTTGTACAAACAAAGGTAAACTAACTCTGTGATATGGGAATACCGTTATTAAGGACTGAAGCGTACACAAACAACGTATTATAATGTTACTGATAGGCATTAATAATAGCGAATACCTGTTATTATTTTTGAACACTAATATTTGCATTACTGGAAATGGTCTTTTTAAATTCGTGTCGTTGCGTGTCTAACCGTCTGTTTGTGCGACATTTCCGTACGTTCGGTTGGATCCTTCGATGATCCGTTGTGTCGATTTATTGACCATCCTTTCAATGACTTCCGGGAGGACTTCTATGCAAATATTTAATAAACTAATTAATTAGACCTTCTTGAAGGAAACAGGGATTTTCCGGACATTTGCCATCGTTCAGTGATACGTTTCGAATGGAATTATGCGTGTCACAACCCTCTGGTATGTTTTGTTTACTTTAACCTAGGTTGTAGTCATGCATTAGTTTAGTAATTTACATGTAGAAGATTTCAAATTGCAGATCTCGAAGCGTAGTGTTGCTGATTGTATTGTATCACCGAAAGATGGCAAATATCCGGGAAACTCCTGTTTCCTTCACAATCCTTCCACCTTCAGACACAGACTTCAATCAAAGAACAGATCTTCTTGTATTATCTTAATCGTAAACCAGTTACCAACACTTTTTTATTGATTTATCCTACTTATCTCGACTATATTTAAATCGATTGCTTATTTCACTACAGTATTATCACAATTCCGCCTTCGTAAAATTGTTTAAAGTAAAATGAGTGCATATGTTTGATTGGTTTTGTTGTAAATTTGTCAATTTAATACGAGAGATTATTTAAGTTAATGAACAAAAATGTTGCTAATTTCGCTAGCGCGGCGTATCCCATTCGAACAGAAAGTTGAGACACTTTCACTTACTTTCACTTTCAGAAAGTCGTCGCATAAGAAAAATTAGTCCAACTCCAATGCTAGCACAGTTTTTCCTGTGTGTGATTACACATGCTCCTTTAATTGCTATTACATCACAAGCTTTTGCATGTTACATAATAACGATATTACGTTTTTGTAGAAAATAACGCTTCAGTTTCAAAGACGAAACCGGAAACAAAATATGTCCTTGTATTGTTCTTCACGGGCGAAAAGAATCGACACGGAAGGTACACAGATCCGACTGTAGACAGCAAACAGCTGATAATTGTTGACATTGGAGTGGAAGTAACATCTGTTAGTAACATCCACAGCTGGCCTCGTCGGCCGAAAGGATGGCCCATCATCCCTGTACACATACATCGACACATTGTCGTTTGTTACACACTCCACGCCCTCACCCATAGAGTAACATATTATGTATAATAAATACAACATAATACGTTACTCTATGCTCTCTGCAATTAACCAGGGGTAGTGAATGCATGGAATATGGCCTACCCCGGAAAAGGACTTGCATATCCTGCTGTATCTAACCGAACGGACGTTAGAAACGGCACAACCAAATCGGCAACGAACTAAACACCAGTAAAATAAATAGGTATTTACAAAATATACATATTTTAATCCGTAAATTTGTTTTAATTAACTGTATTAAAGTGGAATTTGTGTGAAATTCAGTGATGCGCCATTCATAATTAAAACCACCATTATAAATACACTCATGTTTAATAATATATAATATTATTGTGTAGTTGCGCTGTCCATAAATAAATCAATGAAAAAGTAACGAATATCGTTAGTACGTAGTAAATATCAACACCACGCGCAACATCTCGAAGCAAATAACCTAATATTCTTAGCATTTTTTACAATAAAATTAGTTATCTCACGAATCAATATCTGTACTAATGAGATACTACTTTAAAACAAACAAAAAAACTATAGCGGCTTTGTTTGGGAAAATTATAATATTCTGGGTATATCAAGCGATTTTACATAACGATCGTTTATATACGTGATGTAGATAGATAACCTTTGAAACGTTCTGTATCAATATCCATTCTATAGTGAATAAAAAATTAAAGGAATTACAGAAACAAACTTGTTTTGATCACTGTAGTCAGATGCATAAAGTGATACAATGTTAGTGAAGTTTACAATCAGTAGGCCTAACTCTTACGGATAAGAGCTTTATTTTGGCAGTAAATTTCCGATTTCGCACTATCACGCGCTCATCCAAGCACTGTTTGCTAACAATATGACAATTATGACCGGATGGACTATTTTAAGTGGCTGAGAAACGTGATGCTAATAGGTTGTTAGCAGAAAGGTGACAAGTGTGACGTAACCTGCTCATAGCACCTGCACGTGATACGAGTACACAAGTATGACGAAGCTACGCCTGAATCATTCCTCACTCGATAATGATAATAATAATACTGTAATTACCAGTAAATTACTGTATTGTTTGAAATTAACTACGTGTGGTATTTATTCCTGTCCATAATTCGGTCCTTGCTTGTTATTTCAAAGATGACTCGAACCTGAATCACTTGCAAGTCCTGGCGAAGCAAGTACTTTTTGTGATTCATTGTTTATTGAAATTAAATTAGACTAGTGCCATTTATATAAATTTAATGACTGTAAATAATTGTTGTTTGACATGTAGTTGGTCTTCCGATCATATCTTAGTTTGGAGTTTTAAACGCATATGTAACAGAAACGGCCAAATACAAAATAATTGAAACGTAAGAAGTAAGGCCTGTGGTGTAGTGGTAGCGCACTAGCCCGGCAAGTGAGAGATCCGGGTTCGTCCCAGTGGAGCAAGTACTTTTTGTGATTCAATGTTTATTTAAGTTAAATTAGGCTATTGCCATGTACACAAATTTAATGAACATGTATATATTATTTGCATATCATTATTATAATGCACAGAGCATAGAGCATTCAGAATTTTACGTAACTGGTTTGGATGTCTCTGGAACCGGATTGAGCAGCTGTTCAACAGCTGTGCTAATGACGCGACGCGTCCATATTTGAGGTAATTGAGGTTATGTTCATTAATATTTGTAACGGACCACTCTTCTATTGCGCCCATACTCCTTTCCTTAACTGTATTTAACTGCCCGTTTATGAAATGATTACTATATTTGATTACATCCTTGATACAATAAATTCCTTTGTCGAACCAGATAACAGTTTTAAAATATAACTTGTTAACTGTTAGTTCTCTCACTGCGTTTAATAATTAACTACCATAAATTATCAGGAGTATGTAAGTACTTTCAACCCAATTAACGAGTTAATTTCAATGATTTACGTAACCAATTGAAAATGATTGGACACGACACGTGCAATTGAGTGGTCTTAGGTGACCTTGGTACGTGAATGTTATCAAAGTTTTATGTAACAGAATCCGTATGATTATCATTTCACTGATTACTTGAGAATAATCACAAGCTGTACATTTACGAATCACTCAAATTGCGTTTCTAATCAACTGCGTAACATGAAATTCAATTCTAATCCTATATATTTTTATCGCAGGGTATTATATAATGCGATTATTGAACACAGTGGTAAGAGGGAATAGTGAACGAATCACAACAAAGAAACCGCATCACTAGTTTTTACAATATTCTGGCTTAATGTATGTCTATTAATTTGGCCCTTACGGGAATTCGCGTAACAGAATGTCATTGCTAACATATCCTCTGATTCGGATTGTAAAACGAATTTACGGTCTTTTATTTTTGCCAAAATGCTTATTTTGCCCTCTTGGTACCTACTTCAAATCTGCGTTAACCTTTTTAAATGAGGTTCTAGACGAAATTTCAAGACGAATTTGTTCAAACTGTATGCTAGTTAGGTTAAATGCAAGTTTGATTTTGTATTCAATTGAAATTACCAAGCATCAATAAACACATATTGAAAAATATGTGTATTCAAAACTGCAACAATATTTTCCAGCCCTTACTAAACAATTTGTCCAAGTAAAACTAATAACGTCATTATAAAACGAAATATGTGGTTACCCATGTATAATTGGCCTTTGAGTCAGTGGCATAATAGTGAATGATAAGATGCAGAGTGGAATCCGTGAAATCTTTCCCAATGAAAATTATCGGATTGGTCTTAAATATTGCAGAGAAGATGTTATCATGGATGTTTAATGAATACCATTAGCAAAAGTACTGGATCTGCCCCTTTAACGTTATTATTGCCTTAATTCTTGGCTTAAACTCATAACTCAGGCTTGTAGATATTTTAGAAGATATCGATTTAGCGAAAACGTTTCTAGTAAGGTACTCACATATACTTTTACCATGTATACAGCCTGTAGAGATATAAAAATGGACATACAAACGAGACAGGCTTCCCGAACTAGACTCTTTCTCGGATTTGTCAAAAAATTCCAAGTGTTTCTATCTTGAAATTTATCTACGTATAGTGGTGTAGTTTACCACAACAGTATTTTCCGTTCCGATAACCTTATCTTCTTATCGCGGAGGAAGTTGAAGTATTCTCGAGAGGATGAGCATTCTTCCGAGTAATATCTCTTAGTTCCCGTCACGAACCCAACAAGAATAAACATGCCCTGTCATGTGTGCTTTCAAAATGGGTCATTGCACTATTGGAAGAAGGGGCTAGTCAATTCTTTTCTGGGGGAGCTTTTATAGCCTTCAAAAAGCACTTGATGAACAAGCAATCTGAGGTACTTAGGTCGCTTACCTCTTGTGGATTTTATTATTATTGATGTACATTTTATGGGGACCGTGAAGTTCGTATACTGCCCATGTTAAGGACGCAGCGTTCACACACGTAGAGAATACATATATTTATTATATGTAAATATATATTTATTATAATTTATTATAATATAATATTATATATATTATATTATATATTTATTATAAATATATTTATTATATATGTAAATACGTATGTTTACATATGTAAAACTCCGTACACCGTTTATTTATACCTTTGAAACAATGTTTATTTATTTATAAGTAATAACAATTTTTACTTTTATTTATATAAATCGCTAAAAGATTTAATTTTTATGTATACATTAATTCATAATAGTTTAAAATCAATTCCTCACACTAATGCTAAAAAAAGTTAGTTTAAATTGTAGGTTATATACCTATACACAACACGAAAAGTTTTTACGGTAAACCACTGTTTAAATATAAAAAAATTAAAATATGTACAGTATTAAATACTACTGTGTTGTATGTCAAAATTTTCAGAAAGAAGCAGAGAGTTCAATAAAGGCAAAACAACAAAATTAACTTATCCGTTTTTGAATAGAAGTTCCGCTTAACGTAATGGCCTTCAAAAAACTGTCACAACTGTATGAATAAATAAGTTTAAAGTTTTATAAGTTGAGAAATAGCGAAATACGACCAGGCCTAAGGCTGTTACCCATATCCTTCCTCTAGGAACCTTGCATCCACCAACTCCTGTCGGCTTTATCCTTGGTGAACTGGACACATCTACCCAATTATTCTCTAATATCCTTACCCAAAACATCCTTACCTTGACGTCTGCGGTTACTGCATCAATTTGGTTGCCCGGATGTAAGTGATAAAGTGAGTATTTGTTGTATAGTTTAGCTTTTACGGTACGGTATAAACCAGTTGGGAGTGAACACTTCCGGGTAAGGTTCTTGAACAATGTGTTTGTTTGGACTTTGACATATCATTTGGACCAAGAAATATATAGTCTTTCTAGCATGTAGAGGGTTTGAACTATGAACAGTTATTCCTGCAATGACATGTTGGTGTCTGGCCAGAAAATTATGACCCCAAAATTTGGTTGCTGTCTATTTGCTAAAGACCGGCCAGTCGTGTCCTATAATGCCGTTGACTCTCTGAAAAAAGCAGCGATTTTGCGTAAATACCGTGGCACGATGGTTGCAGTGGGTAAAGACTCAGTTTGAATATTTTATACTGTCACAAGCAACACATGCTGCAATGGTTAGTTTCCAAGTGATATACCCATTCCTTCTAATAATGTCTGTGGTCTAAAACAGTTTTACAATAAACGGTACTCACTTTATATTTCCAACTACTGTGTCGCCTTAACTAACGAGTTTGCCATGAACCCAACATTTTGTGAAGAATAAATTATCGTTATCTCTGGCATATTGCACTTTTCCTCAATACACCGGAAAAGTCAACCACAGTTTTACGAAATATAGCTGAAAACATGTTTAATATTATTGAGTTCTTTAGGAAAACTATAAGCGTAGTACAAGATACAAACTTTTAGACAATTGTTGTAATAGAGAACATTTGGTCATCCTTGCATGTGATATATGGGGCATACCATGCACCTCCAATTTCTTCATGCTCAATACATGCCGACATGCTGCCTTTCACAAGTATAATCTACCGCCGCTGAAACGTTCTGGGATAACTTATTAGAAGTTGCCCTGGGTTACCATTACACACGACAATAACTGATATGAAGCTGTAGTACGTAGTATTTAAATTCTTTGAGGGCTCAAAACTAGGTATCAAAGTATACTCTGAACCGAGATAGTAGAGTACAGAGAGCAGCCGTAATTATGACTTATGAGTGACATCAAGATAAAAATAGTACAGTCGTGAATCGCCGTATCTTGGCCGTTGAAAGAGAGGTTATCTAGTGACGGGGCCATCTTTCAATTTAATCAAGTCTATCACATTCGTTTTACACTGCCGATAGTGGAAATCTTAAGAACGAAATGTTCACATAAATCTAGAGGGTCTTGCTCCCGATTAAATCATAGTATTTTCATGGATGCAGACGTATGAAATTAGGCAATGCATGTTCTACTTCCGTTTTCGTTAGTTTACTTACATAACCTATAGAAGCAAGTAACCGGAGTAATAATATTGTAAACAATGTAAACTAAATTAAAATTGTAGCCTTCATTTTATGTTCTATAACTTTTATTTCAATCAACCGATAACAGTATCGTAACGAAGTATTTTTGGTTCATACGCAGCTTTTTAGGTTATGTGATGTAACAACAACAGCCGGCTGTATCGGCGGCCATCTTGATTTTTATTCCATAAAAACAATACGAAATCTTACAGTATTTTATTGCCTTATGTATTTGGCCGTAAAGTGTTGAAATACGTATTAAGTCAAAGGCAAGGCTTATGTGCATGCAAACACATTTTAATTTCATAGTGAAAACGTTAATTGTTTATTGAACATCTCAAAGTTGTTTAAATAAGCTGCTTAGTTTTGACAAAGTATTGTCTTTGTGTGCTTATTTCTAAGATTAAGCTTTGAATTGGGGAGAATAAATTGGAAAAAATACTACGGTTCCGTTTAAGAAATAATAAGGTTTTAAAAATATAAATAGATTGGAAGGTACCGTAGTAGATTTATTTTCTTGAAAACAAATTTACATGCTCGTCTTTGACGAAAACCAGCTATTATCCTCAATGCCCTATTTTGAAGTATATCCAGACCCCCAGACTGTATCTGCTTAAGAAAGATAAGGAGAACCAAGATTACACAATGTGTTGTGATAAGTACCTCAGCATTCGCATATTGTCAAAGTCTGAGAATAGCGAAAACGCGTGACATATCTTTTGCATCACGTACATTTATTTAGTTAAAAGTTAACATAACATGATTGCATAACATACATAAAATCAAATTTATAAAAAAAGACTCATTCTACTTTAAAATGTACCGTAATTTTTAAAATATGTGAAGTATCGAAATATAAAACGTAATTTTTTTATTATTACACCAAAAACCGTAAAATCCTAAGACAACGGTTGTTTTAATCAAAAAACTATTATTTATAGAATTTGATTTGCTTCCGAAGTAAGTAATAGGTA
Source organism: Homalodisca vitripennis (assembly GCF_021130785.1). Classification (NCBI taxonomy): domain Eukaryota; kingdom Metazoa; phylum Arthropoda; class Insecta; order Hemiptera; family Cicadellidae; genus Homalodisca; species Homalodisca vitripennis. Next base: position 111,628,165 of record NC_060214.1, read on the forward strand.
AATAGTAAAAGAAACGTTTTTTATAAAACTTACTGGAATGACTACAACCACTCTGTGACATTTATCTCGAGTACTTAAAAGGTAAAATAAAATAGTTTGATGTTATTAAAACGAGTAAAATAATAAGTTAAAAATACGCGTAATTAAAAACCATTTGATGATGAAACTGGTTTGTGTTGTTGCTATTTATTATTAATTCCGACTAGATTTTCATATTGTGTTAGAAGAATTTGAGTTTACAGTAAAATTTAGCCAATAAATAACAAGGAAACGATGAAATAAACTAATTAGGAAGAAAGAGAATAGTGAACTTTCGTCTTAGAAGGACTTGTGGTTAACCTACACACACGTGTATTCGATCCACGCGCCGTCCTTGGATGTAGGCCATTGCCTGCTAGCTCATTTCCGGCTCTTCCATAAGTCGACTTCTCACAGGTAGCCTATAGGCTACAAGATGTTTGGCCTTTTAACATCTTTGAACATAAAACATACTGTACATAAGTACAGTTCATGTAAAATGATACGTTACTAACCAGCAGTTACATTGCGATGCTCGACAATTTTAGTATATAATAATTATAACTGATATTTCCATTGTCACAGTTACTTAACAACTGTTGCAAATGTAGTTGTTAATCAGTATGTGATCATCATGCAAATAACAGTTGTGTATTCGAGTTCAGTGTTATTGGCGGTATAGACTACATTCTCTGTTCAAGGTCTCTCTATTGTGAGAATTATGGGTAGTCAAACGGGTTTGTCGCAGAGATGTGGTCACGCAGAAAAAAAAACAACATAAAAAGAAATGTTTGGCCTACTTAACGCAACTTCTAAGGTTTAGCACGATAAATAGTTGTAATAAAATAAATCAATAAATCATTGCCTATCGGTCCAATAACAACACCGAATCTAAAAATTATTTTTGTTTCTAATTTGACTCCACTACACTTAAACAAAAACAGAAAAACACCATTTGTGGTGTAGTAATAGAGATTTTTTTATTAATTTCATTTAAGACTTTTTAACCAAGTATTCACAGAAATAAGTGCTGGAAAATCGCGAAGATTTATACAACCCTTGAAGTCTTGGGAAATGAAGCCGTATTGCTTAAAACTGTGGTTTGAAAAATAACAAAAAAATAGTAAAAAGAGATTTGGTTTCATTTATATTATTCGGTTCTAAATAATATACGTTGTGTTATGCACTATATGCAACACTAATTGTGATATAATACTGAACTCCTTAATTATTAACATACATACATAAGACCGAGAATCTAACACAGAAGCCTTACATTTTGCAAGTTGTTAGTTTCATTGCATAAACTTTGATGTGGGGATATAACAGTTCTTACAAGAACGATTGAAAAGCAAATATTTTCGCTTCATATTCAACTTTCTGAGTAATCTAAGTTGTCGTATGGTACATTGTTAACCTTAGCTTATTCCCATAGCGATCCTAACAAATTAGTTTTTTTCATGTCGGATATAGGTTTAATTTTAAATTTATATCAGGTCTGGTTTTTTTTCATTTAGTTGTGTATTTGGCTGAGAACATTGTCACGGGTGTTTTGATTATTGTAGCAGCATTGATATCGGTGGCTGTGAAAAAGAAACAGCTGTTAAACATTTAGTTTGGTTAGGTTTTGCTCGATAATAGAGGTGAGACGGTATTTCAGTAATAAGTACTTTGTAACGGTTACTTTTCTCCAGTATCTGTAACGGTTACTGAGAACCAAAAATACTGATGACAGATACTTTAGATCTAGTACTCCATTATGGTTACTAGATACATATGTTCTCGTACTGATGACTTACCGAAAAAATACCGAATACTGAAATACTGATTTGTGGCTGACAAATAATACAAAATAAATACCAAGATCATAACGCTCCAACTGCAAAATATTGCTACTTCACAATCTAAATCACTTATCAACTCCGGTGTCAGTGTGATATTCTTGAATTAGTTACTGAGTAATAATTTTTTTTTGTTCAAAGAAAACTTAAATACATCGAGTTAAAAGTGTTTAATTATGTAAACTATGATTAGATATGTTATGCTTTTAATTCAAATGAGAACTTATTAAATTTTGTTGTAATACAAAACTGTGTTAATGTACTACAAACGTAGGTACCAAAGAAATTTAAATTACTTATAAAATAGAATCTTATGTTCATAACCTTAGAGAATACCGCCCATTCAACTCTATTCAAATAAGCAGAAGATCAATTTATCGTACAATTCATTAATTACATCTAAAAAAGTATAAAATGTTTAATAATAATAAATTACGTTTATAAATTTTTTTACATAACTGCGTTGTACATTTGAATAGCCTACTACCAATTACACAAAAACATTAAAAAACTACGTGTTCGATACTGATTTCAAGTATCCAGTATTTAGAGCGTTACAAGTACGGAGATACTGATTGAGAGTATCCAGTATTTAAAGCGTTACAAGTACGGAAATACTTATTGAGAGTATCCAGTATTTAAAGCGTTACAAGTACAGAGATACTGATTGAGAGTATCCAGTATTTAAAGCGTTACAAGTACGGAAATACTTATTGAGAGTATCCAGTATTTAAAGCGTTACAAGTACGGAAATACTTATTGAGAGTATCCAGTATTTAAAGCGTTACAAGTACAGAGATGCTGATTGAGAGTATCCAGTATTTAAAGCGTTACAAGTACGGAAATACTTATTGAGAGTATCCAGTATTTAAAGCGTTACAAGTACGGAAATACTTATTGAGAGTATCCAGTATTTAAAGCGTTACAAGTACGGAAATACTTATTGAGAGTATCCAGTATTTAAAGCGTTACAAGTACGGAAATACTTATTGAGAGTATCCAGTATTTAAAGCGTTACAAGTACGGAAATACTTATTGAGAGTATCCAGTATTTAAAGCGTTACAAGTACGGAAATACTTATTGAGAGTATCCAGTATTTAAAGCGTTACAAGTACGGAAATACTTATTGAGAGTATCCAGTATTTAAAGCGTTACAAGTACGGAAATACTTATTGAGAGTATCCAGTATTTAAAGCGTTACAAGTACGGAAATACTTATTGAGAGTATCCAGTATTTAAAGCGTTACAAGTACGGAAATACTTATTGAGAGTATCCAGTATTTAAAGCGTTACAAGTACAGAGATACTGATTGAGAGTATCCAGTATTTAAAGCGTTACAAGTACGGAAATACTTATTGAGAGTATCCAGTATTTAAAGCGTTACAAGTACGGAAATACTTATTGAGAGTATCCAGTATTTAAAGCGTTACAAGTACGGAAATACTTATTGAGAATATCCAGTATTTAAAGCGTTACGAGTACGGAAATACTGATTGAGAGTATCCAGTATTTAAACCATTACAAATACGGAAATACTTATCTCAAGTATCCAGTGTTTGTAACCAGTATTTATACTCAGTACCGTATCGCCGAGTAACGGTATCAGAAGTAACGGATACAGGTTCGTACTGATGTAGACCATTTCTATAACTGACCCTTGAAAACAAATAAAGCAGATATCAAGGACAGATAGCCAGACATATAGCGATCTCCAGGTGCCGGACGTGCCGGTCTGGCCGGGGAATGCGGGCGTTGCAGGAGCAGGGGCAGGGCGACGGCCAGGGTCAGATCTGGGGCGGGATGGGGCACAGACCTTCACTTGGGCCGGGGGTCGATGTTCCCGACTGTAGGGTCAACTCGAGCAAGGACAATGACTCCTCTCGGACCAGACCGGAGCCGGTATTGCAGCTCTCTTTGTCTTTACAAGAACCCACCTACGTAAAAAGGAATCAACTACGTTTGTCATCTTTGAATCTATGATAGGGAGGGAAAACACAGGGCTGAGGATTTTACATGCCAATTTAGGATGTCGCAATCAGCTATTTTTTTTCATTTTTTGTTATTTACAATGGTATACTATTTTACTATGTGAGATAATAAAGAAAGAAAAAAATACTTACAAGATTGCTACCACTAGGTTTAAAGTTCATATATTCTTCACATTAACAGTGTGTGAAATTAACAATGTCTTACAAACTAGAAAACAGACACCCCATAATTTTATCCAAATTATAGAATGGAAAAGTATATATAACTATAATGTGTGTATGTGTAATGTACAGGCCCAAAAAAGGTGAAACAAACAAAAAGATCTCATGTAAGTATCACATTTTAGAAGCAAAATTTATAAAAAAACAACAATAACACTAAAGTAAACTCTGAAAAATACGATGATATTAACTTAACTTAGGATGTCGCAATCAGTTATTTTTTCATTTTTAACAGTTCTGCTACATCGAGAAGGTTTAATTTTGTTTCAATCATGTATGAATTCATTTAAATTTAATATTCTGTAAGAAAATCGCTAAAAAAAATGTATACTTTCTTTCCTTATCTATGAGATTTATAAATTAATTAGTTTTATTATGGAACGTGAGGAAAATATTATTAAATTAATTTAAATGCAAATTTATTATATTTGTAAATTGTATTATAATAGATTAAAATAATCAAAGACATGGGCATAAAATTAAATTTTGTCACTTTCTTAAAATATGTCATTGACCCTTTACATAACATGTGTTCATTTAGATACATAATTCTGGCTAGGACTACTATCAGCTTGTGACAAACTCACTATACACTGTCAAGTAAATAGTGACATATTTGTCAGTGTAATTCCCATTTCCTTACTTTTAACTTGATACTGTGTTGCTTTTCAGGTGTTTAAATAGTAGTCAATTATTATTATTTTGGATAGACAAAATAAGAAAAAAATATTCTGGAATTTCCGTAATGAGGCAGATTGCATATTTCTATGAATACTACCTAATAATATAACTTGAAAATTAATCTTCACACCTTAGTTGACATCAATTTACTAGCTATTTTAAAGAGTGGTAGTCAACTATACTATTTGTTGTCTACCCTTATAGTGCCATAGTCTCACGTAGACTGTGAGGAACATCTGGATAACGTCAAGTACCGTGAGATGTTGACACATAAGGTGTTAAAATACCGTACTTTAGTTATCCAGAGACTGCTGTAGCTCAAAACTGGAAATATTAGGCTAAACTTATCTTTAAACATAAGCAAAATCCTCATACTGTCATGGACCAATTTATAATTTCTGGGTTATGAAGTATTTTAAAGTAAAGCTTGGAGGACTAATAGAATATCTGGATTTTAAACAGCGTACATTGTTAACACGTACCAGTAACAGTAGTTTACAATGTTGCTACAAAAAAATATAAAATATTTCCCAATATAACCATTGTGATAATATTCCAAAGGTCCAGCACTGGTATCACAAAAGGCTGTGTTACATCTTTGTAATCAATAATTCCTTAAGAGTTATTAGTATTATAGTTATGCTTGGCCATTGGAAGCATGAAGGCCCAAACAATAAGATTATAATAGTGGCTGAGGCACATTCTATTAACAAAAGAAAGCAATTGGAGCACAATGTAAAAGACTGGGCCAAGGATTGAGCCTTGGGGAACACCTCTATAGAGTAGTTTACACCTAAATGTGGAATATTAACTTTCCTTGTATGTCTAAGCTGCTCTGTGTTCTTTACTACGTAAGAAATTATGTTTTCAAGTGTGGCCTATGTCAATGTTAATTACAGTTACATAACAATAGCTGGATAACACTGTGCAATACAAGAAATGGCAAGCTATGCAAGTAGCAGCATCATTGATATAAAAGTGATGCTAAGTGACTTATGGCGACATATCTTGTAACTTAATGTCATTATATGTCAACAGGTGACACTCAAGTGAACACAAGAAGCTGTGAGTGCTGGTGGTGGGCCTCAAAGGACCCTAGCGTGGTTATCGATCCCCAGAAGCATCCTAAATGGGTTGAGACCTGCTGTGAAGCATATTCTTCTGTCGTCACCAAATAATCAAGTGAGTAAATCTATTGTTTTCTAAGAACTTAAGGATTGTTTCATTAAAGCGTACGTTGTATCAACATATGACTTATTTCCACAAAACCTTTTCATGAACCGAATGTCTGGGCGTTTGGCTTTATTATTAATTGTAATACTAGTTATATTGCTAGAAACTAATCTTTTACTGTATACTCATGTAAAGTTTAAACAACATATTTCAGGTCTAAGCGCTTTAAATAACAGTTATTTGCCATACCTAGGCTTGGAGTGATATGTCTCGTACTATAATACAAACACATAACTTAAATAATTGAAATAACTCTGTTGTCCATAGAATGTAGCCTACTATAAAAAATATAGCCGTATTAAATGTTTATTATAAAACACTATATGCAACTTAAATTACTGGTAATTTAACTTTTAATATATTTCATACATTTTTAACATCTGGGAAAATGGATACTGGCAATTTAGGTTTAAATTCCACATGCCCAATTCAACAGATATTGGCAATTTATGTGTAGTTTTATGAAATCTATAAAACCGGACATTAGAAGTAAAAAGGCTAAATGTTTTTTAAGTATTGTTTTCATTTAGCGTAGTTTGAGACTTATCATTTAGTGGGGTATATAAATGCTGAAAATGTAATAAAAAAAAGAATCAGTGTTATTTTTGTAACTTTATTCAAACCAATTATTTTGATAGCATAACAATCTGATGTATTGAGTTGACAAATTTGAAAAAGTGAATCAATAGAAATAAAATATGTACTATTAACCATTAAATTCAGTGCACAAATTAACCATAAATGAAATTTTGTTTTGTCAAAATCAGTTCTTCATATAACATATATACAAGTGTTTCAATTTATTTCAAAATTCAACTATAACTTTTAAATAAGATTTATTAGATATGTTATTTGCCTAATTTTGTTGAGTACTTAATGGTCTAAAATAGCAAAAGATAACTAATACCATCCTTGAGAGTTGTTTTTTAACTGCTTACTAAAACCATAGTTTTTTAGTGGATTTTTATGAACAAAAACTAACATATCTGTTTTAGATATATTTTTAAAACTATAGGCACATGCCAAATCTGGTAAATTTGGTCCATTAATTTGTCATAGTGGACACGTACATAGAGCCACATATTCAAGTACAGACTGGTATTTTTATAACACCTTATTTACTCACAGTAGTCAAAATTAATTTTTTGGATCACAAAAAAACCGTTTCTATACTGAGTTAGAGGATAAATAAAAATAAATGTATTAAGCTGGCGGCTGTGGCGGCTGCAGGATTGTAGATAAGAGTAGGAATCAAGAAGGCAGTGGCAGCATTGTTTAGTCTGCTTGAAAATCAGCTGATCAACAATTGTCCCGTTATCAGCTGGGCTGGTCAGCTGTTTGCTCCACGTGTGAGGAAGTCATCATGTAAAAGCTGGCATGGAATCATCACTTTAGAATCATGCATATGTCACTCATGTCAACAGTCAGCCCTTTTGCATATAATTTTATATGGGAACTACATGATAATATTATCTTCCAGAGGAAAAATATGCCTACAATTTACTACTTTTGAGAAATAAGTTGCAATATAATTAAATATTATTTTGTAATGTACATTATAAACAGAGAACTAATTTCTAAGCCAGTCAATAAATTTGAACTAAATTAAGCTTTCAAAATTGTAAATTATTTGTTTTTTTTATTATATACAAAAATAATTTTTCACTTCTGTAGGATCTCTAAACACCTGAGTTAAACTTCGTTTGGCTTGTGAATATTCAAATTTTAAATAAAAAATAATCACTGTTGGGGGTAAACCTTTTCTAAAAGTATAATTTAAGATTCAATTTGTACAGTAACTATTAATAATCCTACAGTGCAGACAGTTTTAAATGAACCAGAAAGAAATCAGTTACAAAAAATTTGAAATATCTTGGATTAATTGATGTATTGTACCTAGTGAAGGATTTACCATATAAACCAGCCAAAAGTGAATCCTCTTAGAGATCATCAGATGTTTAGTAAATATTAATAGTAAATCCAGTTAAACCTTTGAAATAAAATGAAAAACCTTTGATGTACACAACCAAAGCTAGGGCTACATGGTCCTTTCTTCCATAACCTCAAAAATAAAAATTGAAATAAGAAAAAAATTGACATCTCAAAATTAAATAGAGATTTTAAATCTCCACTAAATTCCACGATCTACTATCTATATCTATTTAGGTTTCATGTTCTATTCAAAGGTGCAACACAAATGAGGGTTTCTATTTAACAATTTGAAATGAGGGTGTACAATCTTTCTAGAGAAGGGGAAAATACCAGAAATTTAACATAATGAAAACATTCCTGTAAGTCTCCCAAATGATCTTCATGTTTAATATTTCTATTTGGAACTGGTCAATTGTAAGCAAATAGAAGCATGGGTGACTTAAAGGGGCACACAATAAGCTCAGGTTGACGTGTGAGGATCTATGAATCCACCCCAATATCCCAAGGCAAAAAAAAAAAAAAAAAAAAAAAAAAAGGATGACTGGGCGTCAACAAAACATATCACTCGAGGGTCTGAACATTTTTATTTTTGTCTATATCTCGAGAACGATTGTACCTACAGACTTGAAATTTTGCACAGAGCTTCATGTCTATATGAGAAATGTTGAGTTTTGTGATGCTGGATATATATATATATCGTATGGGGGACAAAGGCAGCTATCCATAAATAAATAAATTAAAAATTACAACTATTAAAAAGTACGTAAGAACAAAGTTCTTGAGTCATAAATTAAAAATAATATTAAGGTCTCCCGTCACAAAGCTAAATCCAAATTACTGAGCCAGTTTAAAGACCCATCCTCTAAACCACTCAGACCACCAGAAAACAATCGCAAAGGGCAGTCGTTTACAATGTGCTCCATTATCTGAGAGTTTGCGCCACAATCACATGTCTGGTCGCCACAATCACACGTCTGGTCGTCAGTAATACCCCACTTAAATTTCCAGTGATTGCTTCTCCCAACCCCAGTTCGAAAACGATTCAATAAAACCCATTCCTTTCGAGGAATTTCCAAGCCGTAGGATCGGATATCAAGAACTTGTTCCGTCCATCGAATGATTCCCAGGATGACGCCCAGTTAGCATTAGGCATAAAGTTCTCCTCTATCAACTGGGATGCTGTTCGTAGTGATGGCTTGCGTGATTTGAGCCGGCTATCTTGCTGAGGAAGGTCACGCTTAACGGGATGCTGGATATAACTTTATCAGATTGGCTGAGCGTTAGTGAACATTTTACATTGTTCTTATTGTGTATTGTTTTACTCTGTTCATGATGTCAATGATAAAATTGCAGAGTACATTAGTAAACAAACTAAGTTCAATCATATGAAATTATAACATGTGACAGTAACACATGTAGCCTAAAGAAATGAGCTATAGGCTTGAAATTGTACGTCCAACTGTGGTGTGGCGTTACCTACCTCGTCTTACATATACGTGGTGTTATCCCCTTTCTGTCCGTACAAAGCTGTTCTACTTTCAGAGAGAACTCTCTAGTTCTAGAATGAGTAACAGTAATCTTAAGATTTCTATAATAATGTAATTTTCAGTATTATTATAGGCATTTCTCACAATTCTAGGACACTATTTCTATCGTTTCTTTATCAAATCATACAACGATTTCTCTAACTTACTATTATCTGTACTTTATGTTTTGTTAGTGTTAACATTTGGTCGTAATATTATTTAGAAAGCTTCAACGCGTTAAACAATATTTTCAAATAATTAGAGAAACACGGATAGTTTTAAAATTAATTCTCGCAATATGAATAGTGGAGTGTTTATAATAATTGGCGGCCTGGTGCTATTATCAACTAGATAGCGACTTCACCTACATAACTACCTACGATAGTAATGAACTTGTGTAATGCTTCAGTTTTGTGTGAAACAATGGATTGGACACAGTGTAGTTCCTTTGTGTGTTATTGAGCACCCAGTGATTTAAGAAATAATTTTATTACATCCACTTCTTCTGTGTGAATGCAGCAGATGGTATTACGTCAACTGCGTCATCACTGTTATGTATAAAGGTGAACATGAATTTGTTTAAATTTAGTCCAGCAAGTGATTAAAATACAAGGGAGGAATACGTGACTCATATAACAGGCTTCTTTGGGGTTTGCATTGAAAATTTCAAGTCTATAACTAGTTAAGTCTATAGTTAGCTACATATGTTACTACGGCACCTCTTAAAATGCCACATGATTGTATTAAGTTTTGTTACAAACTTATCTATTCTGAGATTTTTTTTATTGCCCCCATGGTGGTTACCCATAAGACCAATATACAAATGTTCCCTAACACTCAACCAATACCCATAGAGTGACGTGCACCATCATCAAACTCAAAGTTCCACGTATGGAAATCAGTGCCGCATTTCCCTATAGGCCCACTAGGCCCAGGCCTAGGGCGCAAAATTTTAGGGGGCGCATAAATTTTAAAGTACACAAAAGAAAAAAGTTGCGGCGGCGGGTGGTGTTGGCGCTCGGCGGGGCGGGTGGCCAAGGTCAACAAGGTCCGGGGTGCGACGTTGACTCATTCATTGGTTCATTGCTTTTATTTATTCAAAACACTCCTATATATGTATATATACTATTATATATATATATATATATATATATATATATATATATATATATATATATGTATATATACTATTATATATACATATATATATATTACTGGATTTCTACGTCAGTGTAATCAGAGTCCTCTGGGGGGGGGGGGGGGGCGCTCTTTGGTCTGTAGGCCTAGGGGCGCCGAATTTGTAAATGCGGCCCTGATGGAAATGAGGTTTCATGCAAAATTTCAAATCTATAGCTAAATTCTTTCTCAAGACATTGTGAGGACAGACAAACAGAAATGGTAGTTTTTCAGCTCATCGAACGCTCATTCATGTTTTTTTATACTTTATTATATTGTTTATTTCCATTTATTCATAGTTGTTATTATTTATTATCATGTACTATAATTTTTCTAAATTTTTTCATTAGCAGACAACAAGATAAAATTATCTCTATAGTAGTGCTGGACTCATACTATTTATATATAATTTCAATGTTGTTAAATTCCAATACTGCGCTTTTAATCGTGGTTAGTTAATTTCAAAATATTTTATCAGTTCATAATAAATTCTGTAATTTGGAATACATTAATTTACTTGTTCATTTATATATTGCTGACTTGTTAATATACTGTCAATCTTGACACTATTTAGAGCAAACATAATAGGTGGAATAAAATCAGTACAATTAAAATAACAACCGGAAAACTTTAAATATTCAATTTTTATATTCTATAATTAAAATTAGTGCCATGTTTTTTTTTTATTACTGTACTGTCTTATACAACCAAGTAAAATTATTTACTAATTATGAAAACAAACTTTGTACTTATCTCTTTTAATATAAAATATTTTAGCAATTATAACACTCAACTTTTTTTAGTAGATCAACTGATTACATTTTCACCCTAAAGTATGAGTCAGATTCAGATTCAGAAATTATTTATTCATTCACAAACAAATGCCCAGAATCTACAATAAATAAAGTCACATCAAGAACATTATAGTTAATCAAAAATTGTTTAATATTAACTTATAAAATATTCTATATTATAGTAATAAAACAGTTGTCATATACATATACACAGACACATACATACATAAATACATATACACAGACACATATATACATATACACAGACACATACATACATACATATACACAGACACATACATAAATACATATACACAGACACACACATACATACATATAGACATGTTGACGAATATAGTAATAATTTGTGGTCTTAAAGTCTAACTTAAGTGAAATGTGGATCAAACATTTAGTGGGTCAAGTGATGTGTTGTGAGTCCGTCCTTGTTGAAAATGATGCAAACCAAATGTTTGTTGACGATGCTCTCTCTCGAGCAGTACTCACTCACTAACACCTGATATCACACTGTTCGTGTAATGTTGCCAAGATGTATAAATACATTGTTCGGAGTATAAACATAGTGTCAATACATTGTTCTGTTTGATCTATTGCGATTAAGCATGTGGAACTTAGCCAAGATAAACCGGTTAGTAAATTTGTAACAAGGGACTTTGAATATGCTATTATTGGAGTACAAATTTCAAACAGTGTATGAATTACAAATAGCATTTTATTGATGTTTTTAGCAGTTTAGTTTTAAATTCAGAAATAAATAAAATGAACTGTAAAAGTTTGTAATAGTTTAAAACTGGTTTTCGTAAATGTTATAAATTTATTGTGATAATATTAAAAAATAAATCGAGGTACTGTATTAAAAATGTAATCTCCATTACATTCTATAACAAATTGTTTTTGAATATGTAGCGATAACAGTTTTTGTAAACATATGTTTTAGTAACAATCCAGTTACTATTTAAACAAACGGGTAATCTTGTTTATACTCAAGAACTAGTCGCATTCAATACTATACAACTCATTTTGATTTTCTCTGTATAATAAGTTAAAATTTAATAACAATAGGTTTGCCATTCCAACAAGGATACACATAATTATCTCTCTAAGCATTGTACTTGAACAGCTTATTTATCAAAGGTTTGTTTACTTTTCTATCACATTAACGTGTTCAACACAATTACCAAATTACGCAAATACAATTAAGCAAAGGAGAAAAATTGAAATAATTGTTGTGTTGTTGGTATGGAATTCTTAAAATAATATTGTTAGGATTTGCGAATGCATTCCTGCAGTTAATTTTCTTCTCAGCCTCAACTTTATTATCTATGCTGAAACTGATAGATCAATAGTTTATTTTTTGTAAACAGTAAGGTTTGGAGATCTACAGATATGAATTCAATTTTTGTAGATCCTAAAGCTTAGGAACTAGCAAGGAATTGACTATTTGGTAACCAAATTATCATCAAGATCTAAAAACAATTTTTTTATCACATTGCTCCTCATTGGTTAATTTTTTTACTATCCCAGATTCAATTTTTTGTCTGAATTTGTAATTAAAAACTGTGACAGGGCATTATTTGGACAGTTTTAACTACTTTATTTCTTTAAAAAATCAAGGTTATTTCAAAAATGAGTTGAAAAACGTGTTTCAGTGAGTGTGTTCTGTTGCAGTAAAAAAGAGCCATGTTGAAAGTGGTCGGGGCTTCGTGGGTACAGACGAGGATAACTCTCTTCACTCTAGCAGCTGTTACCGTCGTAGGCCTGCTCACCTACTACTATGGTGGTGTTATTCCGTAAGTGCTCACTATACTGATTTTAAGGTGGCTGGAAACGTGTTGTGTATTTTTATAAGGGAAATACTTAGTGGTGCTCTTACCTAAAACCTAATCCTTACAAAAATAATCCTCTTTACCCAAATTTTTTTTTAGACGCATACAACTGAAGTTGGTTTCTAACTTTTAAAGTGAAGAATTTGGAATATTGCCTGTTTAATGCAGCTTAAGAGGCACTCAATGGAAATATACCGTTATTTATTATGGCTAAATAAAACAAAGTGAATTTTTGCGGAAAATGAGTTAAATCTGAGGGTGGAAAACAGTTGTTTACTAGATGTGCTCATCAGTTATTTCTTACTCCTGAGAATCCCTCCATCCAGTTTCTTTACTCACCTCATGGGAACTACTGTCTTACATTGTAGTCCACAGTGATTTACAGATTCACAGGGAAAGTTTCCTTTCTCTCTTGATCAATATATTTAGACCATTAAAACCATCGTAAAATATTGGAAAGTATTAGGTCAAAGTGACTTCTGTACTTTTTGACGTGACAACGTCTTAAATTAGGTTGCGGCTCGGAGTCACTCATGAAAAAGTGTAACGCCCGGTAACGTTACGATGCCCGTCCAGTGGGTCCGCCGCACGGGATCCGCACGGGATAAAGCAGATAACTGTGGGTCCGCCGCACGGGATAAAGCAGATAACTATGTTTATTCGTGAAAATGTGGAGTGCTTAGATTCGTCATTTACAACAACTACAACAATAAAGGTAAATAATTGTACACTGATATTTCATTATCGTAAACTATGATTGATTGATTAATTGTTAGATTGACACAAAAGTTGAGAAACTGAGTTTATAGGTTATGTCATACTATTGACAAATGTTGATAGTGTTAAGTAAATTATTAGTTTAAATCACTCTGCAATCAATCGTAATTCAGTCGATTGAGAAGAAACAGCGCGTATTGCTAGTCAAACATTTAAAATAACAAATTATAACCTCTAACCTGTCATAACAGTGCGACCAAACAAACGAACTAAACCGACCAATCACCACGCGCGGAGTTAGAATTTAACTGTGTTTAGCAAGAATTTCAAATTCCAATTTTAGTAAATGTTTTATTCAACTTTACCATTTACAATAACAAATTTTAATTAATTTCAAATTATGTACAATGTTTTAGTAAACAAAATATATTTCTATAGTTAAAATTTGTGCAATTCTTATTTTCATTCAATTCCTTGTTCCTATTGTGCAATTTAATAATATTCATATCAATAAATATTCTACCGAGAAAAAGACGTTGTCACGTAAAATCTTCGCCCGTAAAACCGACTTTACAGGCAACCATAATTTTTTTTAATTGTTATTGTAGGTTCAAACACCATAAAACCGGTAATATTGTTTTCCTAAGGAATCTTGCGTCAGTAAATTTACTATAGAATAAAAAATTATATGGCTGTGTTTATGACGCTATATACTATATATTATAGTATATGGCTTTTTATCACAGTTTTGCGTCACAACTACACTATTTTATGGAGATAAGACCACGTGAGTAACTCATTTCATGTATCTGTCACGTTTTATTGTAAAAGTATAAATTTTACATTAAAAAAAAAAATAGAGCGATGATAAATTTTTGAGGATAAAATTATGCTTTATAGCTAAGTAAATGTGAAGACACTTGGACCAATTGGAAATAATTTTAATTAGTATTAATAACTCCAGTTAAATTTTTATTTTGAAACAAAGCCTTTTGAATCCAAAGGTTTAATCACCATGGGACTGAAAAAACATATTTTTTTGTTGAGTCACCTGACGAAACAAAAAATAACAATTACATTGGAAAAGAGTTGTTGCTACTAATTAAAACCAGTTAACCAAGTAAAAGTTAAGTATGTTCCCAATACTGAGTTTACTTTTTGTAATGTTAGAGAACTGGATATGTTTCAAACATTTGCATGTGTTCATAAAATTTAGAATAATAATCTTCAAACAGGTTATTTAGCTCTAGTTGAAATATCCTTAAATCTCTCTTAGCTGTGAGCTCCTTGACCCACTTTCTTCTTGTGGATATTATTCATAGCTCAATGAAAGATGTCTTTCCAAGATGGAGTTCTGCCTGTGCCAATGTTTCTTCTATAACGAAATTCTAAAATTCCCTGTGTATGCCTAGGTCGTCACATGACGGGAATTACGCAGCGACGGTCTACTGGTCTCGCACGACCGGGTTCCGGCTGCACTTCTGGGGTCAGAACAACGAGCCTGTAGCTGTCCGCAAGGGTGTGGCTAGGGCATACTACCGCCCGGACATGACCACAGACGGGTGCGTTAAGTTTTGAAACATTTGTCATACATTTTCCTACGTTTGAAACATTTGAGTGTTAGATGGAAGAGTGTAGAGTCTCCAGACTCAAATTCAAGATAACTATTTTGTACTTCACACGTTCAATCCCGTTGATACCACATTTCACACCACTAGTACTGATAACGCCACTGGGGCACAAATACAGGGGGTCAGAATCAGAATCAGTCTTTATTGTTACATCAACGTTTATACATAGCATTGCTATAGAAACATTGTCATAAGTTAATGTAATAATGATACATACACTGTTGCACCAGTTGTGGTCAAGTGGTATTCGGGGACTGCCACACGATTGGATCTCGTCTTATTTAAAAGATAGAGAGCAGTGCGTGCAGATTGCGAGTGTCTTGTCAGACAAAGTCAAAATGCCCTACGGTGTCCCACAGGGATCAATATTAGGACCAGCCCTTTTTCTAATTTACGTCAACAGATTGAATTCTACAATCCAGAATGGAAAATTAATTCAATATGCTGACGATACGACTCTCTGCATCAGATCAAAATCAATAAACGAACTTGAAATGGAGTCATTCATTGAATTGAATTCATGCATCGAATATTTCTCCAGAATCAATCTGAAAACAAACAGTTCCAAATCAAACGTCATACATTTTTGCCTTCGGCAACAAGGACAAGAGCTCCGACCCGCGGTGATGGTGGACGATTTCCTTCTGGAAGAAACAGACTCCATTAAGTTCCTTGGAATGTACCTTGATCGGGGGCTGACATGGGACGATCACATTGAAAACGTTTGCTCTAAGATTGCTTCGGGAATTTATGTCCTGCGCAATCTTGCAAAATTTTGTTCGGTGGATGTATTAAAAATGGCCTATTTCGGTCTGATACATCCACATTTGACATATGGCTTAAGATTGTGGGGAAGCTGTTCCAAGTACAGATTTGAAAGAGTTTTCAGATCTCAAAAGAAAGCCGTAAGAATTCTTTCAAAATTAAACCCCAGAGAGTCGTGCAAATATGCCTTTAGGGAGCTTGGATTGCTGACCCTTCCCTGTCTCTATATTCTCGAGGTGGCCTTGTACTGCCGACTTAAATGCGAGTTGGTACGGGGCAGGAATGTCCACCAATATGGGACTAGAGGCAGGAATAACTTTCGAGTCGAACAGCACAGAACGGCAGCTTTCGAACACTTACCATCTGAAGTTGGAGTCAGACTAATCAATAGGCTCCCTGAGGGCATCAAACAACTCAATGAAACAAAACAATTCAAAACTCGACTAAAACATTTTCTTATGTCAAAGGCATTTTACTCAACTGATGAGTTCATGATGGGCCGCTGGGATGAAAATTTTTGAAATTAACAATAACCACGAAATCCCCGGTTCTGATACATGCAATGTAATATAATTCTTGTATGTATTTACCTTGACCAACATCATTTATCTGATGTACTTATTTACTTTATATAGTTATGTTGACGCATGCCATGCAATATTTTAATTGTTTCACGCAATAAAGATTATTATTATTATTACATATGCACATCACCATTCACATATACATATAAACAGATACACATAAACATACATATAAGAGGTCAAGACAGCGTAACAAATTTAATGTAATCTATGTTAAAACACAATTTTAAAGTTCAGGATCCATCAAATACTCATCAACACTATAACAGTTTTTTCCAACAAAAAATCTGTTAGTTTGCTTTTAAATGTCTTTGAATTGATTAAATGTTTATATTTTTGAGGTAACTTATTGTATAGTTTTTTTGCCGTGTATATTGGAGTTTTTTCTACCAGACGCAGTCGATGTATGGGATATTTAAAATTAGCTTTAAATCTTGTATTGTAATTATGATCAAAGCTTGATAAGCTTTCAAAATTTGATTGTACTGTTAGTAGGGTTTTCAGAATGTATAAATTTGGAAGTGATAAGATTTTTAATTCTTTAAACAGAGGTTTGCAAGAAGTTCTAAATGATGAAAAGGTCATTAATCTTATAATTTTTTTTGGATCTTAAAAACTTTATCGAAGTCAGAAGATGATCCCCAAAATTCAATACCATATTGAATTGTTGAAAAAAAGAAAGAGTAGTAAATTATTATTCTAGCTTCCAAATTAATTGAATTTCGTAACACTAGCATTTGATAACATGCCGAGTTCAATCTCCTAATAATATTTTCAATACATTTTTTCCAAGAAAAGTTTATATCCAGATCAATACCTAAAAATTTTATGGTTGGGGTATTTTTAAGCCGCTAAATTTTGTACTATTTGATAATAAATCGTAGTTATTAAATGTTTATTAATTTATTTGTCTAAGAACAGCAAATCAAGCTTGATTTCCAGAAATCAGTCTGCAAAGCACAGATTATTTTTAATATTTACAACTTGAGTTTTAGCCGATTTGTAGTCAGCTGTTCTTCTCACCAGTCTCTCACATGTTTCTATTACTATTAGCTGAATAGGATTTCCGCTATTTTCTCTACTTTATTTGATAAGTACTGTAATGGCATGTCAATACTATTAGTACCACAGTGATGTCACAGTACTTTTTACGTAAAAAGTAACATTTCATCTACAAAAATTACGTTATTTAGCAACGTTATTACTACATATGCCTGTATGTATTATTTAAGTTTCAACACAAATATTTGGTCAGTATGACACATGGCCACCCGTACCAATGACGCCACGGTAGTTTCAGAACACTTCATAAATGTTTATTCATAAAAGTGATTATATTCCGTAATTATAATGCTAAATAAATAAAAAAAAAACTAAGTTTAGGGTTTTGGATGCTATACCCAAAAATAGTGCTGGACTTGAACTTGTTAAATTGCTATGCAACACAAAAAGCGTCAAAATACAAAGACAAGACGGCAAAGTGAGGAAATGGACTACCAGGGAAGTGATGTTAAGACGTGCACATAATTGCAACATTGCTCCAGTCACAGAACCCCTGCTAGAGATTTGTGGTGGATTTGAAACAATACTGTCCAAACATTCCGTTGCACCAAACACTTACGAATTTAGGAAAATATGTTGTTTTATTAACCCTTCTTCAGACGTGATTTCTATTTTCTTTGGTAGAACATTACTGATTATCTAGAAAACTTATTTCTTAAAAATAAAAGTATATTATAATATATTATGTTGTATATCATTGTATTCAAATAGAAATTTTGAGAAAATGTTGACATGTTTGACCGCTGCAATCTCAGCCATATGAAAAAAATTATCTATTACAAATTGTAGCAATTTTTGTTAAGGCAGCAATCTAGAATTTCACTGAAAAACCTCTATTTTACTTATTTTTCTTAACCAATATTAATGATTTTCTTCTTTTTATTCAGCATGAAATACAGTATAAGTCCAATAATCTGAGTTCCCGTTTTTTAAGCCACCAGATCAACCACGGCCATTAAAAAAATTAATAATCTTTTAGGAATCATGTACTAAAGTACATTAAAGATACCAAGTTTGTTTTTCATGTGCAAGGATGAACTGATATAGTGCCATCTTGTTTTTCATGTGCAAGGATGAACTGATATAGTGCCATCTGTTTGATCGTAGTTAGATCAAGCAATAACACTACACAGTTATAATGTGGCGTACTGTTATAGCTGTACACCTGATGGTTGCAGCTGTGTAGCCAATTACATCTATGTACTACCCGATGAAGATATCTAAGCATGGCTTAATGACCACAAACATTACCAGGCGACATACAATGATATTGTCAATAACCATCAACGAAATGCAGAAGACGATTTAGTAGCTTTTGCATCAATGAATGATAAATATCTGTACAATCAGGCTTAAGAATAAATAGTAGAGTAGGATGTTTTGTGAATATCCTCATAACAGGACATTAGGAATTAATGCAAAGACATCTATATGAGAGTATTCTTGGAATTGTAGTGACATTTATGGTTCTGAGAACAAAAAGATTAATAATATTATGTGCTTTTAAAATTGTTAAGCCCTCACGTGTTTGGGGTATATATACAATCTTTACATTCAAATGTTCTTTGGTTCTATAGGGCGGGGGGGAGGGGGCAATTAGTGGGGTTATGCTAATATGTTCTGTTAGGATATTAATAGGCATATGAACTCTATCTAATTACTCTGACAATTTATCTGGAAGAAGAAAGAGTAAATAAAAAATGTGTTCTATTTCATCCAAGGAACTAGGTTTATTTATTCCTTTACATTTAAAAATATTTCTTCTTGCATATCTACCACAACTTGCTGTAATGGTATTATTCTCTCTGACTTCTCATCTTTAACCTGAATCTCTGTCATGCAGGTGGGCAAGCATCGAGGTAGAGACGCTAGACAGCTACCCCGACTCGGTGCAGGCCCACGCAGCAGGTCTGCTTGAGGGTAGCCTGTCGTGGCAACTGATATACTATCACTGGAAAAACACCATCGAGCGGACCTGTGAAGACCGTCAGGATTTCTGTGAGCAGGCTAGAATTATCCTTGATCAAAATTCAGTTAACATCAGAGAAAAGGCCAAAAGCCTGGACGAAACAGACCCATTCTGGCATCAGGTTTGTGGCTGCTTTTTATGTTTTGATTTATAATAGTGTTTCTTTTATAGATACAGTTCTCTAAATAATATGCATTATCATTAGACATGGAGTTTTTAGTAAATGCTCCCTTTTCATGCAATAAATAGTTGGCTCAAAAATCTTACTAAGGTTAAACAGCATTAGCGTTTATGAATTACCTGCTTCTAAGTTGTCAATAGCTATTCAAGAAACCTTCTTACAATTTTCATTCAAATATATAAACTTAAAAAAAAATATCAGTAAACCATTGACACATCTAAATCATGAGACCTTTCTGCTTGTATATGTTAGTTAAGGTTTGCAGGCATTTGACTTTAGCAGTACATGTAGGACAAAGCATATGAAATAGATAAATAGATGTAGTTTTAAAAGGAGTGAAATTATTCGTCAACTTATTTTAAAATCAAAATTTCCTTTCAGTTTGAACCTTCATTAATTTATACACCAATTTTTTTTACTCTTTCATATTTCTGATGAAACATCAGGTGTGAGGATTGGCTTCCTACTCTTGTTATGATACGTCAGATGTCATTTACTATAGGAAGCAAACAAAGAAATAAAAAATAATTAAATATTGACTTTGTAGCAGTTTTTAATTTGCTTGAAAACATGGATAAAACAATGTTTTCTAAAAATGAAACCTAGCTAGATCGATTTCTCGCCCCCAAAGCCCTCTGAATACTAAATTTCATTGGAGCTGTTTCCGAAATTCAGATTATACATATACAAGAATTTGCTCGTTTGAAAGTATTAGATTAGTAAAAATCGTTGTAATGAGCTAATTTCATTGTAATTTTGACAAAAGGCTTTTATTCAACATAGATTAAATCAATCACTACAATATCGGCAATCAGAATGGGTGCTCAGATGGCATGATTTTTGTTGTTGTTGGTTAGATATGAGTATTTTGGCATTTAAATTGTTTAAATTAAAAACAGTTCAAAGTTTTATTTGTTTAATCATTCTAAACGATGTAGATATGGTGGGAAGGGATGATTCTATGTGAGTTCAGATACTTCTGGGGCGTGTACAATCTTACGCTGTTACAGACACCTCGAATCTGATGTCTGTGTCCATCTGAAGCGATGCAAAAAATGTTGGCGATGAAAAAGCGTAAAACAAACTTCTTGCATAGTTTTGACATTAGAGACACCTAGATTACAAAATCAAGTGTAATCTAGACGAAGGCGTGTTTTCAGTGTCTCATCAGTTGCACAATTGTTGCTGACTTTTTTTGGATCTCTTCAGACGGACATTGACGCCAGATTCCAGGAGTCTATTTTGCAACACTTTTAAATATAGCCATATTATAATTTGAGGAAATAAAACATTTTCTCGTATTTTTATAACCATGATAGTTATTAATAAGGCCAAATTAAAATAGTTCTCATTAGTTTTCTTTACCGTAAAGACGAGACTTCCCTATTGGAAAACTAACTGTGCAGTACATTTGATTGGAAACTAATTACATTTTCCGTCCATGCTAACAAACAGGATTAACATTCAAGTGAGTTTTTAAAAATATAAGTCATTAGCATATTTTCATCATAAAGCTTACAGTTTTGACAAAAATGTGTTTAGATTTATATATTAAGAAATGTTTGAAACTAATTATTGCACTATTTCAAAATATAAAGAACCACTGCGTGAAATTAACATAATACGAGGGGTATTAGAAAAATAAGGTTCCCATGATTTTTTCAAATAGACAGCTCTATATTTCTACTTAGTGTTATACATCAATTTAAAACTTAATAATCACCGTTTCTGTCCAAACACTTTTGTAGACGATGGTCCAACTTTTCTATCCCCATGTTGTAGAATTCTGCCGCCAATCCTTTGAGGAATCGAGTAACCTCTTCCTTGACTTCATCATCGGTACTGAAGGCCACACAAGCATTCCTTTAATTTTGGGAATAAGTGATAATCACTTGGGGCTAGGTATGGAGTTCTATGCTATAGGGGGGATGGAGCACAATAGTCCAGCCAAAATTTGTCAGCAGCTCTTGAGTTTGACGTGAGACATGAGGTCAAGCGTTGTCATGGAGAAGCCTCATACCACTGGACAATCTTCCTCACCGGCGGTTCTGGATCGCGCGTCTCAGTTTTCTTAATGTTTCCCCATAAACTTCGATTAACTAACGATGAATTTCAATAGGTAAAATCTGTTTTGCATTTAAAAAACGTATCACAACACGAATTTCGCATCTGGCGGTAACAACGAAAGGGAGCTCCATCTTCGAAGGCGGCTAGGCCGGCACTGTTGGACTTAGCGAGGCGCGAGTGGTATGGATAGAGAGAGGGACAGCTAATGAGTAAGACAGTGTTTCCAGATTTCTCCCAACATATCGCATTCTGTCTCGGCGGCATAGGGAACCTTATTTTTCTAATACCCCTCGTATAAAAGTAACTGTTATAACAGATTAACAAGTCAAGTTATTGGTTTCAGTCAATTAGAATTCCAGTTTTTAACTGGGGTCAACAAGAGTCATTGCCAATCATTGTAATTCCTTCTGGTCAAATTCAAATTATGGTGTGCTGGATGCTGTACTCTTCAGACGTTACGAGAAAAAAAACGAATTGGATAACCTGTATAGTAAATGTTGCTGTAGTACAACACAATTCTGTGGTACATTTTCGTTACAACAAAATGTCTGTGGCGTTAATGTAATGTTATCAAAATACATGATGGTCCAGTAAAATCTGACTGTTTTAAAATTAAAGTTAAGAAAATTTTTAAATTTATTTAAATAGTTATGTTGTTTTCATTTGTTAATTAACAGGCGTTCACCAGCATCACTCATCATGTTTCTAATCATTTTTTAAAATTGTCATTATTTGACGTATAATGGGCATTGGTATTGCAGCAAGTTTATTTCTTACGTTGTTCTTTAAATTGACGTTGGTGTAAGTTTTTGAAAGGAAGTGAACCTTCATAAACAGATATTAACTCCTGCGTTGTGTGCTGTGCTGTCACTCCATCTTACTAGTAACAAAACAAGTTTATTTCATTTCAAACTGTTGCATCCGTGAAGTTGAAATGTTCTGAATTATTGAATGTAACATTCTTTAGTTTCAGTGGCTCTACAAAGTGCCAGGTTTCATTGGACCACCTATTATACTGTCCATGAAAATGATTGATCAGATGATGGTGAAAACGTTGTATATTTACTCTCTCTGAAACATATTTATTGAGTTTTGAAAACGCTACCCACCACTGCCGTAACAGTCTGGTTTACATGTGTTCTGCAGTAGTGCCAATGTACAAATAGCAAAGCAAAATCGATCGCTTGTAAAAACGGCACACCAATATTCTAAGAATATGCACAGTCCACATGGGCTTGCCTAGATTTCTTTTTCTGATCGGTCACAACCTAGAGGCTCGCTGAGCTGTGGGTGGGGCTTCACTCTCAACACTCAACGAATGAACTATAATAAAGTATATAACCGCAAAAGTTCAGCAGGCCTTAAACATAAAGACTCAATGTTCGAGCCAAGCTTATACTGACAGTTAATTTTGTAGGTGCAAAAGAGCAAACCTAGTTGCATTCCAGTGAATCTTTTACCAACACTCGTCTATTATTTAGAGTATCTCTAATAAGATTTTGATATAATTAATTAATTGTTTTGGAACCTTTGAACTCAAACTGGTAGCATCATTGATTTCCAAAATATTAAAAATTTCCTACGCCCCTGAAATCTGTCAGCTTTTTATGAACAATTAAAAATATTTTAGAAAATCACACTCCATATATGTTCCCACACATTTGTAACAAATAGTTGTATTTTTCAGATTAATCTGTTCTACGAACAGCTGGATGGGATTGAAGTCGGATGGCGTTATGCCGTGGATAGAAGTCGTAAAGACTTCGACATTCCACACCAAGACTTCTTGTAAGTCATAGTCATAATTCTTTATTAATATATTCGTTGAGAATAGTAATGAGTCATCTTAGCTATAAAATATTTGTATTTCAGTCTTTTAATGTAAGTAAATATAACACTTTCTTAAAGAAATGAACTTTTTCACAATTTACTTTGCCTTTTGTTATCTATATAAAACTAAATACATGTGTGTACACGTGCTTGCGAACGTGTTTGTATATTTATAAATTATATACTTTTTGTTATTTTCTTAAATTTTCCCCATTATTTTTCAATATTTCTGCTTTTTTATTCTTTAATTGCACAATCTGCCACAATTACGTTACAATAATATCATCATAGAACTGTCATATTTGATAAACATATTCCAATTAAAATGATTTTCTTTAATAATATAGAAGTAACGACATAAGTGTGGAGAAAAAAAGTAAAAAAATTAAGTTGATATTTTATTTATTATTAGATGTTAAAAAAATCATACTTAAATGTCAATTTTGGGTTTAGTTAGAGAATGACTAAAAATAAAGGTATTTGACATTGATATATCACTAACTTTTCAAATGGTGTTTCTCTGATGGTCTCATTGATGTGAATAATTTTTTATTATGTTTTTGAATCATATTTTATTGTGTATTTGTTAATTTCCCCACGTTGGTGGTGCCATTTGTAGTGGTTCAGGTTTTTTGTGTTAATAATTGCCCTTGAGTTTTGGTGTAATTTGTCGTGAATCGTTTATTTGGGTCAATTAGTTGACCCACATTGTTGGTTGTAGATTAAATTATTGTTGGTTTAATTCATTGTAAGAAACTGTCACAGATTGTGCACCATATGTAGAAGTTCGGGTTGTGTAATTTATTTAATTTAATAGTGTGAGTAGTATAATAAATGTTCAATTCAGATCTACATAAAAATATTGAACGACATTACATTTTAAATGAATTTGTAATATAAAATTGAAAAATAATTTAATCGTGGTCCAATTTCACTATAACACTATTCACCTTTTTCATGTTGAGGTCAATTAAACATTCATTTCGGTTTACGGTTTATATTTGAACACTACACAAAACATCACCAACCAATTTCACTTGTTCTTATTTTAAATCAAATAACACGAACTTATGAGAACATGTGCTTTTTCTACTAAGTAATCACACATGTCCTATTCTCTATGCTGCTTAGACCAAAAGAAACGAGAAGGCTGAGAGATCCGAGACAACCGTTAAGGTTTACATAACAGGATGCACAAGGCGGAAGTCGTCAGCTGTTCAGCTTCCGATGCAAACTAATATGTTTTACTTTGGTATTAATTGATATCACCAATATAGATTTCAAATTTCTTTATTAATTATCGTAATCAAAGGGCTCAAATTGATTTCGGCATGGAGTTAATTTATCTTTTGTTTTATTAATTATTTTACACTTACAGGTAATGAAAATATAACATCTGTTTTGCTCTATCAGCTGTTTGTGGTACACAGCAAAAAATTACACGCCAATTTCCACTACCGTTCCTGCGTGAACCATTTGAAATTTAAATTTGACCGATATTACGTCACGCTTTACCCCCCTGATGTTACAGATGGATGAACATGGCTTGTGACCTGAGAGACCTGGAACTGATGTACAACTCGTCACTCGAGAATAACCCCCACAGACCACTAAGCATGGCTCTTCTTAAAATAGACCCTGGTGACTCGACACAATTCTTATTAGCTCACGCATCTTCTTCATTGTAAGTAGTATATTAATTGATTTCAAATCAGTATGTTTTTTATTAAGATATAAATAAATATATTGTTTCTACAATCAGTATTCGGATAGTAGGATAGTTGACTTGAAAGATTATTGGTAAATAAAAATAATTAAATATAATATTTTTAACTTCTTAAGAAAATTTTTTAATCTTAATTACCTAAATAATAATTTTTCCTGGTAAACTTAACAAATTTTATTTTGTTGACATATAATATTATCAAATTTATATTAATTAAATTAAGATGCGTTCCTGTTTGCTTGATATCAATTTGGGAAATGTAAATGAGCAACCCAAATATGTCAAACAAGTCAAATAATTTGTATTGCTTAGTTTCAATAATTGTTATTACAAGTACAGGTCTATTTTGTCTCTGTTGTTTTCTTTTCTCAAACACCATTAAATTTTACCAGTTCCGTGTTGGATACCATACATTACATAACCTTTTTTCACCTTTCCTCTACGCTATTCTAGGTCAATTCAACTTGTCATTCACTTTCGTCTTCCATGAAACTGTTTGCTTCATCCTTCACAATTTTAATGTTTACCATAAAAACATGATACATTTTCATCATCTACAGTATTCTTAAGTTACATCTTACTTTTCTTGAATCAATTTTTTCATTCCACTATACTAATGTAGATTGTTCACGTTGCAGTTACAGTGCTATGCTGCGTGTCCAGAAACGGTACCACTTTGGGTTCCACATGACTGGCAAGAGTGGTACTAGAGCTGTTGTTCCGGGCCGGGTGGTAACCTTCACCTCGTACCCTGGCACCATTCACTCTCAGGACGATTTCTACCAGGTGTCTGGCACCGGTACTCCACTTACTGTATCTGGCACCGCCATCAAGAACCTCAACCCCAACCTCTGGGCCCAAGCTGAAGTCACAACTCAGGTGATCTTCACACACTGTCCCCTTGTTAAATAAACCCACCATGCTATTCCATATGCTTAGTTTGTTCTGAATACCCAAGTCATTACTAGTAAAGTTTCAGTTGCTTTCAATTATAATCGGAAATCTTTACAACATTCCTTGAACACACTAAATCAAACACCATCCAAACCTAGAGCTTTTCAGACACTAGTAACTAGAATAAGTCAGAATATCTCTCAGAGATACGTTGTTCCCACCACTGGTAGTTGCTAGGTCTGACCACTGGATGGCACTTTGAATAATGTTCCAGTGATTTGGGCTCTTTCTTTTCTGTGCACTAAATCATCTTAAATGTACCTTACTATTAATTACTTAATTGTGATACCTACCTTCTTTTAATTCCCTCATAAGAGTACATTCAATGACAGACCGCTTTTTCAAAATATTTAACTAAAGAGTTATGAATACTTACCATATGACATATTTAGTTTTAAACCGTACACTCTTAAACGTTTTTCTCAAAATTTGTAATTGCTGTTTGTAATGTTCATTAGTTTTGGAGGGTTACATTTTGTTTTTAGTTATTTTATACTCATTTTTAAAGCTTTTCCGGATGCAAAATAAATAAAGTGTTCTTTTAATTTGTAACTAATACAAAGCAGGAGTATAACACACCACGTGTCATGTAGCAGGCAGGCTTTACTGAAGTCACACGCAAAAGTTCAAGTTTATAGCTCATTCCATTCTCAAGTTGTCCTTCAGACAGAAAAACAATGGAACAGAAAAGAAATTTTTACAGAGCCCCAGCAGACTCAAGAGAAATTTTGCCAACCTTCTAAGTGATAGACCAGACACCACCAGTTCGAGAGTTAAGTCTACTGATGAGTTCGTTCTCAATATACCGTGCATAAAGACAAATGAAATTTTTCAGACATTGAGCTTTACTAACGCTCAGCCATAAATGTAGAAGCCAGATTCTATCCAATTTCAATTTAACAGTACTTAATTCGTTTGAATGGTTTCTGCAGGTGTTCATGGGTCCACGGGTAATGGCTGCTAACCGGGTGGCCCACAACGGCTCACATTGGAGCCAGCTGGTCTCAAAGAGCTACAGTGGTACAGGCAACAAGCAGTGGCTGGTGGTGCAGTCTACGGGTGGTACTCCGGGAGTGCGTCTGTGGGTGACAGAGCAAGTCCCGGGGTTAACACGCAGCGAGGAACAGACAAAGCGCCTCAACACAACCGGTTATTGGGCCAGTTGTGGCGTGCCATTCTACCGGGTACGTCCTTAGGTTACCAGATTTTTTAATTATATTTTGAACCTTTGAATTCTATCATAGTGTAAAGCGAATGAATATCCAAAATGTTTATCTCTCCTTATGCAAAAGGATGGACAGCTCTCCTAGACCAGAATAAGGAGGATATAAGACTGATATTAGGAATGTTGACAGGACATGGCCCTCTGAGAAAGCACCTTTTGAAGGTAGGCCTTAGTCGGAGCAGCGAATGTAGACTCTGTGGAGAGGAGGAGGAGTCAGCGGAGCACATTTGGTTGGATTGTCCTGCCATCGTAGAGACTAGGAAAAGATACCTGGGAGCATACCTCCTCAGCCCCAAGGACATCAAAGAACAGGAGCCCTTAAATCTGATTGGTTTTTGAGGGCACAAATAAAAGTAAGGGAGGCGCAAAGGTCCTTTTAGGACTAAGTGCGGGGACAAAGTGTCCTCTTCCCTCAGAAGGAAAAAAAAAAAAAAAAAAAAAAAAAAAAAAAAAAAAAAAAAAAAAAAAAAAGCGAATGAAAAAATGTATCAAGGGATTCGCGAGAAAACAGCAAACGAGAGTACTGTTAAAATTTGGTCTACATTGAAGTTACACCTGTAGAAAAATGTTTTAATCTTATGTGCATTCTGATTATTTACATCAAAGCATCATTATTTTACTCAGAGTTGATCAAAATTGAGCTTATTAAATGAATAATGATTAGCGACTGACTAATACTATATGTAATTGTAATATATTCTGTTATGCCTAACTGTTTGTCCTTTTTGTTGAACAGTTTTGTTTACTTGCAAATAACATATGAAACACTAATATATAAGCTAAGTAAAAGTATTAAAGTTCAACCTTTCCTAGCAAATGACCTTTTCATTTTCTCTCCAGGATATTCTGAATATGAGTGGCAACATCATGTCGGCATACCAGTTGTCCAATCCTGTAGCCGAAGTCCTGTCGATGGGTCAGGCCAACGTGACCGACCTTGAGTCTCTGGTGGAGCTGATGCGCAGCCCGGACCTGACGTTGGTGGGGCGCAGTGACCTGAGCCTCGATGACATCCACCAGCTGGAAATGGAGTACCAAAGTCGCTTCTTGAGATCCACCACCGAACAAGATATGACTAACGAAATCGTTGACTCTCGTGAAAACCAAGATAACGATCAGGAGAAGAGAACGCCACCCCATTTTGTTCACAATGTGCGGGAACTCTTCAACACTATAATATCGAAGAAGAAGCTCTCTGAAGAACTTAGACAAATGGAGGACAACAATAACGATACTAGTGAAGAAATCCGGGTGGCGGAGGAGTTGCCGGAAATTGACTCGATAATAACTAAACGGAAAGTTTTTGATACTGACGAGAGTAAGATATTACCACTAAGAGAATTTTCTGGCGTAATTGACCTTAAGGTTTCGAAAAAAGATGGATTTCTTGCGGCAGCAGGACCACCGTTCAGTGTAGACCATGGGGCAGTGGTGGTTCAACCGTTTCAGTGGTCCAAAAGCCTCATCAAGGACCTCCCTCATGTGGGACAGGCTGATGTGTGGAATTTCGGACCCGTTGAACCAAAATGGGTTTGGAATTAACCACGTCGAATCTAGGATTTCAAATTTAGAGAAATTCAAATTAGGATAAAAAATTAAGTAATTAGCAAATATTTAGATTAATGTAGTTATCGATTAGTTAGGACTAAAAATTTAAATAAATGATTTGTTGTTTTATACTTTTATTATTACGGACATTTACACATTAAAAACATAATATTTTTGCATATCTCTGATTCATCCAGTTAAAAATACCAAAACATAAGGATTTGCTAAAAAAATGTTTTTTTATATAACTGTAATGTATGATCTATGTTTATTAATTAATAAAATATGCTGTGAATATAACGTCACATACAAAGTTTTGTTTCGAAAAATAGTTTTGAGATGAAAAGTAAAGTAAGGCAGTTGGGAGACTGATTCACAGAAGTGACTACTTTTAATGGGCTGTGACTTTATATCTTGTAAAAATATGTTTGCTAAAATTAAACGGTTAATTTATATATTTAAGATAATATGAGACACTAAGTTCTTAAACATAAAAGTGTTCTCTTTTTATTTTTCTTATATTTTTACGTCATATATTACAATGATCACTGACTTCTAAGTATTAAAGTAATAAATATTTATACATTTTTATTATTATATTATCTTCTATATTAGTTTCTACAATTTGGTCAGTATCATTTTCACTTCAATCTTGTAATTTAGCCAATTTTTTTGCCTTGCTTGAGAAATATGAACATTGTTCAAAGAATCTGCTCTTTTACTGTCCCTATATCTTTGCGAATGTTGTCTTGAAAATTCTTTTGAACATAATTTAGCCAATTGTATTTGCCTTGCTTGCTTCACTTCATCATTTTCATTTTCACGTTTGTTTATGTTTCGGTAAAGCTGTCATTCTACTTGAAAGCATGTGGAAAACATAAATATGTTTGATGTGAAAATAATTTTTTCCTTGTACAAAACATATATCCATAGCCCGCCAACAAAAGTAGTCACTTCAACTATACATTTTATTTTTTATAAATTTAAAAAAGCATGTGATTTTGGAAAAACAATATTTTCCACATTTATTGATTGATTTGTGCATAGAACTCAATTCTGTATGTGGCAAACACATTTTATTCTTTAAGCATTTAAAATCAGTTTTTTCTAATGTGATTGGGAGAGTGCTTAAAAACAAATGTTAATCTTAAATATTTTGTATGTTCGATGATTCTTTTACAATGTTTTCAAACTAAACTAAAGGGTGAATCAAAAGGAGCACCGGTTTTGGTTATATTAAATTAAGAGATTTATTTTAATAAAAACTAACAATAAATGCACCAACATGTTTATATAACCCTCAGATTTCTAGTATGAAAATTATATATCATGCATGTGGCTTCCTACCACGTTGTCCGCAAAACAATTGTGATTTTCAGTGAACGGTTCCAGGATCACGTCATTTCTCTGAATGATACGGAATTCCAATCATCAATGGCCACTAAAGTCGTTTGACACTTTGTGACCTTTGTCTTTTAGGTTATCAGAAGTTATTGGTGTATGCCAATAAACCCCAAAACATTAGTGCCTTGAAGGAAGAAATTTTACGGTTGTCGGCAAAATGAAAACTTGTCGTGCAGTCATAATGAATTTCACGGACAAAGTTGTTGCGTGCCCGACATAATTTTCCATACGTGAATTTTCCACGTTATATGAACACGTTGTTGTATTTATTTAAAAATTTGTTATTAAAATATCTCAATTTGATGTATCAAAACCACACTCTGTTTAAATTGCCCCTTTTACAACTAATAAAGATAAAAAATCCAAATAGGTCTTAAGATGAAACGTTTTCACTTGCTATTGCTGAAAACTCAAGTTCTATTATAGGATTAAAAATGACAAAATATATTGTATTATGTATTCTCATAATATTCAGTATATGTATGTATGATGCAATTTTTCATATTAGTTTCCATGTGTATAATAATATGAGTGCGTAAGGTTAGAAAAATCTAACTCACTGTACTCAACATGGAACCAATCTGTGATAATTGAAGTGCTCAATGGCTTAGGACTAAACCCTAGGAGCATCCACAAGAATTCCAAAACATCCACTGTCTTAAGCCTCGAGGTGGCAGTAAAAAATTCCTTAAATGTCAGGCTTTTAATGTTTTGTACGTTTACGTTTAAAAGTACGTTTTATAAAATATATATTCAGTATAAACATACGATTGCATTGTATTTAATTTTTCACGAGAATCTGCAAATGTCATGGTGCATTGTACACTACCCACAAATTAACTATTTCCCAAAAAAAAAAATAAACGTGTTAATGGAAAGATAGGTTATGTGATAGGGAACAACCTAATAAAGAATGATAATGTACTGTATTAATCAAACATACTCTAAATCGAATTTAGCTTTAGAAAATCTATAATTTGTTACATGTGAAATAGCTGTAGTGATATCAGATCAAAACCTCAAATAATACAAAATGGCTACAATTGTTACCATGGATACAACCTTTAAATAATCACAATAAATTTATTTTTACACTGCAAATGTTTTTTTCCGAGTGTGCCATCATATTTTGTAGAATGCACATATATCTGTCTGTGGGCTTATGCAGACTCTTCTTGTAAAACTTCAAAAAATGTTATTCCTATTTTATAAACAGTGTTGCGATACTGTAGAATCAGACTGTGTTAGTGTGAAACAAAAAAAATATCTTTTTTACACCAGATGCAACAAAAAAGTTTTTGTTCGAAAATCCTAAAAAGTTTTGCAAAAAAATATTATTATATTATATAAAATATTATATATATCTGCTTATTTTTATCCTTTTCATACATATATAATTCAAAACAGCTAAATTGTAGCAAATTTAGTCCTGAACACAGAAATGTATAATATTATAATGTTTGCATTAGTAATTCATTATTTTTGTACTGACCTTTATGAGATAGGAACTGCTTACACCTCAGTTCAACAAAATCATTAAAAAGAATGTCACTTATGTCACTAGATTTACATGGATAAACAGGAATAAAAACTCACAATGGTATTTACAATAATTTAAGCGGTAAAGTGAATTTGAACAATGCGATTTGCGTCTATTGCACTCGTTTTAGTTCGAGTAGATGCAATCTGTGTCAATGGACTCGGAGGATTGTTATGCTAAAATTTAGAGCGTAACTTGCACTATCAATCATAATTACGCTTATAATTAAGATTAGCTGGTACGTCTTTAAGTATCAGCTCATAGATCTCATTTGAAGCATATAGTTTAGGAGCTCCGAGCCGTTTTGTAGGTTATAAACACACCACCATGTTTTTCTTGAAATCAATAAAGGAAGTCTTTCTAAGAGACTTTTTTAAGAAACAAGTCAATTATCAACCACACAATTTTTGGTGGAAGTTGAAATGGAAGGTTACCGAAAGAGTTAAAAATATCAAACAATGTTTTTCTCAGATTATATTTTTTTCTAACTTGATACACTAACAGCTGACCATCAGATAACGAGACTGAAAGTCACCACTTTAAGGGTCTCTGTATGGTTAGCCGACACTAAGTTAACCTTTATTTATGTAAGGTAGGTTCTAAATGTCTTAAACTTAGAAAAATATTTCCTGAGAAATAATGATCCTTTTCTGTTTTTAACCTTTTTTGATACTCTCCCATTTCGATGTCCACCAAAACTAGTGCAGCTGACGATGGATGATTTTAGACAAAATTCAATTGATAAAAAACAGGTTGTGTCTTTATAAAATGCAAATTGGTTTCTGGACTATTTTGTCCTTGTCAAGAACCAGAGAATTAGACTTTGCAAAACCTGTATTATTCTACTTCCTCATAAACACAAATAGTATTATGAGTTTCTTTTAGGAGATTCATTGTACTTTATATTGAAAGGAAACTAACACAACAAATAAAGATACTTTTTATGCAGTATTGTGTTTTATTACCCTTTCATTAGCAAACTGGTTTATTAGGAGTTCAAGTTAAAAATGGAACAAAAGCCACAAAAATGCACTATTTATTCTATTTATATGAGGATTCACCAGTTGTTTTACTCTCAAGTCAGTAGCTGGTGATTCTGTATAAGTACTGAATTATTCAAGATATACACACTCTAAACAACGCCACTGTCTTGTTTTATGCAGGTAAAGCATAGGGTTATACAAAATTAAGAAATTTATTTAAAACAAAGTAACTCTCTGCATATTGGTAACATAAATGTAACCTGGATAAGGTGCTTCTATCAAGGAAGCCTGATGGTCCCTTAGCGAGAAGATAACCTAGATCCTTACAAGACTCCAACGTCAAGAAACAAATAGTGTATTCTTAAGGTATTAAATAAGATATTATTTGTACATTTATAATAATATGTAAATAAAAATAATGTCATACATGAATATACAAGTCAAAATACAAAACAAATGTATACTGCTGCTATAACATTTAGCACCAACACTTGATTTAACAATAATAATACTTGTATGATATTTTAACTAAATTAATTAAAATAATCTTATAAGTATTTTAAAAAGGCATTTATAAGTTTTATGTGTAGGTTATATAAAGTAGTATGTACTGAAATAAGTTAATCAAACTAGTCACAGATTTATTTTGAGCTTGAGCAAACTGACTTTGCGTGATCTCTTGTGCCCATGAACTGGGTGGGATCCTCACATGTTATAACCTACCCATTCCTTTGTTTAAAGTTTGCTTTTGATAATAAATGTTTTGTGAGGGTATATCACTATATAAGTCACATATTTATTCAACATAGTGAGTAGAGTATCGCCAGAAGAGATCCAAAAAAAGTCGGCAAAGAAGAAGCTCAATACAAACTCTTTAGACTGTTTCAAGATCAGAGACGCACAGGCTACAAAATATAGTGTAATCTAAGTGAAGAGGCTTTCTCATTATCTCATCAAGTGCATTTTTTGAATCTCTTCATTTTTTGACTGCAGATTCCAGTCCAGTCTGTGACAGCGTTAGATTACAGATCTAAGAGGAAAGTAAACTGGAGCTGAACTCATCATTCATAAGTTTTTTGAGCTTTCCAAATCAAAGTACCTTGCATTGTCTCGTAGAACTTGACTTACCATTTTTGGGTTAAAACTACTTTTAGGATTGACATTTCATTTCACGATGGTGCAAAATTTAACGGCTAAAAGTAGCTTATTGCTTCAATTTTCCATTTCACATGTAATAAATAGGTAACATAACACTTTCACAATAGTCACAATTAGACTTTTCCATAGTGGAAAATTGAAACAAATACTAATTTCTCTCATACTTTGTGTTATGGACACCTCCAAAATGGATGTTCTGGATGTGTATGCAGGCAACACACAAGTCAGTTAGCTGTAGCTCTTGTGAAATCACTCTATCTCTGGTAATTCTAAAAGAACCAACTTGCAAAACTTAGTTGTGTAGAAAAACAAAGAATGTAAAATATGCATAGTTAAAAGACTAATTACTACTAAACCAATTTTCTTTCTGAACTCATAACAAATTTAGAAACATTAAACATTAGCTGATATCATACTGGTTATCATCAGGGTTGTATGTACTTCTTGAAGCTGACATTACCCCCCCCCCCTTCACAGCCAAATTTGGTTTTTTTTCAAGGGATCCATCAACAAAAAGTATTCCTAAATTTCATAGTATACTTTTACTCTTATGTTTGAGTAAGTAAGTAAACTTTTGCTGCAATTTTACAATCTATGTATACAGCACATTTGGTAGTTTAAGATAAAATAGTCTTTCTATAAGTATAAATAATTACAATATTTCATTTCTTAATCTGTTATGAACTGAATAATAACAAATAATCACAAATCT
This sequence comes from Homalodisca vitripennis, assembly GCF_021130785.1. Lineage (NCBI taxonomy): Eukaryota > Metazoa > Arthropoda > Insecta > Hemiptera > Cicadellidae > Homalodisca > Homalodisca vitripennis. The sequence goes on from NC_060214.1 coordinate 111,663,478, forward strand.
CCTTACATAGAATAAGTTAACAGATATTTACACTTACATAAGTTGCCTAAAAAGAAGCGAATAACCACCCAGAAATGTTCCAGTAAGGGAGTCTTAAGTTCTAGTTAGAGTCTGTCAATCTCGCTTCACGTCTACTTGCAGGTGGCGTCGGCGGACAACAGTATAAGAGGTCTGCAACACAATTGAGTTACGTTCTTGTTTAGTAGAAACTCATCTAAATGTTGGGGGCTTTACCACTACATAATAATTTGGTAGTGTTTCTACAGCAGTGTAGTTTAAGATCCTCAACCAGGGAAATAGGATCTGAGTTTTATTTTCCTATCTTTGTTCAATGCACGTTGAGCCGGATCATCCATGCTTTTAACTTAAAATTAATTTAAATGAGCTGCCATTTTGTACTGGGTTGAGATAGAAAGCTCTAGTTTCCTTTGTTGTTCTTCTTTTATCAAGACCTTTCAAATGAGGCGTCACTTAATGGATCTTTAAATTAAAAATTCTGAGCACCCCCCAAAAAATCATATTTTGGGCAAATGGGCAAAGTTGTAACAGTGACTAAAATGTTAACTTCTATTTCTTAGAAAGGTGTCATGAGTTCCATCCATCCAGCTTTATCCATAAAAAATTATATAGAGTGTATCCATAGCCTACTTTTAACTCACACTGTATATCAAATTAAAAACAAATACATTCTTTTGTTATAAAGTATTTTTAAGGAGTTAAAATGTATAGTCCAATGTGATCCTTCAGGCATACTAAAAGTCTGACTAGGGCAAGTAAGAATCATACATTCAATAATCCCAACATGTTTACTTTTAGGGCAAAAAAGATGTGAAAGATTATTGAAGTCTAAGATACAATTGTTTGAAATAGGTTTTAGAAAACATCAGTATTTTTAAACTATACCAAACTAGGTTGCATTCTCTTGAAATATTTATTCTGTAAATTATCCTTAAAATGTGTTAAAATAAACATCCTCGAATGAAAAGTTTAATGTGAGTTTAACAATATTATAGCATAGGTTCTGGAATGATAAGTTACCACTTCTCCATAATCTGCCATAGGGGAAGAATCTTCATGTGAGTCATCATCTTGTTCAGAGTCCTCTTCTTCTGACTCATCTTCAGATTCAATGAGAGATGGATAATCCTAAAAGAATTCCTAAGTTAATACCTTGTACAACATTATTATGGTGTTGTAATGCTTGTTTTGTCAAAATTGTTATACTTTTCATACAAACATACTAGTATGCTTTTAGATTCTATTTCATGATTATCACAAGCTTCTTGCATGATTTATGGTTATGAGCCATTATGCTATTAGCAGGATTTGTAATTAACATTAGCAGAAAAGAACAAATTGTATTTTTCCTCCACTGAAATATTTTAGAAAATATTTCAACTATGACAGACAATATTAACCCTTGAAACAACAATTTATAGCTTCATTATTAATTGTCAGATTCCTCTCCCCCATCTGTCTCTATTTTCTAAATTTATATATTTAACTTATCAGAGTATAATTAAAATAAACAAAAAATCAGTACACCTGTTGACTATCCAGAAGTGTTAACTCTGGAATTAGTAATCCTGAAATGCACACCATTGATTACACTTCAACAAAATTATCCAGAGTTGTTTATTTGTTACAACGTCTCAATTTCTGTCTCCCTCAGGTATGTTTGCACTGCTCACTTCGCAGACTTCGGTTAATCGTGAGATATGACCTGGTTCTATGGGGAAAATAGTAAAATAAACAGTATTTTACTGTTGCAAAAACAGCCATTAGAGTAATTGTCAAGGCTGTAAACCTCTGTTTGTGAAGATGGAAATTCAAACTGTAATAAACCTTTATACACTTGATTTTGTTTTCCTTGGAGCGGCCTACTGCCATGCACTTAAGCCTCAAGGGCTTTTTGCGCACCCCGGAAGCACACCATGAGGCCCTACCAGTCTATGATTTCAGCAGTTCCACAAACCGCCGAAAACAACCTATCAAGTCCTCCTGGAAAAAATTAAACACCCTTGTCCAAACTACCAAAGATGGCATACCGCTCCCTTGCTATTGAAGGGCAATCAAAGAGCAGGTGCTCGGCAGTTTCATCCTGCTCATCACACATTCTACAGAGCGGATCCTCCTGCAGGATGCCAACTCTGTGAATATGCTTCCTCAAGTGACCATGTTCCGTGATAAGACCTATAACCCGAGAAGACATTGTTCTATTTAAGTGAGAGAAGGTCCGACGCCACTCTGGAGGAAGGCAACTGTAGTACCATTCTGCTCATTCTCATGCCCGGATGCAACCTCCACCTTCTCTCGTGTTCAGCATGAACCCATTTCGAGACAGCCCTAGAGGATTCACACCTTGGAACACCGCAGAACGGTTGAGGGCCTGTCATAATTGATGCTGAGCCCCGGTTGGCCAGGGCATTAGCTCTTTCGTTCCCAGGGATCCCCCCATGACCAGAAACCCAACAAACGGTCACATTGTTGATTCTGGAAAGGGAGGAAACGACTTGATAGCAATCCCAAACTAGTTTGGATTTGATCACACAAGAATCCAGCGCCATCAGTGCTGCCTGACTATCCGTGAAAATATTAATCTTCTTGCTCCTATTATCTTCTTTATACTCCTTCCACTTGATCTTACTTTATATGTAATGAAAAACCCACAGTTAATAACACTTGCCAGTGATGTACATAGCTACAACACCCATAATAAAAATAAAACAATAATTAACTTTCACAGATTGCGTCAATTAATAGTCACTCAGTCCTTTCGCTTAAGATTTACAATAAATTGGAGCATCTCATTCTCAAATACCGTGCAAAAACATTTAAACACAAATTTTACCATTGGTTGTTAATGTCTCCCTTTTATTCAGTTGAGGAATTTCTCACTACAAACCATTTATGTTTCTAATATATTGTAGGTTTTGTGTATGTAACTGTATTTGTAAAATTTTATATATTGATTATTATATTATTATACTTATTTTAAATTTCGTATTTGTTGTTGAATTTTATATTTATTCTAGAATTTTAACCCTATTGTTGATTTTGATATTTATTAGGTACTTTTTTAAATTTCGTTAAAATCTTGTTGCTTTTAATTGCCTTGTTCCGACTAGTTCTATTATAGCCTGCTTAAAAAAAACTAGATAAACTGTCTCAAAGTTCAGATCAAGAAGAAAATATTCAAATCGTTATATAATCGTTATAATATGTATATATGAGCAGTTACCAGAGGCTTTAAACATGATTTCCTACTGAATAATTGGTACGTCCCAGGCTTATCCTTTTTAAATGGCATAATCACCACATCTTCAAACTATACTGTACAGAGATAATTTTCATGTGATGGATGATCACCATGAAATTTGTACAAAATTTAATAACTTCGACATACAATGCGTTTAGTTTAACAATATAATAACACAGATTGGTATTCAGATAATTACCACATTTTCACAGTCTGGGGTATGATCTTCGTGTGAGTCATCATCGTCATCCTCAGAATCTTCTGACTCATCTTCAGATACAGTGGGTGATGGATAAGCCTAAAACAATAAAAACTAAATTAATGATATCTTTTACAAGATTTTTTTGTTTACTTAATAGCGGTTTCATCGTTATAATATTTTTGCCACTACCAAATTAGTATGATTTTGATTTCGGATTCTATTTGAAAATAGCATAAAAGAACAGCGCTGCTCACTAAAAATACGCCATGGTGACAACAGTGGATGTTCATTCTTCACTTTATGTCTACATATTTGGTTGTAGGCTTTACCAAACCCATTTCAATACATGAAAAATGAAGCAAGCCATATGCCAATGTGCTCTTGTGCACATCCGAACATTACAATAACATCTTATTGGTATAGAGGGAAATGGATGCTTCTATCACTTCTGATAGCAAAGTTCATCCCCCCTGTGATCTCGTGCTGGATCCTGTGTATCACAATTAAGATATCTTTACTAAATTAAAAATTATTACTAAAAAGGTTTTAATTAACACTGAACATTTCATACAAATAATTTGATTATTATGTCGACTTTGAAACCAGAGAGTAGGGTAATAACCATGCCGTATACTGATATAAGACCACTACATATCTTATGAATGCAATGATTGTGGTGTAATAAAGCCTGTTCAGAAATTGTGTTTGCAATAACCAAATATGTTATTCATTATTATTAACACTAATGAACATTTATTTAATAACTTACATCCACAAAATAATATGCAACAAGCGCATTCAAGTAGAAGAGGGACTTTATTATGCGGAATGTGGTTATTCTAAGTTCCAGGTTATCCAAAGTGTTATAGCAGTGAAGACGTTATTAGTGACTGCTGCCAGAAATCATACTGTCATAGTGATGTTTCAGGGCATGCACTGAAATATTGTTGTTTTAACAAACTATTGTGTGTTATTTTGTAAACTTTCTTACATGACGAAGTTAGATTTTGAGCTGCCTATACCAGTATACCACTAGCTTGCTTCTTGTTGGGAACGGATTACAATCTAAGACTATATAAATAGTGCCGACCCTCGCTGTGCTCATATACTCGCGTGTGTGATGCCACTGATCAATCTTTAGATATCAATACCAACTGGAAGCAAGGTTTTAATAGTGGTCCACCTTATCCAAATTGGTTGGTTACGTAAACTTAGAATAATTACGTGTATTAAAAAAACACGCATATCTACAACAATGTATGCGTTGATGAGTAGTTCCAACAATGAAATACTTAACTTTCCAGAAAAGGAAAATTACTTTATTTTTTGACAGGAACATAGTATCCTCCCGTTAATATGTTTTAGTTTTATTTAACTTCATTTTTTAAAATTTAGTCATATTAAAAAGACTTTCACATGCAGACGAACAGTCAACTTCCTTATTATTATTTGGTCTTGTTGTTTTGTAATACTTTCAATTATGAAAGGATAGTAGGATTTCGTACATTTATCATCGTTATATATAACAAAAAAGTAAAACACCATTTCCAAGATTGAAATCTACTTTTTACTTCAAGTGTAAAACAACCCTACAATATATATTTTCGTACAGCACAATCCACGCAGCTACAGCACAATCCACGCAGCTACAGCACAATCCATGCAATTGCAGCACAATCCATGCAGCTACAGCACAATCCACGCAGCTACAGCACAATCCATGCAATTGCAGCACAGTCCACGCAATTGCAGCACAGTCCACGCAGCTACAGCACAGTCCACGCAGCTACAGCACAATCCACGCAGCTACAGCACAATCCACGCAGCTACAGCACAATCCATGCAATTGCAGCACAATCCATGCAGCTACAGCACAATCCATGCAGCTACAGCACAATCCACGCAGCTACAGCACAGTCCATGCAATTGCAGCACAGTCCATGCAGCTACAGCACAGTCCACGCAGCTACAGCACAGTCCACACAGCTACAGCACAATCCACGCAGCTACAGCACAATCCATGCAGCCACAGCACAATCCATGCAATTGCAGCACAATCCATGCAATTGCAGCACAATCCACGCAAGCTACAGCACAATCCATGCAATTGCAGCACAGTCCACGCAGCTACAGCACAGTCCACGCAGCTACAGCACAATCCACGCAGCTACAGCACAATCCACGCAGCTACAGCACAATCCACGCAGCTACAGCACAATCCACGCAGCTACAGCACAATCCATGCAATTGCAGCACAATCCATGCAGCTACAGCACAATCCATGCAGCTACAGCACAATCCACGCAGCTACAGCACAATCCACGCAGCTACAGCACAGTCCATGCAATTGCAGCACAGTCCATGCAGCTACAGCACAGTCCACGCAGCTACAGCACAGTCCACACAGCTACAGCACAATCCACGCAGCTACAGCACAATCCATGCAGCCACAGCACAATCCATGCAATTGCAGCACAATCCATGCAATTGCAGCACAATCCATGCAATTGCAGCACAATCCATGCAGCTACAGCACAATCCATACAGCCACAGCACAATCCACGCAGCTACAGCACAATCCATGCAATTGCAGCACAATCCATGCAGCCACAGCACAGGCCAAGTCACAGGAGCTTACTTCAATTACTACCTTACTTGCACATTGTTCATTAACTTAATTTGTTCATAAAAAAAGCTTACACGTATTTAAGTAACGATTTTGGTCACACTCTGTTATTGTGAAAAATATTTGTCCCAAGACAATCAGAATTTTTCTATACAAGTGTAATCCTTATATGGTTAAACAGTTCTACCTGTATGCATAGTTCGCTAATTTTTAGACAACTAGACCCTCGTAAATTGTGAATGGCGTTTTGCATAAGAAAATACTGTTAGCATGTTTCTTATGACTGATTTGGAGCGTAAAACGTTTGCAGTATGTCTAAGAAGAAACTGTAACCTCTTCCATTATGCTCAACTTTTCTATAACATTTTTCACACTTAACTTTTGGTTAGCAAAAAATTCATGAACGTTTGGTATTAATTTTCGTTATTAATCTTTTTAAAAGAACAGGGCCTCATTTTCTGAAGTAATTTATTTTTATGAAATTCTATAACTCCTACATGCAATATATTCAGTTTAACAATATAAAACATAGATTCTAAATTCAGAAAAATTACCATATCTTCATAATATGTTAAAGGGAGATAATCTTCTTGTGAATCATCCTCTTCATCTTCAGAGCCTTCTTCTGACTCATTTACAAATTTAATGAGCAATGGATCAGCCTAAAAGAATAAAAGCTAAATTAATAAAACATTTTACAAAACTGTTTGTTTATGTAGTAGATACATTAATATTGTATCTACAAATTCCAAAATTAAATTAAAGAATATATTAGGAAATCCCAAGAATAAAATTAATGAAGAAGAAAAATCTGGAATTTATCAAATTAATTGTAACAATTGTGATTTAAAATACATTGGCCAAACAAAAAGAAAATTTAAAGAGCTAAGGAACATAGGGCATGTTTAAAATACCAACAGGAAGAAAGATCAGCCATGGCAAAACATGCACTTCAAACTGGACACTCTTTTTCAAATGGAAAATTATTAAAAGAAGTACAAAATAAAAAATTCCTTGATGCATATGAAACAATTTTTATAAAAAAAGAACCAAAATAATCTGGTAAACAACGAACCTGGGCCTTTTCAAAATTCACCGTTACTTTATTTGATTTAACAAATATCAAATTTATATATTTTTATATATACATATAACATACTGTGCTGTCATAGAATATTATCTCTTTGTATTTTTAATGACATATGTTTTTATTTAGTACAAAATTGTTTATGTTACTATTGTTATTATTACTTTTATACAGTTGTGTGGGTCCGAAGATGTTCTCATTGAGTACGAAAGGCCTCACAAAAATAAAAACTTTATATTATTGGAGAGTTTGTTTAAATTAATATATGTAATAGTTGTTTTATTACTAAAATATGTTTAGTATAACCGTATTAGTATGCTTTTAATTTACATTCTGTATGAACATTTTCGTGTTGTAAATGAAAAGCCTGTATTACTTTATGAGCTATGAGGGTTTATTGAGCTCCATTATGCCATTAGCAGGAGCCATCAATTAATTACCTTGGCAGAAAAATAACAATTTTACAAGAATATTAAGTTAAGCTCCAGTTCACCTTCCACTTAGTGCAGTCTTAAACCAGTTTCGTGTGACATGGTTGATCGTAAATATATCTTTATGTTTCAGCTTACTGAAGCTCTGCTCCAGCACTATTTTTCAGCATTTATTATTCAGCACTCGCAACTGTCACTGGTTTAGTTAAAAAACTCTTCGTGTAATCCAGAGATAAAGTCTTTGCTGCCTATTTTCTTGATTGCTTGCAACACGTCGATTAGTTGAACTTGCCAAACTTTGGGTTTATTGAGCTCCAAGATGGAGTTCACAACTTTGGGTTTATTGAGCTCCAAGATGGAGTTCACAACTTTGGGTTCATTGAGCTCCAAGATGGAGTTCACAACTTTGGGTTTATTGAGCTCCAAAATGGAGTTCACAACTTTGGGTTCATTGAGCTCCAAGATGGAGTTCACAACTTTGGGTTCATTGAGCTCCAAGATGGAGTTCACAACTTTGGGTTCATTGAGCTCCAAGATGGAGTTCACAACTTTGGGTTCATTGAGCTCCAATATGGAGTTCACAACTTTGGGTTTATTGAGCTCCAAGATGGAGTTCACAACTTTGAGTTTATTGAGCTCCAAGATGGAGTTCACAACTTTGGGTTCATTGAGCTCCAACATGGAGTTCACCTGTTGCAATTCACAAAAAAGTTCAATGCCGTTGATATCTCATAAGCTATCAGTATTTTTTTTTAAAGAAAGTTTCTAGTTTCAAACAAGTTTTTTTAAGTCATCTTTTGGTGAAAGGTTAGCCAAGTTATACAAAAACCCTCACTGCGAGTTATGATTAAAAATTGCAGTGCACCTACTTTTCAGTGATGTCACTGAAACTGTATGTATAAAATACCTCCCTCTTCAATGTATATTCTGCAGATGTTTGCACTTCATCACTTGCACTTTTGTAAAAAAAGACACGTTTCTTGTTGTGAATTCTTTTTTCACGGAAGGTTGGTTGTATTTCTAGCTCTTCTGCAATTTCCCTTGGGGAAATTACTGCGTTAGTGTATCCATTTTCTCTAAATTTTTTTAAGAAGTCCAAGCAATCATTGAACTTATTCACAGCATTACTGACACCTTTGGCTTTCCCTTGAAAGCCAATATATTGATTTAAAACAACAAATCATGCTGTACTAGTAAAGCAAACTAAGAAAGAAAAGTCTTCCATCTGTTTGACTAAGGAATGAGCCTCACTCAATGTCTGCGGGTCGTCCGTTTTCTCACTAAGTTCTATCAAAGCATCCTGAACTTCGACGTACTGATACGGAACAGACTGCACTAAAGATATGCGGGCTTCCCATCGTGTTGCACATTCTTGTTTTAGCGTAAGATCCTCGACATGTTCACTAATGGCACACCAACGCTTTGTACACCCTGAAAATATTGCCTGAATATATATGCTAGAGAGCTCCAAGTAGAGATGTAGATTTGACCGAGGAGTTTGCTCCATCAGCAATTACCAGGTTCAGACCATGGCAGCCACAAGGCATGAAAAAAATCCAGAGGGAAATCTGCTAGTACTTGAACTTGAACACCTTTGTGGACTTTCTGCCATACTGGCACCATTATCGTACCCCTGGCCCCGACAGTCGTTCATGTTTAGTCCACATTCAGCATAAGTCAGTGAGAGCTTCGCCGGAGGTTTCTTCAGCTATGTTAATTTCATAATTTCCTTCATCAACATAGCGAATCGTTAGAGATGTTTGCTCTCTGCGGATGCTAATATCCAGAGTGTTTCCTCCTCCTCGCCTCACTCACGCAACGGCCCTGATCCTTAATATAAATATTTAAAATATTTCTTGTGATACAAAGTTATAAAAACCAGTTGTAAAAAAATAAAAATATAATGGAAGTATTACCTAGGAAAGATACCAATGTAAATAAAGTTAATTCCGGGTGCCGAAGTGGCGGGGTCTTCATACCCCATCACATGTGCCAAGCCAGAGCGGCCACAAAGCACACGCACAGCCATCTTCTCTCTTCTAAAGTGCTGTAGTTTTTCGTGCGCGTGCACCTGGGAACTGCCTGATCCAAACCTTGTCTTCTTTGATTATTCCGATCAGGCTGAGCTGATCTGGCGGGCTTCTTTCAAACTATCCTCACTACATTCATTTTTCTTTTCTTACTACTCTCACCTGTTGGGTAAACTTCCCAAAAATCTACCTATAACTATCCTAAATCTAAATTTCCTTCTGTATCCAAGCCAAGGTGGAACAGCATATGCCGAGGGCTGCGTGATCAAGGGAGTTCTTGGTCGTTAATATGCGAACTCTGGATACCTGGCGACCTCCAGATTAAACTTAGCCTTCCCCAAGTAGATCTCCGCTACCCGTGGCAACTAAATGAGTAAAAAATCACAAAAAAGTGATAAAAAAACAGAGAGCTCTTGTAGCATTCAAAAAGTGGGTGAAAATTCACAAAACATAGAGGGATTGATGATGGGTTCCGACCTTAGCATAAGTGAAGTTTGGGAAAATTCAGCTCAGACTGAAAAAGAAACGCCAAGGAAACACAGAAAAACCTACAAAGGTAGAGGAGACTTCAGAGATATCTGAGGCAGTCACCACGTAAAAAAGCACCGCTGAAGAGATGGAAGTGGAGGAGACCACGAAGGTGTCAGAGCAATCTGTAAATACCTTACCTGAAAGGTCTACTCCACAAGCCAGTGTAGAGGTCGAAAGCATAAAACCAACTTGTTCCCTCTTCTTGAAGAGGGGACCCTCTCTAAAAGGACCATCTGTCTCAGCCCAAGGAAGAAAAGGGGACAGCGTCTCCAAACAATCCAAAAGGAGGGACGGGGATGAACCACCAGGGGGAGGTGGAAAAAAGGCGTAAGTATGCGCCTACTACAAATAAACCTTCACCATGCTAAGGGCGCAACCAACATCTTGGGAAAGAGGTTTATCTCAACAGGCCTGGATATCGCCCTAATCCAGGAACCTTGGATCAATAGAGGTTGCATCAGAGGATTAACGACTCAGGTAGGTAATCTCATATATGATCGATCAATTGAAAACCCCAGAACATGTATTCTAATTTCAAAACAAATAACAGCCTTTCCTATTACAGATTTTATAACAAGAGATCTGGTGGCGGCTACAGTGAAAGTGGCATCTCTGCAAGGGGTGAGAGAGGTTACTATAGCCTCAGCCTATTTCCCCAACCCGTCAACAAGCTGCCCACCAAAAGAGATAGAAACACTATTGCAGAGCTGCGGAGATAGAGGTTCGGCCCTTATTCTCGGCTGGGACTGCAATGCTCACCATACTTACTGGGGAAGCACAAATATAAACCAAAGAGGTGAGGAATTTCTACAGTTTATGTTTAGCAATGGTTTAGTTTTAGAAAATAGAGGATCAAGTCCAACCTATATTACTAGAACTAGGAAAGAAGTCCTAGACATAACCCTATCCACAGGACTCAAAAACAAACATTGTAAGGTGGCACGTCTCAAAGGAGGCCTCACTATCGGAGGACCACTGCCCTATTAGGTTCAACATGGAGGAGATAAAGGAAAAAACCTGACTCACAGAGTTCCTAAATCTACCAACAGGAAGGGATACTGAGTGTCCCTAGTAGAAGAGTTGGAAGAAATAGAACCCTTCCAGAAAAATGAATTTGACTTATGCGGACGACCTAGTGCTTATGATCAAAGAAAAAAACAAAGGCATGCTGGAACGCCTAATACAAAAAGAACTAATCCTCATAAGCAACTGGTGTCATGGGGAAGGTCTACGGATCAACCCATCTAAAACAAATATGATTACCTTTACCAGGAAGAGAAAGTTCATGCTTACAAAACCTGTTCTGGAGGGAATCAGCATCAACCAAACAAAAAGAAGAGGAATACCTGGGTTTAATCCTGGATGAAAAGCTCACTTGGAACTCCCACATTGAAAACAGGATATTCAAAGCGACAATGGCCCTTGAGGCCTGTAAGGGACTTTTTGGATTTAAATGGGAACTTAAACCCAAAATGATATATTGGATAAACGAAACCATAATAAAACCAATGGTCACATATGCTGCCTTAGTGTAGTGGCCAAAAGTAGAACAAACAACAGCTGCTAAAAGGCTACAGAGTCTTCAAAGGTTAGCTTGCTTAACCCTACATCGGGCGCTAAACGGAGTTTTCCTCCGTGTATTTTTTATTATTAAAAATAGTATTACTTTTGCGATGTTGGCAGTAGTTTCCCACAGTGTACTTCACGAGCATCTTTCGGGGAAGCGAAAAAATAGCCTCCCGCTTATCTTTGACAAAATCTGTCAGTATGAGGTCTACTTCCGTGCGAGACTGGACGATTCCTCCGTGAGCGCCCGATGTTGTGTTTGTAGTGCTTGGACGAAATCTCCGTGAGCGCCTTATTGTGTATAGTTTTTATGGAGTAATAATCCGTGTGCGCCTAAATGTGTGACCTGTGATGGTTTCTTTTTAAGTTTTACAATATATTTTATTTGAATTTTGTGAAATGGAGAATGAAGACGAGAGACTTGTCAGTACAGTACCAGTGTGCTAGGGAACATTTCAGTACTGTTTATGGAGTGAACATTGTCGTTATAAGAACCGGAAGAAAAATGTTTTGAAACTTTGTGTAGTGTGTAAAAAAATGTTGAAAAAGATTAAATTTTGATTTCAGAGTAATAATTGAAATTACAACTGTATAATATCTCAAGAATTGAATTATGTTATTTTTGTAAGAAGTTAAAAACTAAGTTAATTTCCATATATTATTACAGCAGATTAAACATATTTACAATTAATTGTATTATTCCTTAAAATAAATCATGTTGTTACTATACAATAGAATTTTTTAAGATTTTGAATTTCTTATTTGGAAAATTCATTACATAAGAGAGTAATTTTTATTTAATTTCTAAAAATGAATATATTATATTGTACTTAAATCAGTATGAATATGTAAACAAATAAAAACAGTTTAAACGACTATGATATCCATTATTCGCTAACCTGGAGGAAACCTCCGTGAGCGCCTGATGGTGTTTCTAATTTTAAGCGCCTGATGGAGGGTTAAGCATCACGGGAGTGATGAGCTCCTGCCCAACACTAGCAATTGAAGCGGTCCTGGGATACACTCCTATGGGGCAGGAGGTGGTGAGAACAGCTGCTCTAAGTGCAATAAAGCTTCTAGGAACAAAGCTTCTGTGAACCCTGAGTTGCCCTCCGGTCTGAGGACTAGCCCTAAGAAGGACCTTGCTGATATGGAGCTCCTCAGGCGACAGATTTACAGCGCTGTACATACAGACTTCTTTGTATGCTCATTACGGCAGAGAAGCTCCTCAAGCGGCTGCTGAAGCTGAGGCTCGTCGAAGCGATCTAGGCGGGTGGTGGACTTTTTGACCGTCAGCACGGTTTTCGGGAAAGCCTCTCTACAATAGGAGCGGTGGTGCAGGTTTTAGACGCCTTCGGGGTAACACAGCGTAGGGACCATCGCACTCGCCGGCTGGTCGTACTGACCGCGCTGGACGTGCGAAACGCGTTGAACTCAGTCAGATGGCCTGATCCTCTAACCACTCTACGAGACGATTTTCACGTACCTGCTTTCCTCCTGAGAATGCTTAACAGCTTAGAAATAGGCAGTTGTCTTATATTACTGCCGGCGGGCCACGTTGGAGGGAGTTCACGGCGAGAGCTGCGCAGGGCTGTGAACAAACCTGTGGGCGCATCACCTATGACGGAATCCTCCAAATGGAAATGCCTGAAAGGAGCTTACTCGTGGAATACGCGGACGATATTGCCGTGGTCATCACTGTGAGGAACTTCGATGAGGCACAATGGCTGCTCGATCGACTATTGATGTAGTGGTCGCCTGGATGGATGAGCACGGCCTGACTTTGGCAACGGAGAAGACCGAGATCGTACTTCTCACCAGACGGAGGAATGACACTGTCGTCCAGATCCGGATGGACCAGGATATTATCAGGACCAATAACTCTGTGAAGTATCTCGGCGTGACGCTTGATATCGAGCTCACGTTCTGGCACAATAAACGTGAGCATTCTAGGTCTGCAAACAAGGCGGTGGTTATTTGCAGCCTCGTTGAGACTGATGAAGAATATCGGTGGATCTGTGGTGAATAAGCGGCGGCTCCGTGCTCCTGTACGTGTTTGAGATATGGGCGGACGCTCTGCGTCAAGTGTGCCACAGGCAAAGGATGGCGGTCGTCCTCGTGGTTGGGGGACTATCGATCTTCTCGCTTTCCAAAGGAGGCGGGTATACAAAGGAACGGTGTGGTAACTCGCACCGATGCTCGAGAACACACCATGGCGGACTAGTAGAAAAAATGGCTGCTAGAGAGCAGAGCACGTTGGACGGCCAGACTGATTAGACATGAGAGAATGGGTGGAGCGACAACATGGGGAGGTAAATTTCTACCTCATCCAGCTCCTCGCCGGCAATGAGAACTTTCAAGCGTCCTTTTCTAAGATGTGTAACTTTGAAAACTAGAAATGTCCCTATGGGGATGGAGCACAACTACGCGTTCTTCTGCAGGCGGTGGTGAAACGAAAGAAGGTGACTTGAGATTGCCTTAGGCCACCTCTCTCTGGACACCATTGTTTGGAAAATGGTCTCTGACAGAGAGACTGCAAATAGTGTCTCTGCTTATGTAGCGGCAGTGCTGAACACCAAGAAATTAGAAGAAACATAATACAGCCCGGTGCTGCCCAACCGATGGCCTGGTACTGTAGGAGTCCTCTGTTGGCTTAAGTAGGCACCCTCTTCAAGTAATGCGGAAAGCAGTCCTGAGAAGGAGTAATACGGTAGTGCTTTAGTGGGTGCAAATCCTAAACATCAGCAAATTTCTCTGACGGTGCATTAGAAATTCTCCATTGATAAAAAACCATGTCACTTGCCAAAACTGTGGCTGACTGCCCAGACAGTAACATGTCACTTGTCACAACTGCATTTCACTGCTCGGATAGTCAACAGTTTTCAAATGTAGAGCTGCTATGTGCTAGAATCTAACAGACGATGTCTGAAACTTTTCATCTTGTTCTTTTGAAGGTACCTCTCTGTTTGGACTTAGCAACTCTGGTGGTTGCCTGGGCAGTCATAGAGTAATTTATTATTTTGCCACTGTTTTGCACAGCTATATGTTTATACTGTATATGATGTAAATATTGTAGTACATATTCTATGTAGTGCTTTTATAACTAAGGAAAAAGTAAAACTAATGACAGATGGGAATAAATTGAATAGTGAATAGATTGTGCACAATGTGCTGTGTGCGGCTGATTGCCTGCCTGGCCAGTCATGGTGAAATCAAATCAAATTTTTGATTGTCCATTACCAATAAAGCATACTTGTTTTATCGATTTAGAGGCACTCTGTGTTATTTCAAGCCACACACAAAAATTAAGTAACACTGCATGTAGCCCAGTCTCAAGTAATTGAGTAACTTTTGGACTACTCACACACTTGTACTGATTGAGTGACTCGCACAGACTTGTATCATCGACATATTGCTTCAAGTGATCCCTTAAATAGGTATTAAGTCATTTGCATTGAAACAAAAGAGGGTCTAAAATCGAGCCTAGAGGAACGCTAGAGGTTATAGGAAGAAACCTAGAATACGATTTGCACAAAGAATTCATCACATTGACACATTGAGTTCTACCAGAGAGTTCCTCTAAAACCATTGATCATTTGACGCTGTGAATTCTTTTTTTCAAAGAAGCCACAACGTCAAATGATCAACACAGATTGCAAAGGATCTTATACGATTAGTGTGGACATCAGGTGGCATGAGAAGATGGATTTCAGTACACATTCATTACAGCCAATGGCGTAGTATAGAGGGTACAACTGTTAATGCAAGATAACCAGAGCAAGCAGCGTCGAACATGGCTGCTGCTTGGATGGGTGACCGCTGAGCGATTCTGTCCTTGCAAGCAGCTCGCCTGCCCAGCCATTAATGGTGGTTTGGAAATCACCTTTTAGCTATTGGTCCCAAGGTTAAGTGTCAGAGAGGGCTTCTTAGCCTTAACTTCGCCTGGTAAAATAAAAAATCTTTACTTTACTACAAAATATAATCAATATCAAACCTTCTGTATTAATTTGGCAAGGTCACCGTTCTCTGAAAAACACAAGCTAATAGTAAAACTTTATCTGATTAACAGTTTACCTTGGAAGCGAGTAGTATTTCTTGAATAAGCTTAGCATCCGTATCGTTCTTTCCCCACACCAACGCTAGTGGTGTTTGACTTACAAAGTTCTTGGCATTGATGTTTAGCTCCTCCTTTAAAATGAAAATAAATTGTTATTAAAATATTAAGAATTTAAAGGACAGGTTAAATAACTAACCTGTTATGTTTACTCATAATAGTACAGAGTATTCAATTATACATTTTTCATGTGTTACTCTTTATTGTACATTATAGAACTTTATAATTCATTAACCTATTTGCATGCTAATTTTTAGTGGCGTTTTGGAAAAATATGTATACTACTACAAATACATGTACATAAATACTCTAAAATTCTTTGTAAAATATATAAGTATAGTTTACATCTTGGAAAAAAATGTTCTAAAGAAACTGTCTTATTTTCATCATTCACAATGACCAAGATGAACAGTGTTAAGCTTTTAATGCTGTGAAAAGATGCCATTTTATACTACTGCGACTACAGCTGTCCTCATGATTGTCAAAACAACAACTTTAACATTCATCATAATATGCTAATGAGGTAACATTCACGACAGCATACTAATGAGTTGACACTAAATCATAACATACTAATGACCATTACATCATAGAATACTAATGATTTAACACTACATCATAGCGTACTAATGATTTAACACTACATCATAGCGTACTAATGATTTAACACTACATCATAGAATACTAATGAGTTAACACTACATCATAGCATACTAATACGTCAACACTACATCATAACGTAATAATGAGGTAACATTCACTACAGCATACTAATGAATTAACACTACATCATAGCATTCTAATGAGTTAACACTACATCATAGCATTCTAATGAGTTAACACTACATCATAGCATACTAATACGTCAAAACTACATCATAACGTAATAATGAGGTAACATTCACTACAGCATACTAATGAGTTAACACTACATCATAGCATTTTAATGAGTTAACACTACATCATAGCATTCTAATGAGTTAACACTACATCATAGCATTCTAATGAGTTAATACTTTGTTGTTAAATGTTAATGGCCGTGGGTTTCTTGTAGTTAATTGGACAACACATGTAACCAGACACATTTTCTGTTCAATTGCGAACTTCACTAAAGCTCAAAAGGATCATATTAACTTGATTCATGCCAGTCTGAAAGAGGTTATTTTGAACTGACCGTGTCGAAACATTCTTTTCCTGTTTTTTTAATGTAACTATTGCACCTAAATCCTCAACAAAATTGTACACAGTGTTTAAATTTGTTAGGTCCATTTCTTTCATTTTGTTAGGTCCAATTATTTTGCCCTTTTTCATTCCCACCTTACATATGGTACCCTTCTCAGGGGTAGCTCCAGCGGAGCTAGAGAGGTTTTTCTGTGCCAAAAGAAGGCTGTGCGAAAAATTTTTAATCTTAGCAATAGTGACTCGTGTAAACCTTATTTTATAGAATATGATATACTTACGCTCCCTTGTATTTTTGTATTGCAGAGTTTGATATATGTACAGGGTGTGGTAGATAAGTAATGACACTCAGTCTAGAAAAACAAATTTATTGATCCGATTTGTACAAAACGTTAATATTCTTCAAAGTACCCGCCTTGGGCGTCGACACAACGTTGCCAGCGCGTTTTCCAAGCTTCATAGGCCACACTGTAATCCGTTGGAGTTATCCCAGTTAGTGCCTTCGTGACAGCACGTTGGATGTTCGGAATATCGTCGAAACGATGACCCTTCAGGCATCTTTTTACCTTCGGAAATAGGAAGAAATCAGGAGGACTTATGTCAGAGCTGTACGGTGGCTATGGCAGAACTTCAACTCCAATTCGGGTCAAATAGGAGGTCACGAGGCTTTTATCCGCGGGGAGCACTCGGGGAACCAATTTTGCGCAAACTTTCCTCATCATCAAATCTTGCGTAACAATTTGGTGAACCGTAAATTTATTCACGGAAACCTCATCGGCGATCATTTTGAGGCTTAAACGACGGTCGGAGTCCAGAGGTTCTTTCACTTTGGCCACCGTTTCATCCACACGACTCGTTGAAGGGTGTCCAGATCGTTCCATGTCTTCAACGGATTCCCTCCCGTTTTTAAATCTATTAAACCACCGGAACACTTGAGCTCTTGATAGGGCGTGCTCTTTGTAGGCCTCCGTAATCATAGCAAAAGTTTTGCCCAAGCGAAAGCAAAATTTGATTGCATACCGCTGTTCTATCGAGCGATCCATCTTCAGCGTTTTCACAAGTGTCACGGGCACACAAGCAACGTAATACGCGAAGCTCGACCCTCACTGCTCCAGGGCTACGACGCGACTGTGAACCGGTTCTACTGTAGCTCAGATCCCCCACCACGTGACCTGCAGGTGGAGACCGCACTGCGAGCGACTGGGGCGCCGCGCGGCGGCCAGTCTCATTACTTATCTACCACACCCTGTAAAAGGAAATTTAGAACAATTTGACTTAAGAAGCTCAATACATACTCATTATACAAGAAACCAAGACTCAATCAACTAAAAACATGCTAGGCTAGCTAAAACCCATAATAGTTATCTGTATATAGGCATAAAGCTCTTTAACAAGTTACCATTAGAAGTTAGGGAAATTTCATGTAATAATTTTAAAATAGCTGTGTCTAAATGGTTGAAGCAAAATGCATTCTATTCTATTGAAGAAATATATCTTTACAATATAAGTGATAGGATTTTCATGTAGTTCATGCATGTATGCTCAGCATTAAGGATATAACTGTGCCATGTAGGCTATGTTAAGGTTTGTGTATGTGTTTGTATTTGTATATTGTATATTATATGTTTTAGGGACATATTTTAAACTCTATGACTTTGTCAATGCATTGTTGTGTGGGATGGCAATAAAAATATTCTTGATTCTTAAGTTTCCCACAAACTTACCCCAGTTACCTCCAACTATTGGACCACTATTTCAGGAGTATTGTACTCCAAAGCAACTCGGTCAAAAATGATTGTCTATTCTTGCTTCTGTTCATTCATTGCTCTGAATAAATGGGTTTGAAAATATATTTTCTATGCAATTTAATATATGTGATTATGCAGAGTAGCATTAGTTTTTGTTTTTATTTTAATTTTTAAACGATTTAAAAATATTATAAACAGATACATTTTTAAATTGTAAAAGTTGGCTAAAATAATAGTACTAAGTATATTTTTTAAATAAGAATTAAATTTTAGATAATTTTCTTCAATTCTTAATGAGTCAACATCTTAGCCGATGACTTACAAACTTCAAGAGTTCCACAATGACATCCTTGGAACGAGAGATGACTGCTAGGTGTAGAGGTGTGTTTCCATCATTGTCTCTACAGTTGATGAAGTCTTTGAGTTGCGTGTTGTCTGAATTCTTGCATAAATGATAAACAAGCTTGGCTTTCTTCCATTTTACTGCCAGATGGAGAGCCGTATAACCTGTTGAAAAAAAATAGAATTATGCATTTCACCATTACTTCAACCTACTTCATGGGCCAACTAGTTTGAATTGCTAGTTTGTTTCCCCAGTTTTCTGCTTCAACCTCCAGAATGTTTCTGACATTGCCAAGAATCCAGGTCAGGATGAGGAATAACATGAGAGGGGTAATTGGTAGAAAGCTACTAATACCCAAAATATTTTTCAAGAGTCAAGAGTCAAGAAATCTTTATTGTCTTTAAGCACTTGACAATGCAATGGACAACATCACTTTTTCTTATATCTAAAAGGCCTACTCCTATCACACCTTTAAAATTCTATAATGCAAGTGTAATGATTAGACACTAAGTCAAAGTAAATTTTATATGTACATGGTAGATGTGAATAACGCCACAATTTGGTCATTAAAAAGAAAATAAAAGTAAAAATGGTTTTAGCAGCATCTCGTTAAATATAAAACATATCTAAAACATTATATATAGAATAAATTAAATAGTAAATAAAAACAATAAATATATAACAATAAAACAAATAAAAAGTAACAATAAATAGATAACAATGCAACAAATAGAAATTTACAATAAAATAGGTTTAACAACAATAAATAAATAACAATAGATATAACTATTAACAAAAACATAACTATTAAAAAATTAAAGTACTAATATCACAGGTTAAGTAGTCATTTAAAGAATAAAATGTATTATCAACAAGCCAATTACTCACAACATTTTTAAATCTACTTATGGAAACATTACATGCTTTTTCAGGAAGTTTATTAAAAAGTTTCATCTTCATATAGATAAAAGTGCCTTTGGTTTCCTCCAATCGAACATTCATCTGTTCAAGCATATATTTTTTTCTTGTACAGTAGGAGTGTATTTCTTGTCTACTAATAAAACTGTCTAATTGTTCTTTGACACTAAGTAAAGTACAATAAATATACAGGGATGGAAGGGTCATAATTCTAAATTTTTTAAAAATTGGGACACAAGAAACTCTATTGCCAACATTTGCAGTAATTCTAATTACTTTCTTTTGCCAAATGAAAGCAGTTTTAGCACTTCTAGTACTATTCCCCCAAAGTGTTACACCATATCTGAGCTGGGAATGGAAAAAGGCATAATATGCTGTGATTAACATTTCACTACTGACACTATACTTTAGTTTCCTGATAAGGTATGCAACCCTAGCTAATTTTTTACAAAGAAAACTTACATGTGCATCCCAATTTAATCGATTATCCATGTATATTCCTAATAGCCTAATAGGTTCTGTGTACTTACTATCAAGGACACAGTTTCCATCAAGAGTAAAAATTAAATTTTCTGTTTTACTATTATTTACCACCAGTAGGTTGGCTTTAAACCACTTAATAGCTTCAGTCATTGCCTGCTCCTGTTCTAAAATTAAAGTTTCCAGATGTTTATTGCTATTTAAAATAGTTGTATCGTCTGCATATAGAACAGACCTACAAGGCATATTAAATGAAAAATCATTTATTGCTACAATAAACAGAAAAGGCCCAAGTACTGAGCCTTGTGGTACTCCTTGTAAAACATTTTGGAAACCAGATACATCTTTATTTTGTGAAACCATCTGCCTTCTATTTTGTAAATATGATGAAAATAAACTTAATTCATTATTTTTTATGCCATAAAAATGTAGCTTTTTTACAAGCAGGTCATGAGGAATACAATCAAAAGCTTTACTTAAGTCAATTAAGGTAGTAGATGTCATCATTTTGTTTTCAAAATTCAGAATAACCTGTTCTGTTACAGTTTCAACCGCTTTTACTGTGTTTAGACATGGGAGAAAACCAAATTGGTCCGGACAAAAAAAATTATTTACAACAAAAAAGTTATACAATTGTTCTTTGATACAAAACTCAAATATTTTACTAAGAATAGGAACTAATGAGATTGGTTGATAGCTAGAGGGGTCAGTCCTATCTCCTTTTTTAAAAATTGCCACTACTTTTGTTACTTTTAATGCTTGAGGAAATGTTCCTTGATCTAGCATCTTGTTAAATAAATAAGTAACTGGCTCTAATATTATGTCAATGATATCTTTCATAATTTCATTGAAAAAACTCATAATAATCCTCACTTTTTGAGGTACTCAACCTAGATGTACAATATAAAACATCATTTCTTTCAATATTTAAAATAATTTTTTAATACACCCTTATTTCTTATGTAATTTTCTAAATATTCAAGAGCAAGGTTATTGTCATTCTGCTGGTCAGAAGTATTAATTATATTAGAAGGTGAAAGTATAAAGAAGTTATTAATAGTCCTAGAATCAATAAAAGTTTCATGATTTTTTTCTTCAACCTTTTTTTCTGTATTAATTATTTTCCAAGAAGCTTTACATTTATTTTTTGAATTGGTAATATATTTCTCATTGAATAATTTTTTCTGTCTTTTAATTTCAGATCTATACAGATTTTTTGCTCTTGTGTACACATTTTTACATTGTAGTTCATGAACTGTACCCTTACTGTTCTTAAGCTTATCATACAATGCAACAACTATTTTCCTAATATTTTCCAATTCTTTTGTATACCATTTACTACTTAACCTATTAGTATTGTCACTATTGCTTAATTTAATATCTTTAAAAGGACAGCACACATTAAAAGTGCTTGTCAAGACAAAGTTAAAATAATCAAATGCTACATTAGTAAAACGTTGTAGCTGTGACCAGTCTACATGAGTCAAATTTTTCCTAAAATTTTTAATAGCATATGGCGTTAACGTTCTAATGGTTTTAGTTGAAATACCTTTTTTTATACCTGCGTTTGGAGCACCAATTGTGTGAAAATTTGCACAAACTGCTGCGTGATCTGATAAATGAGGTTCAATAACATTACAAGTTACAGTACCCTTTTTTACATTAGTAACTATATTATCAAGGCATGCCTCACCCCTGGTGTTTTCTAGATTTAAGCAATGCATGTTGTGGGAACGCAGTAAATTGAAAAAAGAATCTACCTCGACATTACTTTTTTTTATATTGATATTAAAATCACCTGATATGATCAACTTCACTTTAGAATATTTTCTATTTATATAACCAAGTAGCTCATCAAAAAAACTTATGAAATCATTAATGAGAGAATTTGGTGTTCGATAAATTGTTATAATGATAGCATTCAAACTAACTAAAAATATACCTGTAAACTCAAAAACGAAATCTACACATAAATGTTCTAATTCAATAGTTTTATACATTATATCTCTTTTAACATATATACTACAACCCCCTCTTCTAAGGGGAGGCTTTCGGCAATAAATACTACCTACACAAAAACCTGCTGGCACATAAAACAAAGACTCTTCTGGACAAAGCCAGTGTTCATTTATAGTTTGTTAATACATGTATATTTAATTTATTTGACCATAGATTTAATTCTTCTAATTTATTTCTTATACATTGAATATTTAAGTGATAAACAATGAGGCATGAGTCCTTAGATTCTGGTGAGCTTCTACTTGTGCACTGTAGTTTTTTCCAATTGGTAGACAAGTTCCCTGACACATCATAAGTACCTGGAGGAGGAGGTTGCACATCTCGTAGGCACAGCCTGTGGTTAGGATCCTTCTTGGCAGTAATGGCTTTTGCTACTACTTCAGCTAACCACTTCTTTCCCCAAAAATTTAAGTGGAGACCTTGACGGGTGTGTAAAGCTCTCTCTGCTTTACTAGATTTCACTAGTGTGACGTTGGAGTACTTGCCACTGAGCTCTTCGAGGCGCTTATTTGTCTTTTCAACTTCTTTGTTGACACAGGACCAACTAGCCAGGTCATAACGGTGTGGGAGGTCTACTAAAATGATATTTGTATTTGTAGCTCTGTCCAAGGTTTCAGTTATTAAAGTCAAAGCTTCATTTGCTTCATTTTTTGCCACATCATTTGTGCCGCATACCATCACCAAGTAATCATTTTTATTTAAATTTACATTTTCTATATTTTTATAATTTATAATTTGTCTTGTACGCCCCCCAGGCCTCACAAAACCTACTGCTTCATGATCTTTATGTATTTTATTAAGGTGCCAGGCTAAATCTCGTCCATAACTATCAGCACAAATGAGCACCTTATTCATGTGTGTCTCATTGTGGCTTCCATCAGTACTGAGATCACTAACATTTGAAGTCTCATCTTCATCAACTTGTAAAACCTCAAACTGGTTCCTTAATTCAATGGTATTTTGGTTTCCATTATACGTCTTGGGTATAGGGTTAGGTATATTTTTTTTTACTTTTTACAACCACTGAAAAACTCTCTAGCTTTGTTTTTTCAGAGCTCCATCAACTTTTTTTCAGTCCAGTGTTATTATGGAAAGGTGTGGAATTCAAAGGAGACAGACTATGATGTACATCCGAATTTACTTTCTTTATTGTAGAGATATTAAAATTTTCTTTTTGGTTCAATTTAGTACGTAGTCTATTTACTTCTTCTTCCAGCTGTATAATTGTTTCTTTTTTTATTATTACTAAAGTTTCTAGTTGTATATTATGATTCTTAAGACTAATAATTTCTTTTCTTGCTTGGTTAATGTCATCATTAAGTGAATTTATAATTTCATTTTGATTTATTAGTTCTTGAGTTACATCTTGATTGATACCTATAGTTTCTTTTTCATGTTCCAAATGGAAATCAACAGATGTACATTTTTCAGAGAGCCATTTTCTTGGTAACTGTGCTATACTTTTATATTCCTCAATAGTTAGAGAAGTACATTTTCTGTGGAACCATTTAGAACATGTTCCTGTACAAAGTATAGAATGACAGCCTTTGGTTATATTTTTAGAACATTTACCACATGGGTACTGTAATTTTTTCTTATTCATTTATATAAAATTGTTAGATATGTTTTTTATTTATAAAATTACCACCTTTTATTCACCAACTTCAACAAACGAGATGAGGGATACACAAGCTGGCCATGTCTAGATGCATTTTATTCCACCTAGAAAATTTAATAACCTAAGGTTGACTGGGAGAACCCTATTGATGACTCCTGCAACCAAAATACGAGACAAAAACTTATAAAGAGTACATCACTACCTTTGAGATTCTACACTCCAATGCAACCAGATTGTACGATCTAAAACAAACAAATTCTCCACTCTGAGATGACCAGATTCTACACTCCAATGCAAGCAGATTGTACA
Source organism: Homalodisca vitripennis (assembly GCF_021130785.1). Lineage (NCBI taxonomy): Eukaryota > Metazoa > Arthropoda > Insecta > Hemiptera > Cicadellidae > Homalodisca > Homalodisca vitripennis. The sequence continues at coordinate 111,687,938 of NC_060214.1, forward strand.
CTCTGGGATGCACAAATTTTGTGCTATGAGAGAATTCAATGCATTTAAAATTGAGTGACCCCATTTTTATATTAAGCAGTAATAATCTTACGATTTAGATTTACATGAAGCCTTTTCTCAATTAAAATGTATTTTAACACATGTCTACTACTTTATTTTGGTTTTCTCTCATTTCAAATTTACAAATGAATTTATATCATCCCCAAAGGAGACTCAAAATCTGAAAGTAAAAAAGGAAAATGTATTTAGAATCAGACAATTTTATCAGGGCCTACTAGTTTTAATTTAGAAATTTAACAATATTATCAAAGACTACAAACGTCAGTATGAAATTTTACTGAAATAGGAAACTAAATGCGAAATAAAAATCTTATACATGTAGTTGTAGAGACGTTAACTTTTTTATGGGAATGATTTGGTCGAAAAACCCAACTAAAACCAGCCAGATAGCCCCACCCCCCCCCCCCCCCACCCCCCCCCCCCCCCACCCCCCCCCCCCCCCACCCCCCCCCCCCCCCACCCCCCCCCCCCCCCACCCCCCCCCCCCCCCAGAACGTAAAAGAAAACGCGACGCCGTTTGTTGTGACCGCCATATTGCCGCTGCCGTTCTGTATTACTTTCGTGCCGAGCTGTGGATATTTGTAAATTTTAATAGTTTTACACGTGTTTTAGTGTCGTATTTAATGTGTAGTGTGTTGTTTGATGTCGTAGTAGTGGTAAACATATACATTTTAGAATAAATCAATTTCTATTTACTGAAATATGTTTGAGAAATTACCGGCTTTGTGTAGGCTATGGCACAATGACTTGGCTAAAATTCATTTTCACATAGTTTGTTATTGTTTTCACTTACTAAACGTTATTTATAGCACTCTTTTAACTCTGAAGTAACTATTTATTTTTTGTAAATAGATAGTTTTCACAATAAAATATATATTTCCTGTAATTTCTTTGGTTATATATAATAACTGTTTGGGTTATTCTATATTTTTTCCAATATCTTTAGTTATATTTATAGTTTTCTAACTACATAATATTTCCTATTACTTATAAACCATAAATTTATAAATTTTGATATAGTACAAGCTTTAGAAACTATTTTATATTTTGCTGAATGAAAATTTTTTGGCAAAATTTTTGAATAATGGCAAAATTTAACTTTTTTTACTTTTCAAAAAAATAATTTATGGTAATTATTTCATTACTACTTTATATTCTATTTTATTCTAAGTAATAAAATATGCAAAATAACATGTATTCATAGATAAATGTATTAGCAAAACTTGTTTTACCAAAGTCTTACGTGTACACCCGATTTTCAGAATTTATACGCATCGCTGCTTTTTGTTCTATAAGCTTTATGATGCTTTCATAAATGTGTATAATGTTTATGTTTTTCAGAAACTAGATAAAATTTGACACAGAATGGCTATCTCACTTATAAATATTTTTCTCACTATAACTTCATTTGCTAGGTATGGTCCCCCCCAAATTTAAGAAATATTTTTCGTAAATTTTATATTTTGATTAAAAAAAGTGTTTATTAGAAAATTTTTGATGGTTAATTTTACAATATAGTGCAATTCTACGTTTAATTCTGAAACACAAAAATATATACTCTTATTTATATTGCTTTTATTTTATATTTTTAATAATTTTTTTAAAAAACCCTTGCGCGAAGCTCCAAAACAGCCCGACACTACAGGATGAAATGACCGCCAGTTCTAGGGTTAATATCTGATGTATTTGAAAATAAATATTTTATATTTTATTTGCAAAGCCCTTGTTTCCAAATCAGGGTCCATAACATTACATTAAAAACATTTCAGATCACAAGAGACAAGCAAAAGATAAACAACTAAAGAAGATCTCAAATAAAAGTCTGTATAAAAATTTGAACGGAACTACTTAACATTCAAGTAACAAGTAACCTTACATAACCGTATTAGTAACTTAAACAGTAATGAACTCAGACTTATGTACTTAATACATTTTATACAGAAGTGTCCCGTAATTAATGACCAAAACTTTACCAAGGTGTAATACAGGTGAAAACAAACAAATTTTGTCATATAGTGTATAGTCATATCTTGCTTAGTTTTTTTTGTCTGTCTGGCTGCATGAGGAATGTATTCTTATCATTTGCGTAAGGCATTGTAAAACAGCTGATTTTATTTAAACAGCTGTTAAATAAAATCAGCTGTTGCACAGGGCCTTATCCACCTTGATAAGGATACATTCCTAATTCTGTACTTTAAGCATTAGTTATTTAGTATTTACCCAGACCTATATTTCAAAAATCTTAATTATTTCATAACTACTTATAGTAGAACATTCAATATAATACCAAACGTTTTTTGTGTTGAAAAGGGCCATGTTTTATTAAATAACTTGCCTTAAAGTTATTAGGCTTTGAAGATTGTAAATGGCTGCCATTTTGTTTCTGTAAATGATATTATTTTGAAACTTTTATCTTAAGTATACAATAAAAAGATCACAAAACTATCAAAGTTTCAACTTGATATCTCAAACCATAGTCGCAAATTATTTTCTAAAAAGACACACACACAGCCCGACAGACAAAAACTAAGCAAGATAGGACTATACATTACATGATGAAATTTGTTTGTTTTCACCTGTATTATACCTTGGTAAAGTTTTTAATTATTAATTACGGGACACCCTGTATAACGTAAATATAATATTAAACTGTAACCAAATTTATGTAACACAGGTTTAACACCTTACAGCAGAAATATTTTTAAAATCACATTGAACAGTTGTATCTTACTGTATATTTGATAGACTTAAGATAAAAATTATAGTCTATCAAACATATAAAGTTTACAATTCTGCTGTAGCATTACAATTGTTAACTTATACGTACATTTCCAATATACCTATTCCTGGATAAAATTGTGCTTCTATAAGAGCAGCAAGCTCAAAACAATGTCTATATAATCTAGATCCATCTCAAAATTTATGTTTCATTCCTTCAACTTACAAACGCCTGCTGAAATTGTTAAGTTGGTGTACTAAAACTGTCACACAACAAGCATAGTTTTTAAAATATAGTACAAAAATAACCTAATTATACAAAACTACTGAGAATACATACCCTCAATTGTTTGGCATTACAAAAAAACATCAATGGACTTCTAACAATGAGGCACACTATTACACTTATTGTGCAGTAAAATAATATTTAGACTAATAGTATAATACTACACAAAATTTATCTGAATAAAATATAACACGAGCCAGTCCGGTAATAAAGAAGGAAACATCGCATTCTAGAGTGTTGAAACGATTTGCTGACTTGAGTCATCTGATTAATTTCTATAAAACAAACACTTTCTTAAATGACAAATATAGAATTGAATGTTTTCTGTCAAGAAGTGAGAACGTAAACTAGGTGAACTAGTTTGTAACTCACTAAAACGCAGTAATAACTGTGAATTTCTTGTGGAACCATTGTTACTGCTGTCAGTTTCTTAACCCTTCATGAAACCATATAGTTCTTCGCATTTCACAAGTGTGAGTTAACATTATCAATCTTAACCCTTTGAATGCCAACGTCTGATTTTACCGGACGTAAAAGTTGTCTGAAAAGTGCCAATGTCCGATTTTACCGGACGTTCAGGAAAAAAATTGAAAACAATATTATGTTCAATTGTTTGTAAAGGAAACTGTTCTTTTCAAAATAAATTGTTGTAGTATACTTCCGATCAATTGACTCTAACGAAAATCAATCTAGAACTCACATATAAACATTTTTTTGTTGACATGGTTACCGGAAACAATGTGACATTAGTTTCTTAAAAGTTGTATAACTCACTCATTATTGAAGATAATGATGTACATTTTTCAAGATTTATAGACAACTGAATGCCCATTCCAGTGATATGGATAAAGAAAAGGATATGATTGTTTAGGTAATGATAATTAGGTTGAAAAATGAAATTTAAATAAATTCTGGAGTTTTTTGACGTAAGTCCATTTTTGAAATTCCTAAATTTAATTTTATAACTTTTGTTATTTTATGTTAATTGGGCAAGAGTTTCCAAAGAAAAATTACAAAAAAAAACTATGTTGATAGCTTATTAAATAATCAAACTGTGAAGTTTTTACTGAAAACTTGCAAAATGCCTTCAAAAGGGCTGGCACTTTTAGGTGCACCCAATAGAAATATACCTGGCACTCTTCAGTACACCCACTCAATAAATACTTGGCACTCAAAGGGTTAACAGCTTCTAGGATACAGTGTACTGCTCCTATTCAATAAACACAATACAATGACATTCTAACGAGCACCTATGTGGAACATATTTAGATACACACTGAAACAACAGGGGTTTTTTAATTGCATTACAGAAAAACACTAAAATAAAATTACATGATTATTATTACACAAGTGTTTTTTAAACACACGCTCATTTAGAAAACAATGGGTTACATTACTTTCTTTATGTATAAATGTTAAAAGGGCTTAGTAATTCCTTTTAAAATCAGCAGTGCTGACTTCTTGCGTTAGTAGAGATAAAAATTTATATTATACACATTTTATTTATATGTCTGATCCAACTCTTCTATTACGTCCATTCGTAAAACTGAAGTAAAAAGGTAAATTTTGAGTGAAAAAATGTATGGTCTATCAAATGTTTGCAGAGGAAACAAATTTAGCGAACGTTTTCTCGTTTGAAGAGTCTGAAATCTACTTATGTCTAAAAAAAACAAGAGCTCCTTTATCAAGATATAAAATTCACAGAGGATATATATTATATATATACAAAAAGTAGTATATATGATCCATTATGTTGTAGGAAATACGGTGTATCGGTAATGTCCCTTAGTACATACAATAGCTGTAAAACAGAAAAACAAACTGTATAACTATCCCAGACAGTGGTGGAGGAATGTTGAAACGCTCACAGCTGAGTGATTATAGTCCTGTAGTCTGAGACCATCAGTCATGTTTACTTCTGCGAGAGTCAACTTTCCGCTTCATGTGAGCGAGGAACACCGTCCAGACGTACCCTATTAGGTTGTTCGCTAGCACCCTCAACTGAAAAATTTTGTATCATTAAAATTGAATTTCAGCTAAATATATTAAAATATATTGTTTAAATTTTAAATAACAGAAAATAACTAACTCCTTCAAAATACACTTTGTATAGTAAATCTAAATTTCTTAAATAAAAGTGTTTTCTTCATACAAGTATTGGGTGGAAAACTGCAAGAAGAAAGTTAAGTTTATTCAATGGGACTGATTTTAATTTTGAAAGTTACACCAAACAAATGGCTAAAACTGTTGTAACATAAATATCACATACAATACATCTGTTACTATGAGTGTAACACTCCACTAGATGGCTAATACGGTTTAGAACAACGTGATTATTGTAAATTAGACTTTGACTTTTAAATACTCTCTATTGACTTATTATACCAATAAATGCTTTTCAATGTCGATGTTAAAAGAAAGTTAAATTACACTGAACACAATATTTAATTACAACATATAGGGATTTTAATTAACTGCAGTAAATTGCCACTAATTATTACATCATAAGTGTGCTAACTGAAATGCTATGAACTTTGACTTTAGTCTCCCTCTTTAGACTTTAGGACTTCTCTACGCTGGCCTTAGATAGTTGCATTGTTACTGAAATCGTTGAAATATTCAATAAAATATCACGAAATGTTGGAAAGACATTTCAGAAGTGAATATAAAATACAGTTTCACTCTCCAACACTAATTGTTATAAGGCACCATCTTTTAACTTAAATCTAAAATGGGACAAGAGATTGGAACATCTTTCAGTGACTAACACATTTCTCACTGTTTGCAATGCCATTTAAAATAAATATGGTCACAGTGTCTCTGTGTTTCAAAATGAAATTGCATGCAAAGCCACAAGTAACTACTAGTACCTGATATTTGTTAAACTTAAGTTTTATATTGAACTGTCAAAACTGCTAAACTATAATAAATATAAGGAATTATAGTGTTTTAAATGTCTTAATATGTCTACTTAAATTTAAATTTAAAAAATGAAATTTTAAATTACAATTTTGAAGCAAAATAAAAAAATGTTTGCTTGAAATTAAATGAAAAATTACTTCATTAGGTGAAGTTAGGACTATAAAGTCATCTTTACCACTTACCATCATTAAATATTGAACTAACATATTTACATTAATAACTTAACATAGTTCCATTTCTTTCAAATTATAATAATTTAAATACAAAACCGACGAGCTTCTCATGTTAAACAAGGATGCGTTGTTCACGTGGCACAGAAACGACATTCAAAGCTGACGCAACTCAAACTAACTAAATTAATTCAGAAAAATTAAACTGTATATACTGTATTATACATAATCGCAATGTGTATTTCAAGTGTTTTTACGCAATAAAGAATATTGTATTGTTTGTACATGTTCTTTATTTTTTCAACATTTTCCGTTTAACCCTGATTTTTGTTATGTTGGTCTCGGCTAGTTTGACTTAATGAGGTTGCATTGTATTACCAGACACACTTTGAATTATCTACTTTTCTCTGAAGAGTGTACTGAAGAAGACGAAATTAAACATAGGGAAAGTGCATACGTTTTATAAATACATTATTAATATAGTATTAAAATTTTTACGCACATAATTCTGTATCCTATAACTCACAATAAAATTGGCTACAAAAATAAACACTATATTAAAAATCATTCAGTTGCAAAGAAAAATGTTTAACCCATTGCGGATTCACTGACGAGCTGGGCTCGTCATGCAGCGGCCCTCCGGGTTCTAACAAGCTCAGGTCGCAAAAGCGGTCTGCTTTTAAGTTTCCCTCCAAATAGTTCAATTAATGTCTGATAGTTCGGGGGGCGATCGTCTTCACTTGTCAACTAAGAGTGTTTAATAAACGGTCTACATTTAGAGTTTTCAAAAGTTTTATAAATATCGTACAGATCGCAGTTGTTATGTTGAGTTGAAAAATCATTCATATGAGTTTACTCTCTGCTTTTTAGCGCTTCTGATTGAGTATTTCCCTCAGTTGTTATTATAATACTTTTGAGGTTAGTGACACAGAACTAAACGACGCAGACGTACATGTTGGCAGGTTTAGTCTAGACAATGGCCCGGATGTTGTAATCGCTTCGCCCGAGCTGCTTTATTTGGACTATGATTCAGACATCATCCCTGCCACCCCGGAACCTTGCTCGCGAACACGCAAGGCAGGTCCATGTTCCATCTGAACGAATACCTTCACAGCTGAATTTTCTAATATACAATAGCGAGGGATACGATGTGGCGCACCATTGCTGTTTGTGCGGCCGCTCACCGTAAATTAATTCGTGCCCGCGCACCAAAACAATATTATTCGCAATGGGTTAAAATAATTATATTCAGTTTTTTGTTTACCATTAATTTATTATGAGTACAATAAATAAAAACTTACTATGGGATTCAACAGTTTTCAATATCTTACTTTATTTTATACTAAACTACAACATTGTATGATGATTGGAAAGGATAAACCACTCCTCTTATTGAACAATGTAATTTGAGGACTATAAATAGCCCACTCATCCTAAAAGGGTGATTTATTTGATAAATAAACAAAAATTCAATGTAAAGTTGTAATATTACTCACCAAAGGAGGCACAAATTTTCAGGTTAAGAGCCTGCAGGATTGTGACAAATAACCAATTGGCTTTAAGTAGTGGCCAGTAGATCACAATTAGCTGACTCATAGCTTGGTTGTGAGTCTTGCTCTGGAAAACATTCATCAACATTAGTGAACTTGCTCAAAGCCTGCAGAATTGTGACAAATAACCAATTAGCCTTAAGTAGTGGCCAGTAGATCGCAATCAACGGACTCATGGCTTGGTTGTGAGTCTTGCTCTGGAAAACATCCATAAGCTATAATTAGCTAGAATACTGTAATATATTGAAATCAATAAAATTGTTAGCTATGGTAATTACAATAAAAATAGGTGGCTAATAAAACATAAATATGACATGGCTTTAAAAAAGTGCACTATTAATCGTTGAAAATGTTTTTGAACATATGATTGCCTATCCAAGAATGAACATGGCAATTCCTAGAATTAAAACATATGCAACCTCTTAGTTTTGTATTTGCTGTATTGTAAATGACTATATGAAAAACATTTCCAGTGATGTAACATTTATTTGGAATTATATGTAAAGCAAATTACAATGAGAGGTAAGGGCATATTTTGTTTCAATTTCAAATTATTTAGAAATATAAAAGAAGTTTCTACGAGAAATTAAATAAACACCAAAAATGCAAGTTATATTGGCTAACTATATCTCAAAACTACCAACGATGTTTTAACAACACTGATTAGCTTTTTTACAATGAACAACTCAGGTGTCTTTTGAGGGATATTGGAAATGAGTTGCTAAGGTACGTCATGAAATCGTAGACTGAGTAGTATTTCACGCTACAAAATAGATTAAGAATTACCAATCTACTTAATACAGTTTAAGGTTTATTCCGTTTAATAAACTAAAAACCATTGTATGGGGAGCAGCAGCTTGAGTTAATCAAGAAAAAAGTAACTTTTAGAAATAAACCTTACTTACTTACTTACTTGATACTTGATGTCTTCGTCTTTTGACTGATAAAACCAGATAGACTGTGTCAATTTTGTTTAAAAAACTGTTTGCCAATTTGTTCAGAACAATTTTGTCAAGTATTTGAAACTATATACACTATTTACAAAGGTTTATGGTGGCAGGACTAGAACAGTGGGTCATCTTCAAGTTTCCTTGAGTGCATAGATAGGCCTACTTGTAAGTCTGGACCATATGGCTTCCTTGAACTTAATAGTGTTCATATTTCTGATGCATTTCCGGTAGGCTGTTGTATAGTTTGACCGCTGCCTATTGGAAAACTGTTCAACGATTTTGAAAGTCTACATTTTAGGGTGTTTAGGTCTTTTGCATGGCGGGTGTTGTAGCCATGGGACATCTTGTCTTCTCCCAAACAGAGAGATTCATTCTCCTTATATAAGCGAGTTCATTACATATTGGCCTTGAACCGTTAATACCCTGAGGCGTTTGAAAATAGGCCTACAATGCTGGTCTGAAGATGTAATGATGCGTAGCGCCTTCTTTTGGAGAACAAGTATTCTGCTGCATGCCGATGCATGGCCCCAGAGCAGAATACCATAGGCTAGGTGGCTGTGAAAAAGTGCGTGGTACACCGTTACCAGGCACCGCTCTGGTACCACGTTTCTCAGTTTTCTCAGCAAGAAGATAACCCTGGAGAGTTTTGTGCAGACTTTGTCTAATGTGGCAATTCCAATTTAACTTCGGGTCCAAGCCAGAAACCGAGTAATTTGTGGGAAAACAAAAATTGGCTTTTGGCACCACGCATAACAGCCCCTGCTCACGACAATCGCTGCTTGTACTTGACTTTTCTGGCCAAAAACAACATCACCTAAATGATACCACAAGCCACCGTATACCCATATGTGGCCTCACTGTGGAACTTTTTTTCTTGTTCCCCAAACTGAAGGGGCCCATGAAAGGACGACGCTGCAAATGATCTCACCTGGATTGACGAGATAGAGACAGCATCCGAAAGGAGGAGCTGACACAGTGGATGAATCAAAAAACTGGATTTTTTGAAGTGCCTTCCGAAAGATCCCACAAACCGTTGGCAAAGTGACTATAATCATGCCAGGATTACTTTGAATGGGGACAAACACAATACTACACGATTATAAATAAAACACTATTTTTGTGACTTCTTTATTGTTCTCAAGACAGAATATCAGTTGGTGTTTTTTCTGAACGGTTAGCCCCAGTTTCTTATGTAATAATTATATATACAAAAAATTGAAAACACCAATAATAACGGTAAACTATCAAAGAAATATATTTTTTAATCGTGACATTAATTCTTAGAAAATCTCAATAATTTACAATTATTTCCGTTGTGTAATATCTGACAAATGATATGACAACACTTTCATTCACAACGACTAATAATACAATGAAGGATCTACAAGATTACTATCTACAGATATGAAAATAACAACTTGCCATTGTGAGAGCTGATAAGATCGTTTCAAATCATATTATTTGTATTTTTTTAAATAAATAAATCACTAAAAATAATTTTTTATTTATAGTATTAAGAGGATACATTGGATTATAAGACTGTCTTTTGTTATTCTATTTGAATGCAACAGAAATCTGTAAACAACTACTGATCTTTTACAATGAGGGGTTAAAACCTTTCTAAATATCATTGCTTGTTTCCACTATTAGACTAACCAAGACCGAAAGTATTAAGAACCTATTAACGCTAAGCAATCATATCAATTACGTTTAATTGTGTATAAACAGGTATGTAAAAAGAAAGGAGGTTTTAATTAACCTTAATTAACGCTAAGTACTTGACTGCAAATCAAATATATTTCTTGATATAGCAACCATATAAATTGTAAAAATAACCAATTTTGTTCTTTCCGTTATATATTATTTTTACACATCAAGTATAATATCTATTCATAACATAAGAGTATTTATTCAATGTTTTATTTTTCAATTAAATCCTTCACTTAACAATATTATCTTTCTACTCATTTACTTCTGTTGACAAATGCATATTATTTTAAATGAGCTTGGTAATGTTCAAGCATGAACCACTTAAGGATTATTATAAGGATGGATGTAGCTAACACTGTCCTTATACAACAGCAGCAGTAAAAACAGGACAAAATCACCACTGCAATCCTGTACACTGCTTCACACATATTGACGCTTATCAGTATAAGTGCTGGTGGACATTGTTGCAATATCCAGCGACCCAAATTAGATCAAAATTTTTAGCGAGGCACTTGCCCTATTATTCCAGTGAGATGTCTAAACATAGGTTGCCTGTGGTTCAAACTATCCAAAGTTTCAAATAACAAAAAAGGTTTGAATTATCCAAATTGGCTGCACTAATTTGTATGATTCAGTTTTTACTTAACTAATGAAAACATGAAAAAAGACTTTATTTTGTACAAGATTATTTTAAAGGGAACTCCAATAGAGAAATGTAGAGAATAGAACATATTTTTGGACACATAAAACCTGGACTTTAAGATCACCTGGTTTTATACTAAAACAGAAGTTTATTTTAGATTGATAAATCATATGGTTTAATTAACAAATTTGACAACAAGAATATAGGCAAATTAACAATAATAATATCTAAAGAACTGTTTATCTAATAATAAACTTTGTACTGTTACATTTATAAATATGTTGTTCTATAAAGCAATTTGTGATAACAACTTTAAGTCACTGTAATTTGTGCTATAAATAATTACCGTATTTATTTTCAGAATTCAGTTTGTGCAACTTCACCAAAATGTTTTTCGGTGTAGTGACCATTGTTCTGAGAATATTCTCTTTCGTGGCGGTTGCTGAGTACATAGACAACCACTTCGACTACCAGCTAACAAATCATCCCATAAAAGCAGCTGTGTTTTTCGTCATATACATGGTACTGGTTTAGAGTGGAACTATGCACTGGGAATATGGCATACAAGAGAATATATTTATGTGATGAGAATGTTTATAGTTCACCTTCAACAGTGAGATAGTTGATTCTAAGTTAAAAAGTGGTTGGCAAGGTGTGGTAGTTGTACATGTGAAACGTATAATAAAGTTTGACCTTGTAAAACTAATTCCACATTTAACACTATATTCTTGCTTTGACCTATGTGTTCACACCAGTACCTTTGTGGGAAATATGTGTTCAATGCTCAATAATATAAATAAACTATGTTTCTGATCAACACAGCATATCTTAATTGTCAATGACTTTTTTTGCAAAATACTGACTTACATGTTAGGTACACTTAAGGGACCAGGTAGTGGCAATCTCGCCCATGTAAAATTTACCTTTTTTTAGGTACACTTTTCTCAAAAACTAAAAGAGATATTGCAATGAAACTTTCACACTATTTTGTTTGTTGCTCTGTTAACAATAATAAGGATTTTCAAACATATATTTTTACAACTTTTTTTTATTGATTTTTTAATTTTAAAACATTTTTTAAACATTTTTTTTGCATAAAAGTGTTATATTTTTTTATTTTTTTATTTCCATGTAATAATACATCTTATTATTGTTTATTGTGATAATACAAAGAATGTGTGCAAGTTTGGTCAAATTTGGTTCAGTAGTTTGCAAAATAATGGTACCAAATGACAAAAAAAAACAAACTTTCGGAAAAACCAACATTTAATTTTACTCTGCCCTAAAACTAACAAATGTGTATAGGCCTACCTACTTGAACATAATTAGTGTGCACCATAGCCATAGGCTGGGTCATCTGGGTCTTCCTCATTCTCAAGTATTCTACGTTTCACTGTTTTTCTGACTTCTTTTGCTTTTTTTTCTATATCTTTCATGGCTTTTTCAGCTTCAAATATGCGGAGTTCATCTTGTCGCTTGAGTCCTACAACACAATTAGTTCCTGCTTGGCCACATAACTTATCAAGAACTTTTATCTTCCCAAGAGCTCCATCATTGTAACACAATATTGCATCTTGCACTCCAATTGTCAAAGTGGAAAGTCCAACAAAATTGTTTTTTGGAAATCCTTGTCCAAATCATATTATTGAAGGACTCGTTTTGGTTTTGTGTCTTTCCGTGAACACATTTTTTTTAATAAAATTTGGGTCTGCTAAGTCTTTATATATTGGTTTTATGTGCTCCATCACAGCAATTGGTAAATTGTTAGTGGGTGTAGGGGAAACTTTAGGGGAAACAAATGGGAAATCCTACTGATACGTGTATCAGCTCAGTGCGTTCGCGCACAAAAAAATTAAAATTAATATGAATTAGTGCTTAGATTTGCATATATTTGGTATCAAATTGTTCAGAAAAAGATTGGCAACAATAATAAAATAATAATAAAAAAATTTTTTAAATTAAAATATTTCACTACCTGGTTCCCCTTAAGTACTGGCTACTATTTTCAATTACACAGGAATTCTGTTAATACACTTGCTATATTTCAATAATTAAACCCCAGAAAATACAAAATAATTTAGCGAAATAAAATGTATACAACCAATCTATGCTTTTAACCGTGTCATAAAGGTAGACACTGTACCCAAATATCTTGGATGTACAGGTCTGTATCTTTTTTCGAAAATTAATCTCAAGAAATCAATTCAAAAATATTATAAACACCCAAACATATTATTGAACTGAATGACATTATTATAATCTCTTTGAAAACAGGTGCTATTAATTAAATTTTTCTCGATTTTGTCTTGTACATGGAGATTGACTGACTGACTAAATAGGATTTCAGCAGGTCATCAACTCACTCAGTCGACTGTTACTTAAAAACTGCACTTCAAAAATGGCTGAAACTTTCTGTGAGATACTAACTGTCAACAGATGAAAAACAAAATTCAGTAGATTTTAATTTCCTTGGCAGATCCTCCAGACATAATTTTTACCCACACCACTGCATAATTAGAGTTTTTACAATTTTGAACTAGTGTTTGTAAAAACTGTAATCATAACACCTTAATGCAAAAATATAGTTCACACTTATTTTTATTGGAATAAGATATAATCTTATAAGCGACAATAATTATTAATTTTAACGCTATTTATACAGCGAGTTACTTACACGGCAGAGATTCTGCTGTAAATGTCACATCACTCCCTGACTAAATCCCCATATTGGGGAAAAGAGCTGAGAAATACTTGATAAAAACTACACTTTGATTAATAGACTAATAATATGTATATACCTTAAAGATCTGTCTTGTTACAATTAATCTAACAGACAAGACAACAAATACATCAAACTTTATTTTTTTGTGGATAAAATAAAACATTTTTGTAAATCACGCTGGATTTAGTTTAATAAGATCTTTCATTTTTGTTTCAACATTTTTAATTACCTTCTTCTCGTTTTGGGATAAAAGGAAAAATGTATTTCAGAACAAACTATAAGCACTCTAATGAACTTTACTACATGCTTTTGATTTTATTTTCTTTATTAAGAAGTTTGAAAAAGGGTACTTTTTCTATGCTGTGTAAATCTCTAACTAATTGCTCACCTCCAGCCTGGCCAGCATGTAGTAGAGCGCGAACATCTGGTAGAGTGGCGTGAATATGAGCCTCTCTATGAGCAGCTGCTTCAGTAAGTGACGAGAGGAGGAGTGTGGCACCACGTGGTCCAGCAGCAGGTAGAAATAGTGTGGAATACTACCACCGAACAGGAGTCTACAACAAGTCATACAGATTACGAGGTAGGAAGGAATTCACCGAACAGGAGTCTACAACAAGTCATACAGATTACGAGGTAGGAAGGAGTTCACCGACCAGGAGTCTACAACAAGTCATACAGATTACGAGGTAGGAAGGAGTTCACTGAACAGGAGTCTACAAGTCATACAAATTACGAGGTAGGAAGGAGTTCACCGAACAGGAGTCTACAAGTCATACAGATTACGAGGTAGGAAGGAGTTCACCGACCAGGAGTCTACAACAAGTCATACAGATTACGATGTAGGAAGGAGTTCACCGAACAGGAGTCTACAAGTCATACAAATTACGAGGTAGGAAGGAGTTCACCGAACAGGAGTCTACAAGTCATACAGATTACGAGGTAGGAAGGAGTTCACCGAACAGGAGTCTACAAGTCATACAAATTACGAGGTAGGAAGGAGTTCGCCGAACAGGAGTCTACAAGTCATACAAATTACGAGGTAGGAAGGAGTTCACCGAACAGGAGTCTACAACAAGTCATACAGATTACGAGGTAGGAAGGAGTTCACCGAACAGGAGTCTACAACAAGTCATACAGATTACGAGGTAGGAAGGAGTTCACCGAACAGGAGTCCTACAACAAGTCATACAGATTACGAGGTAGGAAGGAGTTTCACCGAACAGGAGTCTACAACAAGTCATACAGATTACGAGGTAGGAAGGAGTTCACCGAACAGGAGTCTACAACAAGTCATACAAATTACGAGGTAGGAAGGAGTTCACCGAACAGGAGTCTACAACAAGTCATACAGATTACGAGGTAGGAAGGAGTTCACCGAACAGGAGTCTACAACAAGTCATACAGATTACGAGGTAGGAAGGAGTTCACCGAACAGGAGTCTACAACAAGTCATACAGATTATAAGGTAGGAAGGAGTTCATCAGACCAAGTGTCACATAACATGCTTCACCGAGGTTAAGTATACATTTACATATACTTCAATATTGCAGTTTCCTGCAGTTGGAACAGATAATCGTAAAGAAAAGAAAGTTTTACGTCACTGATAAAATCTTACCCGAGATATCTTGTGGTTAGTTAGTGGTATGCCATCTTTGGTAGTTTGGACAAGGGTGGTGAATTTCCCTAGGAGGACCTGATAGATTGTTTTCGGCAGTTTGTGGAACTGCTGAAATCATAGACTGGTAGGCCTCATGGTGTGCTTCCGGGTGCGGAAAAGGCCCTTGAGGCTTAAGCGCATGGCAATAGGCCATCCCTTAGAAGAAGAAGGCTACATATATTTATTTATTATTTTTTATTTTATTATTTATTTATTTATACATAGTTTATACATTACTGGTTCTGCTAAGTTATACAACTTGTCAGCAGAGTCCAATACACATTGTAAATGGTTATACAATCCAAATAAGTTTGTATGTATTAACATTATTTCATTATTGCTTTATTTATTGTCCCGATTTAAAGTCTATGGCACTGGATGGGCTTAAAATAACAATTAAAATAGTGGCTAGTAAAGATAACTACCGCAATCAAAAAAAGACTGACATATCGTCAACAATATAAATAACAATAAATAGATCTATGCAAAACAATAACAATAACTCAACAAGAACAACAACAGTGAGAACATAACAGAAACATTACAATAAATTAAATAAATATTAACGGAAATAGAGTACAAATATACGAAAATTTCTATACATTTTAAAAATAGTAATAACAATATGTTAAATTCCTTTTAGACAAGTCTGTTATCATTGTCATTCGCTATCTTTTGCAAACAGACCCAATACTTTGCCCCTGCAGTTAGTATGTCACATCCCGAAATGGCATATGATTGTACTCAGTTTTACAAATTTGTTTATCCTGCGATATCCAAACCTACTGTTTAAACTAGGCACAACATTGAGGTTAAGTGGTAGAGAGGACTTCATAGTCCTAACGTCACCTCTAATAGACATTTTTCATTTCATTTCATTAGTACATACACTACTATACAATTGTTACATAGAACCATGCTGACTTGATCTCTCCTGGGCCAAGCACAATGATGTGATGCCATTGTATTATTATAGATAAACTAACACTAAATTGTGTTTTATTAATGTATTACTAAACGTAACAAAGCCAGTTCTCATAGTTAAATCATGATTTTCTTATATTTTCAATTATAATTTTTATGTTAAAAGCTCTAGCACATTCTTTTTAATGCTTTTAAAAATGTCTAATTCTTCATTTTAAGTTTTTTTTTTTTTCCTTGGGGCGACCTACTGCCATGCACTTAAGCCTCAAGGGCTTTTTGCGCACCCCGGAAACAACATGAGGCCTACCAGTCTACAACTTCAGCAGTTCAACAAACCGCCGAAAACAACCTATCAAGTCCTCCTGGGAAAATTCACCACCCCTGTCCAAGCTACCAAAGACGGCATACCGCTCTCTTGCTATTGCAGGGCAATCAAAGAGCAGGTGCTCAGCAGTCTCCTCCTGCTCATTACACCTTCCACAGAGCGGATCCTCCTAAAGGATGCCAACTCTGTGTAGATGCTTCCTCAGGTGACCACGCCCCGTAATGAGACCAATGACCTTAGAAGACATTGATCTGTTTAATGAGAGAAGGTCCGAAGCCACCTTGGAGGAAGGTGACTGTAATACCATTCTACTCACTCTCAAACCCGGATGCAACTTCCACCTTCTCCCATGCTCCGTGCGAATCCATTTCGAGACAACCCTAGAGGATTCACACCTTGGAACACCGCAGAACGGTTGAGGGCCCGTCATAATTGTTGCTGAGCCCTGGTTGGCCAGGGCATCAGCTCTTTCGTTCCCAAGAATCCCCTCATGACCAGGAACCCAACAAACAGTTACATTGTTGATTCTGGCAAGGGAGGAAACGGTCTGATATCAATCCCAAACCAGTTTGCATTTGATTGCGCAAGAATCCAGCGCCATCAGCGCTGCCTGACTATCCGTGAAAATGTTTAATCGTCTTGCCCCTATATCGCAGACGAAGATTTTCATGAGCACATTCCATAATGGCTGCGATGGCTGCTTGAAAGACTGTCGGATATGGACCCATAGGAACCACCAGTTCCCTACATGGTCTCACTCCCAGAATTCCAGCGCCTGTGCCGCTTTTTGTTTTGGAGCCGTCTGTGTACCATTCGAGCTCCGCTGGTGGAAGTGGTTTCTTCCCCTCTGACCAATCATCCCTTGAGGGTAAAATAATCCTAAAGGGTTTGTCAAAGGAAAACTTTTGTGGCATCTGATCAGAGATCATGTGCAAAACATCCTCCTGTATCAGAGTGCTAATTCTGCAGTGCCCACCGCTGCAGCCCGACCAGAGTCCCATCTGCTGAAGACAGTAGGCACTCCTCCTGGCCATAGCTCGAATGACAATGTCCAGGGGGGCGAGATTAAGACAACAGTCCAGAGCCGCGCCTGGCACACTAGGAAAAGCCCCAGTGATAGCGAGGTAGGCCATCCTTTGGATACCCGCCAGACGTGCTACCACCGTCTTGGCTTCCGTTTTTGACAGTGCGGACGATCAACTGAAGCCTGCGCACGGTCTGTATGACTAGGGAGGTCCGTAATTCAAGGTGCCAGTGCAGAAATAACAATTAACTTACCCAAACAGCCCAAATGCCACAAGACTGTCCTGGTCGATTTTCCTTACTCCGGTGAGATACTGTGACGTCAGGTTAGCCAGCGTGGCGACAGCACAACTGGAATAAAAATAGACTATTACCCACGATTAATTATTGAAATAATTAAAAATTACAACAAATTTAACTCACATCGGTATCAATTTTGTTACATTTAGTAACTTAAATCTAAAATAAATAAACAACTTTGAATATAAGTGACCATAAAAACGTATTTTCGGCAAGACAAGAATTATACTGACAGATATGTTACAAACAAACTAAGTAAAATAATTATGTGAGTCCAGTTCCTATTAATCAAAAACACAAATATTCTCTGTGATACTTGAATAGCCTCACTTTACAATGATTTTTACTATTTACTTAGTTATATTTGCAATCTAAACTTATAAATATATTTATGCTCACATTTATATTAAAATATATACAACAGAAGAAAACTACTGAATAAGAATGTTATAATATACTACTACGCTACACTGCTAACTTTTTACATACATTCTTAAATTACAAAATAAAAATTAATTCAGCAAGATTAATTCTGATTAACCCTGGAACTGGAAAGTCCTAATTTACAAAACTTTTTTTCTTACGTGATTACGGACTTTTTCAACAAATTACAATTTGGGTGTTATTGTGGTTTAAATGTTTTTTTTTTTTACTCTTAAGGCTATATTATTATGGCTATGATTCAATAATAAATTCCTCGTAGAACATAAACATAAATCAAGTGACTAGGGCCATCCTGACTTTATGTCTTGAATGTGTTCACTTAAGTAAAACACTCTGTCACAGTCAAGTATTTGGGTGTAGTCCTGGATGAGAGGCTGACTTGGAACTCACACATTGAGAACACAATATCTAAAACGACAAAGGCCCTTAGGGTCTATAAAATTCTTTGGATTGAAATGGGGACTGAAACCCAAAATGATTTACTAGACTTCATTCATCTAGCTACCCAATACTAGCATGAAAAGATTCACCACTGTTCATTAATTCGTTCAATTGAAGCCTTTTATTGACAATAGGCCCTTTTATTGAAAATATTTACTTTATATCTACAACTGGCTTGGGACATCACTTAGCCGTGATTAAAAGGGTTAAGAAAACACTAAAATAGAAAAGCTTACCTTGTCAGAGATTTGGTTTTAATAGGACTGTTGTATAACCCATCATAATAGGCTCCAACCAGGGTGAAAAATTAGTTTTGAAGGCTTTGAAAAACTCATCTTGAAGGTCAACAGTAGGTATTCTGAAAAGTACAAAGTGCTGTATAATAAAAAAAACTAAATTTACTTTTCTAGATTTTTTTATTCAGTAATCAAGTCAATTCTAAAATTTGAATACTTTTCATTAGCATACACATACAAAAGATTAGCTTATAATAAGCCCTTATGTAGTTTACACACTTATGCTTACACAAAAATTGAGAACCATAACTACATTTTTTTTCTCTCTCTTAGGACAAGAAGCTTATAAATTGTGCTTAATCCTATAAGAACCTTAGCGCTGCGTCCGGAGGAGTGACAGGGTATTCAAGATGAATAAGGTTAGGGGGTAGGGGCCGCCTCCTATTGAGATCCATGAGGAAGAATTAGGGCACTAATCTCAAATTCATGTCCCCATGGAAGAAGGAGAGACCAGCTCTGAACCAGCCTCTCCAGTCAAAGCAGGCAGGGGGTGGCACATCCTTGTTGAGGCTAGCAAGAACCTCTGATAGGAAACGAACCCCACCAATCACCAACAATCATCTCCCGCAGTAGACTAGACCTATCAAATTACCCTTGCACCACAGGATCACGACATTTGGGGTTAGCTATGTGCCACTCCTGGACATCCATAAGGTTGCCCGGTTTTAAGTGACACATCGGTTTTTGCTGTCACTCCTTGCCCATCAGAAAACTAGCTGGGAGGGGCTGATGGGCCTATTGTCCGGATTGCTCATCTGAATATGAGATCTCTTTGAAAAGATGTGTTCACTGGTGGGCGATTTCGGTTTCAATGTCTTCGGGGTGAAGGAGACCTGGCTTCAACCTGGCACACCCTCTGACAGTTACATGATACCAGGGCACAACTTACTGCGTTGTGATCGCCAAATCTGTCGCAGATGTGACAGAAGGTGAATCTGGAGGAAGTGTTGCTCTATTCCTAAGGGAAGGTATCTTATACAAGCAGCAATTTCCTTCTGAAGATGTAATACCCTGGTATAGAATATTTTTTGTGTTGTCTTGAGGTTAAGGGGGGTTAGTCTTGGTTTGTGTGTGGCATAAAGGCCACCCTATATTAGGTACGCCCACCTAGGTGGTCTGTTTCATGCCTTATTTGTTGACCTAGCGATTGAAGTAAACTCAGTGGAATATTTAGAGGACATGAACATTGATTTATTTGTTAAGTTTAGAACAATTCGAAATATTTACGCCGACTCTTGAAGGAATCGAATGCTATAAAAATTTTAAATGAACCACAAGAGTGACAGCAACCTCAGCCACTTTGATAGACCATATTATAGTGGACAAGTCGGTTGAGGTCAAGAGACCAGTGTCATAGATGCCCACAGTATAACAGACTACAGAGGAGGTAAAATGAGTGACCTTAGTAAGCTAGTGTTTTGTGATATTAAACGTGAATAAGATAAGGAAAAAGAATCTAAGCTAATGTCTTATAGATTTCTCCAATTTCGAGGTAACCCAAGCTATCACACAACTTTCTGAAATAAACTGGGACTATGCCCAATACGTAGATGTTAATGATATTGAGAGATTTATTACTTCTAAGATAAAGAACGTATATGATGAATAGGCTCCTATTGTTTGTAAAAAGATAACTTAAAAAAAGCCCCCTGAAGGACGATAGAGATTGCAAAAATTACAAAACTGAAAAATAAATCGAGAAACAATTAATGTATATCTGGGAAGAGTGATGACAGAGAAATACAAAGTGGACTGAAACCAATTAAATATCATAAGACAGGCATTAAAAGGCTTATTTTTCTGAAAAGTTGGCATCATCTAAAAACCCTACAGATTTTTGGAATTGCTTGAAAAAGTGTGACATAATAGGTAAAAGACAAGTTGAAGTCATGTTAGAAAAGTTTAACATAGATGATGTAAATAAATACTTTGTTGAAATGGGTTCTAATAATAATATTGATCCAGATACTATTGGGTTCTACTGGTCCAATAAGAAAATGAAAATGATAGAAGATTTAAAATCAGAAGCTGTGAGTGAAGATGAAGTTGCCTGCTATGAATGAAGTAAAAAAGTAGAGCTGTGGTGATCAATGACATTTCCATACAAATGATTGGGTAGCTGCTTCGGTCCAATTTTGTTCAACTTGTACACATCAGACTTCCCGCTGTGTGTGCAAAGTTGCACCGTCCATTTGTATGCAGATGATTGTCAGCTGCATCTCGCTTACGAGCCGGATATTATAGAAATGGCCATCAGTCAGATCAATTTTGACCTATGCCACGGTCAACTTGGTCAATCCAAAATGGACTAAGGCTCAATATAAGCAAATGCACAGTCCTGCATATTGCTCCGCACAATGGGTTACAGACCCAGGAGAGTTGGATGTGGTTTTGCTCGACAGTGAGAGTTTGGCTGTGTGCGATAGAGTCAAGACTCTTGGCGTTGTGATGGATCGTGACCTCACTTTTTCCGATAAGATTCCTTAAGTCACCCAGCGTGCGATCGGCAGATTGAAGGGTTTGTGCAGATTCAGACTAGTACTGCCAGAGACTACGAAACTGCGGCTTATGCAGATATAGCCCGGTCAGTCTTGTACTACTGTCTACCTGCTTATGGCAACAGCATTTTGAGAGAGGACGTTTACAGAATACAAGAACGCTGCAGAACTCAGTCATCAGGTTCAATTTCAACCTGAGATGGGTTGATCATGTCTTTCCTTTCCGAGATGCTATCTAGTTATTTCCCGTGGAGGAAGTGTGCAGGCTGCTGATGTGTTGCATGGTCCATAAGGTTCTCAAATTTAAACCACAGTATCTCAGCAAGAAACTCTTGTATCGGGGGGAGGGAGGAGGTCTCTCAACAAAGCACCCGCCAAGATCACCCGGAGAGTGAGGCTGGAAGTTGGAATAAGAGGCTTTTCTTTTATTATTTTGGTCCCAGCATTTGCAATGACCTACCAGGACATATTACTGTATCTTTTTCGTCTTTTACAGATAAGGTGAAGGAGTTTTTAATCAATACCAAATAGTTTGTGATCACTGAGCAGTGATTTAGTTGGTATTAAGTGTTAACCTGAGTTGATTTGAAAAACAGTGTTGTATGCTGAAATATACTCATGAATAAAGGCATTTTATTTATTTATTTAACAAAAATGACTGCCAATGGTTCAGGAAAAGAGATAAATAATAAAAATTTTCTATTTTGTTTTCTAATCATGTATAAATCCCGAGACAAAAAAATACGAAATGGTCAAGCAACCAGTTGTCTAATTACTAGATCATTTGAATTGGATGATTCATACTCAAGTTTTGAAAGCTCTACATTATGACACCAGCATAAAAATCTGTTACATCTGTTCAGAAATATGGACGAAAATTTGGAGTGTTACCACTTAACTAACATTGAATAGCATACTTCACACTCTTCATCTTACAACATTAAATATTCCTGAGCTTCTTAAATCAAAATATTACGTTTATAAATAGGCTAATTAGAGAATTATCTGATGTAACGGCTAAGATCAGTAACAACCAATAGGAAATTAAAAAACTTATGACTAAAACAAAATTATGTACAGCACAGTACAGAAGTACGACAACAAATGTTGCTGACATCGCCGAACCAAGTCACACTACAAATGAAAAACGCCACGGGGAAAAAATTCACTAATTTGTTGACACCTTTTGAAACAATTATAAATCCGCTTATGCTAGAGTTTTAATTTTTGTTTAGTTTCCATCATTTTAATACTTACAGCTTTAAAAGCTTATACTTCCAGTTTCATTTCATTACTCTACATATTTTTTATTTTCTTTAAAAATGTATTTAAAAAAATGTAATGTAATTTTTTTGTCAGTTCACTATAGCCTATATTTTTTTAATATAATTATCTTGTAATAAAAAAACAAAGTTTAAATATAGAAATAGGCCTAAAATTAAAAAAAGAAATGTGTATTTTTGGACAAATATTATTCTTTGGACAACATAAGTAATCTGTTACTATTATTGCTATCTCAATACTCCAAATTTCACAGAAAATTTAGTTTCAAGTTATACAGTCAAAAACACTGAAGAAATAAAAAAGTAAAAAATAGTTAAATTATACTTGAACATATTTACAAACAATATTAATCAGTTGATGACTTACACATACAGCTGGCAGCGTGTAATGGCCTACTTGATATCTTATATTGTGCTATCACTTTTAGGTATATAATTTTGTTATTATTTATACACAAAGAAACTATTTAGAACGTTTCATTACCTATATTGTGGTGCAAATTTTACATTTTTCGGTAAAACGTAACTGTGTTGAATTGTCCCATGGCGTTTTTCAGTCTGAATACCTGACCCGAGCACATAGGCCTGTGGTGGACTTTGAATCAAATTTGATAGGCGATTGAATCAGTCCATAGCAGTGCTCAGAATAAACTGAACAGCCATTTATATCAGCTCTTGGTGGTAAAAGGGTTAATGTTCTACAATATTATTATTTCGGTACTTTGCGATTATACCGACCACACCCTGACATGAATCGTAATTTGACATTTTGCTTCTACTGATTACTAGATTAGCGTAGAACAATATTTTGTCAATATAAAACAGGAATTGTCTTATTGCAAACCCCTCCCCATCCTCAGACAGAGGGTCAAAGTCGAGCGGTCTATAGTAGATAATGTGATTGCAGTCTCGCCACCCGTTCAGCTGGTGCGTCGCTTTGTTGTACTTCCGTGTTTTACCCCTACATTTCTCCAAACATAAAAATTCCAAAAAAAAACAAACATTACCAAACAAAAAACTAAACTCTTTATTGAAAAAAAACACTCAAAACTTGTTTTTATTCTTGATCACACTCCGCCACCCAAAATGCGAGTGCCTCCGGCCATCAGCGCGGGCTTTGACAGCGGCGCTGTCCCGCGCTGTTGTCAACGAAAGAAAAACATCCCTCGAGATAGTACCTATCAGTAAAATATCAAATTCTAGAGGGGCTGATCAGAAATATAGATTGAATTTTAATGGAAAGGCAATTATGTACCGTGCAAAAAACTTAAATAATCAAGTGATGCCGCGCGGCCTGCCGTAATCGGGATTCTCGAGAAAGATAAGATAACAGCGACAACAATACTGATCACAATACCTGGAAATGCTTGTAATTTTGTAATTAAAGAGTTGTTTTTTCGTTCTATCATGTTTGTTTCTATAAATTTATATTTTTGTGTTCTTCATACTGGTGTGGTCGGTATAATCCCAAAGTACCATTATTTCTTACCTTCAACCTTTGAAATATATGTGGTTTTATTCAGGACAAATGTATTGTTGACGTAAAAACTGGCCTTAGATTCCATCCATAAAAAGAATGAGTATCTGGACCTAGTTCCTAACTGAATCCTAATCTAGTTCATCAACTTAAACCATACAAAAATATATGTTAATTTAATAACTTGAAGATAAATACTACAAATAAAGATTTTAAATGAACTAACACTACTTTTATGATAATAATCACCATTTATAGCGGCCATTTTCAGGACTACTCATTTAACAAGACAAGTTCTGAGAAACCCTATAGATGGTCACATACCTCAAAAACGTACAATCTGATTTTGATCAAACGTTCTATACACATTCAATACATGGTCTACTATACTGCAATAACGTACAAGCCGATTTTGATAAAACTTTCTATACACATTCATTACATGCTCTACTATACTACAATACAACCTTCATTCTTAGGCCCTGTCTATTTTCGGAGGTGCGGCCTAAGAATGAGAGTAGTAATATAATACAGTAGACCATGTATTGAATGTGTATAGAAAGTTTTATCGAAATCTTCACCTACCTTTTTTATAGGTAAGGTTATTTATAGATTTGTTTTTTCCAGAATTGGACCTGTGAAATTACCCTTTGTTCATGAAAACCTGTATTTTTAGTTTTAAAATGCCTGTTAAGTAGGCTCTTATTGATTCTTTTGTTCTTTTTGTTTTCAAACAATAACATCAATTTAGTTTTGTTAATTGAACTGGTTCACTAACTAGGTTATGGTAGTTCATGAACTAGGTCAGGAGTAGTTCAAGAACCAGGTTAGGATTCATCTTGGAGGATTAGATCTTTTATGGATCTATGACATTTTTACACTGCTAATGTATTTAGGTAGGCCCTTATATATAAGTTAAAATTGAAAATTGTGTTTTCCCACTCTGATTGGTGGTTTCATCACTACATATTTATTGTTTATTTTTAAACACAATTTTGTATTGCTCTACTGTCATTTTTATATACTAACTGTTGGCCGGTATGTAAAAATAAAATAAACCCTGTTTGGGGTAAAGACATCTGGCTAGGAAACATATAAGCAACATAACATACACTATAAATAAAACAAAGCATATTTCATTAAAATTTAATCAATAATTATTGACAGTAAAGTAAACGCTATTACAACTATATTATACGAAACCTAGGCTCCAGAAAAGAGGTGTAATAGCAACCAATATATAAACTAATCTAATTACTAAGTTCGAATTTTAATCCATACAATTCTGAGAGAACGAAAATTTGCAGATATTTCCAAACTAATAGAATAAACTCTTAATATTTTTAAAATGCGATGTCATCAAATTTTCAGGTTAGTAACTGCTCTAACATAATATACACAAACGTCACACTCCAATGGCAAAAAAAAGTAACGTATTCATGTATAAAATCGAAATGTCTAATTCCAGTACTGTAACGCCCTCAAACTCAACACTATATTTACCTCCATAGTCAACCTACTTAAGATATCAAGGCATGCTAATATGTAGTTTTAACACGTCAAACAGTTTTCCATTTATTCCGTTGTTAAATAGGTACAGGTACTCTACTATATGTAATCAACAATATACCATTTTTTAGTTTTTATCTCATCACCTCAAGACTGAAATTGAGAATAGACATTAGAACCCAAAAATAGGTACATTTTCACTGTTGATACAACATTTATGACACTCACAACCCTTCTGAATGTGTACCATATACTATTTGGCCATTTCATTCAACTGACCATTAAGTTTGTTGTCAAACTTCAGTGTTATGTTACCTAACTCTTATATGACACACTCTACACTGATGAAAATAACATTTTTACATTAAGCATGGATTAATGATATTAGGAAGTTAAATAGAATGTTCTTGTCGATAAGACCAAAGTACGATTATCTTTAAGTAACAAAAGAAAAATATCTGAAGAAGCTTCATTGAAAGTATTAGGATACTTGAATTCTAATCTCAACTAGCAAACACAACAATGTTCTGTGCTTCGTTTGTCTAGCAAGCGTTATAAATTTACTTGGAAGGCTGAAACTTGTTCCAGTGTCTTGAGAATGCTTACTAAATGCTTTTTTTCACTACTGTAGTGTATTTAGTGTGAGAAGTACTAAGTTGGTAGGTATCCATAGTGATATTTAATGTCTGCACCAGTGATTGTTGGCAGTATGTATTGTCAGGCGATGTAAACATACGATGTGGTCTAAAAGAATAAAGAATGCTCATAGGGCTGCTCTCCTGTGACGTCACATCACGCCACTACCCTACAACCAACGGTCCAAGCTGGCCAGCCACCAGTCCACCCGGAGTCCACCACCAGACACCGTCATGTAACCTCCGCGTCCCGTCCGTTCCTTTACGAGCGGTCCTAGAGCAATGTTACTCTAAATGTGTAGTTTAATTATTCTTCCCGACCCATAGAGAGTACAGTGTCGACCCGCATACATTACAGTGGCGACGAGGAAAACAAACTGCAACAGTGGAACGTCGCTTACAGTGGCGACGAGGAAAACAACTGCAAACAGTGGAACGTCGCTTACAGTGGCGACGAGGAAAACAACTGCAACAGTGAATTACAGTGATTTAGTGCGGAAGGGCAACAAGCGTAATGAACACGTGCAAATAACAACGAATGTGCAGGGACATTCGGGACATTGAAACAGTGAATTACAGTGATATAGTGCGGAAGGGCAACTATCGTAATGAAACACGTGCAAATAACCGCGAATGTGCAAGGGACATTCCGGACATTCCAACGGTCGGGGAGTAGTAAGGTACGCCGATCGATATAAACTATTCTTGGGTGTAAGCAGCGCACAAGCTGATTTTAATCGTTGCAATTAATGCCGTTAGACGATTATTTTTACCGGGGACATTTTAAACAGTTATTACGGAGTGTACAAGAAAACAAAATGGCAACTATCGGGTCTATGGGTTATTTTGATAGTGCGGAAGAATCGTGGCAGTCTTATATAGAGAGATTTGAGTTTTTTATTGATTGTAATGATATCGATAATTCAAAGAAAAACTAAGCACTTTGTTGACAGTTATGGGTGTAAGGACCTATACGTTACTGAAAGACTTAATTACACCAGACAAACCGTCTGGACAAGTCGTACAAGGATAATTGTGGACACTATAGCGAATCATCTGCATCCCAAGCCTTCTTTTATCACGGAAAGATTTAAATTTAGTAGGCGGAATCAATTGGATCATGAAACGGTTAGCGATTATATTGTGCATTTAAAACAGTTATCTAAGTATTGTGAATTTGGTGATAAATTGCCAGACTACTTAAGGGACAGATTAGTCGCGGGGTCTGCGAGACCAACAGATACAGAAAAGACTTCTCGGGGAGGAGAACCTCACTTATGAAAAAGCCGTGCAACTAGCTACTGCAATGGAATTTGCTGAGAAGGGGGCGGCCCAGATGACAACTGCAGGAGGACGTATTCACCGGATGCAGAGCAGCGGGTCGATACCGAGAAGGACACAGGCGGCGAGCATCGCAGCGAGACGGTCATCGGACGGCGGGAAGGCGCTGGGAGACATCACCTGCTATTGTTGCGGCAAGCGAGGATCACACACAGCATCGCAATGTCGGTTTCGTGAGTACACGTGTAATCATTGTAAAAAGAAGGGACACCTTGAAAGAGTTTGTAGATCGAAAAATTATGTTAACAAACCTAATGAGAACAAACCAAATGTTTTTACAAATAGGTCTAAGGAGCCTTCAGCTAAAGGGAAAACAGTTTTTACAGCAATAAAAAGCAATATGTTTATAAAGGTAGGCAGCACTATGTAGAGGAAAGTAAAGAATCAGCAGAGTCCCGGTTCAGATAATCACTGGAAACATAAAGGACAATGACGATGTGTATGACATTTCCAATCTATTTACGGTTTAAAGAAATAGAAACTAAGATTAATAAAATTGAGCCAATAACGGTACAGTTATTAGTGGAAAGTAAGGAAATTGTATTTGAAGTCGATAGTGGAGCTTGTGTTTCAGTTATGTCAGAAAAAGATTGTAAGACTAAGTTAGGAAATATAAACATGTATCCAAACTAGGCTTAGTATTATAAGTTCATATACACATGAAAAGATCAGGCCTTTAGGTAAGGTTATGGTCAATGTAACAACATAAAGGTAAAGAGAAACAATTAGCTTTATACATCGTAGCTAATGGGGCTAATCCCTTGTTAGGGCGTGATTGGATGCAAGCATTAGATTTAAACAGTTAGAGTGCCTAGTAATGTAAACAATGTACAGTCAAGCTGATCGCACGAGCATGGTGGGGGTTGTGCCAACTGCAGGCGGCAGCGCGGCAGACGCATGCACGCCTGTCAGTGGAAGCCACAACACACTTGTAGAGGTAAACAAACAAACATCTGTCAATCCGTCTGTTGTCAACAACAACAAACAAGTAGAATTACTGTACAATGAGTTTCCAAATGTATTTACGGATAAGTTGGGATGTTTCAAGGGTGCACCAGTTAAATTAAAGTTAAAAGAAAATGTAGTACCAAAAATACTTTAAACCTAGGACGTTACCTTTTACACTTAAAGAAAAAGTAGAAGCCGAGCTGACTAGACTAGAACAAGAGAACGTTATTTCACCAGTAGATACCAGTGAATGGGGGGACTCCCATATGTACCAATTATTAAGGCTAATGGGAAAATAAGAATTTGTGGGGGATTATAAAATAACTGTAAATCCTTTCTTGGAGGTTAGACCGACACCCGTTACCGAAAATTGAAGAAATATTTGCCAGCCTACAAAACGGAGAAAAATTCTCTAAAATAGATTTATCTTCAGCTTATCAGCAGCTTAAACTAGATGTAGATAGTCAAACGTATTGTACAATTAGCACACACAAAGGATTGTATGCTTACAATCGCCTATGTTTTGGTATCAGTTCAGCACCGGGGAATATTCCAGAGAATTAATAGAACGAACATTACAAGGTTATCCCGGGGGTAACTGTATTTTTAGATGACATTCTAGTAACAGGTAAAAACAATGAGGAACACATGCATAGACTTAGACTAGTGTGTCAAAGACTTGAAGACAATGGGTTCACAGTGAGCAAGAACAAATGTAAATTTTTCTGTGACAGTTTAGAATATTTAGGTTTTGTTATCAGTAAAACAAGGGTTGCATACCGCACCTAGTAAGGTTGAAGCAATTGTCAAGGCACCTGAACCTCAAAATGGGCCATTAAGCTATGTAGACATAAAAAGAGAATCAATGGTAGATAGTGAAATCAAAAAGGTAATATCCTATGGTAGAATTAGGTTGGCCTATTGTAACTGAACCAGATCTAAAGCCATTTGAAATTAGACAGTCGGAATTAACCTTGGAGCAAGGAATCCTAATGTGGGGGTACAGGGTGGTATAATACCTAAAAGGTTCAGAATAAACATTCTGAAACGAATTGCATACTTCACACATAGGTATTGTTCGCATGAAGGCATTAGCCCGTGCATATGTATGGTGGCCTAATATCGACCGGGACATAGAACAACTAGCTAACAGCTGTGCAGCCTGTTTGGAGGAACGAGCAAAACCGCCCAAGGCTTTCCTGCATCATTGGAATGTTCCGGAACGAGTTTTGGTCTCGAATTCATATTGATTTTTTTGGACCTTTTCAGTCCAAGTTATTTTTGGTTGGTAAAAGATGCGTACTCTAAGTGGCCAGAGGTGTTGCCCGTTGCTTCAACGGCAGCTGTTCACACGATTGTGAAATTAAGGGAATTATTTAGTAGGTATGGTATTGTAGACCACATAGTGTCCGACAACGGACCACCTTTTACCAGTCAAGAGTTTAAAGAATTTTTGATGTCAAATGGTATCAAACACACGTTTTCACCACCATACCACCCAGAAACCAATGGTTTGGCAGAACGGTCAGTCAGAACTATTAAAAATAAATTGAAAACAGCTCTTCATAATTCCAAGGATTTAGAATTAGCTTTGAGTAACTTCCTGTTCACTTATAGAAATACAGTGCATTCTACTACCAATCTATCGCCAGCTCAATTAATGTTGGGCAGATCGCTAAAGTCTAGGTTAGATTTAATTCGCCCAAATGTTTAAAGCAATAATGTCAGATAATCAAGAAAAACAACGATTGTAACTATAGGGGTAGTAAAACTAGACAGTTAGCTATTGGACAACCAATCATAGCCAGAGATTACAGAGGTAGAAATAAGTGGATACCAGGTGTGGTAGTTTCACGAATAGGGACCAGTCACGTATTTAGTTGAACTGAATACGGGCATGAGGTGGAAACGACATATCGACCAGTTGGTAGGTTTACAGTGTAGTCCGGAAATGTCTGAGTTGACAACAATGCCTAGACTCCCAGACGCAAGCGTGGCAACAGAGCGCACGCAGGGAAACGATCGATATACAGTCGCGGGACAGAGCGAGCGCAAGGTCGCCAGTACTTTTAGCAACGACCTTGCCCCCTCTCCGCCAAAACCATAACAATAACAGAAAACGCTCAGGGGCAAAGCCCCAGCCCACGTACAAATGTAAACAATAACAGTTCCAGCGTTTCACCCAAAACAAAATGACACCTGTTAGACGATACCCACTAAGGGATCGTAAACCTTTAGTCAAAAATGGACTTGTAAATACAACCCAATTGTGACTTGTATATAATTAATATTGTTTAAGGCATTATTATTATCGATTTGTTAATTGTGTTCATTCAATGTGTTATTAATTGCTATATTCTGATTTATTGGTTTTGATTGAAGTGTTTGTGATTTGTGTTAAATGATTATATTGAGTTTGTATTTTTGTTCTCTATTAATCTATACTTACAAAAATAAAGAGTATAATGTCAATTTTCTTATTCATTGTAATTGATAAATTTCTAAAATTGTAGGGGACTTATGTATTTAAAGGGGGAGGATTGTAGTGTATTTAGTGTGAGAAGTACTAAGTTGGTAGGTATCCATAGTGATATTTAATATCTGCACCAGTGATGTTGGCAGTATGTATTGTCAGGCGATGTAACATACGATGTGGTCTAAAAGAATAAAAGAAATGCTCATAGGCTGCTCTCCTGTGACGTCACATCACGCCACTACCCTACAACCAACGGTCCAAGCTGGCCAGCCACCAGTCCACCCGGAGTCCACCACCAGACACCGTCATGTAACCTCCGCGTCCCGTCCGTTCCTTTACGAGCGGTCCTAGAGCAATGTTACTCTAAATGTGTAGTTTAATTATTCTTCCCGACCCATAGAGAGTACAGTGTCGACCCGCATACATTACAACTACCATCTATCTATCTGATTTACAGAATTTTGCTAGAAATGTCCCCAAGAAGAAAGCAATGAAGTGAGAGGTTAAACTGAAAATGTGTAATAAAACCATTGTTTTTAAAATGCAATATTTTAACTTTGACCAGCATTTATAATAATAATCGATTAAAAAATGTAGTGTTGACACTATAGTCTATTCTTAAGAACAGGCATTGAATATGCTGCCAGGCTCTTACACGAGAAAGTGTATAATCTGCATATCTACATAGTAAATTATATTTGTGCATTTTTGTATGAATACATGGTAATACAAAAGTTATGGTTTGTCCATTTGGAAGCTGTTAGACCTCATTACAGCACTTCCAGTAGTGCTAAGATGTTTCATGTCTTGTGTGGACTTTACGATTGATACAATACAATAGGGTCAATTGTGTAAGTAAATACCTGTCACCGAGACCCTGATGATCTATTGTGATATAATCCTGATATCTAGACAACCCAGGTCACCTTACGTCTCTTGGTAAACCCAAGTCCACCTCAGCAGGCTTTAGAAAAGGCCTATAACGATGTTTTCACCTGGCCAGAGCAACAGCCTTGCAATAACAAGTTGTGTTTAACAAAACCTCAAGCCTATAGCCTATAGGTCAGTTCGTTAATGAGGTATTGTGCGAACAGGCAAAAAACTAATTTTTTCCAGTCCCTCAAGTTATAGGCTTCGCTAACGCTTTACCAATTAACTTCAGAATCTAGACTCTAGGTCAATTCATTTTTTGCTGTCTTGTGGTAGCTGGTGTTCTGCAAACATTTTCAGTTAAAAGGATAAACACTTGCATATTGTCCACGCACGTTACCATCACACTTGTGTGGTGAAACCCGAGATAGTCAGCGCTAAAACTTGCCTTGGATATCGGGATCCCGAATTCCGGTACAACAATCCCTACTTACAATGCAAATAAAAACACAGGATTCCCACTTAATCTTAATCATCATATTCACGGCTTTTACCGTACAAAAATAGTAGTTTCACGGTCGATAGTTTTTTTTTTAAACATTACAAATAAAAATAGTAAAAGATAGTGTTTTCACACAGTGGCCAATTTTGGTATCTAGTGCTAAAACGCGTCACGAGCGCGTTCAGTGACATAGGACTAGGCACTTAGTCTATTGCCGGTTCTCGCAAAACTTAGCTTGAATACAGGCGTGTTTCGTTTCTACTTGGTTAAAAAAAGTAGTTGGATTTTTTTATTAATTTACTTATGTATAAGTTAAGCTAGAATAAAGCAAGAAGTTTATATTTCAGTAATATTTTTTTAACGGATATCTATGGACTCCTCTCCAACCGAATCCATATTTCGAGAAAGATTGGTACGCCCACGAGGTTCGGCGATCGCTGCGATAACTGGCAACAAATGTGAACCGCTCAATGCTCCCCCCTAACACTACTAGGCCCCTACTACACGTAGTAGTCGGCCAGCTCGCGTAAACCGCTCTATTGGTCAGATTCCGTTATACAGAATGGTAAAAAAGTCCCGGAACGGTTTATTATATTTTTTACCAATATAGATAAAGTAATGAGACTTGGTATATCAATAATAGCTGTAAATGTCTAGTTTTTTAAGGTATTAAAACTTTTTTATCCCTTATGAGGGACGGCCCACGAGGAGTCAGACAACATTCTTAAATAGCAGCATAGGTCAAGTTTTATATCAAATTAAAGGTCTTAGTTAGTAGAACACATTGCCGCAAACCGGACCTCAAAAGGTTCACTCTAACTGAAATGGCGGCGTTTTAAAGTTATTCGTCATTTATCCAAATAAGTCATTCTCTTAAATTAAGATAACATTAATTTAATAATTAGAATTGAAAATTTAGTACTTACAGTTATAGAAAGTGTTCAAAATGTTGTCCAAATTTCTCTTGGCAATAGCCCAATCTGTGGTAGAAGCCTTCAATAACTTTTTGAATCATCTCAGGAGGTATTTGATGAGTTTCCTCTGTTATGCGGTGAATTAGTTCTTCTGTGTTGGCAGGCTTAGTTAAAAAAAACCCTTTGTTTTAAATAACCCCATAAAAAGAAATCAAGAGGATTTAGATCAGGTGATCTAGGTGGCCACTCTATTGCTCCCCTACGTCCTATCCAACGATTGCGAAACTCTCTGTCAAGCAGAGCTCGTACTTGTAAAGCATAATGAGGTGGTGCACCATCCTGTTGAAACCATACTGTGTTATAACTTCGACCCAACACAGCACGTAAAGCCGGTATAATGGTTTCTCTCAACATCAATTCATATGTCACCCCATTCAAATTTCCATTGATTATGAAAGGTCCAACAATATGATTGCCAACAGTCCCAGCCCACACGTTAACTTTTTCAGGTTTCTGGGTATGGCTTTCCCTCACCCAGTGAGGATTGTCGTCGCTCCAATAACGATAGTTATGCCTACTTACATCGCCATGAAGTGTAAAGGTAGCTTCGTCTGAAAATACAACTTTTGCTAAGAAATTTCGATGTTGTACATATCTATTCATCATTGTCTCACAAAATTCCACTCTTCTGTCAAAACCGTCTTCCGAAAGCTCCTGGACCAATCTGACCTTATACGGATAATAGTGGTTTTGTTTTAAAACGTTTAACACTGAAACATGGCTTATTCCGTGATTAGTTGCTGCAGTTCTTGTTGATGTGTGTGGCTCTTCGATGAAACTTTGTAATACTTCTATGGATGTATTTTCGTCAGTAGCAGATAAAGGTCTACCACTTCTTGGACGGTCTTCAACATTGCCGGTATCTAGAAATCGTTGGACTGTTCTACAGACGGTAGACTTTGATATTGGTGACCGGTCCGGAAATGTGTCATTAAATAAATGCACAACTTCGTCATATGATCGTACACGGTCACCATACCCCCTCATCATAAGCAGGTTTATTCTCTCAGTCTCAGTCAGAGACATCCCTATCACAAGATTCACAACTAGTCACTGTTAACAATTAAATTAAACCCAATCTACACTTTACAAATCTTAACTTAAGATCGACTTTGTAACAGCTCACGAGGAAAATTAAGTTTCCTGTCTAAACGCATTCTACCCTCAGAATGATAAGATACACAGTTAATGACCCTGCAGTTGGACTTTCAACAGGAATGTCAAAAACAACTTTCACTGAATAGAAAGGATGTAAACACTAATAAGTTTTAAAGACCAATACACTATCCCGGAAATCCCATTGTTGCAATGAATGTTGCCAACACAGAAGAACTAATTCATCGCATCACAGATAAATGACGAATAACTTTAAAACGCCGCCATTTCAGTTAGAGTGAACCTTTTGAGGTCCGGTTTGCGACAATGTATTCTACTAACTAAGGCCTTTAATTTTATATAAAACTCGACCTATGCTGCTATTTAAGAATTTTGTCTGACTCCTCGTGGGCCGTCCCCCATAAGGGATAAAAAAGTTTTAATACCTTAAAAAACTAGACATTTATAGCTATTATTGATATACCAAGTCTCATTACTTTATCTATATTGGTAACAAATATATTAAACCGTTCCGGGACTTTTTTACCATTCTGTATACCCCCAACGCTTAAACTTTTTCAATGCACTTAGAACGTTATGAAACAGTGTAGTCGAGTAACAGAACTAACATTATGCCCCCAACGCAAACTTTTCATTTACGGATGATTATAATGAATTACAATTGGTTACTAGCTAGGAAGAAAGGGTACTAACGTATTATATCGACCACACCCCTACATTTCTCCAAACACAAACATTCATCAAAAACAAACAATACCAAACAAAAACTAAACTCATTATTTATTGAAAAAAAAAACACACACAAAACTTGTTTTTATTATTGATCACACTCCGCCACCCAAAATGCGAGTGCCTCCAGCCATCAGCGCGGGGTGACAGCGGTGCTGCCCCGCGCTGTTGTCAACGAAAGAAAAAACATCCCTCGAGATAGTACCTATCAGTAAAATATCAAATTCTAGAGGGGCTGATCAGAAATATAAATTGAATTGTAATGGAAAGGCAATTATGTACCGTGCAAAAAAAAACTTAAATAATCATGTGATGCCGCGCGGCCTGCCGTAATCGGGATTCTCGAGAAAGATAAGATAACAGCGACAACAATACCGATCGCAATACCTGGAAATGCTTGTTGATTGATGGAATGTTAGTTCTGTTACTCAACTACATCGTTTTTATAACGTTCTAAGTTCATTGAAAATAGTTTAAGCGTTGGAGACATATAACGGAATCTGACCGCTCTATTTAATCTGATACCAGTGGCGTAACTAGTTTGATTGTGCCCCAATGCAAGTCTTCCTGGATACTGCTTCGCTACATACGGCATTGTACAATCTCTATCCAATTAGAGAAAGATATATGATATACTAGGTTATTTAGGTTATCATCCTGTCAAAAATGACGGTATTTCTAATTTTTTAATGTTTTATAATCAATGGATTATTAAAACTTATGATGTTATGACTTTTTACTGTTTGTATTTCTTGGTCATATTAGTTTCGATCTGTCATTGCCTTAAAATGGCTGTTTCAGTGTTGTGTCCTTTATTTTAATTTAAAATGTAGTTTTTTTTACCCAATTAGTGGTTTGAAACTATATAAAACAGTTCTTAAAACATTTTTGTTCATAATTTACATAAAAATGTTTAGATTTTTTTCGTAATCTTTTTTTTTCCCAGTACTTTTCCTACAACTAACCTTACCCGTTAACTTTAATTGTTTTCAGTGTTTGTTTACTATTAGTAGTTTTTCAAGTGAGAAGGTAATGGACAACTTAAAATTTGCCCCTTCAAACAACTCAAACTGTTTGGATTTTGATACCATAACTAATGATCACAATTATTGTTCTAATAAGCAAACAATGAACATCATTTCAGGAAAAACTATTTCTAATGACGATGTCAATAATCAAAACGAGTGGCAAATCGAAACAACTAGAAACAAAAGACATTTGTCAACAGCCAACGTTTCAGATGTTAAGAAACCTTGTAGACCTACAGAGTACGTTGCAAAAACTGCTAGACCTATTGAATTGCACAACAGATTTGAAATGCTGAGTAACGCCAACCTAGGCTCTGAAGAAGAAACGATGAATGACGACAAATGTAGGACGAAGGTGAGGCCTCCACCTATATTTGTCCCCAACATTGTCAACATAAGTAAAATGATGGTAAACATTGAACAAGTAATTAAAAAAGAGTCATATTCATTTAAATGCATAGCTAGAGATAAAGTAAAAATTAACACTGATACTATTGAAGCCTGCCGCGCATTAGTCAAACATTTAACTAACATGAAAGTAAACTTCCATACATACCAAATAAAGGGTGACAGAGCTTATAGAGTAGTGCTTAAGAATATGCACTTCTCTACGGAACCCCAGGAAATTAAAACAGCTATAGAAGCTTATAACCACAAAGTTAGGAATGTGTCGAACCTTAGAAGTAGCAAATCTAAAGATCCACTGTCAATTTTCTTTGTAGACTTAGAGCCAGCATCAAACAACAAAGACATTTTTAAAATTGAATTCCTACTAAATGCCAAAATTGTACTTGAGCCCCCTTACAAACGTAATGATGTGGTGCAGTGCAAAAAGTGTCAAAGATATGGGCACACAAAGGCTTACTGCTGGTACCAAAACCGCTGTGTAAAATGCGGCTCAGATCATGATACTAGCAGCTGTAATAAATCTGTAAATGTTCCTCCCAAATGTGTATTATGTGGTGGTGAGCACCCAGCCAACTATAAAGGTTGCTCTATTTACAAAGATATTAAGAAAAAGGCTTTTCCACCTCTAAGACCAGCGTTAAAAAA
Organism: Homalodisca vitripennis; assembly: GCF_021130785.1. Lineage (NCBI taxonomy): Eukaryota > Metazoa > Arthropoda > Insecta > Hemiptera > Cicadellidae > Homalodisca > Homalodisca vitripennis. The sequence continues at coordinate 111,725,518 of NC_060214.1, forward strand.
AGACACTCCTCCTCCAGTGCAAGATCGAGAAGTAGATAGACCTATATCTGTTCGTACTCAAAATTCAACAGGTAATCAGTCTCAACCAGTATAACCAACCTTATCTTATGCTAGAGTGGCATCAGGTCAATCAAATGTAGAAGCAAATCACAATCTGAATCAAATAATTGATGGATTTTTAATTAAGTTCGAAATGATGATGTCTCAACAAGCCCAGCAAATAGGTACATTGATTAACCTATTGACAACTGTCATATCAAAACTAAAATGAATAGATTTTATAGGATTGGAATCTGGAATGCCAATGGCTTGGCCCGACATGGCCAAGATATTCAACTTTTTATTTCAATACACAAAATAGATATTATGTTAATTTCTGAGACCCACTTTACAAACTTAAATTTTTTCAAAATCCCAAATTTTACTTTTTATTCTACAAACCACCCTGACAATACGGCGCATGGAGGTAGCGCTGTGCTAATCAGAAAACAAATAAAACATTATGAATTACCTAGATTTCAAGAAGATCATATTCAAGCTACAAGCATAGTGGTTGAGGACTGGATGGGACCACTTACATTTTCTGGTGTTTACTGTCCCCCGAGGCACAATATTACCAAACTTCAATTCAACGAATTTTTCGAAACTTTAGGGCCTCGTTTTGTAGCAGGTGGTGACTTTAATGCCAAACATGTCATGTGGGGTTCAAGGTTGATTAACCCTAGAGGTAGAAATTTGTTAAATTGCATGAATGACAATCACTTGAGTTACGTATCTACAGGGGAACCAACCTATTGGCCTTCAGATCCCAACAAAATTCCAGATCTTCTTGATTTCTTTGTTACGGGAGGTATTTCTCCTAACTATATGGAGGCTGTTTCATCTCTTGATTTGTCGTCCGATCACTCTCCGGTCATCCTATCAATAAGTTCATCATTTGTATTGAAAGAAAAGGCAGCGTCCTTATCGAATAAAGGCACAAACTGGGTGAAGTTTCGTGAAACGTTAAATGACAGTTTAAGTCTTAATATATCACTTAAAACAAGAGAGGAAATAGACAACGCTGTGGAAATTTTTAATTATACTGTTCAGAAATCTGCTTGGAGTGCAACGCCTGAACTTAATAATACAACGTGTGGCAATATCAATTACCCAATATATATTAAGCAGCACATTGCTCAAAAACGTCGCTTACGAAGAATATGGCAAAATTCTAGAAATGTAAGAGATAAAACAATATTTAACAGAGCATCAAGACAGTTAAAGATTTTGCTTAAAAACTTAAAAAACATATGGTTTCAAGAATTCACTTCAAATCTCTCCCCAACTGAAGCAACAGACTATTCTTTATGGAAAGTAACAAAAAGCACAAAGAAACCGCAAGTGCCCATTCCTCCAATATCTAAACCAGATGGTTCTTGGGCGAAAAGTAACAGAGAGAAAACTGATTTGTTTGCTGCATATTTTAGTAATGTTTTCAAACCATACCCTGTAGATAACAACTTTGATAATAGACATGTTGTAAAGGAGTTTCTTGATTCACCTAACCAACTCTCACTACCTATTGGCTCCTTTAAACCATCTGAAATATATGATGAGATTAAAAATCTTAATCCCAAAAAGGCCCCTGGTTATGAGTTAATAACAGGTAAGATACTACAAGAGCTTCCTAGGAAAGCCATACTCTTTCTTACCTTCGTATTTAATGCTATTTTGAGGCTTGAATACTTCCCATCACAATGGAAGGTGGCTCAAGTTATTGTTGTTCCTAAGCCAGGAAAACCTCAAAACGAAGTAATGTCCTACAGGCCAATCAGTCTACTACCTATACCTTCTAAATTATTCGAAAAGTTATTTTTAAAACGACTTCAGGTTTTTATAACTGAAAGCAATTTAATTCCCAATCATCAGTTTGGTTTCAGAGTGCACCACTCCACTATCGAACAAGTCCATAGAGTAGCTAATATAATAAGGCAAGATTTGGAATCAAGAAAATTTTGTTCTGCAGCATTTCTCGATGTGAGTCAAGCCTTTGACAAAGTGTGGCATGAAGGGCTTCTATTTAAAATAAAAAGTCATCTACCTCACACTGTTTACAACATTATAAAATCTTATTTAGAACGAAGGTATTTTCAAATCAAGTTTGATGATTGTCTTTCAGATCTGAATGAAATAAACTCTGGTGTACCTCAGGGAAGTGTACTAGGACCAGTGCTGTACTTAATTTTCACTGCAGACATTCCAACTAATCAAAATTCTTTGACAGCAACATTCGCCGATGACACTGCCGTACTGGCATCCCACTCCAACCATGTTGTAGCATCACAAATTCTACAAACTAACTTAAATTCTATCACAGTTTGGCTTAAAACTTGGAGAATTAAAGTGAATGAAACTAAATCTGTTCACGTCACATTTACGTTGAAACATGACACCTGTCCACCAGTGTTTTTAAACAACATTCAAATTCCTCAAAGAAATGAAGCTAAGTATCTGGGTGTACATCTCGATAGGAAGCTGACTTGGAAACCACACATATGGAACAAAAGGCTCCAATTAAATTCAAAATTTTCAAAACTAAATTGGCTTTTTGGGAACAAATCCCATTTATCAATAGAAAGCAAACTGTTGTTGTACAAGACTGTTCTAAAGCCCATCTGGACGTACGGAATTCAACTGTGGGGAGTTGCTTCTACATCAAATATTGAAATTATACAGCGTTTCCAATCTAAAGTTCTCCGAAAGATATTACAGGCCCCATGGTATGTTCGTAATGAAGTCATTCACAGAGACACGAATATCCCTTTTGTTACTGAAGAAATTCCAAAGTTCTGCATCAAGTATCAAAACAAATTAAACTCTCATCCTAACTACTTGGCTATTAATCTGCTGGACAACAGTGACCATCAATTTCGGCTAAAAGACATGATTTCTTAAACTTAGCTGATCGATTTTAAAGATAAACAATCTCTTAAATGTTTATGTTAATTAAGGTTAATGAACTTTGATTAACCATGTCCTTAAGATTTATTATCAAATTTACTTATTGTTTGTTGTATATAAACAGATTGTAAATAAATTAAAGTAAAAAAAAAAAAAAAAAAAAAAAAAAAAAAAAAAAAAAAAAAATATTAGTTTCAAACTTAGTAAAATTTAAACCAATCATTCAATCACCTGGTAATTGATAAACGTAAACACTAAATGTTAAATTTGGCAAAACACCTGGTAAATGTTAACACCAATTTTTTTTTTTTTTTTTACTTTAATTTATTTACAATCTGTTTATATACAACAAACAATAAGTAAATTTGATAATAAATCTTAAGGACATGGTTAATCAAAGTTCATTAACCTTAATTAACATAAACATTTAAGAGATTGTTTATCTTTAAAATCGATCAGCTAAGTTTAAGAAATCATGTCTTTTTAGCCGAAATTGATGGTCACTGCTGTCCAGCAGATTAATAGCCAAGTAGTTAGGATGAGAGTTTAATTTGTTTTGATACTTGATGCAGAACTTTGGAATTTCTTCAGTAACAAAAGATTGTCAGTTATACATAACATAGATTTAAACCTTTCGTTTAACTGTGAAATTAAAATATCAACAGCTCTCACAAATACCCTAACTTTAAAGCAATGCACAGGATCACTAAACTCATAGTCACTAGAAAGTTCGTCAAAAAAAGTCTTTACTTTTCTTTTACGTTTGGAGGTCATTGACGAATCAATATTCCACTTAGCAGCTAACCTCCTGGCTTGATCTAGGACATCGTCGAATTCTCCTCGCAGTTGGCTCACAGTATTTAAACACTTCTGAAGGAGATTCTTTGCATCGTCTAGATTAACGTCGGACCTCTGTAGGGTTTTCGACGTGATCTGGATTCTTTCTAAAATTCGACTTTGAAACACTAACATCAAAACAAACTCAAAAGAAGACATTTCCTTTATAAGACCAGTTGCTTCTGCGACTTCATTGTTCTTGCTTGAAGTCAAAATTATTTTCGATAGACACTTCAGCACAGCGACAAAATTTACATTGATTGATAGTAAAGCGTCGTACCTTGACGACCACCTAGTAGGACAGAGTTTTTTCAAGGTTAACTTGATAACACAGGAGTCGGTCAACTCTTTTAAACATTGCCATCTTGGTAGGCTTTGGCCGAAAAATACATAAATACTGTTTATTGTATCATAGAATGATGAAATCTCTGAAATCGATTTCACACTGTCGTTTAAAACTAAATTTAAATTGTGACTAGCACAATGGACATACTCAGCGTTAGGAGACTTTGATTTTATTCTGGTCTGCAGTCCTGTGTAAATTCCATTCATGACAGAAGCGCCATCATATCCTTGACCTCGGCACTTATCAAAAGATATTTTCTTTTCTTCTATAAATTTAACTACAAGATCCTCTAGTCCTTCGGCTGACTGGTCTAGTACTTGCACAAAGCCTAAAAAGGATTCCATTATCTCAAGCTGATTTAGGTCTGGTTTGTATAAAACATATCTTAAGATTATTGATAACTGATCAATTTTCGAAATGTCTTGTGTAGTATCTAAAATGAGAGAAAAAAATGGAGACTGTTGAACATCAGTCAATATTTCACTCAAAATCTGATGAGATGTCAAATGAATAAGCTCGTTTTGAATTGAAGGGCTTAAGTATTTTACCCTACTATCTTCGTTTTCCAGGTGATTCTTTAAAATAGGGTCGTATCTAGAAAGGAGATCAATAATATTCAGAAAATTTCCTGACTCACTCTTAACATTTTTTATGCTCTCAGATCGATGACCTCTAAGAGCTAGATTACAGGTTGACATTGTTATGATAACATCCAAAATTCTCTTTATTACTTCAACCAGTTTATCTTCTTTGTCATAGAAAAGAGTTTTGATATCTCTATTATTTTTTCTTATTCCATATGCGATACATGCATTAATATGGCACTTACTCAATTCGTGGTCTTTAATTTTTGTTGACAGATTTCTCCAATCATTAATTTTCCCAGTAGACCATGCATTGTTAAAGTTTTTATCAAGTCTGTTAGCAAACAGCCAACATGGTTCACAATACACGCCATTTAAAGACGGAGAGTAACAAAGCCAAAAGCGCTCAATTTTTTGACCAGTTTTCGTTTCGGAAAAATAATAATCTTTCGAAAAGGATCTATTTGTTTTAATGTCTTTAGGGAATGGCCCTTGAGGTCTACACGGTTCGGAGTTCAAAATCCGAGATTTCAATTCATCATTGTTAATATCTTCTGAGAAAAGAGCTATGTCTGTACTCTCTACTCCACCATCATTGCAGATTACGGTATACCAAAGACATCAGTATTTTCTTGTACTGAAATACTTCCGCCAGTTGCTGATGTAGAAGGAGCAGTATATGTAATATTTAAATCAGCAGACTTACTCACATTTTGGTGGACTTCTGAAGTTTGGTTATCGGCAAGAACATTCAATTCGACGATATCTTCTGACGTGGATATTTTACCCCCAAGCCCACATTCATTCTCACCAACACCATCGTCACCTGATTGACTTTGAGAGGTATCAGCAAAATCCCGTTTTTTAAAAAACGTGTCAATCTTTGGTAGTTTCTTCACTTTTTCTTCTTCTTGTTTTTTCCTTTTTCGGAACTCGGCACCACTAGGTCTTTTGTTTCCGTCCATTTCGTTCAATCACAAACAATCATAACGAAATCCATTAAAAACGCACAAATTTATACGGTAAAAACGGTCCACTGATTTAAATTGTATAACAAATACACAGACAAAATTGTTTTGTAATAAAACTCACACTACTGAACCGCACAATCGTACTAACAAGGACCGACTGACAGGACAGGGTGACTAGTCTGTGAGTGCGCAGCGGCCACCCCTCCCCCGCCGAGACTTGGACTCGCCCAGGCACCCGGCACACGAGAGGGGAGGGGCGGCGGCCTACTACATGCCGCATGACCTTGAGATGCGCAGCAGTTACGGAGTAAAACTGAGTTGTGGGGACAGCGCGCAGCTCAGTAGTGTCCCAACATTCAAACTGAACGTATCAGTCCGGCATAGTAACATCGCAGATAACCTAGACTTGAGTGGACTAGTTATCATATTTCATTTCAAATATACTCATCATGAGAATATTTTTAAATAGTGTATTAATAGTTCATACTATTGTACTGTTAGAATAACGAATACAACTCGGTGGTCAAATGTTTTGTTACCCACAAATTTAGCTTCAATTAAAAAAAAAACATTTTTGCGCCCTTCTAGGGCCTGCGCCCCAATGCACCGCATTGGTTGCATTGGCGTTAGTTACGCCACCGTCTGATACACTAACAAATTGCGCTTAGGAAGATCGTCGCGATTAGGCTTGCGCGATTTTCGTTCACGCGTGAACCAGGCCTTACGACAATCACGGAAATGACGCATGTTGATTTTTTTTAATCGCAAGTTGTAGAGATTTCCACGATTTGTACATCAAATTCACGGTTTGTTCAAGGGATTTTCACGGTGAACGAAATTCACGACTTATTCGCAGTCGGGTGAAGACCCTGAAACATTAAAAAAACTTGTACTAATCACTCTGGAAGTGGTGGATAAAGACACTCTATAACGTTTAGAATCAATATAATTAAGTACTCAGTATACAAGCAGTGGGTGAATGAGTGTTAACACTAAGGTACATAACAAAACAATGAACTCTACAACCGAGACTAAACGCTTGGCATTTCTTAATTTTAAACAGACAAAAACGGGCAACGAAAAACGTTTTACACACCTGCAATTTAGTCTTTAAAAAAAAACACTTAACATTTTAGGCATTCTAAAGAGTATACAGTAAATAAAGTCTGTGTGATAAAAATTACAATAAATATTCTTTAGTTAGTTTAATTGAAAATCTGTAAATGGAAAAAACAATTGATTTAAGCTGTCAAAAGTAAGTAGGTAAATGCCTTAATACATGTTATGTCTATAAACAGTACTTATCTAGCCAGTAAATTTATAACACTATTTTTTCAAAGTGAAAACTGACATTATGAAAAGTGACAACTAAGGAGAAGATACAGTTGTTGTCTTCTAACAAAGAAAAGGAGAGAAAAAAAAAACAGTGATGTTGTTGTGGGGGTTCAATACATAAAACTCTTGAGAACTGTACATGACATTATAAGAAATGAGATAAGGACCAGCTCTTTAAAAGATTTCGACCTTATATTAACTCTCTAAGAACCATGAGTCACGATCATGACGCATTACAGCGCTGCCAAAGTGATAAGTGAGTGAATGCTGCTGGAGTAAAATCGTAATTGAGTTATCTGCACATCCAAACACATCAAGTCAAGACGACTTTGTGGTCTAAAGCGCTATTCTCTGATGAGGGAATTGGCCTTGGAATCATGAGTTCGATTCCGGGATCTTACGTTAGGGATTTTTGCTGTCTAGTATACACTCATATGAGTCACTGGTAAAGGTGGTGGAAGGGCCCACTTTAAATGGTGGTTTCTTGGATGGAAGTTGACGGCATCAGTGCCCAAAAAACCCGTTTTGCATTTTTTTGCCTTTAGTATTGAAAACAAAAAAACCACTTAATTTTTGTTATTTTATATTTTGCAGGGCATTTATTATTAAATCATAACTACAATAGTACTTTCCAAGAGTTAAAATCATTTAAACCATAATCACACTAAAACTAGTGTTTTAGAAAAAATGACAAGTAGTTACAAGGTTAATACAAAAAACATCTTTTCTTTTTTCTTCTTTTCATTTAACTAAGTTAGTGAACAAATGCACGGTTTAATGGTTTGATAAGATTCTTGCATAGGCCAGTGACACAAATGGTAACATCACTGACAGATCACTTATCAATATTAATACTAACATTTACATGTATTTCGTGTCAGTGTATCTTTATAACTTCACACATGTAGTTTTATATATTAGTAAAATATGTCAATGTGCTAGTAAGACACATTTGCTCTTTTGTATCTGATTAATTTGATAATGTGTATAATGTTTTAATGCCTAAAAAACCTTATAGGCTAAATTTAAAATTGATCAAATTCGTATGAATAAAAAACTAAATTAAATTAACATTATTTTCTACAGTATATTAAAAATAATTAATAGCTTCCATTATTTGCAGCAAAACAGAATTAAAATGAGAAAATATGGCTTTTAATTCACTGATATGTTAAATACAATGATAATCAAACAGTACTTTAAAAACAATACAAGATAAAATCTTTATATACATTTCACGGAAGTAGAGTTCATTTCCACCTTTATTACACTATCATCAAAAACAATTTCATAAAATTAACCTAAGCTTATTATTGATTAGCAGTCTATCAAAATACATAAGTGATCATTATAAATTCAATTTTCAGTCATCAACAATAAAATGAAGAGATAATAAATAACAATAATGATACAGACTATGAGTTTGAAAATTATTCCAACAAATAGTGGTAGAGAATGGTACAGAAATGTTGCACAGACAAAAAGAGTAAAAATCTTACATATAATACTACATTCTGAGTCTTCACTTTGACTGATAATACAAAATCCAAAGGAATATTAGCAGAATCTATAGATTACAACTTTTGACACATTTCCTGCAAGTTGCGTTGAATTCCTTCAAACCAATCCAACTTAACAACACCAAACGTTCAACGTATTATTATACTCCAAAAAAACCAGATCATAAAAACATAACAGAATAACAAAAGAAGAAAATAAACTACTAAATTATCAACAAAATTAAATGATTCCTCAGACAGTACTGAAGATACATAACAGAAGGCAACCTATTCAATAGTAAATATTACATATATTTAAAACTGTAGAGCTAATCTTTCAAAGATGTTGCTAAATTAAATTTCTGTAATTAAGACAAAATAATACTGTACAAGCAATTCAGATTCTACAAGACTTATTATATACATCAGGACTTGCATGTATATAAGCCGTTATCACGATAATTTCAATCTAACTTAATGGAAAAATTAAAACAGTTCGTATCAACTAGACTAATTTACAACTTATTAGTTAAGATTGTACATTTTTTACATAATGATATTTTATTTTTATTCAATGGAGTTAACATGACTATGTACAACGGATGGGAAAGTTGCAGCTTCATGAGTTCAGCAGAGGAAATTTCTCAACTTCTTTCATTTCCGTAACGGTTTCATCATCCATTGTGAAACTCATAACGACTCGCAGCATAATTGGTTTCTGCAAAAAACAACACCACTGTGAATATTTTCCATTAAAAAAATAACATTACTTATGTCTTATGCACACTCCGGAAGCACACCATGAGGCCTACCAGTCTATGATTTCAAACCGCCTAAAACAACCTATCAGGTCCTCCTGGGAAAATTCACCACCCTTGTCCAAACTACCAAAGATTGTCCGCTCCCTTGCTATTGCAGGACAATCAAAGAACAGGTGTTCAGTGGTTTCCTCCTGCTCATCGCACATTCTACAGAGCAGATCCTCTCAAAGGATGCTGACTCTGTGAAGATGCTTCCCAGGTGACCATGTCCCATAATCAGACCCATAACCCGAGAGACACCGATCTACTCAGTGAGAGTAGGTCAGATGCCACCCTAGGGGAAGGCAACTGTAGAACCATTCTCAGACACAGATGCAGCCACCACCTTTTCTCATGTTCATTGCGAACCCATTTCGAAGATAGCCCAAAAGGATTCACACCTAGAAATGCCACAGAACGGCTGAGATCCCATCATATTGGATACTGAGCCCAGTTTGGCCAGGTATCAGCTCTTTCATTCTCAGGGATCCCCTCATGACCAGGACCCCACAAACAGTCACATTGTTGATTCTGGCAAAGGAAGAAACAACTTGATAGCAATCTCAGACAAGTTTGGAGTTGAACACACAAGAGTCCAGCGCCATCAGTGCTGCTGACCATATTTGAAAATGCTGATCGTCTTACTCCTATATCGTAGACAAAGATTCTCATGAGCACAATCCATAATGCCAAAAAGACTATGGGATAAGACCTATAGGGACCACCAGTTCCCTACATGGTCTCACCCCACAATTTCAGCACCTGTGCCACTTTTTGTTTTAAAGCTGTCTGTAAACTATTCAAGCTTCAATTTTGGAAGAGCTTTCTTTCCCTCAGACCAATCCTTCCTAGAAGGTATAACAATCCTAAAGGGTTTGTCAAAGAAAAGTTTTGGTGGATCTGATCACGGATCATGTGCAGAGCATTCCCCTGAATCAGGATGCTAATTCTGCAGTGCCCACTGCTGCCAACCAAAGTCCCGCCTGCTGAAGACAGTAGGCACTTCTCCTGGCCATAGCCCAAATTACAATATCCAGGGGGGCGAGGTCGAGGCAACAGTCTAGCGCTGCACCCAGTGCACTTGGAAAAGCCCAAATGATAGCAAGGCAAGCTATCCTTTGGATGCCAGCCAGGCCAGCTACCGCCATCTTGGCCTCCGTTTTTGGCTTCCAGACAACAGCCCCCAAACATTAGTGCAGGTCTGACCATGGAGACATAGAGCCAATACAAAAGCCTCGGCTCATGTCCCCAAGACCCACCTATCACACGTCTGCATTGCATTAAAAACCATTTCCCTCTGGCGATAACACTTTCCATATGGGGTCCCCAGTATAGGACCCTATCAAGAATCACGCCCAGGTACTTAACCTCGGACTTAAACACAATGGAGGAGCCTCTCAGTAGGAATGGACCAACACCCTCCAACTGACGCCTCCTTGTAAAGGCAACCACAGCAGCCTTCGTGGGGTTGACATTAATACTCATCCCATCACACCAGTTCAGAGCATCATTGGTCAGTTCCGTGACTGTTGTATTGAACTTGCTACTCATAAGAATCAAAATATCATCTGCGTACCCCTGTTCAAAGACACAAGCCGTCCACAACTAGGTTCCACAGGAGAGGAAAAGGACGCCACTTTGGGGAAAGCCCCTCGTAGTCCTTGCACTGACACTTGCTCCCATAAGAGTAGTAACAACCACCCTGTCTGTGAGCAAGGCCCTTATCCAATCACATATTTGACCATCAATACCACGTTTCAAGACAGCATTGACAATCGCCTGAGTGCCTGTATTGTCAAAAGCTGCTTCGATGTCCAGAAAGACACATATGGCTACTTCTTTCACTGCCAGTGTCTTCTCAATCCTGCAAACCAGTTGATGCAGAGCTGAGCCACATGATCTTCCTTGAGTGTAAGCATGCTGATTTGGATGTAGAGGTCGCTCCAAAAGAGATTCCTCCCGAAGAAACCTAGCAACCATCTTCTCCATGGTTTTGAGAAGAAAGGAGGACAGACATATCGGCCTAAAGGACTTAGGCACGACTAAGGATGAGGATTTCATCAACATAATCAGTAATAAATTAGAATTTTGAGTTGATATCACTTTTATTTATAAAACCTATCTTTGCTATAATTTTGTTCAATCCAGACCATACATTTTGTGTCACTCTTTCAGAATTTCACTTAGGGTTTTCAAACTTGTCCTAATTTTGGAGAAAAAAATTGAGAAAATCCTACAGGACATGTCAATGTTTTAAGTAGTTTTTAAATGTAAGAGAGAGATTGTTAAAATAATGCAGGCATAAATTCTGCCCGGTCTCTGGGCTCAGAATGGTTTGAGAATGAGAATTTATACACCACTAAACAACCAAAAAGAGATCAATACAATGATTTTTATAATTGCTCAAGTATCAGCACACCCACCTTGTCAGGACTGGCTATGAGCATGACTTGGGTGATGGCAGCTGGAGGCAGGAAAGGGTTGTGGGCCGGTAGTTCTGTGCTAGATGGTGGTTGCAACCTCAACCTGCAACCCTGTACCCAACACAACATGTTAGAATAGAATATATTTTTATTGTGTTGACAATATATATTACATTGCATTGCAATAGTCAATAATACCAATTTTTTACAGTATTTATCTTAAAAACTAAATCCATTCACTCGACTTTCCATACAGTTGCACGCAGGCACACATTCATACACATACAAAAACACAAAATTCATAATTCATGGGATCAACCCCCAGGATTGCAACACCGCCGTGAATATCAATCCCATCCCTGCTTGAGAAGGGAGGCGTTCAAATGCTGCTGTTCTATGCTGTCGGGCTCGAAAGCGCCCCCGAGCTCTTGTCTCGTATCTGTGTATATCACTGCCCTGTGTCAATATACACTGAAATCAACAGTAAAATGAAGTCTCTAAAATATACAAGCTGGGTAGAGTTAGCAAGTTGAGCTCCCTGAAGGCACTTCAACATGACTGTCTGTTGTTCAATTTTGCGATGATTTGAACAGATTTTTTTTGCAGTCTGAATACTCTTTCTAAGTTTGATGTGGCACAACTGCCCCACAGAGAAATTCTGTACGACAGGTATGGAAATATTAATCCATAGTAAGCCATCATTAAGACATCAGATGTACAAAAAATTCCAGTTGCCAATTTAGCGCATACACTTTCCAGGTTAACCCTTTATCTAGGTGTATTCATAGAAATTTATCAGAATCAGTTTCTTCCAGAACAATGTTATCCATCATTACTGTTGGGGTTTCATAAGTATTCAACCCACGTAAACAGAAGTTGATGATATTGTCTTTTCATGATTAGTTTTGAGATTATTTACCGTAAAATTTTGAATGCAGCAATCAAGTTCAATGAAGGTTTGAATCTCCAAAGTCAGAGAATCAGCCCGGAAACAGAGAGTCGTGTCATCTGTGTATTGAATGATTTTTCCCATATAAGGCCCCAATTTTTTCCCATACATTCACATAAATCAAGAAAAGGACAGGACCCAAGATTGATCCCTGTGGGACTCCTTGGTATATTCTAATACTACTTGATACTGCATTCTGGACCTGAACACATTGACTTCTGCTGCTCAAGTATGAGTGGAGCCACTGGTGTGCTGTCCCCTGTACACCACAACCTTCTAGCTTGTGTAGCAATATACCACGATTAACAGTATCAAACGCTTTTGAGAGATCAAGAAAGACACTGAGTGTTCTTTGATGTGTCTCAAAGCCTTCCACAATAAAATCTACAAGTTGTGTGATTGTTCCAAAAGTTGATTTTCCTGGTCTGAAACCAAATTGTTGATCAGACAAAATTTTGTGTTTGTCAAGAAAATTAAGAAGTCCAAGAACAGTTTTTCAAAAATTTTGCTAAAAACAGGTAAAATTGAAATTGATCGATAGTTATCTGCTATCTTTGGACCGCCTTATTTGAAAACAGGTATGACTTTTGCCAATTGGAGTGCGGATGGGAATGTGCCAGTTTCAAAAGAAAAAATTATGATTTTTGTCAATGGGCTTAATAAATTGTTAATATGTGCTGATAACATTGTTTTATAAGCCACATTGATATGCCATTTATGTCATTGGAAGTTTTAGCTGAAAAACTTCTTACAATACGTCCCACTTCGTACAATACGTGAAGCAGGGGTATGTTAATGCAGAACAATATCAGATCAGTCTTTAACACGCAAACAGTCTCACCCGCAGCAGTTGTCTAGAATTTTTGAAATTCTGTAGTAATTTTATGATTAACAATATCAGCAGCTTGGAAACTCGTCTTATCTCTTCTCTTATACTTCTTCCCAAGGTCATGACATCTGTTAGTCTTTCGCTCACTTTCATTTAAAATTAATTCAACTACTGTTGTCAACTGCACCCAATTCGGAAATTTTTAAGTTTATGATTACAACCACTCTCAAAATTTTTTTATTTACATGCTTAAAAAAGTACATGCAGCAATTTACTCACACATGATCTCCCGTGTATTCTAAATTTTATGGCAAATTGTATAGTACTTGTAACATGTTTCTTTATAGAAACATTAAATTTGCAGATAATTTAAAAGTATGATTATTCTAAGATACAGTTAGTTGAAATACTCACAAGATTTTTTTTTCAAGAATATTTCTTAATGAAGGATAATAAAATTTAAAAAGTAATCATAAGCAAATTGTTCTCACATGATGTCTTGTGTTGGCAATGTAAGTGTACCTTGTCACAAATTAAAACCTAAATTTAGCAAACTTTCAAATTTTATAAATGGTCGTATCAGATATCCACACTACTGGATCTTGCAGAAGAACCGGTTCTGACTTAAACTCTTTAAGTATAATTATTAAGATCTTGTGACAAAATAATCAATATTTTCTATCCTGATCGAAAATCAGATTCAAGTAAATGACAATGGAAATGAAATTGAGTTTTATCTCAATTCAAGGAAAAGCATAACTAATGTTCCTTAACATATCTTGTTCCTCACTTTATAAGTTGCCTTACTAAATTATAATGGTTGAGAGAGAAAGAGACAATAAAACTAGGGTCTAAACTTTCCATTGGATTCTTGGTAATATAAAGCTGTTATTGGATAGTGTAATATAAAGTATTCAGCTTCAGAAAACAATTAGTACAAGGTGAGGGGTTACCTTGGGAACAATGGCTTGAAACAGGTAGTCAGAGACTGGATATTGGCTCTGACTGGTGGTGGTGACGACAAACACTGACACGTCATCGCGTGGACTGTCTCGTGCAAAGTGTATTGTGACGGCCACACCTCGTTCCTGTAGCACTGGGAGTGGGGGTAGGCTTCCTGAGAACATCATCAACTTTCAGAAAAAATACATACAAAAATCTTCTACTACTTTATTACTTTTTCTTAATTTGCTATGAAAAGATGGTTTATCAACTGAATACTTTTTAAATTTTGATTAAAATTATATATGTATATACAGGATGTTCACAAAAGGGTTTCACAAACTTCTATGGGTGATAGTAGTCATCATTTCAAACAAAATTTCATATAAACATAGGTCTAGATATGTTTTGTTAGCCGCTTTTTTTGTATTCATTTTATATTTTTTACAGAAAAATTATTATGTTTCAAACTACTTAAGCTAAAAACCAAACTTTCACACAAAGGTTTGAATAGATAAGAAGAGAACTAAAGAAAATAATTGTGTTATTTTCTTTAATATTAAAAAAAATGGCATCTTTTGCAAATTTTTAAAGTCAAATAACAAAAAGAAAAGCAGTGTAGTTATACAAATTTACTAGGTACCAGCTATTTCAACAATTTATTAAAATTCCAATGGTACTTGTTTTAATGATATGCGTCAATGCATAAAAGAGCATGATCACTTTAAAAGTAGGTTTGCACAAGCCGGGAACAGCAAACATTCTGTCTTTTGATAGGCATCAGCTGTTTTACACCCTGTTATAAAAATTTAACAAGGTACTAACTATTTTGTAACTTTTATAGCAATCCAACGGTAATTTTTCCAATGAAATCCGTCAATGCCATATGCACAATCATTAAAAGTTGCTGAATTCTGAATTCACTGAATCCTTCACAGACATTGGGATTTGAGAATTTGCTGATATCCTACAATCTGCAAAGATCCAATGCAGTCATTTATTATCAGCTGATTGGCAATAGACGTTTAAACTGTAAATAGATAACTTAATTGAAAAATTATTGTACTTTTGTAAATAACACTTTGCTTGTTGTTAGTATTTTCTACATTTACATTCACAATTCACTGTGTCTGCTGTTTTTCGTGGCTGACAGCTGATCAAATGGGAAATTCTATCCACCTGACTTAATGATCTCCAGGGGTTCAGTGATGTCTCAGAGTCCAAGGGGTCTGATAGAAATCTCTCTCTTGACTAAGTAAATTCTACTCACCTGGCTTGATGGTCTCCAGGGGAACAGTGATGTCTCCGAGTCCAAGGGGTCTGATAGAAACCTCACTCTTGACTAGGGGTTGGGGTTCAGCTGTGACCTCTACTACAGGTGTGTCCCCATTGACCTGGGGTTGAGGTGGGGCCTTCAGGTCCTCAGTCGAGTCTATCAGCAGGTCCAGAGAATCAGGTGGAGGGGCGGATACAGGATTCGAAGGAGGTGAGATGGAATGTACCAAGGCAGGTGAGGAATGTACAGGTGATGCCTGATGTGATAATGGCAGTTGGTTCATCGGAATTTTTGTCTGAGCCCTGAAAAAAATTTAATACAGCCAATACTATTCATGTGAATAATTTGACTTACTGAATCCTTAAAGTGTGTTCTTTGTGTGTGTTTTGAAAATTTTCAAAGCTAGTGCTCATAAACGTTTCAGTGAAATTAACACAGATTTTATTAAATAAAATAGGACAATTTTTCAGCACTTCACCATTTTTACAGTGCAGTTATAACCTTTTTAATGGAACAGTACAATTAATATCTATCAAAAATGAATACTCATTTAGTTATATTTTAAAGAAATTTATAACTGCAACGTTAAATTGTTTACTATTATTTTAACCCTTCGCACGCCACTAGTAAATCCATTAACTTTCCTATAACGCCAAGACAAGTAAAAGAAAATTGGTTTTTTTTAAGTTCAAAGCTAATTTTTGTTATTAAATATTTAAAACAAATCATAACACTACCACACAATGAATAATAACGAGATACGTAGTAGATGCGCACTCATGTCAACCGAGAAAGAAATACACGCCACGGATATATTTGGTTATGGCTCTGTAGGAGACACAGAGCTGATGAGCAGGCGGTCGGAGTTACACAAAGGGTGCTCCCCTCTCCCTGCCGCAGAGTGAAGGTCATTTATAAATACTTCCTTGTCAACCGCGATAAGCACAGAATGAACACCAAGCATTTCAAAGGTCTTTTGTGAACTAAAAACCTCTCCAAGAGACACAATCTATAATATCGGATATAACTGTATTTGGCGTTTGGTAAAAGTCTACCATTGTAATATATTTGTCTACGGAGTGGGAAAAGTTAGAGACTGTTAAATTTTTTTTTGCATTTGTATGACTTTGTTAAGAATAACACAACCATTCTTAATTATTATATTATATTAATTAACCTTGCACAAAAACTTAATCATTGACACTGCCGAACTGCATGATTTATCAACTCTAACAATTCTACTCCAAGGACAAGCCAATACTCACTTGATTACAGGCTGAGACACAGTCTGTGGTAAACTCTGTTTCAGCAGGCTTTCACTGATGGCGTCCAACTCTTCCAGCCCAGTCTTGGCAACAGGCTTCTCACTTACTGCTGTACAGAATAGTTTTATCAATAGATTGGCTACCAATGACGTATACGAGGTGTGGCCAGAAAATAACCGGACTGAGACTGAAAACAAATTTGATTTAGAGACATCTACAATTTGATGTTATCTCCTTCCTTAATCGCTACACGAATGGCTTAATTCGCCATGCGAATTTCCTACTGTGCATAACAATGCTGTAGATAATTTTCCGTAATGTTGTTCACGACTTCCGTTGTTTTTTTCTTTTACTACTGTCTCAAATCTTGCCATTTCAAAGCTGACTTGACTTTAGTTAACAAAAAGAGTCACAGGGGGCCAAATCAGGTGAGTAGGATAGATGATCAAAAATGTTGATCATACAAAATGTCTTCACTGACAAAGCTTTGTGAGCTGGAGCATCGTCCTGGTGGATGATCCACGACTTTTTCTCCAAATCGTTCCATTTTCTCTGTACACGCTCACTCAGGGTAGTCAGGACCCTAATCTAGTAATTCTAATTCACTGTCTGCCCCTTTGGTCCCTAATCAACGTGCACGATCCCATTGATATAAAAAACACAATTATCGTGACCTTGAATTTTTATTTTGTCATTCGTGCATTTTTAACGTGGAGAAGCAGGGATTTTGAATGCATCAATTGACATTTTATTTCACTATTGTAAGTAAAAAAAAACCAAGATACATGGTAGGTAATCACGTTTTCTACGAAGGTAGGATCACTTTCGATGTTTTGTAGGATGTCATCACAAATCACAAGGCTTTCCTTCTGTTCAGGTGTGAGACTCTTGAAACTGTTTTTGGACACACTTTTATCATGTTGAAACTTTCATGGAGAATCTGCCTAACACTTTGCTTGTCGATTCCTGTTAGCTCAGACATTGCACTGATAATTAACCGACAATCTTGTTGAACAAGGTTACCAATCTTTTTAATGTTGGCATCAGTTTTTGATGACGATGGTTTGCCAAAGCGTGTCGCCACTTGTGTTTGTGTGGCTAACTTTAAATCGTTTAAACCACTTGTTCATAATAAACAATCATCACTGTACACTTATTGTAACATTACAAATGTTTCACTTACAGACTTTCCAAATTTGAAAAGAACTTTGACATTTACCTGCTATTTGTTTATACTTAACACTTTACTGAGGTAGAGACAAGAGATTAACTTCTTATAACTGATAAGGGAGGTATAAGAACGGGAACCAGATGAAACACGATTAGGGATGGGAAGGGGATTCACGCGATCGGCCGTACAATATTCAGCCTTATTGCGTCTGGTTCTATGGCATCATAAATTCTAATCCGGTTATTTTCTAGCCACACCTTGTATTACCCGTCATCAGTTAGTATTAGCTTAATTACCGATGACGAAGTTCAGCCAGATTTGGAATCAAGAGTGATAAGGTTTGTGATTCAGCAACTGGGTATTGTCACATATTCAAGATTTATACTGGTATAGAGACAATTTAGACAGATATGTTTTCAGTAAATGTATAGGTAGTGTTTAAATTTTGTGTAAAAGTTTACTTGACGAAGGTAGAGTTTTGTTCATGGTAATTGGTATAGCTCTCCCAAATTTTTTCTTCATCTTACACATAGAACAATTCATGTCATCGGTATATTAAAAGCGAACAGAAATAATGTCCTTGATGGATTGAAATCTTCTCAGCTAAAAGAGGTGAATTAACCTTTTGATCTAGTAAGATTCTCTACTTGAAATGGAAAGATAGAAAAGATGTGTCACTGCTTTCAACCTATCATAAAAGGCCAGATTATGAAGTAGTTTCACAAAGTTTTATTTTATTAATTCAATAAGACTATTTTATTAATTCTACAATCACTCAAGGAGTAACTAATGTGAGTAATTGTAATAACTCTACTATAAAAATTTTTGAGTACATTACACTTCTAATTTAAATATTAGAAATAATATTTTCCACTGGAGACAGATATATTCAAGTGATGTGCTTGAATGTGGTCTCTAGATTGAGCTCATCACAAAGTGAAGATGTTTATGGTTTCTCCAACAAAATAGTTAAAGAAATAATATATATTGTACTTGAGCCCTTAACTTTTTCTTTTTAATTTGATACTTGAGAAGAGTATTTTTCCTGATATTCTTAAAGTGGTCAAAGTTATACCGGTTTACAAAAATGGAGATAAATCATGCCCCTCTAGTTATCGCCCGATTTCGCTAATACCTATATTTAGTAAGATTCTTGAATATTGTATGAAAGAGCAATTATATAACTACTTTTTAGAGAGCAAACTTCTTTGTAAAGAGCAGTTTGGTTTTTTTGCCTGGTAAAAATACTATAAATGCGGTTGAATTGGTTGTTGACAAAATCTTGAGAAGCTTCGAAAATAAGGAAACATTATCTGCCACTTTAATTGACCTGTCTAAAGCATTTGACAGTATATCTCATGATTTGCTTTTAAGAAAATTCCAATGTTATGGTATACAAAGGTAGAGAGTTACAATTAATGACGTCCTATCTAAATAATAGAAGGCAAATGGTAGCTCAAGACTCTCATGTATCTGAGTTTAAAACTGTTAAAATAGGTGTCCCTCAAGGCTCTGTCCTAGGGCCTTTTTTATTTGTTATAGCCATAAAATGATTTTGCGTTTAATGTACCCTGCATGTCTGTTTTTTAACGCAGTTGATACAACCTTACTCAATTTTGGAAAAGATTTAACTAACTTAGACATTGTACAGAGTAATGCTCATGAGGGTTGCTTTTGAATGGTTTAGGGCAAATTATCTAAATATAAACACTAATAAAACTGAAAATATTTATTTTAGTTTAAGCTCTGCTGTAACAAATATCAATAACTCAGTTAAGCTGTTGGGGGTTCATTTGGATGACAGGCTTAGTTGGGATACTCACACAAGTAGTTTATGTACAAAGTTATCTAGGGTTACTTATTTATTGCGTAGGTTAAGTTTATGTGTAAATAGAATATATCTATTTAGATAATTTTTTAGATAATAGAATATTTATTAACATCATATTTTTGCCTTTTTCCACTCCACTTCTGTCATATGGAATAACTCTGTGGGGCAACAGTGGTGGAGCCCAAAGAGTTTTCCTGTGGCAGAAGCAAGCTTTTGCGGTTGATCAAGAATGTGAAGGGTAGAGAATCTTGTTAGACCAATTTTTAAGTTAGAGTTTTTAATAATGACTGTACCATCTATGTATATATATATATATTATTGTTTAGTTAAAGTTAAAGAAAATCTGAATGAGTATGAGATGCGTCATGACATTCATAACTACAACACAAGGGCCAAAACATATGTTGAATTTAATTCCTGTAAGACTTGAGAAATTTAAAAAAAGTCACTGCTTTATGGAGGTTCAGCTTTTCAATAAGTTACCTGATAGTGCTATGGGACAACAACTATCAATAAATTTAAAATTGTTCTTAAGAATTGGCTTAAGATGACTCCCTTAAACACTGTTAATGAATTCTTTGCCTGTGATACAAGTACTTTAATATTTTAACTGTAAACTTTGTTGTTTTTAAATTTCTTTTATTATCTGTCTGTAACTTTGTTTTGTTATTTATTAGAATTATTTAATTGATCATTTTAATTGTTTTTAATTTTAAGTGTTAACATTGAAGCTTTCTAGTCACACTGATAGTACTAAGTTGTTTTATCTTCCTATTTTGTGCATTTTTATTTAATAAATTATGTATTTATTTGATAAAATTTTAATTTTTACCACTAGATATAGATTAATATTTTTCTTCAGACCACAAATTTGTTAATAATTTAAATGAAAGCATTTTAGTGTAATCTAGCTTATATTAGTATTATAGTACATGCTTACTATGTTTATGACTATGTCTATTATACAATTTTGTATTTAATGACAATAAAGCTTCTTGACTCTTGAAAGAGAATGAAGCAAGGACAACTCATAGAGTGCATTGTAACTCAATGTTGTTGTAATATACAATAACTTAATCGGGAGTGTAGACAAACAGAATAAAAAACTGTCATCCTTCCCTGTAATGCAGCACAGTGTAAAGGGTTATAAAAAGTATTTTTTTTTAACTCTCTGATGTTGTTTTATTCAATGCTAGTGTAGTTCCCAAACTAGTTAGAAACAAAAAACAACACTTATCAGAATTCAGGAAGAATATTGCAGAGCAAATTTTGACAACTGTTGTGTTGCTATAAAAGTCAAATATAGAACTACAGGGAAAGAAACTGCGGCCATTTTATAAGTAAAATACTTCTTACAACTAAAGAGAGTCTTCTTCCAAATGCTTTAAACGAATGCTCATGGAAAAAATCAGAGATAGTGTTTGAGTGCAAAATATCTTTGCATCTGGAATAATGTTTTCAATCTTTCCGCACAAAAACTAACTACTAACTGACCTGTATATTCAAAAAATATAAATAATATATGATAATAAAATACTATTTTAACATGTTACATGATAAATGAAGAATCTTGGAGCTTTGGTTAATGTTATACGATAGTTTAATATTTTTAATTGACCCTAAGCACCTACACAATGATTTTCATTGAAAAATAAAAGATTCATACGGTACTGAAGGTATAAATATTTTACTTTTAATTGGTATTCAATGGGTTAGTCATTTGAATTTTGAGTTTAGCTCCAGTTTTCTAGTGCTCCACCTATTTATAGATGTCTCTGATGTCAAAACAATGTAAAATGTTTCGTTTTGAGCTTCTTCGTCGTCGACTTTCTTTGGATCTCTTCAGACGAACATGATCACCAGACTCGAGGAGTCAAGTCTGAGACAGTGTCAGATACCAGACGCTGCAATAAAAGGAAAGTGAACTAGAGCTAAACTCAAAATTCAATTGAATCAACCCTTCCTACCATAGCTTCATTATGGGTTAATCATGCTGTGACCTTTGTGCTTTATTCATCAGTCATTGAGGGAATAGTTTTAAAGCAATTACGATTCTGACAAGGATTACAAACTAAATAAATCTTGAAAGTAATCAAACAGTAAATCATTGTTTCATAAGTTGTTCTTCTTATCATATTAAATATTGTTACAAAAATATAACATAAAACAGTTTTAAACTTTTAAAAGTGATTTTTCATTAGTTTGAGAATAATTGGAAGTGGTGAAATCCCTCGCACATCCTAAACCCTCCCTTCCCAATGAAGCAGGTCATTTCATTTGGATAATTACAAAAATAAAAACAGTTCTATAAAAACACCGAACTTACCTGTCCTGACCGGAGACATAGGCACTGCTGCCGGTTGGGCGAGGGAGCTGAAGATGTCCCCGAGGGAGGCCAAGTCCCCAAGTGGCTGTTGTGACGGGAGGGTTGGGGAGGTTGGGGTGGCAGAATCGACGAAGACAGCTGTATAGGCAGCGCACTGTCCAGGTTTGGCACAACAGAAGCATCTATACCTGAGGACACGAGTGAGATAATGTAATATAAATCTGCGACACTGCTGTCATTTCTAGCAATACAAAACATTTTAACAGAGAAAGACTATAGGACAAAGGAAGACATTTTTGTCATCAGTAGGTTCTGAGTATTGAAAATTAAATTTGGCTGATATGATATAATACAACAATTATACACCATTAATAGGCTTTTCTGTTTTTACTCATTAAATAAAGTTTAGTGTTAAAAATATGTACTGAAATAACAAATTTTAACCCTAGAGCCACTATACACCTCGATCAAGATTTATTTACACTGCGCTTGATCAAGTAGCATTATGTTCTGCATTTCTTATGGCATTGTTACAATTGCATAAAGTAAGTTTTACATATTGTGCTATATATTGTTGTGTTAAATAAAAACTGTAGTTTTACATCTATATGTAGAAATATCATTTTATTTCCACAGAAATTTGTGTTGATATCATTAGTATTTTCACTGCCTGAACTTCTGATTTATATTTATAGTATTAATTGTAACATTTTTATCTAGTTTTTTTGCTATAGGTTTTTTAGTAAAGAATGTATACATTCTAAATCCACATTATATTTTGGAGTATTATGAGCATTTTATAATTGGTAACTGGTGTTTTCTTCATTAACTCCACCTTTATGTGGTGGAATATAAAAATATTTTTAAAATTTTGGATTTTTGCAAACTTTTGACTAAAGGATATACATAACAGGTATTGGTAAGTTTTACTTTTACATATTATTCCTTGTAATTTACTGAAAATAGTTATATATAATACAGGTGTAATGTGTTGCAAATGTTTCTTTTTCTTCAGAAAACGCCTTTGCGAATACACCAATTAGAACTTAGCGGTTGAGACACACATGTCCGTGGGTTGTAGGCTTAAAACTATTGATGAAATGATATTGTATTACAATTCCACCATCATTATGTGAGACAAAACACTATTCCAACTGCACAATTCATATAAAATAATAAAATGGTACATACTGATGTCAGTGAGCTGCTCACACAGCAGAGACACGGAGGCGGGGGCCGGAGTGGTGGGTGGCGGGGGCAGACTCTCAGTGGCGGGGGGAGCTCAGGTCCAGCAGGTTGCCCCCCACCGCGGAGGCCGGCAGACCTTGCACTATCACTACTCCATACTTCTCCAGAACCTCCCCTAGCTCATCGTTTGCTGCCAACACCTCATCTGGAGTCACACAAAATTGTCATTATGTTTACAGCTTACAGATCAAAAACCTAAAATACAAACTTGAAATTCACTCTTAGAATTGCCTGAGAGTTATCTTAACTAACGAGCTATTATTAATTAAATATCCAATTTCAAGGTATATTAATTACTGAAGTTCATTCAATTTTCATGAAGTTTGTTTTCCGGAGGGCAGAAGACCACCAGGAAGGCCCAAGTTGAGATGGCGAGACCAGATCAGAAGAGACATAAGAAAACTGGGAAGAAGGGAAGAAGATGCAATGGATAGAGAGATCTGGAGGCAGTGTGTTGGCGAGGCGCGAAGTACCACCTTGGGTACCAAGAGCCACGGCAGTAAGTAAGTAAGTAAGTACGACGAACTTAGTGACTCGTTATTTGGTCAAATTGTATTTGAATATTTGGTTTGTATGTGAACTGCGAGACCAAACTGCAGTACATGGATCGGGGAGACAGGAAAATGCCTTCCAAAAATACTAAAAAAAGGCATGCAATCAGTGTCTGCAAGTTAGATTATGGTAACTTTTTGAAACAGGAACAATTTACTTCTCTTCACTTCAGGTTTGTGTCAGTATGGTGTGTAATCGATTTTGGGTTTGGAAAATGTTTTGTTACATTAAATTCATACTTTTAAAATAACAGCCCTAAATACCAAAAATTAAAACTTTTTTTATAAACTCCTCGTAAAATTAGTCATTTAAAGTAGGCAATTTACGCCACGTCAGGACCAAATGGAAATGGCTGAAGATACAAATGTGAAACTTTTACAGTTATTTTTGACGATGGAAGGATTGTGAAGGAAACAGGATTTTTCCGGACATTTGCTATCGTTCAGTGAAACAAGAATTAATGTTTTGTATAGTTTTTTATTAAGTGCATGTTTATAGAGTTAGTGAAGTTGACACACAACATGTAGGTTGTATACAAGAGTTATAGTTCAGGGAGCGACATGTTTGTACTAAATTATGTATGACTTAGGGAATTTATATTTATATAAATTGAAAAAAATATATTTCATGGAAATGAGCTTTCTAATATCTTTTTCTTAACCCTTTTCACCCGGGCTGACAATATAATGTCCACTGAATACTCTTTTCTTTGTTTGAAGGTTATTTTTGACGATGGAAGGATTGTGAAGGAAACAGGATTTTTCCGGACATTTGCTATCGTTCAGTGAAACAAGAATTAATGTTTTGTATAGTTTTTTATTAAGTGCATGTTTATAGAGTTAGTGAAGTTGACACACAACATGTAGGTTGTGATTCCTGACTTAGGCGTGCCACAACGCTTTGGTAAGATTTGTTTATTTTAACCTAGTTTGTAATTATGTATTAGGTTAGTTCTTTACCTGAAGAAGAGATCAGATTGCAGATCTCGAAACGTAATGTTACTGATTTCTTGTTTCACTGAACGATAGCAAATGTCCGGAAAAATCCTGTTTCCTTCACTGAATACTATGCGAACCGTACAGACGGACAATTTAATGTCTACGAATCCCATGTTTTAAAATACAGTAAAGTATATACGGCTCAAGGAATATATATTTAATTGTTTATAGTATTTTGTAGTTTATTGGTAATTTAATAATCAAAATAAATCATTTTTAAAAGTCTTTTACTGATTACTGATAACTGCCCTGAATACAGAAAAGTACACCAGTAAAATGGGCAGGCCTAGGACAGGATGTTTTTCTTCGTTGATCAAATTACCTGGAAACAAGATAAAAAATTGTGTTTGTTCAAATAAAAGGACCAAATGTGACAGGAGTAATAGAAAATGATCAAGAACTGTCTGTTCTCTGTGTGAGAGCTGCGATTCAGTGTGTTTGCCCAAACGTATTTGCAATTAGGGCTATCCAATTTTTTTTTTATAAGCCTATCGTTATTGTAAATATATAAAACAGTGTTAATAAAAATTTGTAAATACATACATTTTGTAAGTCAGTGTTAATAATATTTTGTGAAACAAACTGCATAGGCTCAGCGATTGGAACTCATGTTATGCCATTGGTGAATGATTTATATTTGTTTTTATTTTTCCGAAAATTGGTACATAATTTTATTTAGTTTTATTATAAAACTATTACTTCTTCCCCTACGGATATAAAGATTTTTAACGTTGACTGCGGCAGACCCGCTAGTTCGATAAAGACACCGAATTTTTTTACATTCCCACTGGGCAGACAAATTCAATGGTTAAACATTCACCACCATATAACTCCGTCTTGTCTAGTAAAAATTAAGTTTAATGCAAAATTTAAGTACCAAGATAAATTTACAAAGACATCTTTCCACATGATAAATTCACATTTTTGTTCATTGAGATAGGTTTCATAGTAGTGTTTAAAATAATAATAAAGTTCCAATGAGGTAGTGAAAATACTACAACGCAAGAGTGCGTTGACATCAAATCTTACTACTAACTTTTAATGTTGACTTTCACACTATTATGTTTTTTATTAACTGTATGAACTGCATGTTGTTAATTGTCATATGTTTCATTAAAATCTCATATGATTGTACTCAGCTTGTTCACAAATTTATTATTCCGTTGTTTTTTCACTGACATCATGATTAACTGTAACACCAATGTAAATTATTTGCTAATGCTCAGCCAAATCCAATGGAGTGACATGCACCATCGTCAAACTCAGTGCTACTAATATGTATATATATATAAAGCTTTATGCAAAATTTCAAGTCTATTAATTTCATAACTTAGTTTTGAATATATTGTGTGAACAGACAGAAATGAAACTTTTCTATCCCCAAGAGTGTTTTAAGCTTTGCTAATGCTCAGCCAATACAATGTAACTCACTGAAGAGCCTCTCATCACTATGAACCTCGGACAGCAGTTTTTGCACATTGGGTCGGAACCGTAAGCAGCTCGCTTGCAGCTCCTTAATGAGCTCCAGGTCCTGAGCAGAGCTCGTCTCCTGACTGTACGACTCCAGCATCTCGCTCAGCAGCCGAGCGTTGTTGTGAGCCGCCTCTAGCTCGCTCAGCTGTCTGCTCTTCATCTCCACTCTCCTTTCATCCTGCAAAACAAATTCTCCTGTACTTTTGAAGGAACAAAGCAACACTTGGTTTGAACTATAAACACTTAGGGCTATCACTACTTGAAATGCAAGCTATTAACATGACCGACTGTTAGAGACAGACAATACACGACAGGATGAAATGGTACAAACCGTCCTGTAAAGAGAGCTTTCTCGTACTTTAGACCTCGGGAGTACAATAGTCATCCATTATTCGGGGATTAACCCTCCAATTCCTGATTAAATATTTCCCAGTGCTAAGCCATTATTGCTACCATATGTATACTTTCAGATTCTTTTCTTTACTATTTATTTCTAAACTAGGGCCTTTCTACTATACATAATATGTTCAGGAAATTAAGGAAAAGATTATAATATATAAAATAATTTACCTTTATTTAAAATCTGTGTATTGGCCATCTTTTAAAAAAAATTTGTACTAGCACTTCTATACATTATATACCACTAAATAAAAATTTTAATTATGTACCAATATTCCTTATTTATTTGTTATTACAGACATACATAACAGTTGACTTGTATTTCAAGGAGTAAAAATAATAAATGCCATTATATAAAAGAAGGACTGACGACAGATACTGACGTAAATACAGCCGATTTAGAGTTTACAGTTATCAATATACAATTGATAAAATTTATCAATTATGTGATATTTCATTAGAGAATTTATTTCCAGGTAATACTATATAAGATAGAGAATTTATTTCTGAGTTATTACTATATAAAATATATCTTGATCGCAAAGAATTAACAAAATGACAATGGAATTAGTAAACAGATGTTTTAACTGTCCAGATCGAGACAGTATCACTGAGAATGGCACTCCAACCCTTCTGATCGAGATGATTAGCATTTAGAGGGTTAATAATAGTTTTTTTAATGTTAAAAATCTATATATTGCTTAATTATAATGTGTTTGTGTTATAACCTATTTTTTCTCATAGTTATAAATCTTAATTGAATACAGATAAATTTTAAAATAAGTTTACTTATTAAAAAGATTATTGGTTGTACAATGTGCTCATGAATACCTTATTAAATTATTTTGTAAAATTGAATATAAATTAATTGTAGTAGAATCTGTATGTAAGATCCTCGTTGAATCGAAGCCTACCTCCTTCACCATGGTCTTGATGAGTCTGTTGGCGGCTTGCAGGTCATCTGGGTTCTTGCTCTGGAGCAGTTTCTGCAGCAACCGAGACTTCTCTGTGTCCTGGAAGATAGAGTCCTGATGTCGTGGTGGTGGAGGTACGATGTTCTGGTCCAAGCTCTTGTGGGCCTCCATCACCATCATCTCCTCCTGTATGTATAAAACAACACTTCATATACAACAGTAATTAATGATGTATCTCTTGTTACACTAGCATTTCGTAGTTATGGACTTGTGAGTTCTCTGTGTCCTGGAAGATGTCCTGATGTCGTGGTGGTGGAGGTACGATGTTCTGGTCCAAGCTCTTGTGGGCCTCCATCATCATCATCTGCATATCAACATAATCCTTATACAAAAATGCTTCATGTACAACTGCAATTAAATAATTTATCACTACACACATAGTATGTAGCTTTGAGGTCTTATTATTACAATACAAATTCACACTTCAAAACGCTTTAGTATTTAATTCTTATAAGTTAATAAAGAATATAATTTCATATAAAATAAACATATTTATAATAACATATTATTTTAAAGTACTTATATATTATACATATATAATTTATTCATATTATTGAAGTATATTTTATTAAAGTACCTAATAAGATTGATTTTATATGTTTTACATTACTTTCGTTCATTTTATAGCCAATTACATAGTATTCTTTATGGGAAGTAGTAAGTATAGAATTTGTTCACGTTTTCATGTTTTGGATCTTACTGGATTGAATTTCACCGACCAGTTACTACAAAAGAACTTGAACAAATCTTGATCATTGTAAGTTATCCTGCTTCAAACAGATACATAAAACTTACCTTCACGACTCCTTGCTTCTTAAGCATCTCGTACGCCTCCTTGATCTTAAACTCCCGTGGGTAGTAGATGGTCCAGGACTGCATGAGCTCCAGCACCCGTCGCTTGACAGGTTCAGGCGTGTGGGCGCCATTATACTTGGGCGACACAAGCTTGATCAATTCGTTGAGAAAACGAAACTTGCCGACCTCTGCGTGGAAACTACTGCCACATCGCTTCATACAAGCGTCCAACACCTGGTGGCAGGACCAGAGACTTCTCGTAAGAAAACATTTCCAGATCTCTCAAGCATTTCAGTACGAAAAATCTCTAAGCTTTTTTCACGTGTTATGCCAATATGACAATAAAAGAGATGTTTTACAAATGAACACAATATTATTAGATACTTTGGTATTATATGGTATGCTGTGGTGGATAAGTTAGGTTAGGTTACCACAAATATGAAATGAAATTAAATGAAAAATGACTTTATTAGAGGCGAAGTTAGGACTATAAAGTCCTCTCTACCACTTAACCTCACATAAGTTACAACCTTTGGTCGTATGTTGCTAGTACGACCAAAGTTAAAGTTATGTATGTTAAAATAGTCTGATCGTTTAACACACTGACTGCGGAGGACGCATCCTGCTACTGTCCCCGCTGTCCTAAAGTCGGTACATGTCTGGTGTTGAAATGAAGGTGTAAAGCTCAGTGTAGTATGTTAGATAGCGAAACAGTGCCACATGAATACCCACGAGTCAGTTTGAATTTCTATGTAAAGTTCGGTGTTGTGATATAGTAACTAGTCCTTCTTAGAAGCTCAGAAAAAATTCCTGGGAGCATATCTCCTCAGCCCCAAGGACATCAGAGAACAGGAGCCCTCAAATCTGATTGGCTTCTGCAAAAGCCTCGAACTTCGAGGACACAAATTTAAGTAAGGGAGGCACAAAGGTCCTTTTAGGACTAAGTGCAGGGACAAACCGTCTTTTTCCCTCACAAAAAAAAAAAAAAACTAGTCCTTTCAAGAAACTGTGATTTAACATTAAGGAAGCCTTATAATAATTCCGAAATGAAAATAGTCGTATTTAACATAAATACTATTTCAGTTTTTAAGTATTAACAAAATTGTATTATTAATTTTTGCATGAGAGACACAATCTCCCTTTTAAAATTAAAATTAAAATAAACTTGGTGTGCTTGATCCATATTAGAAATGTAGCCCCAAAAAATGTTTGATATAAATATACAATAATAAACCTTTCAACACTTTTTTTATAGATTTTATTTGTACAATGTACATTTGGAATTCGTGGAATTCGAAATGTACAAATAAAATCTATAAAAAAGGTGTTAAAAGTTTTATTATTGTACATTTAAAATAAGCTTTTAGTTTAAAATATTTTTAATTCTTAGTACAATGCGGCCAGCTTCATGTCTATCACCTGCCCGTTCCGGTTCAAACCATACCAAACAATTAATTGCTAAAACAATAAAAATTCTAAATTTCCCGTGAAGAGCCATTTTCCACCAAAAATGTCTTGCTAAACATTTTGTAACTAAAGATCGATCTCCACACCAGGACCCAAATATTTCTAGATTTTAATTGTGTTAGAAAGTTTTCCATGTAACTTGAACCAAAAACCTAGAAATTATGTATCATTAGAATAATTTCCTAAAAGGACACCCCTGTCTGCTTCGTTTGATGGAGGGAAAGACATCCACATACCAAGACTTTCACATTTATAATATCAAGTATGATATAAAAATATCATTACTATACTGTAAATATTTTATTCTACTATTGTTTGAGTACACTTTTGTGTAACTAAACTTTTGTGAAGTTAAGGAATCTGGTGGCTTCCATACAAATCTTTTCGTCCTTTCAATTTATCAGATGACGAATATTTCATCATATAATCTATTGCTTGTTCACAATTTCAACATTCATTACAATCTTATTTATTGTAAACAAGCTTGGATAATGTATTATGTTTCATTCATAGTTTATTCTTGTAATTCCATTACTTCTTGCTAAGCATCAGCTTGTATTAGGTATATTAGTTTGTTTTGTAAATTATGCATACTTTAACATGAGGGATCATGGTTAAAATGCGAAATGAAAAATGTCTTTGTTGAACACAAAGAAAAACATATTCAATTGGTGAGGTTAGGACTATTAAGTCCTCTCTTACACCTAACTATAAATTTATAAATAATACTATTAGTGTAAAACAAGAGTTACAGTATAGTCTACATTACTGTTTTACATTCAAAAATTATAATCTATATTTATATAAAATAATAAAATGAAAAGATTCTTCATGAAATTATAAATAAAATAAAAATTACAAGGAAATTAGCATACATTCACCCATTTCATACAAAGCCATCGTCCCATATCCTATGCCACGATATCGTCATCCCGATGAGGTCCGAAACAGACCCTCCGAAACTGCACCCGACTACGAATACCTCTGATATGATCCAGGAAATTATTCCAGAGTCGACAAGCAGACACTGTGAATGATTTACAGTAAATAGAAGAACTATGAACAGGAATAGACAACAAATAGGCTCCACGTCGAGTATTCCAATTTTTTGTTTCAGAAAGAAAAGCGTTAAGACAAATAAGAAGGGGAATACATAATTGTTATTCAAAATAGAATGTAACATGCTGAAAAATGTGGAACTGACGGAGTATATTCAATTTTAGCAAATGTAACTGACTGAAGAAGGGTGTTACATGGTCAAATCGTCTAAGGTTGAAGATAAAAAACATACACAATAATTTTAAGTAGGAATTGGTGGGGCTCCCTAAGTGTTAAAGTAATTTTCTAGCCTTGACATAAGAACCACCTCCAGCATGCTTTGACTGGAGAGGCTGGTACAGAGCTGGCCTTCTCTCAAGGAGACATGACAGAGATTAATGCTAAAAAAAATCCTTCCTCAAGAATCTCGCCAGAAAACAAATCTCTGCACCACATTTTCATAATAGCTGTACAAAGTCTCCATTTTAAATACCATTTTCATTGCTGGTATGTATTTTTATCTGATTTTAAATGGTCCATTATCCTGAACTAACTAATTTCTAAGGCAAAAATTAGTTAAGGAGTCTTATAGAGCAAGCAAAGTGAAGTTAACTACAGGACTTTCTGTATGTTTCTAAAAATATACTGTTTGACAATAAAAGAAATTGAAAGGAATGAACAGATGATCCTAACAGAACTAGTGCTATTTAGAATTAGTATACTTATGGGTTGACAAGTGCCTACTCACATGTAACGCCTGGAGGGCTTCCCATTCTTGGAGAGAGTGGACCTTGGCAGTGATGAACCGAGTAGCTGTTTGAGCGCAGTCCGGCTCCTTGCTCACCAGGCCGCAGAACGCATCAATGGCCGCAGTGTCCGGCGACTGGTTCTGGCTGCATGTGGCTCGCTCTGCAAACAGTTTACAGCAAACTGGTATAATAGATGAATTTATACAAACTAACTGTGGTGGACACACATTACTGTGCGGTGTTTATGTTAATTTTACTGAAAGATGAAATATTATTCTCTGCTTGTATAAATTGTACAAAGAGAAGAAGAAAAAAACGATTAAATTATATTTGCATTGTATTGTATTATTCCATGTAAGTTTAGTTTATAATATATTATACAATAATATCTTAGATAAAACTTGATAACCCCACTCACTTGAAGCTAAGACGATTCTGTTTTAGTAGAGTAATATAAATGTTGAAAAAAATGAACACCAGAATAAACGTTTTCACTACCAAAACAAAACTATGACCAAAGTACCAACAAACTACTACAACTAGTTTGTACGAGAAAATGTTTATGTTCAATAACAAATTTTATTAAATTTTATACTGACATGAAAATGGGCGATGAAACAAAAGTTCTACACAGTGACAAGCTCACCGGTCAACAATATATTAACTAAAATATTTGTTCAAAGATAAAAATGGCGAGAATGCAATTGAAAACACCTTATCAAAATCAGCAAAAAGATTATCAATGGATTTTAATTAAGGTGGGCATTTGATATGTATACACCAACAATTAAATTCA